>NC_137469.1:181895413-183123595 GCF_964235325.1 Thermobia domestica | reverse complement strand
TACCACTTCCAGTTTGAATAGAGACTTATCAGAGCCGATTGAATCTATTCTTCAGCAGCATAATTGATTCCAGAAATCGCATTTTCTATATCTTGCTTTCGCTCTCTCTCTCTCTTCCTCTGTGTAGATCAATATTGAAACCGGATACGGTTGTCTTCTACCACTTCCAGTTTGAATAGAGACTTATCAGAGCCGATTGATTCTATTCTTCAGCAGCATAATAGATTCCAGAAATCGCATTTTCTATATCTTGCTTTCGCTCTCTCTGTCCCTTCCTCTGTGTAGATCAATATTGAAACCGGATACGGTTGTCTTCTACCACTTCCAGTTTGAATAGAGACTTATCAGAGCCGATTGAATCTATTCTTCAGCAGCATAATTGATTCCAGAAATCGCATTTTCTATATCTTGCTTTCGCTCTCTCTCTCTCTTCCTCTGTGTAGATCAATATTGAAACCGGATACGGTTGTCTTCTACCACTTCCAGTTTGAATAGAGACTTATCAGAGCCGATTGAATCTATTCTTCAGCAGCATAATAGATTCCAGAAATCGCATTTTCTATATCTTGCTTTCGCTCTCTCTGTCCCTTCCTCTGTGTAGATCAATATTGAAACCGGATACGGTTGTCTTCTACCACTTCCAGTTTGAATAGAGATTTATCAGAGCCGATTGAATCTATTCTTCAGCAGTATAATAGATTCCAGATATCGCATTTCCTATATCTTGCTTTCGCTCTCTCTCTCCCTTCCTCTGTGTAGATCAATATTGAAACCGGATACGGTTGTCTTCTACCACTTCCAGTTTGAATAGAGACTTATCAGAGCCGATTGAATCTATTCTTCAGCAGCATAATAGATTCCAGAAATCGCATTTTCTATATCTTGCTTTCGCTCTCTCTGTCCCTTCCTCTGTGTAGATCAATATTGAAACCGGATACGGTTGTCTTCTACCACTTCCAGTTTGAATAGAGACTTATCAGAGCCGATTGAATCTATTCTTCAGCAGCATAATAGATTCCAGATATCGCATTTTCTATATCTTGCTTTCGCTCTCTCTCTGCCTTCCTCTGTGTAGATCAATACTGAAACCGGATACGGTTGTCTTCTACCACTTCCAGTTTGAATAGAGACTTATCAGAGCCGATTGAATCTATTCTTCAGCAGCATAATAGATTCCAGAAATCGCATTTTCTATATCTTGCTTTCGCTCTCTCTCTCCCTTCCTCTGTGTAGATCAATATTGAAACCGGATACGGTTGTCTTCTACCACTTCCAGTTTGAATAGAGACCTATCAGAGCCGATTGAATCTATTCTTCAGCAGCATAATAGATTCCAGAAATCTCATTTTCTATATCTTGCTTTCGCTCTCTCTGTCCCTTCCTCTGTGTAGATCAATATTGAAACCGGATACGGTTGTCTTCTACCACTTCCAGTTTGAATAGAGACTTATCAGAGCCGATTGAATCTATTCTTCAGCAGCATAATAGATTCCAGAAATCGCATTTTCTATATCTTGCTTTCGCTCTCTCTGTCCCTTCCTCTGTGTAGATCAATATTGAAACCGGATACGGTTGTCTTCTACCACTTCCAGTTTGAATAGAGACTTATCAGAGCCGATTGAATCTATTCTTCAGCAGCATAATAGATTCCAGATATCGCATTTTCTATATCTTGCTTTCGCTCTCTCTCTCCCTTCCTCTGTGTAGATCAATACTGAAACCGGATACGGTTGTCTTCTACCACTTCCAGTTTGAATAGAGACTTATCAGAGCCGATTGAATCTATTCTTCAGCAGCATAATAGATTCCAGAAATCGCATTTTCTATATCTTGCTTTCGCTCTCTCTGTCCCTTCCTCTGTGTAGATCAATATTGAAACCGGATACGGTTGTCTTCTACCACTTCCAGTTTGAATAGAGACTTATCAGAGCCGATTGAATCTATTCTTCAGCAGCATAATAGATTCCAGATATCGCATTTTCTATATCTTGCTTTCGCTCTCTCTCTCCCTTCCTCTGTGTAGATCAATACTGAAACCGGATACGGTTGTCTTCTACCACTTCCAGTTTGAATAGAGACTTATCAGAGCCGATTGAATCTATTCTTCAGCAGCATAATAGATTCCAGATATCGCATTTTCTATATCTTGCTTTCGCTCTCTCTCTCCCTTCCTCTGTGTAGATCAATACTGAAACCGGATACGGTTGTCTTCTACCACTTCCAGTTTGAATAGAGACTTATCAGAGCCGATTGAATCTATTCTTCAGCAGCATAATAGATTCCAGAAATCGCATTTTCTATATCTTGCTTTCGCTCTCTCTGTCCCTTCCTCTGTGTAGATCAATATTGAAACCGGATACGGTTGTCTTCTACCACTTCCAGTTTGAATAGAGACTTATCAGAGCCGATTGAATCTATTCTTCAGCAGCATAATAGATTCCAGATATCGCATTTTCTATATCTTGCTTTCGCTCTCTCTCTCCCTTCCTCTGTGTAGATCAATACTGAAACCGGATACGGTTGTCTTCTACCACTTCCAGTTTGAATAGAGACTTATCAGAGCCGATTGAATCTATTCTTCAGCAGCATAATAGATTCCAGAAATCGCATTTTCTATATCTTGCTTTCGCTCTCTCTCTCCCTTCCTCTGTGTAGATCAATACTGAAACCGGATACGGTTGTCTTCTACCACTTCCAGTTTGAATAGAGACTTATCAGAGCCGATTGAATCTATTCTTCAGCAGCATAATAGATTCCAGAAATCGCATTTTCTATATCTTGCTTTCGCTCTCTCTGTCCCTTCCTCTGTGTAGATCAATATTGAAACCGGATACGGTTGTCTTCTACCACTTCCAGTTTGAATAGAGACTTATCAGAGCCGATTGAATCTATTCTTCAGCAGCATAATAGATTCCAGATATCGCATTTTCTATATCTTGCTTTCGCTCTCTCTCTCCCTTCCTCTGTGTAGATCAATACTGAAACCGGATACGGTTGTCTTCTACCACTTCCAGTTTGAATAGAGACTTATCAGAGCCGATTGAATCTATTCTTCAGCAGCATAATAGATTCCAGATATCGCATTTTCTATATCTTGCTTTCGCTCTCTCTCTCCCTTCCTCTGTGTAGATCAATATTGAAACCGGATACGGTTGTCTTCTACCACTTCCAGTTTGAATAGAGACTTATCAGAGCCGATTGAATCTATTCTTCAGCAGCATAATAGATTCCAGATATCGCATTTTCTATATCTTGCTTTCGCTCTCTCTCTCCCTTCCTCTGTGTAGATCAATATTGAAACCGGATACGGTTGTCTTCTACCACTTCCAGTTTGAATAGAGACTTATCAGAGCCGATTGAATCTATTCTTCAGCAGCATAATAGATTCCAGATATCGCATTTTCTATATCTTGCTTTCGCTCTCTCTGTCCATTCCTCTGTGTAGATCAATATTGAAACCGGATACGGTTGTCTTCTACCACTTCCAGTTTGAATAGAGACTTATCAGAGCCGATTGAATCTATTCTTCAGCAGCATAATAGATTCCAGAAATCGCATTTTCTATATCTTGCTTTCGCTCTCTCTGTCCATTCCTCTGTGTAGATCAATATTGAAACCGGATACGGTTGTCTTCTACCACTTCCAGTTTGAATAGAGACTTATCAGAGCCGATTGAATCTATTCTTCAGCAGCATAATAGATTCCAGATATCGCATTTTCTATATCTTGCTTTCGCTCTCTCTCTCCCTTCCTCTGTGTAGATCAATACTGAAACCGGATACGGTTGTCTTCTACCACTTCCAGTTTGAATAGAGACTTATCAGAGCCGATTGAATCTATTCTTCAGCAGCATAATAGATTCCAGAAATCGCATTTTCTATATCTTGCTTTCGCTCTCTCTCTCCCTTCCTCTGTGTAGATCAATATTGAAACCGGATACGGTTGTCTTCTACCACTTCCAGTTTGAATAGAGACTTATCAGAGCCGATTGAATCTATTCTTCAGCAGCATAATAGATTCCAGAAATCGCATTTTCTATATCTTGCTTTCGCTCTCTCTGTCCCTTCCTCTGTGTAGATCAATATTGAAACCGGATACGGTTGTCTTCTACCACTTCCAGTTTGAATAGAGACTTATCAGAGCCGATTGAATCTATTCTTCAGCAGCATAATAGATTCCAGATATCGCATTTTCTATATCTTGCTTTCGCTCTCTCTCTCCCTTCCTCTGTGTAGATCAATACTGAAACCGGATACGGTTGTCTTCTACCACTTCCAGTTTGAATAGAGACTTATCAGAGCCGATTGAATCTATTCTTCAGCAGCATAATAGATTCCAGATATCGCATTTTCTATATCTTGCTTTCGCTCTCTCTCTCCCTTCCTCTGTGTAGATCAATACTGAAACCGGATACGGTTGTCTTCTACCACTTCCAGTTTGAATAGAGACTTATCAGAGCCGATTGAATCTATTCTTCAGCAGCATAATAGATTCCAGATATCGCATTTTCTATATCTTGCTTTCGCTCTCTCTCTCCCTTCCTCTGTGTAGATCAATATTGAAACCGGATACGGTTGTCTTCTACCACTTCCAGTTTGAATAGAGACTTATCAGAGCCGATTGAATCTATTCTTCAGCAGCATAATAGATTCCAGATATCGCATTTTCTATATCTTGCTTTCGCTCTCTCTCTCCCTTCCTCTGTGTAGATCAATACTGAAACCGGATACGGTTGTCTTCTACCACTTCCAGTTTGAATAGAGACTTATCAGAGCCGATTGAATCTATTCTTCAGCAGCATAATAGATTCCAGAAATCGCATTTTCTATATCTTGCTTTCGCTCTCTCTGTCCCTTCCTCTGTGTAGATCAATATTGAAACCGGATACGGTTGTCTTCTACCACTTCCAGTTTGAATAGAGACTTATCAGAGCCGATTGAATCTATTCTTCAGCAGCATAATAGATTCCAGATATCGCATTTTCTATATCTTGCTTTCGCTCTCCCTCTCCCTTCCTCTGTGTAGATCAATACTGAAACCGGATACGGTTGTCTTCTACTACTTCCAGTTTGAATAGAGACTTATCAGAGCCGATTGAATCTATTCTTCAGCAGCATAATAGATTCCAGATATCGCATTTTCTATATCTTGCTTTCGCTCTCTCTCTCCCTTCCTCTGTGTAGATCAATACTGAAACCGGATACGGTTGTCTTCTACCACTTCCAGTTTGAATAGAGACTTATCAGAGCCGATTGAATCTATTCTTCAGCAGCATAATAGATTCCAGAAATCGCATTTTCTATATCTTGCTTTCGCTCTCTCTGTCCCTTCCTCTGTGTAGATCAATATTGAAACCGGATACGGTTGTCTTCTACCACTTCCAGTTTGAATAGAGACTTATCAGAGCCGATTGAATCTATTCTTCAGCAGCATAATAGATTCCAGAAATCGCATTTTCTATATCTTGCTTTCGCTCTCTCTGTCCCTTCCTCTGTGTAGATCAATATTGAAACCGGATACGGTTGTCTTCTACCACTTCCAGTTTGAATAGAGACTTATCAGAGCCGATTGAATCTATTCTTCAGCAGCATAATAGATTCCAGATATCGCATTTTCTATATCTTGCTTTCGCTCTCTCTGTCCCTTCCTCTGTGTAGATCAATATTGAAACCGGATACGGTTGTCTTCTACCACTTCCAGTTTGAATAGAGACTTATCAGAGCCGATTGAATCTATTCTTCAGCAGCATAATAGATTCCAGATATCGCATTTTCTATATCTTGCTTTCGCTCTCTCTCTCCCTTCCTCTGTGTAGATCAATACTGAAACCGGATACGGTTGTCTTCTACCACTTCCAGTTTGAATAGAGACTTATCAGAGCCGATTGAATCTATTCTTCAGCAGCATAATAGATTCCAGATATCGCATTTTCTATATCTTGCTTTCGCTCTCTCTCTCCCTTCCTCTGTGTAGATCAATACTGAAACCGGATACGGTTGTCTTCTACCACTTCCAGTTTGAATAGAGACTTATCAGAGCCGATTGAATCTATTCTTCAGCAGCATAATAGATTCCAGATATCGCATTTTCTATATCTTGCTTTCGCTCTCTCTCTCCCTTCCTCTGTGTAGATCAATATTGAAACCGGATACGGTTGTCTTCTACCACTTCCAGTTTGAATAGAGACTTATCAGAGCCGATTGAATCTATTCTTCAGCAGCATAATAGATTCCAGATATCGCATTTTCTATATCTTGCTTTCGCTCTCTCTCTCCCTTCCTCTGTGTAGATCAATATTGAAACCGGATACGGTTGTCTTCTACCACTTCCAGTTTGAATAGAGACTTATCAGAGCCGATTGAATCTATTCTTCAGCAGCATAATAGATTCCAGATATCGCATTTTCTATATCTTGCTTTCGCTCTCTCTCTCCCTTCCTCTGTGTAGATCAATATTGAAACCGGATACGGTTGTCTTCTACCACTTCCAGTTTGAATAGAGACTTATCAGAGCCGATTGAATCTATTCTTCAGCAGCATAATAGATTCCAGATATCGCATTTTCTATATCTTGCTTTCGCTCTCTCTCTCCCTTCCTCTGTGTAGATCAATATTGAAACCGGATACGGTTGTCTTCTACCACTTCCAGTTTGAATAGAGACTTATCAGAGCCGATTGAATCTATTCTTCAGCAGCATAATAGATTCCAGATATCGCATTTTCTATATCTTGCTTTCGCTCTCTCTCTCCCTTCCTCTGTGTAGATCAATACTGAAACCGGATACGGTTGTCTTCTACCACTTCCAGTTTGAATAGAGACTTATCAGAGCCGATTGAATCTATTCTTCAGCAGCATAATAGATTCCAGATATCGCATTTTCTATATCTTGCTTTCGCTCTCTCTCTCCCTTCCTCTGTGTAGATCAATATTGAAACCGGATACGGTTGTCTTCTACCACTTCCAGTTTGAATAGAGACTTATCAGAGCCGATTGAATCTATTCTTCAGCAGCATAATAGATTCCAGAAATCGCATTTTCTATATCTTGCTTTCGCTCTCTCTGTCCCTTCCTCTGTGTAGATCAATATTGAAACCGGATACGGTTGTCTTCTACCACTTCCAGTTTGAATAGAGACTTATCAGAGCCGATTGAATCTATTCTTCAGCAGCATAATAGATTCCAGAAATCGCATTTTCTATATCTTGCTTTCGCTCTCTCTCTCCCTTCCTCTGTGTAGATCAATATTGAAACCGGATAAGGTTGTCTTCTACCACTTCCAGTTTGAATAGAGACTTATCAGAGCCGATTGAATCTATTCTTCAGCAGCATAATAGATTCCAGAAATCGCATTTTCTATATCTTGCTTTCGCTCTCTCTCTCCCTTCCTCTGTGTAGATCAATATTGAAACCGGATAAGGTTGTCTTCTACCACTTCCAGTTTGAATAGAGACTTATCAGAGCCGATTGAATCTATTCTCCAGCAGCATAATAGATTCCAGAAATCGCATTTTCTATATCTTGCTTTCGCTCTCTCTGTCCCTTCCTCTGTGTAGATCAATATTGAAACCGGATACGGTTGTCTTCTACCACTTCCAGTTTGAATAGAGACTTATCAGAGCCGATTGAATCTATTCTTCAGCAGCATAATTGATTCCAGAAATCGCATTTTCTATATCTTGCTTTCGCTCTCTCTCTCTCTTCCTCTGTGTAGATCAATATTGAAACCGGATACGGTTGTCTTCTACCACTTCCAGTTTGAATAGAGACTTATCAGAGCCGATTGATTCTATTCTTCAGCAGCATAATAGATTCCAGAAATCGCATTTTCTATATCTTGCTTTCGCTCTCTCTGTCCCTTCCTCTGTGTAGATCAATATTGAAACCGGATACGGTTGTCTTCTACCACTTCCAGTTTGAATAGAGACTTATCAGAGCCGATTGAATCTATTCTTCAGCAGCATAATTGATTCCAGAAATCGCATTTTCTATATCTTGCTTTCGCTCTCTCTCTCTCTTCCTCTGTGTAGATCAATATTGAAACCGGATACGGTTGTCTTCTACCACTTCCAGTTTGAATAGAGACTTATCAGAGCCGATTGAATCTATTCTTCAGCAGCATAATAGATTCCAGAAATCGCATTTTCTATATCTTGCTTTCGCTCTCTCTGTCCCTTCCTCTGTGTAGATCAATATTGAAACCGGATACGGTTGTCTTCTACCACTTCCAGTTTGAATAGAGATTTATCAGAGCCGATTGAATCTATTCTTCAGCAGTATAATAGATTCCAGATATCGCATTTCCTATATCTTGCTTTCGCTCTCTCTCTCCCTTCCTCTGTGTAGATCAATATTGAAACCGGATACGGTTGTCTTCTACCACTTCCAGTTTGAATAGAGACTTATCAGAGCCGATTGAATCTATTCTTCAGCAGCATAATAGATTCCAGAAATCGCATTTTCTATATCTTGCTTTCGCTCTCTCTGTCCCTTCCTCTGTGTAGATCAATATTGAAACCGGATACGGTTGTCTTCTACCACTTCCAGTTTGAATAGAGACTTATCAGAGCCGATTGAATCTATTCTTCAGCAGCATAATAGATTCCAGATATCGCATTTTCTATATCTTGCTTTCGCTCTCTCTCTGCCTTCCTCTGTGTAGATCAATACTGAAACCGGATACGGTTGTCTTCTACCACTTCCAGTTTGAATAGAGACTTATCAGAGCCGATTGAATCTATTCTTCAGCAGCATAATAGATTCCAGAAATCGCATTTTCTATATCTTGCTTTCGCTCTCTCTCTCCCTTCCTCTGTGTAGATCAATATTGAAACCGGATACGGTTGTCTTCTACCACTTCCAGTTTGAATAGAGACCTATCAGAGCCGATTGAATCTATTCTTCAGCAGCATAATAGATTCCAGAAATCTCATTTTCTATATCTTGCTTTCGCTCTCTCTGTCCCTTCCTCTGTGTAGATCAATATTGAAACCGGATACGGTTGTCTTCTACCACTTCCAGTTTGAATAGAGACTTATCAGAGCCGATTGAATCTATTCTTCAGCAGCATAATAGATTCCAGAAATCGCATTTTCTATATCTTGCTTTCGCTCTCTCTGTCCCTTCCTCTGTGTAGATCAATATTGAAACCGGATACGGTTGTCTTCTACCACTTCCAGTTTGAATAGAGACTTATCAGAGCCGATTGAATCTATTCTTCAGCAGCATAATAGATTCCAGATATCGCATTTTCTATATCTTGCTTTCGCTCTCTCTCTCCCTTCCTCTGTGTAGATCAATACTGAAACCGGATACGGTTGTCTTCTACCACTTCCAGTTTGAATAGAGACTTATCAGAGCCGATTGAATCTATTCTTCAGCAGCATAATAGATTCCAGAAATCGCATTTTCTATATCTTGCTTTCGCTCTCTCTGTCCCTTCCTCTGTGTAGATCAATATTGAAACCGGATACGGTTGTCTTCTACCACTTCCAGTTTGAATAGAGACTTATCAGAGCCGATTGAATCTATTCTTCAGCAGCATAATAGATTCCAGATATCGCATTTTCTATATCTTGCTTTCGCTCTCTCTCTCCCTTCCTCTGTGTAGATCAATACTGAAACCGGATACGGTTGTCTTCTACCACTTCCAGTTTGAATAGAGACTTATCAGAGCCGATTGAATCTATTCTTCAGCAGCATAATAGATTCCAGATATCGCATTTTCTATATCTTGCTTTCGCTCTCTCTCTCCCTTCCTCTGTGTAGATCAATACTGAAACCGGATACGGTTGTCTTCTACCACTTCCAGTTTGAATAGAGACTTATCAGAGCCGATTGAATCTATTCTTCAGCAGCATAATAGATTCCAGAAATCGCATTTTCTATATCTTGCTTTCGCTCTCTCTGTCCCTTCCTCTGTGTAGATCAATATTGAAACCGGATACGGTTGTCTTCTACCACTTCCAGTTTGAATAGAGACTTATCAGAGCCCATTGAATCTATTCTTCAGCAGCATAATAGATTCCAGATATCGCATTTTCTATATCTTGCTTTCGCTCTCTCTCTCCCTTCCTCTGTGTAGATCAATACTGAAACCGGATACGGTTGTCTTCTACCACTTCCAGTTTGAATAGAGACTTATCAGAGCCGATTGAATCTATTCTTCAGCAGCATAATAGATTCCAGAAATCGCATTTTCTATATCTTGCTTTCGCTCTCTCTCTCCCTTCCTCTGTGTAGATCAATACTGAAACCGGATACGGTTGTCTTCTACCACTTCCAGTTTGAATAGAGACTTATCAGAGCCGATTGAATCTATTCTTCAGCAGCATAATAGATTCCAGAAATCGCATTTTCTATATCTTGCTTTCGCTCTCTCTGTCCCTTCCTCTGTGTAGATCAATATTGAAACCGGATACGGTTGTCTTCTACCACTTCCAGTTTGAATAGAGACTTATCAGAGCCGATTGAATCTATTCTTCAGCAGCATAATAGATTCCAGATATCGCATTTTCTATATCTTGCTTTCGCTCTCTCTCTCCCTTCCTCTGTGTAGATCAATACTGAAACCGGATACGGTTGTCTTCTACCACTTCCAGTTTGAATAGAGACTTATCAGAGCCGATTGAATCTATTCTTCAGCAGCATAATAGATTCCAGATATCGCATTTTCTATATCTTGCTTTCGCTCTCTCTCTCCCTTCCTCTGTGTAGATCAATATTGAAACCGGATACGGTTGTCTTCTACCACTTCCAGTTTGAATAGAGACTTATCAGAGCCGATTGAATCTATTCTTCAGCAGCATAATAGATTCCAGATATCGCATTTTCTATATCTTGCTTTCGCTCTCTCTCTCCCTTCCTCTGTGTAGATCAATATTGAAACCGGATACGGTTGTCTTCTACCACTTCCAGTTTGAATAGAGACTTATCAGAGCCGATTGAATCTATTCTTCAGCAGCATAATAGATTCCAGATATCGCATTTTCTATATCTTGCTTTCGCTCTCTCTGTCCATTCCTCTGTGTAGATCAATATTGAAACCGGATACGGTTGTCTTCTACCACTTCCAGTTTGAATAGAGACTTATCAGAGCCGATTGAATCTATTCTTCAGCAGCATAATAGATTCCAGAAATCGCATTTTCTATATCTTGCTTTCGCTCTCTCTGTCCATTCCTCTGTGTAGATCAATATTGAAACCGGATACGGTTGTCTTCTACCACTTCCAGTTTGAATAGAGACTTATCAGAGCCGATTGAATCTATTCTTCAGCAGCATAATAGATTCCAGATATCGCATTTTCTATATCTTGCTTTCGCTCTCTCTCTCCCTTCCTCTGTGTAGATCAATACTGAAACCGGATACGGTTGTCTTCTACCACTTCCAGTTTGAATAGAGACTTATCAGAGCCGATTGAATCTATTCTTCAGCAGCATAATAGATTCCAGAAATCGCATTTTCTATATCTTGCTTTCGCTCTCTCTCTCCCTTCCTCTGTGTAGATCAATATTGAAACCGGATACGGTTGTCTTCTACCACTTCCAGTTTGAATAGAGACTTATCAGAGCCGATTGAATCTATTCTTCAGCAGCATAATAGATTCCAGAAATCGCATTTTCTATATCTTGCTTTCGCTCTCTCTGTCCCTTCCTCTGTGTAGATCAATATTGAAACCGGATACGGTTGTCTTCTACCACTTCCAGTTTGAATAGAGACTTATCAGAGCCGATTGAATCTATTCTTCAGCAGCATAATAGATTCCAGATATCGCATTTTCTATATCTTGCTTTCGCTCTCTCTCTCCCTTCCTCTGTGTAGATCAATACTGAAACCGGATACGGTTGTCTTCTACCACTTCCAGTTTGAATAGAGACTTATCAGAGCCGATTGAATCTATTCTTCAGCAGCATAATAGATTCCAGATATCGCATTTTCTATATCTTGCTTTCGCTCTCTCTCTCCCTTCCTCTGTGTAGATCAATACTGAAACCGGATACGGTTGTCTTCTACCACTTCCAGTTTGAATAGAGACTTATCAGAGCCGATTGAATCTATTCTTCAGCAGCATAATAGATTCCAGATATCGCATTTTCTATATCTTGCTTTCGCTCTCTCTCTCCCTTCCTCTGTGTAGATCAATATTGAAACCGGATACGGTTGTCTTCTACCACTTCCAGTTTGAATAGAGACTTATCAGAGCCGATTGAATCTATTCTTCAGCAGCATAATAGATTCCAGATATCGCATTTTCTATATCTTGCTTTCGCTCTCTCTCTCCCTTCCTCTGTGTAGATCAATACTGAAACCGGATACGGTTGTCTTCTACCACTTCCAGTTTGAATAGAGACTTATCAGAGCCGATTGAATCTATTCTTCAGCAGCATAATAGATTCCAGAAATCGCATTTTCTATATCTTGCTTTCGCTCTCTCTGTCCCTTCCTCTGTGTAGATCAATATTGAAACCGGATACGGTTGTCTTCTACCACTTCCAGTTTGAATAGAGACTTATCAGAGCCGATTGAATCTATTCTTCAGCAGCATAATAGATTCCAGATATCGCATTTTCTATATCTTGCTTTCGCTCTCCCTCTCCCTTCCTCTGTGTAGATCAATACTGAAACCGGATACGGTTGTCTTCTACTACTTCCAGTTTGAATAGAGACTTATCAGAGCCGATTGAATCTATTCTTCAGCAGCATAATAGATTCCAGATATCGCATTTTCTATATCTTGCTTTCGCTCTCTCTCTCCCTTCCTCTGTGTAGATCAATACTGAAACCGGATACGGTTGTCTTCTACCACTTCCAGTTTGAATAGAGACTTATCAGAGCCGATTGAATCTATTCTTCAGCAGCATAATAGATTCCAGAAATCGCATTTTCTATATCTTGCTTTCGCTCTCTCTGTCCCTTCCTCTGTGTAGATCAATATTGAAACCGGATACGGTTGTCTTCTACCACTTCCAGTTTGAATAGAGACTTATCAGAGCCGATTGAATCTATTCTTCAGCAGCATAATAGATTCCAGAAATCGCATTTTCTATATCTTGCTTTCGCTCTCTCTGTCCCTTCCTCTGTGTAGATCAATATTGAAACCGGATACGGTTGTCTTCTACCACTTCCAGTTTGAATAGAGACTTATCAGAGCCGATTGAATCTATTCTTCAGCAGCATAATAGATTCCAGATATCGCATTTTCTATATCTTGCTTTCGCTCTCTCTGTCCCTTCCTCTGTGTAGATCAATATTGAAACCGGATACGGTTGTCTTCTACCACTTCCAGTTTGAATAGAGACTTATCAGAGCCGATTGAATCTATTCTTCAGCAGCATAATAGATTCCAGATATCGCATTTTCTATATCTTGCTTTCGCTCTCTCTCTCCCTTCCTCTGTGTAGATCAATACTGAAACCGGATACGGTTGTCTTCTACCACTTCCAGTTTGAATAGAGACTTATCAGAGCCGATTGAATCTATTCTTCAGCAGCATAATAGATTCCAGATATCGCATTTTCTATATCTTGCTTTCGCTCTCTCTCTCCCTTCCTCTGTGTAGATCAATACTGAAACCGGATACGGTTGTCTTCTACCACTTCCAGTTTGAATAGAGACTTATCAGAGCCGATTGAATCTATTCTTCAGCAGCATAATAGATTCCAGATATCGCATTTTCTATATCTTGCTTTCGCTCTCTCTCTCCCTTCCTCTGTGTAGATCAATATTGAAACCGGATACGGTTGTCTTCTACCACTTCCAGTTTGAATAGAGACTTATCAGAGCCGATTGAATCTATTCTTCAGCAGCATAATAGATTCCAGATATCGCATTTTCTATATCTTGCTTTCGCTCTCTCTCTCCCTTCCTCTGTGTAGATCAATATTGAAACCGGATACGGTTGTCTTCTACCACTTCCAGTTTGAATAGAGACTTATCAGAGCCGATTGAATCTATTCTTCAGCAGCATAATAGATTCCAGATATCGCATTTTCTATATCTTGCTTTCGCTCTCTCTCTCCCTTCCTCTGTGTAGATCAATATTGAAACCGGATACGGTTGTCTTCTACCACTTCCAGTTTGAATAGAGACTTATCAGAGCCGATTGAATCTATTCTTCAGCAGCATAATAGATTCCAGATATCGCATTTTCTATATCTTGCTTTCGCTCTCTCTCTCCCTTCCTCTGTGTAGATCAATATTGAAACCGGATACGGTTGTCTTCTACCACTTCCAGTTTGAATAGAGACTTATCAGAGCCGATTGAATCTATTCTTCAGCAGCATAATAGATTCCAGATATCGCATTTTCTATATCTTGCTTTCGCTCTCTCTCTCCCTTCCTCTGTGTAGATCAATACTGAAACCGGATACGGTTGTCTTCTACCACTTCCAGTTTGAATAGAGACTTATCAGAGCCGATTGAATCTATTCTTCAGCAGCATAATAGATTCCAGAAATCGCATTTTCTATATCTTGCTTTCGCTCTCTCTGTCCCTTCCTCTGTGTAGATCAATATTGAAACCGGATACGGTTGTCTTCTACCACTTCCAGTTTGAATAGAGACTTATCAGAGCCGATTGAATCTATTCTTCAGCAGCATAATAGATTCCAGAAATCGCATTTTCTATATCTTGCTTTCGCTCTCTCTGTCCCTTCCTCTGTGTAGATCAATATTGAAACCGGATACGGTTGTCTTCTACCACTTCCAGTTTGAATAGAGACTTATCAGAGCCGATTGAATCTATTCTTCAGCAGCATAATTGATTCCAGAAATCGCATTTTCTATATCTTGCTTTCGCTCTCTCTCTCTCTTCCTCTGTGTAGATCAATATTGAAACCGGATACGGTTGTCTTCTACCACTTCCAGTTTGAATAGAGACTTATCAGAGCCGATTGAATCTATTCTTCAGCAGCATAATAGATTCCAGAAATCGCATTTTCTATATCTTGCTTTCGCTCTCTCTGTCCCTTCCTCTGTGTAGATCAATATTGAAACCGGATACGGTTGTCTTCTACCACTTCCAGTTTGAATAGAGACTTATCAGAGCCGATTGAATCTATTCTTCAGCAGCATAATTGATTCCAGAAATCGCATTTTCTATATCTTGCTTTCGCTCTCTCTCTCTCTTCCTCTGTGTAGATCAATATTGAAACCGGATACGGTTGTCTTCTACCACTTCCAGTTTGAATAGAGACTTATCAGAGCCGATTGAATCTATTCTTCAGCAGCATAATAGATTCCAGAAATCGCATTTTCTATATCTTGCTTTCGCTCTCTCTGTCCCTTCCTCTGTGTAGATCAATATTGAAACCGGATACGGTTGTCTTCTACCACTTCCAGTTTGAATAGAGATTTATCAGAGCCGATTGAATCTATTCTTCAGCAGCATAATAGATTCCAGATATCGCATTTCCTATATCTTGCTTTCGCTCTCTCTCTCCCTTCCTCTGTGTAGATCAATATTGAAACCGGATACGGTTGTCTTCTACCACTTCCAGTTTGAATAGAGACTTATCAGAGCCGATTGAATCTATTCTTCAGCAGCATAATAGATTCCAGAAATCGCATTTTCTATATCTTGCTTTCGCTCTCTCTGTCCCTTCCTCTGTGTAGATCAATATTGAAACCGGATACGGTTGTCTTCTACCACTTCCAGTTTGAATAGAGACTTATCAGAGCCGATTGAATCTATTCTTCAGCAGCATAATAGATTCCAGATATCGCATTTTCTATATCTTGCGTTCGCTCTCTCTCTGCCTTCCTCTGTGTAGATCAATACTGAAACCGGATACGGTTGTCTTCTACCACTTCCAGTTTGAATAGAGACTTATCAGAGCCGATTGAATCTATTCTTCAGCAGCATAATAGATTCCAGATATCGCATTTTCTATATCTTGCTTTCGCTCTCTCTCTCCCTTCCTCTGTGTAGATCAATATTGAAACCGGATACGGTTGTCTTCTACCACTTCCAGTTTGAATAGAGACTTATCAGAGCCGATTGAATCTATTCTTCAGCAGCATAATAGATTCCAGATATCGCATTTTCTATATCTTGCTTTCGCTCTCTCTCTCCCTTCCTCTGTGTAGATCAATACTGAAACCGGATACGGTTGTCTTCTACCACTTCCAGTTTGAATAGAGACTTATCAGAGCCGATTGAATCTATTCTTCAGCAGCATAATAGATTCCAGATATCGCATTTTCTATATCTTGCTTTCGCTCTCTCTCTCCCTTCCTCTGTGTAGATCAATATTGAAACCGGATACGGTTGTCTTCTACCACTTCCAGTTTGAATAGAGACTTATCAGAGCCGATTGAATCTATTCTTCAGCAGCATAATAGATTCCAGATATCGCATTTTCTATATCTTGCTTTCGCTCTCTCTCTCCCTTCCTCTGTGTAGATCAATACTGAAACCGCATACGGTTGTCTTCTACCACTTCCAGTTTGAATAGAGACTTATCAGAGCCGATTGAATCTATTCTTCAGCAGCATAATAGATTCCAGATATCGCATTTTCTATATCTTGCTTTCGCTCTCTCTCTCCCTTCCTCTGTGTAGATCAATACTGAAACCGGATACGGTTGTCTTCTACCACTTCCAGTTTGAATAGAGACTTATCAGAGCCGATTGAATCTATTCTTCAGCAGCATAATAGATTCCAGATATCGCATTTTCTATATCTTGCTTTCGCTCTCTCTCTCCCTTCCTCTGTGTAGATCAATATTGAAACCGGATACGGTTGTCTTCTACCACTTCCAGTTTGAATAGAGACTTATCAGAGCCGATTGAATCTATTCTTCAGCAGCATAATAGATTCCAGATATCGCATTTTCTATATCTTGCTTTCGCTCTCTCTCTCCCTTCCTCTGTGTAGATCAATATTGAAACCGGATACGGTTGTCTTCTACCACTTCCAGTTTGAATAGAGACTTATCAGAGCCGATTGAATCTATTCTTCAGCAGCATAATAGATTCCAGATATCGCATTTTCTATATCTTGCTTTCGCTCTCTCTCTCCCTTCCTCTGTGTAGATCAATATTGAAACCGGATACGGTTGTCTTCTACCACTTCCAGTTTGAATAGAGACTTATCAGAGCCGATTGAATCTATTCTTCAGCAGCATAATAGATTCCAGATATCGCATTTTCTATATCTTGCTTTCGCTCTCTCTCTCCCTTCCTCTGTGTAGATCAATACTGAAACCGGATACGGTTGTCTTCTACCACTTCCAGTTTGAATAGAGACTTATCAGAGCCGATTGAATCTATTCTTCAGCCGCATAATAGATTCCAGATATCGCATTTTCTATATCTTGCTTTCGCTCTCTCTCTCCCTTCCTCTGTGTAGATCAATATTGAAACCGGATACGGTTGTCTTCTACCACTTCCAGTTTGAATAGAGACTTATCAGAGCCGATTGAATCTATTCTTCAGCAGCATAATAGATTCCAGATATCGCATTTTCTATATCTTGCTTTCGCTCTCTCTCTCCCTTCCTCTGTGTAGATCAATACTGAAACCGGATACGGTTGTCTTCTACCACTTCCAGTTTGAATAGAGACTTATCAGAGCCGATTGAATCTATTCTTCAGCAGCATAATAGATTCCAGAAATCGCATTTTCTATATCTTGCTTTCGCTCTCTCTGTCCCTTCCTCTGTGTAGATCAATATTGAAACCGGATACGGTTGTCTTCTACCACTTCCAGTTTGAATAGAGACTTATCAGAGCCGATTGAATCTATTCTTCAGCAGCATAATAGATTCCAGATATCGCATTTTCTATATCTTGCTTTCGCTCTCTCTCTCCCTTCCTCTGTGTAGATCAATACTGAAACCGGATACGGTTGTCTTCTACCACTTCCAGTTTGAATAGAGACTTATCAGAGCCGATTGAATCTATTCTTCAGCAGCATAATAGATTCCAGATATCGCATTTTCTATATCTTGCTTTCGCTCTCTCTCTCCCTTCCTCTGTGTAGATCAATATTGAAACCGGATACGGTTGTCTTCTACCACTTCCAGTTTGAATAGAGACTTATCAGAGCCGATTGAATCTATTCTTCAGCAGCATAATAGATTCCAGATATCGCATTTTCTATATCTTGCTTTCGCTCTCTCTCTCCCTTCCTCTGTGTAGATCAATATTGAAACCGGATACGGTTGTCTTCTACCACTTCCAGTTTGAATAGAGACTTATCAGAGCCGATTGAATCTATTCTTCAGCAGCATAATAGATTCCAGATATCGCATTTTCTATATCTTGCTTTCGCTCTCTCTGTCCATTCCTCTGTGTAGATCAATATTGAAACCGGATACGGTTGTCTTCTACCACTTCCAGTTTGAATAGAGACTTATCAGAGCCGATTGAATCTATTCTTCAGCAGCATAATAGATTCCAGAAATCGCATTTTCTATATCTTGCTTTCGCTCTCTCTGTCCATTCCTCTGTGTAGATCAATATTGAAACCGGATACGGTTGTCTTCTACCACTTCCAGTTTGAATAGAGACTTATCAGAGCCGATTGAATCTATTCTTCAGCAGCATAATAGATTCCAGATATCGCATTTTCTATATCTTGCTTTCGCTCTCTCTCTCCCTTCCTCTGTGTAGATCAATACTGAAACCGGATACGGTTGTCTTCTACCACTTCCAGTTTGAATAGAGACTTATCAGAGCCGATTGAATCTATTCTTCAGCAGCATAATAGATTCCAGAAATCGCATTTTCTATATCTTGCTTTCGCTCTCTCTCTCCCTTCCTCTGTGTAGATCAATATTGAAACCGGATACGGTTGTCTTCTACCACTTCCAGTTTGAATAGAGACTTATCAGAGCCGATTGAATCTATTCTTCAGCAGCATAATAGATTCCAGAAATCGCATTTTCTATATCTTGCTTTCGCTCTCTCTGTCCCTTCCTCTGTGTAGATCAATATTGAAACCGGATACGGTTGTCTTCTACCACTTCCAGTTTGAATAGAGACTTATCAGAGCCGATTGAATCTATTCTTCAGCAGCATAATAGATTCCAGATATCGCATTTTCTATATCTTGCTTTCGCTCTCTCTCTCCCTTCCTCTGTGTAGATCAATACTGAAACCGGATACGGTTGTCTTCTACCACTTCCAGTTTGAATAGAGACTTATCAGAGCCGATTGAATCTATTCTTCAGCAGCATAATAGATTCCAGATATCGCATTTTCTATATCTTGCTTTCGCTCTCTCTCTCCCTTCCTCTGTGTAGATCAATACTGAAACCGGATACGGTTGTCTTCTACCACTTCCAGTTTGAATAGAGACTTATCAGAGCCGATTGAATCTATTCTTCAGCAGCATAATAGATTCCAGATATCGCATTTTCTATATCTTGCTTTCGCTCTCTCTCTCCCTTCCTCTGTGTAGATCAATATTGAAACCGGATACGGTTGTCTTCTACCACTTCCAGTTTGAATAGAGACTTATCAGAGCCGATTGAATCTATTCTTCAGCAGCATAATAGATTCCAGATATCGCATTTTCTATATCTTGCTTTCGCTCTCTCTCTCCCTTCCTCTGTGTAGATCAATACTGAAACCGGATACGGTTGTCTTCTACCACTTCCAGTTTGAATAGAGACTTATCAGAGCCGATTGAATCTATTCTTCAGCAGCATAATAGATTCCAGAAATCGCATTTTCTATATCTTGCTTTCGCTCTCTCTGTCCCTTCCTCTGTGTAGATCAATATTGAAACCGGATACGGTTGTCTTCTACCACTTCCAGTTTGAATAGAGACTTATCAGAGCCGATTGAATCTATTCTTCAGCAGCATAATAGATTCCAGATATCGCATTTTCTATATCTTGCTTTCGCTCTCTCTCTCCCTTCCTCTGTGTAGATCAATACTGAAACCGGATACGGTTGTCTTCTACTACTTCCAGTTTGAATAGAGACTTATCAGAGCCGATTGAATCTATTCTTCAGCAGCATAATAGATTCCAGATATCGCATTTTCTATATCTTGCTTTCGCTCTCTCTCTCCCTTCCTCTGTGTAGATCAATACTGAAACCGGATACGGTTGTCTTCTACCACTTCCAGTTTGAATAGAGACTTATCAGAGCCGATTGAATCTATTCTTCAGCAGCATAATAGATTCCAGAAATCGCATTTTCTATATCTTGCTTTCGCTCTCTCTGTCCCTTCCTCTGTGTAGATCAAAATTGAAACCGGATACGGTTGTCTTCTACCACTTCCAGTTTGAATAGAGACTTATCAGAGCCGATTGAATCTATTCTTCAGCAGCATAATAGATTCCAGAAATCGCATTTTCTATATCTTGCTTTCGCTCTCTCTGTCCCTTCCTCTGTGTAGATCAATATTGAAACCGGATACGGTTGTCTTCTACCACTTCCAGTTTGAATAGAGACTTATCAGAGCCGATTGAATCTATTCTTCAGCAGCATAATAGATTCCAGATATCGCATTTTCTATATCTTGCTTTCGCTCTCTCTGTCCCTTCCTCTGTGTAGATCAATATTGAAACCGGATACGGTTGTCTTCTACCACTTCCAGTTTGAATAGAGACTTATCAGAGCCGATTGAATCTATTCTTCAGCAGCATAATAGATTCCAGATATCGCATTTTCTATATCTTGCTTTCGCTCTCTCTCTCCCTTCCTCTGTGTAGATCAATACTGAAACCGGATACGGTTGTCTTCTACCACTTCCAGTTTGAATAGAGACTTATCAGAGCCGATTGAATCTATTCTTCAGCAGCATAATAGATTCCAGATATCGCATTTTCTATATCTTGCTTTCGCTCTCTCTCTCCCTTCCTCTGTGTAGATCAATACTGAAACCGGATACGGTTGTCTTCTACCACTTCCAGTTTGAATAGAGACTTATCAGAGCCGATTGAATCTATTCTTCAGCAGCATAATAGATTCCAGATATCGCATTTTCTATATCTTGCTTTCGCTCTCTCTCTCCCTTCCTCTGTGTAGATCAATATTGAAACCGGATACGGTTGTCTTCTACCACTTCCAGTTTGAATAGAGACTTATCAGAGCCGATTGAATCTATTCTTCAGCAGCATAATAGATTCCAGATATCGCATTTTCTATATCTTGCTTTCGCTCTCTCTCTCCCTTCCTCTGTGTAGATCAATATTGAAACCGGATACGGTTGTCTTCTACCACTTCCAGTTTGAATAGAGACTTATCAGAGCCGATTGAATCAATTCTTCAGCAGCATAATAGATTCCAGATATCGCATTTTCTATATCTTGCTTTCGCTCTCTCTGTCCCTTCCTCTGTGTAGATCAATATTGAAACCGGATACGGTTGTCTTCTACCACTTCCAGTTTGAATAGAGACTTATCAGAGCCGATTGAATCTATTCTTCAGCAGCATAATAGATTCCAGATATCGCATTTTCTATATCTTGCTTTCGCTCTCTCTCTCCCTTCCTCTGTGTAGATCAATATTGAAACCGGATACGGTTGTCTTCTACCACTTCCAGTTTGAATAGAGACTTATCAGAGCCGATTGAATCTATTCTTCAGCAGCATAATAGATTCCAGATATCGCATTTTCTATATCTTGCTTTCGCTCTCTCTCTCCCTTCCTCTGTGTAGATCAATACTGAAACCGGATACGGTTGTCTTCTACCACTTCCAGTTTGAATAGAGACTTATCAGAGCCGATTGAATCTATTCTTCAGCAGCATAATAGATTCCAGATATCGCATTTTCTATATCTTGCTTTCGCTCTCTCTCTCCCTTCCTCTGTGTAGATCAATATTGAAACCGGATACGGTTGTCTTCTACCACTTCCAGTTTGAATAGAGACTTATCAGAGCCGATTGAATCTATTCTTCAGCAGCATAATAGATTCCAGAAATCGCATTTTCTATATCTTGCTTTCGCTCTCTCTGTCCCTTCCTCTGTGTAGATCAATATTGAAACCGGATACGGTTGTCTTCTACCACTTCCAGTTTGAATAGAGACTTATCAGAGCCGATTGAATCTATTCTTCAGCAGCATAATAGATTCCAGAAATCGCATTTTCTATATCTTGCTTTCGCTCTCTCTCTCCCTTCCTCTGTGTAGATCAATATTGAAACCGGATACGGTTGTCTTCTACCACTTCCAGTTTGAATAGAGACTTATCAGAGCCGATTGAATCTATTCTTCAGCAGCATAATAGATTCCAGAAATCGCATTTTCTATATCTTGCTTTCGCTCTCTCTCTCCCTTCCTCTGTGTAGATCAATATTGAAACCGGATAAGGTTGTCTTCTACCACTTCCAGTTTGAATAGAGACTTATCAGAGCCGATTGAATCTATTCTTCAGCAGCATAATAGATTCCAGAAATCGCATTTTCTATATCTTGCTTTCGCTCTCTCTGTCCCTTCCTCTGTGTAGATCAATATTGAAACCGGATACGGTTGTCTTCTACCACTTCCAGTTTGAATAGAGACTTATCAGAGCCGATTGAATCTATTCTTCAGCAGCATAATTGATTCCAGAAATCGCATTTTCTATATCTTGCTTTCGCTCTCTCTCTCTCTTCCTCTGTGTAGATCAATATTGAAACCGGATACGGTTGTCTTCTACCACTTCCAGTTTGAATAGAGACTTATCAGAGCCGATTGAATCTATTCTTCAGCAGCATAATAGATTCCAGAAATCGCATTTTCTATATCTTGCTTTCGCTCTCTCTGTCCCTTCCTCTGTGTAGATCAATATTGAAACCGGATACGGTTGTCTTCTACCACTTCCAGTTTGAATAGAGACTTATCAGAGCCGATTGAATCTATTCTTCAGCAGCATAATTGATTCCAGAAATCGCATTTTCTATATCTTGCTTTCGCTCTCTCTCTCTCTTCCTCTGTGTAGATCAATATTGAAACCGGATACGGTTGTCTTCTACCACTTCCAGTTTGAATAGAGACTTATCAGAGCCGATTGAATCTATTCTTCAGCAGCATAATAGATTCCAGAAATCGCATTTTCTATATCTTGCTTTCGCTCTCTCTGTCCCTTCCTCTGTGTAGATCAATATTGAAACCGGATACGGTTGTCTTCTACCACTTCCAGTTTGAATAGAGATTTATCAGAGCCGATTGAATCTATTCTTCAGCAGCATAATAGATTCCAGATATCGCATTTCCTATATCTTGCTTTCGCTCTCTCTCTCCCTTCCTCTGTGTAGATCAATATTGAAACCGGATACGGTTGTCTTCTACCACTTCCAGTTTGAATAGAGACTTATCAGAGCCGATTGAATCTATTCTTCAGCAGCATAATAGATTCCAGAAATCGCATTTTCTATATCTTGCTTTCGCTCTCTCTGTCCCTTCCTCTGTGTAGATCAATATTGAAACCGGATACGGTTGTCTTCTACCACTTCCAGTTTGAATAGAGACTTATCAGAGCCGATTGAATCTATTCTTCAGCAGCATAATAGATTCCAGATATCGCATTTTCTATATCTTGCGTTCGCTCTCTCTCTGCCTTCCTCTGTGTAGATCAATACTGAAACCGGATACGGTTGTCTTCTACCACTTCCAGTTTGAATAGAGACTTATCAGAGCCGATTGAATCTATTCTTCAGCAGCATAATAGATTCCAGATATCGCATTTTCTATATCTTGCTTTCGCTCTCTCTCTCCCTTCCTCTGTGTAGATCAATATTGAAACCGGATACGGTTGTCTTCTACCACTTCCAGTTTGAATAGAGACTTATCAGAGCCGATTGAATCTATTCTTCAGCAGCATAATAGATTCCAGATATCGCATTTTCTATATCTTGCTTTCGCTCTCTCTCTCCCTTCCTCTGTGTAGATCAATACTGAAACCGGATACGGTTGTCTTCTACCACTTCCAGTTTGAATAGAGACTTATCAGAGCCGATTGAATCTATTCTTCAGCAGCATAATAGATTCCAGATATCGCATTTTCTATATCTTGCTTTCGCTCTCTCTCTCCCTTCCTCTGTGTAGATCAATATTGAAACCGGATACGGTTGTCTTCTACCACTTCCAGTTTGAATAGAGAATTATCAGAGCCGATTGAATCTATTCTTCAGCAGCATAATAGATTCCAGATATCGCATTTTCTATATCTTGCTTTCGCTCTCTCTCTCCCTTCCTCTGTGTAGATCAATACTGAAACCGCATACGGTTGTCTTCTACCACTTCCAGTTTGAATAGAGACTTATCAGAGCCGATTGATTCTATTCTTCAGCAGCATAATAGATTCCAGATATCGCATTTTCTATATCTTGCTTTCGCTCTCTCTCTCCCTTCCTCTGTGTAGATCAATACTGAAACCGGATACGGTTGTCTTCTACCACTTCCAGTTTGAATAGAGACTTATCAGAGCCGATTGAATCTATTCTTCAGCAGCATAATAGATTCCAGATATCGCATTTTCTATATCTTGCTTTCGCTCTCTCTCTCCCTTCCTCTGTGTAGATCAATATTGAAACCGGATACGGTTGTCTTCTACCACTTCCAGTTTGAATAGAGACTTATCAGAGCCGATTGAATCTATTCTTCAGCAGCATAATAGATTCCAGATATCGCATTTTCTATATCTTGCTTTCGCTCTCTCTCTCCCTTCCTCTGTGTAGATCAATATTGAAACCGGATACGGTTGTCTTCTACCACTTCCAGTTTGAATAGAGACTTATCAGAGCCGATTGAATCTATTCTTCAGCAGCATAATAGATTCCAGATATCGCATTTTCTATATCTTGCTTTCGCTCTCTCTCTCCCTTCCTCTGTGTAGATCAATATTGAAACCGGATACGGTTGTCTTCTACCACTTCCAGTTTGAATAGAGACTTATCAGAGCCGATTGAATCTATTCTTCAGCAGCATAATAGATTCCAGATATCGCATTTTCTATATCTTGCTTTCGCTCTCTCTCTCCCTTCCTCTGTGTAGATCAATACTGAAACCGGATACGGTTGTCTTCTACCACTTCCAGTTTGAATAGAGACTTATCAGAGCCGATTGAATCTATTCTTCAGCCGCATAATAGATTCCAGATATCGCATTTTCTATATCTTGCTTTCGCTCTCTCTCTCCCTTCCTCTGTGTAGATCAATATTGAAACCGGATACGGTTGTCTTCTACCACTTCCAGTTTGAATAGAGACTTATCAGAGCCGATTGAATCTATTCTTCAGCAGCATAATAGATTCCAGATATCGCATTTTCTATATCTTGCTTTCGCTCTCTCTCTCCCTTCCTCTGTGTAGATCAATACTGAAACCGGATACGGTTGTCTTCTACCACTTCCAGTTTGAATAGAGACTTATCAGAGCCGATTGAATCAATTCTTCAGCAGCATAATAGATTCCAGAAATCGCATTTTCTATATCTTGCTTTCGCTCTCTCTGTCCCTTCCTCTGTGTAGATCAATATTGAAACCGGATACGGTTGTCTTCTACCACTTCCAGTTTGAATAGAGACTTATCAGAGCCGATTGAATCTATTCTTCAGCAGCATAATAGATTCCAGATATCGCATTTTCTATATCTTGCTTTCGCTCTCTCTCTCCCTTCCTCTGTGTAGATCAATACTGAAACCGGATACGGTTGTCTTCTACCACTTCCAGTTTGAATAGAGACTTATCAGAGCCGATTGAATCTATTCTTCAGCAGCATAATAGATTCCAGAAATCGCATTTTCTATATCTTGCTTTCGCCCTCTCTCTCCCTTCCTCTGTGTAGATCAATATTGAAACCGGATACGGTTGTCTTCTACCACTTCCAGTTTGAATAGAGACTTATCAGAGCCGATTGAATCTATTCTTCAGCAGCATAATAGATTCCAGAAATCGCATTTTCTATATCTTGCTTTCGCTCTCTCTGTCCCTTCCTCTGTGTAGATCAATATTGAAACCGGATACGGTTGTCTTCTACCACTTCCAGTTTGAATAGAGACTTATCAGAGCCGATTGAATCTATTCTTCAGCAGCATAATAGATTCCAGATATCGCATTTTCTATATCTTGCTTTCGCTCTCTCTCTCCCTTCCTCTGTGTAGATCAATACTGAAACCGGATACGGTTGTCTTCTACCACTTCCAGTTTGAATAGAGACTTATCAGAGCCGATTGAATCTATTCTTCAGCAGCATAATAGATTCCAGATATCGCATTTTCTATATCTTGCTTTCGCTCTCTCTCTCCCTTCCTCTGTGTAGATCAATACTGAAACCGGATACGGTTGTCTTCTACCACTTCCAGTTTGAATAGAGACTTATCACAGCCGATTGAATCTATTCTTCAGCAGCATAATATATTCCAGATATCGCATTTTCTATATCTTGCTTTCGCTCTCTCTCTCCCTTCCTCTGTGTAGATCAATATTGAAACCGGATACGGTTGTCTTCTACCACTTCCAGTTTGAATAGAGACTTATCAGAGCCGATTGAATCTATTCTTCAGCAGCATAATATATTCCAGATATCGCATTTTCTATATCTTGCTTTCGCTCTCTCTCTCCCTTCCTCTGTGTAGATCAATATTGAAACCGGATACGGTTGTCTTCTACCACTTCCAGTTTGAATAGAGACTTATCAGAGCCGATTGAATCTATTCTTCAGCAGCATAATAGATTCCAGAAATCGCATTTTCAATATCTTGCTTTCGCTCTCTCTCTCCCTTCCTCTGTGTAGATCAATATTGAAACCGGATACGGTTGTCTTCTACCACTTCCAGTTTGAATAGAGACTTATCAGAGCCGATTGAATCTATTCTTCAGCAGCATAATAGATTCCAGAAATCGCATTTTCTATATCTTGCTTTCGCTCTCTCTCTCCCTTCCTCTGTGTAGATCAATATTGAAACCGGATACGGTTGTCTTCTACCACTTCCAGTTTGAATAGAGACTTATCAGAGCCGATTGAATCTATTCTTCAGCAGCATAATAGATTCCAGATATCGCATTTTCTATATCTTGCTTTCGCTCTCTCTCTCCCTTCCTCTGTGTAGATCAATACTGAAACCGGATACGGTTGTCTTCTACCACTTCCAGTTTGAATAGAGACTTATCAGAGCCGATTGAATCTATTCTTCAGCAGCATAATAGATTCCAGAAATCGCATTTTCTATATCTTGCTTTCGCTCTCTCTGTCCCTTCCTCTGTGTAGATCAATATTGAAACCGGATACGGTTGTCTTCTACCACTTCCAGTTTGAATAGAGACTTATCAGAGCCGATTGAATCTATTCTTCAGCAGCATAATAGATTCCAGAAATCGCATTTTCTATATCTTGCTTTCGCTCTCTCTCTCCCTTCCTCTGTGTAGATCAATACTGAAACCGGATACGGTTGTCTTCTACCACTTCCAGTTTGAATAGAGACTTATCAGAGCCGATTGAATCTATTCTTCAGCAGCATAATAGATTCCAGAAATCGCATTTTCTATATCTTGCTTTCGCTCTCTCTGTCCCTTCCTCTGTGTAGATCAATATTGAAACCGGATACGGTTGTCTTCTACCACTTCCAGTTTGAATAGAGACTTATCAGAGCCGATTGAATCTATTCTTCAGCAGCATAATAGATTCCAGAAATCGCATTTTCTATATCTTGCTTTCGCTCTCTCTCTCCCTTCCTCTGTGTAGATCAATACTGAAACCGGATACGGTTGTCTTCTACCACTTCCAGTTTGAATAGAGACTTATCAGAGCCGATTGAATCTATTCTTCAGCAGCATAATAGATTCCAGAAATCGCATTTTCTATATCTTGCTTTCGCTCTCTCTCTCCCTTCCTCTGTGTAGATCAATACTGAAACCGGATACGGTTGTCTTCTACCACTTCCAGTTTGAATAGAGACTTATCAGAGCCGATTGAATCTATTCTTCAGCAGCATAATAGATTCCAGATATCGCATTTTCTATATCTTGCTTTCGCTCTCTCTGTCCCTTCCTCTGTGTAGATCAATATTGAAACCGGATACGGTTGTCTTCTACCACTTCCAGTTTGAATAGAGACTTATCAGAGCCGATTGAATCTATTCTTCAGCAGCATAATAGATTCCAGATATCGCATTTTCTATATCTTGCTTTCGCTCTCTCTCTCCCTTCCTCTGTGTAGATCAATACTGAAACCGGATACGGTTGTCTTCTACCACTTCCAGTTTGAATAGAGACTTATCAGAGCCGATTGAATCTATTCTTCAGCAGCATAATAGATTCCAGAAATCGCATTTTCTATATCTTGCTTTCGCTCTCTCTCTCCCTTCCTCTGTGTAGATCAATACTGAAACCGGATACGGTTGTCTTCTACCACTTCCAGTTTGAATAGAGACTTATCAGAGCCGATTGAATCTATTCTTCAGCAGCATAATAGATTCCAGATATCGCATTTTCTATATCTTGCTTTTGCTCTCTCTCTCCCTTCCTCTGTGTAGACCAATACTGAAACCGGATACGGTTGTCTTCTACCACTTCCAGTTTGAATAGAGACTTATCAGAGCCGATTGAATCTATTCTTCAGCAGCATAATAGATTCCAGAAATCGCATTTTCTATATCTTGCTTTCGCTCTCTCTGTCCCTTCCTCTGTGTAGATCAATATTGAAACCGGATACGGTTGTCTTCTACCACTTCCAGTTTGAATAGAGACTTATCAGAGCCGATTGAATCTATTCTTCAGCAGCATAATAGATTCCAGAAATCGCATTTTCTATATCTTGCTTTCTCTCTCTCTCTCCCTTCCTCTGTGTAGATCAATACTGAAACCGGATACGGTTGTCTTCTACCACTTCCAGTTTGAATAGAGACTTATCAGAGCCGATTGAATCTATTCTTCAGCAGCATAATAGATTCCAGATATCGCATTTTCTATATCTTGCTTTCGCTCTCTCTCTCCCTTCCTCTGTGTAGATCAATATTGAAACCGGATACGGTTGTCTTCTACCACTTCCAGTTTGAATAGAGACTTATCAGAGCCGATTGAATCTATTCTTCAGCAGCATAATAGATTCCAGAAATCGCATTTTCTATATCTTGCTTTCGCTCTCTCTCTCCCTTCCTCTGTGTAGATCAATATTGAAACCGGATACGGTTGTCTTCTACCACTTCCAGTTTGAATAGAGACTTATCAGAGCCGATTGAATCTATTCTTCAGCAGCATAATAGATTCCAGAAATCGCATTTTCTATATCTTGCTTTCGCTCTCTCTGTCCCTTCCTCTGTGTAGATCAATATTGAAACCGGATACGGTTGACTTCTACCACTTCCAGTTTGAATAGAGACTTATCAGAGCCGATTGAATCTATTCTTCAGCAGCATAATAGATTCCAGATATCGCATTTTCTATATCTTGCTTTCGCTCTCTCTCTCCCTTCCTCTGTGTAGATCAATATTGAAACCGGATACGGTTGTCTTCTACCACTTCCAGTTTGAATAGAGACTTATCAGAGCCGATTGAATCTATTCTTCAGCAGCATAATAGATTCCAGAAATCGCATTTTCTATATCTTGCTTTCGCTCTCTCTCTCCCTTCCTCTGTGTAGATCAATACTGAAACCGGATACGGTTGTCTTCTACCACTTCCAGTTTGAATAGAGACTTATCAGAGCCGATTGAATCTATTCTTCAGCAGCATAATAGATTCCAGAAATCGCATTTTCTATATCTTGCTTTCGCTCTCTCTGTCCCTTCCTCTGTGTAGATCAATATTGAAACCGGATACGGTTGTCTTCTACCACTTCCAGTTTGAATAGAGACTTATCAGAGCCGATTGAATCTATTCTTCAGCAGCATAATAGATTCCAGATATCGCATTTTCTATATCTTGCTTTCGCTCTCTCTCTCCTTTCCTCTGTGTAGATCAATACTGAAACCGGATACGGTTGTCTTCTACCACTTCCAGTTTGAATAGAGACTTATCAGAGCCGATTGAATCTATTCTTCAGCAGCATAATAGATTCCAGAAATCGCATTTTCTATATCTTGCTTTCGCTCTCTCTGTCCCTTCCTCTGTGTAGATCAATATTGAAACCGGATACGGTTGTCTTCTACCACTTCCAGTTTGAATAGAGACTTATCAGAGCCGATTGAATCTATTCTTCAGCAGCATAATAGATTCCAGATATCGCATTTTCTATATCTTGCTTTCGCTCTCTCTCTCCCTTCCTCTGTGTAGATCAATACTGAAACCGGATACGGTTGTCTTCTACCACTTCCAGTTTGAATAGAGACTTATCAGAGCCGATTGAATCTATTCTTCAGCAGCATAATAGATTCCAGAAATCGCATTTTCTATATCTTGCTTTCGCTCTCTCTCTCCCTTCCTCTGTGTAGATCAATATTGAAACCGGATACGGTTGTCTTCTACCACTTTCAGTTTGAATAGAGACTTATCAGAGCCGATTGAATCTATTCTTCAGCAGCATAATAGATTCCAGATATCGCATTTTCTATATCTTGCTTTCGCTCTCTCTCTCCCTTCCTCTGTGTAGATCAATACTGAAACCGGATACGGTTGTCTTCTACCACTTCCAGTTTGAATAGAGACTTATCAGAGCCGATTGAATCTATTCTTCAGCAGCATAATAGATTCCAGAAATCGCATTTTCTATATCTTGCTTTCGCTCTCTCTCTCCCTTCCTCTGTGTAGATCAATATTGAAACCGGATACGGTTGTCTTCTACCACTTCCAGTTTGAATAGAGACTTATCAGAGCCGATTGAATCTATTCTTCAGCAGCATAATAGATTCCAGAAATCGCATTTTCTATATCTTGCTTTCGCTCTCTCTGTCCCTTCCTTCTGTGTAGATCAATATTGAAACCGGATACGGTTGTCTTCTACCACTTCCAGTTTGAATAGAGACTTATCAGAGCCGATTGAATCTATTCTTCAGCAGCATAATAGATTCCAGATATCGCATTTTCTATATCTTGCTTTCGCTCTCTCTCTCCCTTCCTCTGTGTAGATCAATACTGAAACCGGATACGGTTGTCTTCTACCACTTCCAGTTTGAATAGAGACTTATCAGAGCCGATTGAATCTATTCTTCAGCAGCATAATAGATTCCAGATATCGCATTTTCTATATCTTGCTTTCGCTCTCTCTCTCCCTTCCTCTGTGTAGATCAATACTGAAACCGGATACGGTTGTCTTCTACCACTTCCAGTTTGAATAGAGACTTATCAGAGCCGATTGAATCTATTCTTCAGCAGCATAATAGATTCCAGATATCGCATTTTCTATATCTTGCTTTCGCTCTCTCTCTCCCTTCCTCTGTGTAGATCAATATTGAAACCGGATACGGTTGTCTTCTACCACTTCCAGTTTGAATAGAGACTTATCAGAGCCGATTGAATCTATTCTTCAGCAGCATAATAGATTCCAGATATCGCATTTTCTATATCTTGCTTTCGCTCTCTCTCTCCCTTCCTCTGTGTAGATCAATATTGAACCGGATACGGTTGTCTTCTACCACTTCCAGTTTGAATAGAGACTTATCAGAGCCGATTGAATCTATTCTTCAGCAGCATAATAGATTCCAGAAATCGCATTTTCTATATCTTGCTTTCGCTCTCTCTCTCCCTTCCTCTGTGTAGATCAATATTGAAACCGGATACGATTGTCTTCTACCACTTCCAGTTTGAATAGAGACTTATCAGAGACGATTGAATCTATTCTTCAGCAGCATAATAGATTCCAGATATCACATTTTCTATATCTTGCTTTCGCTCTCTCTCTCCCTTCCTCTGTGTAGATCAATACTGAAACCGGATACGGTTGTCTTCTACCACTTCCAGTTTGAATAGAGACTTATCAGAGCCGATTGAATCTATTCTTCAGCAGCATAATAGATTCCAGAAATCGCATTTTCTATATCTTGCTTTCGCTCTCTCTGTCCCTTCCTCTGTGTAGATCAATATTGAAACCGGATACGGTTGTCTTCTACCACTTCCAGTTTGAATAGAGACTTATCAGAGCCGATTGAATCTATTCTTCAGCAGCATAATAGATTCCAGAAATCGCATTTTCTATATCTTGCTTTCGCTCTCTCTCTCCCTTCCTCTGTGTAGATCAATACTGAAACCGGATACGGTTGTCTTCTACCACTTCCAGTTTGAATAGAGACTTATCAGAGCCGATTGAATCTATTCTTCAGCAGCATAATAGATTCCAGAAATCGCATTTTCTATATCTTGCTTTCGCTCTCTCTCTCCCTTCCTCTGTGTAGATCAATACTGAAACCGGATACGGTTGTCTTCTACCACTTCCAGTTTGAATAGAGACTTATCAGAGCCGATTGAATCTATTCTTCAGCAGCATAATAGATTCCAGAAATCGCATTTTCTATATCTTGCTTTCGCTCTCTCTCTCCCTTCCTCTGTGTAGATCAATACTGAAACCGGATACGGTTGTCTTCTACCACTTCCAGTTTGAATAGAGACTTATCAGAGCCGATTGAATCTATTCTTCAGCAGCATAATAGATTCCAGAAATCGCATTTTCTATATCTTGCTTTCGCTCTCTCTCTCCCTTCCTCTGTGTAGATCAATACTGAAACCGGATACGGTTGTCTTCTACCACTTCCAGTTTGAATAGAGACTTATCAGAGCCGATTGAATCTATTCTTCAGCAGCATAATAGATTCCAGAAATCGCATTTTCTATATCTTGCTTTCGCTCTCTCTCTCCCTTCCTCTGTGTAGATCAATACTGAAACCGGATACGGTTGTCTTCTACCACTTCCAGTTTGAATAGAGACTTATCAGAGCCGATTGAATCTATTCTTCAGCAGCATAATAGATTCCAGAAATCGCATTTTCTATATCTTGCTTTCGCTCTCTCTCTCCCTTCCTCTGTGTAGATCAATACTGAAACCGGATACGGTTGTCTTCTACCACTTCCAGTTTGAATAGAGACTTATCAGAGCCGATTGAATCTATTCTTCAGCAGCATAATAGATTCCAGAAATCGCATTTTCTATATCTTGCTTTCGCTCTCTCTGTCCCTTCCTCTGTGTAGATCAATATTGAAACCGGATACGGTTGTCTTCTACCACTTCCAGTTTGAATAGAGACTTATCAGAGCCGATTGAATCTATTCTTCAGCAGCATAATAGATTCCAGAAATCGCATTTTCTATATCTTGCTTTCGCTCTCTCTCTCCCTTCCTCTGTGTAGATCAATACTGAAACCGGATACGGTTGTCTTCTACCACTTCCAGTTTGAATAGAGACTTATCAGAGCCGATTGAATCTATTCTTCAGCAGCATAATAGATTCCAGAAATCGCATTTTCTATATCTTGCTTTCGCTCTCTCTCTCCCTTCCTCTGTGTAGATCAATACTGAAACCGGATACGGTTGTCTTCTACCACTTCCAGTTTGAATAGAGACTTATCAGAGCCGATTGAATCTATTCTTCAGCAGCATAATAGATTCCAGAAATCGCATTTTCTATATCTTGCTTTCGCTCTCTCTCTCCCTTCCTCTGTGTAGATCAATACTGAAACCGGATACGGTTGTCTTCTACCACTTCCAGTTTGAATAGAGACTTATCAGAGCCGATTGAATCTATTCTTCAGCAGCATAATAGATTCCAGAAATCGCATTTTCTATATCTTGCTTTCGCTCTCTCTGTCCCTTCCTCTGTGTAGATCAATATTGAAACCGGATACGGTTGTCTTCTACCACTTCCAGTTTGAATAGAGACTTATCAGAGCCGATTGAATCTATTCTTCAGCAGCATAATAGATTCCAGATATCGCATTTTCTATATCTTGCTTTCGCTCTCTCTCTCCCTTCCTCTGTGTAGATCAATATTGAAACCGGATACGGTTGTCTTCTACCACTTCCAGTTTGAATAGAGACTTATCAGAGCCGATTGAATCTATTCTTCAGCAGCATAATAGATTCCAGATATCGCATTTTCTATATCTTGCTTTCGCTCTCTCTCTCCCTTCCTCTGTGTAGATCAATACTGAAACCGGATACGGTTGTCTTCTACCACTTCCAGTTTGAATAGAGACTTATCAGAGCCGATTGAATCTATTCTTCAGCAGCATAATAGATTCCAGAAATCGCATTTTCTATATCTTGCTTTCGCTCTCTCTCTCCCTTCCTCTGTGTAGATCAATATTGAAACCGGATACGGTTGTCTTCTACCACTTCCAGTTTGAATAGAGACTTATCAGAGCCGATTGAATCTATTCTTCAGCAGCATAATAGATTCCAGAAATCGCATTTTCTATATCTTGCTTTCGCTCTCTCTGTCCCTTCCTCTGTGTAGATCAATATTGAAACCGGATACGGTTGTCTTCTACCACTTCCAGTTTGAATAGAGACTTATCAGAGCCGATTGAATCAATTCTTCAGCAGCATAATAGATTCCAGAAATCGCATTTTCTATATCTTGCTTTCGCTCTCTCTGTCCCTTCCTCTGTGTAGATCAATATTGAAACCGGATACGGTTGTCTTCTACCACTTCCAGTTTGAATAGAGACTTATCAGAGCCGATTGAATCTATTCTTCAGCAGCATAATAGATTCCAGATATCGCATTTTCTATATCTTGCTTTCGCTCTCTCTCTCCCTTCCTCTGTGTAGATCAATATTGAAACCGGATACGGTTGTCTTCTACCACTTCCAGTTTGAATAGAGACTTATCAGAGCCGATTGAATCTATTCTTCAGCAGCATAATAGATTCCAGATATCGCATTTTCTATATCTTGCTTTCGCTCTCTCTCTCCCTTCCTCTGTGTAGATCAATACTGAAACCGGATACGGTTGTCTTCTACCACTTCCAGTTTGAATAGAGACTTATCAGAGCCGATTGAATCTATTCTTCAGCAGCATAATAGATTCCAGAAATCGCATTTTCTATATCTTGCTTTCGCTCTCTCTCTCCCTTCCTCTGTGTAGATCAATATTGAAACCGGATACGGTTGTCTTCTACCACTTCCAGTTTGAATAGAGACTTATCAGAGCCGATTGAATCTATTCTTCAGCAGCATAATAGATTCCAGATATCGCATTTTCTATATCTTGCTTTCGCTCTCTCTCTCCCTTCCTCTGTGTAGATCAATATTGAAACCGGATACGGTTGTCTTCTACCACTTCCAGTTTGAATAGAGACTTATCAGAGCCGATTGAATCTATTCTTCAGCAGCATAATAGATTCCAGAAATCGCATTTTCTATATCTTGCTTTCGCTCTCTCTGTCCCTTCCTCTGTGTAGATCAATATTGAAACCGGATACGGTTGTCTTCTACCACTTCCAGTTTGAATAGAGACTTATCAGAGCCGATTGAATCTATTCTTCAGCAGCATAATAGATTCCAGATATCGCATTTTCTATATCTTGCTTTCGCTCTCTCTCTCCCTTCCTCTGTGTAGATCAATACTGAAACCGGATACGGTTGTCTTCTACCACTTCCAGTTTGAATAGAGACTTATCAGAGCCGATTGAATCTATTCTTCAGCAGCATAATAGATTCCAGAAATCGCATTTTCTATATCTTGCTTTCGCTCTCTCTGTCCCTTCCTCTGTGTAGATCAATATTGAAACCGGATACGGTTGTCTTCTACCACTTCCAGTTTGAATAGAGACTTATCAGAGCCGATTGAATCTATTCTTCAGCAGCATAATAGATTCCAGATATCGCATTTTCTATATCTTGCTTTCGCTCTCTCTCTCCCTTCCTCTGTGTAGATCAATACTGAAACCGGATACGGTTGTCTTCTACCACTTCCAGTTTGAATAGAGACTTATCAGAGCCGATTGAATCTATTCTTCAGCAGCATAATAGATTCCAGAAATCGCATTTTCTATATCTTGCTTTCGCTCTCTCTCTCCCTTCCTCTGTGTAGATCAATATTGAAACCGGATACGGTTGTCTTCTACCTCTTCCAGTTTGAATAGAGACTTATCAGAGCCGATTGAATCTATTCTTCAGCAGCATAATAGATTCCAGATATCGCATTTTCTATATCTTGCTTTCGCTCTCTCTGTCCCTTCCTCTGTGTAGATCAATATTGAAACCGGATACGGTTGTCTTCTACCACTTCCAGTTTGAATAGAGACTTATCAGAGCCGATTGAATCTATTCTTCAGCAGCATAATAGATTCCAGATATCGCATTTTCTATATCTTGCTTTCGCTCTCTCTCTCCCTTCCTCTGTGTAGATCAATACTGAAACCGGATACGGTTGTCTTCTACCACTTCCAGTTTGAATAGAGACTTATCAGAGCCGATTGAATCTATTCTTCAGCAGCATAATAGATTCCAGATATCGCATTTTCTATATCTTGCTTTCGCTCTCTCTCTCCCTTCCTCTGTGTAGATCAATACTGAAACCGGATACGGTTGTCTTCTACCACTTCCAGTTTGAATAGAGACTTATCAGAGCCGATTGAATCTATTCTTCAGCAGCATAATAGATTCCAGATATCGCATTTTCTATATCTTGCTTTCGCTCTCTCTCTCCCTTCCTCTGTGTAGATCAATATTGAAACCGGATACGGTTGTCTTCTACCACTTCCAGTTTGAATAGAGACTTATCAGAGCCGATTGAATCTATTCTTCAGCAGCATAATAGATTCCAGATATCGCATTTTCTATATCTTGCTTTCGCTCTCTCTCTCCCTTCCTCTGTGTAGATCAATATTGAAACCGGATACGGTTGTCTTCTACCACTTCCAGTTTGAATAGAGACTTATCAGAGCCGATTGAATCTATTCTTCAGCAGCATAATAGATTCCAGAAATCGCATTTTCTATATCTTGCTTTCGCTCTCTCTCTCCCTTCCTCTGTGTAGATTAATATTGAAACCGGATACGGTTGTCTTCTACCACTTCCAGTTTGAATAGAGACTTATCAGAGCCGATTGAATCTATTCTTCAGCAGCATAATAGATTCCAGAAATCAAATTTTCTATATCTTGCTTTCGCTCTCTCTCTCCCTTCCTCTGTGTAGATCAATACTGAAACCGGATACGGTTGTCTTCTACCACTTCCAGTTTGAATAGAGACTTATCAGAGCCGATTGAATCTATTCTTCAGCAGCATAATAGATTCCAGAAATCGCATTTTCTATATCTTGCTTTCGCTCTCTCTCTCCCTTCCTCTGTGTAGATCAATACTGAAACCGGATACGGTTGTCTTCTATCACTTCCAGTTTGAATAGAGACTTATCAGAGCCGATTGAATCTATTTTTCAGCAGCATAATAGATTCCAGATATCGCATTTTCTATATCTTGCTTTCGCTCTCTCTGTCCCTTCCTCTGTGTAGATCAATATTGAAACCGGATACGGTTGTCTTCTACCACTTCCAGTTTGAATAGAGACTTATCAGAGCCGATTGAATCTATTCTTCAGCAGCATAATAGATTCCAGATATCGCATTTTCTATATCTTGCTTTCGCTCTCTCTCTCCCTTCCTCTGTGTAGATCAATATTGAAACCGGATACGGTTGTCTTCTACCACTTCCAGTTTGAATAGAGACTTATCAGAGCCGATTGAATCTATTCTTCAGCAGCATAATAGATTCCAGAAATCGCATTTTCTATATCTTGCTTTCGCTCTCTCTCTCCCTTCCTCTGTGTAGATCAATATTGAAACCGGATACGGTTGTCTTCTACCACTTCCAGTTTGAATAGAGACTTATCAGAGCCGATTGAATCTATTCTTCAGCAGCATAATAGATTCCAGATATCGCATTTTCTATATCTTGCTTTCGCTCTCTCTCTCCCTTCCTCTGTGTAGATCAATACTGAAACCGGATACGGTTGTCTTCTACCACTTCCAGTTTGAATAGAGACTTATCAGAGCCGATTGAATCTATTCTTCAGCAGCATAATAGATTCCAGAAATCTCATTTCCTATATCTTGCTTTCGCTCTCTCTCTCCCTTCCTCTGTGTAGATCAATATTGAAACCGGATACGGTTGTCTTCTACCACTTCCAGTTTGAATAGAGACTTATCAGAGCCGATTGAATCTATTCTTCAGCAGCATAATAGATTCCAGAAATCGCATTTTCTATATCTTGCTTTCGCTCTCTCTCTCCCTTCCTCTGTGTAGATCAATATTGAAACCGGATACGGTTGTCTTCTACCACTTCCAGTTTGAATAGAGACTTATCAGAGCCGATTGAATCTATTCTTCAGCAGCATAATAGATTCCAGATATCGCATTTTCTATATCTTGCTTTCGCTCTCTCTCTCCCTTCCTCTGTGTAGATCAATACTGAAACCGGATACGGTTGTCTTCTACCACTTCCAGTTTAAATAGAGACTTATCAGAGCCGATTGAATCTATTCTTCAGCAGCATAATAGATTCCAGAAATCTCATTTCCTATATCTTGCTTTCGCTCTCTCTCTCCCTTCCTCTGTGTAGATCAATATTGAAACCGGATACGGTTGTCTTCTACCACTTCCAGTTTGAATAGAGACTTATCAGAGCCGATTGAATCTATTCTTCAGCAGCATAATAGATTCCAGAAATCGCATTTTCTATATCTTGCTTTCGCTCTCTCTCTCCCTTCCTCTGTGTAGATCAATACTGAAACCGGATACGGTTGTCTTCTACCACTTCCAGTTTGAATAGAGACTTATCAGAGCCGATTGAATCTATTCTTCAGCAGCATAATAGATTCCAGAAATCTCATTTCCTATATCTTGCTTTCGCTCTCTCTCTCCCTTCCTCTGTGTAGATCAATATTGAAACCGGATACGGTTGTCTTCTACCACTTCCAGTTTGAATAGAGACTTATCAGAGCCGATTGAATCTATTCTTCAGCAGCATAATAGATTCCAGAAATCGCATTTTCTATATCTTGCTTTCGCTCTCTCTCTCCCTTCCTCTGTGTAGATCAATATTGAAACCGGATACGGTTGTCTTCTACCACTTCCAGTTTGAATAGAGACTTATCAGAGCCGATTGAATCTATTCTTCAGCAGCATAATAGATTCCAGAAATCGCATTTTTTATATCTTGCTTTCGCTCTCTCTCTCCCTTCCTCTGTGTAGATCAATATTGAAACCGGAAACAGTAGTAAAATATTACAATTTCGAATTATAGTAAAGAAATACAGATTTTTTTTTGAGACACTGAATCGATTTCTGGAAACTATTTGTCAATATCTAGTACAGCTTTTGTTATGCTTAATTTCTACCATTTCTGTTTCAACAGCATATTAACGGAGTAAAAAAAAAAAACCTATCTTGGGACGCTGAATCGATTAAAAAACTGGTTTTCGATATATCTTATCGTTTTTTCTATGGATATCAATACTTCAACCGGAAGTAACATTAAATTTATAATGCTTTCGGTTTTACTACCATATGGATGACGATTCTAAAATCTTTCAAAATTGAATTGATTCCCGAAAGCAACATGTTCTGCAGCTATTTTCAAGTGAGAAGTTACATGAGTGTTAGCCAATGATACGAGATGTTTCCAGGTAGCTCATCTGGCATTGACAATAATCATAGTATTGCGAAAAGTCTTGAAAAGATTTTTGATTATTACTATTATTACTGTGTTAATTTTAAGGCGATCAATGTTGAGACTGCATAAGGTTGACTTTTACCATTTAGGACTTCAATAGTGGATTAACAGAGGATAAGATGGTGCCTATTCTTCAGACGCTGAATCGATTTTCAAAAACCACTTCTCATTATATCTCACCAGTTTTGGTCTAATCCTCGTCGACAAATGGAAGGACGGGTATAGCCGTTTTGTAAAACTTCCGATATTTATGTATAACATAGTTTGGAAGACTAAAAATTGAAACTCATTAGCTTTTAATTCAAATATCCATCCAATTGCCTTACCATTTCAACATAACTTTAGTTAAGTCTACAACCATTATAATGCTAACTTTAGTTAAGTCTACAAGCATTATAATGCTTTTATTGTATCCATCAATTATAACATTCAAGAGACGACCTGCTTATATGGAGTTATTCTGTGCTCATCCGTTAACGTTTTGTCTTTTATGAAGAGTTATTCTTTTACTTTGTACATTTTCATATTTCTCGTTTGAGTAGCCTAGAGCTTCAGCAGTACCCGTGTCACGACGCGATCACACGTTTCCTCATTTTAGTGTTTACAGGAATGTTTCACTTTATCATAAAATGTTAGGCCATTATGAAGCATTGGATTCAATTATTTTCAAACACAAGAATATCTAAGAAAAATGTATTTAAAAGTTTTGTTGATCATTTCAGTTTGGATAAAGTTTCAGTTGCCTTTTTATCATAACTTAATCAACTGAGGTATCAGCAGATTTAGCTTCGTATCAGTATTCTATATCACTATATCTCTCAATATTCTATATCTTACCATCACTATTCTATACGAGTATTCTATAAGTATTTATCGTTCTACTCTGCTCTATATTTTTAAGAGGAGACTAAGGCTACTCTGGTCATTAATAACATGTAAACGAAAATAATAATAAATGGTATCTATTAAGAATGCCAAGATTTTAACTGACTTTATTAAAATTTAAGCTTCGTAAAAAAAAATCGCGGATTTAGAAGACAAAACTCCTCACCACCAGGAACGACATTTTGGGAGGGCATAGACGGTAATTGTCACTTCTAGTTTTTTTACAAATACAGACCATTTAATAAAAAATCGTATTTTGGCAAGCAGTTCTTGTTGCAGGGTCTGTCACATTTCGTGAGAGTTTTTCGAAAGTCTGGAAGAGTACTTGTGGAGGTATACGCTCGGCAACACGTCTCCGTAGAGCATCCCAAGCATGCTCTATGGGTTGAACTCCAGGGAAAACGCTGGCCATCAGATTTAATGAATATCTTCTTCCTCAAGAAGGGCGGCCACGGCAGCTGTACGATGCGGACAAGCATTGACATTCATAAAACGAAACTTTGGACCGATAGCTCCACGCAACAAACGAACATAACGGAGAATGACATTAATGCAACAACTGGCCTCTGTTATAGTCCCTTCTTCTACGAACTGCATTCCACTGAGTCTGTTAAATAACAAAATTGTATCTTTCGTGCCCTTACTTAGCTGAAAACGAACTCGGAGACTGATTGTCGGCTGAGAGAGAAAGTTTGGAATTTCACTATTAGCTAAGCCTAGGACTATTTTCACCATCTATTTACAAGTAGCATTAACAACGTTTCAGCTGTTGTGTGTGATCTATTGGTCTTAACGGTAAGCTCGGATGTCTTATAATTAGCTATCTGTACTTTTTGTGAAACACGCACCGTGTGAGCAGTAACGACACGAGCTTTACTTTCTTGGGGGAAGGGGTGTGTGTGAATAGGCAGATGCATTTTTGGAAACCCAGTTATATTTTTGTGTACCCAAAAACTGCTGTGTGATAATACAGCTTGCCTTGGAAGCGGGGGTTGTCACGAGGACGGAAGGCGGACGATGTGATCGGAAGGCGCCCGTTCCCCTGGTCCCTTCTAGTGTCGTCACTGCATAGCAGTCATAAACGTCTTCGTTTTTTGTTCCAACAACCGACGAAATTAATATATAGAGAATAAAATACGACAGAGAACGAAATACTATACAAGCGTATGAAGCATAATAACTGGAATAATAATAGACTCTAATAAGAATAATAATAACTCAAAAAATAATTTCTTACGATGTCTAAAATTTTGTATTACATTTTTCACCTTGTCATGGCCCTCTGGCGCCGCGGTACGCCGGTTGCAGATCACTCGTCTAGTATACTGGGTGATCGAACGGAACTTTGTTATGATAAAGATGCAACAACGGAAAAAGGAAAGTTGTTGGAAATAGAAGGTTTTCAATCTAAAATCTCGGATTTATTCCAATCGCTCCAGCCGTTTCCGCTCCTCACTGTAAGGCGTCCAGTGTTAAACGTTGACAGTGTTTTCCTGTTTAATTTGAAGGATATACGAGTATACCGTATATATCGTATATAATACTCATTGTCAAAGCTGCTTCAAAATAGATTCCCGGCGACGTCACCACCAAACAGGTCAGGACTTTGGAAATACAGTAGTAATCGAAGATGTAACTCACACTGTAATGTAGGTTCGATAACTCTTTTTATTTTCAATATAAAGTCGAAATTCCTAAATATATATCTTGGCTATGTCACTGATTTAGATACAATGAAAACCACGAGTAGAATTTTATTGATTATAAATCTCACGACCGCAGCTGAAAATTATAACATGATTGCTTAATTTGATGCATGATTATAAAAATAATGCTTAATGCTTATGAAATAAACCTTAACAGAACAACAGAAACGGTAATGAAAATGATAAAATTATCGTCTTGTGTAACTAATAAGGACAGAATTCTGCTTTGATAAACAAGGAGTAGGAAGAAGTTATAGCCTTGATTTTTTAAAAGGTACGGGTCACCGCACTACATTTTGAAGCTCCAATTTCCTAAACTATTACACCACACTTCCTATTGAAACTTGTATTTGTGAAATAGGAATATAATAATTATCTTGGAAAACTCAATTGAAAAAACTTCACCCTTCCTCCCAAAAAATGTACCATCCCTTCAGATATTTTCATTAGATATGTCATACTGTATATTAGAGCAATTAACAAAATAATTGTTTTTGCAATATTAAGAAAAGCACCTAAGCCATTTTTTAGAAAATCGTTAGAAATCTCACTCCAAGAGTAAACTACATATTGTGGATCATTTTGGATCATGCGAGGTCAGCAATACTTTTTAGCTAATTAATGAAACATATATTTACGAAATTTGAACAAAATAGTCTGAGTCGTTTGAGAAAATTGTCGGGGAAAACTTTGAGTAAACTACCCTTTGTGGATTTTTCAGGAACATTGAGTTATTCCATGTTATTTGATTACTAATGAAATATTTATTTATGAAATCACTTGAGTTGTTTTTTAAAACCAAAAGTAGCCGAAAAATACAAGAATAAACTACACCTAATAGAATTTTCCCAGGGAAATAATTTTTACCACAATATAGGATTGTTAAACAAATATTTATAAATTATCAACAAAATCGCCTGGGACATTTTTGTGAAAATCGTCGATAAACAACTCACCACAACAATAAACAGTCACTCGTATATTTCTTGAGGTCAAATGACTTATGCTATATTGCCAGGTTATTCATGAAATACTTATTTATGAAATACGAATAAAATAGCCTGAGCCGTTTTTGAGAAAAGCATCTATAAAGAGCTCAACCCCAAGAATAAACTACCACTCGCAGATTTTTCCCAGGGAAATGTCTTATACCACAATATAGGGTTCTTAATTAAATATTGACTTATGAAACAAAAAAAATGTTGGAGTCATTTTTGAGAAAATCGTGTTTTTCGATTTTTACTCTTCAGTAAACTACTCTAATTTGAAGAAAACTTAGCGAACGGACGGACGGATATATATCGAAAAATCACCGAACCTAGAAGCGTAATAGGTAAATTGCGGGGAAACTGGGAGGATGCTCATTAAAAGGAAAACTTCAAATTAAAAATGGAAAGTTGACATGAGATTTCATGTAAATTACAAGAGATTTCTTTTAAAGAAAAGAAGTTACTTTAGGTGTTTGTATAACGATAAAGGTCCTAACATTACAACCCACGAAGATTTGGAGGGATTTATAATGACATTTCATTAGCACTACGGTTCCAATCGCAAATTATTTTTGGTTTTCTAATGTGTGAAAGTTCCAATGGCTGACGACGCTCATTGATCGACTGGTTGGAATTAAGTCTCCCTTTCTAGCACCTAGGCTATATGACAAGGGACACACTAATGTAATATCTAAAATACGTTGCTCGGGTTTGTATTTGAAGCAACTACCACCTCTAAAACTTAAACCAATGATGCGAACTTGTAGGATAAATCCATATTGTAGGATTTTGTAACATTTGCTTTTAGAAAAGGGATAAAGGAAGTTTTCGTCGAAATTGGCAGCGTAGGTTTATGTGGGATTTTTACAGCTTATCGACGCCAACAATTATTTTATGGACCGACAAGAGTCTAGCAAATCTTCAATTTGAAATCAGGTTAATTGTAATTTTATGCTACAAGATAACACATGCTAGAGGGAAACACTGTTGCCACACTTGGTACAATTGTACCAAATTCAGCCCTTTTTGTCATTCATCGGCCCGTTGGTACCACCCTGGCATTTTCAGCCCCTTTTGTGGAAAAGTTGGTACACTTCTGCCCAATTCAGCACTAACAAATATAAATACACATTTTCAAAAGTATCAGTAAGACTTTTCCTACATCTTACGTTACTCATACTGTGTGTTGGACTCTTTAAAAAATGATGTTGAACATTTATTCTGTGACGTTGCATCGCATAACGCCATGAACTTTGTGTGCGAAATTCGTAATTCGAACTATACCGGGAAATAAGTTATGCTAGATGGGCGCATACTGATAATTTATATTTTATTATAACGTACTGTTTACACGCGAACTCGGAGATGATTGATTTGTTCCTCGTTTTATATATTTTTTTCATATATAGTCATAGTACCCTTTATGTTCATTGGTCATTTTGAAATAGAGGCGGATTTGACTTCCTTACAATACATACTGAAGATGATAACTGTTTTCCCTTTTAATTTGCGGCTTCTGTTATACTTCCTACGTATGAGAAAAGCTTCATATACTTCCATGGTTGTTCGGGATCCTCCTATTTGGATGTTTTTATTAAAGTAATTTTTAAAAAGAGCACTTTATTTATTTCGACTCATGGAAGAGGGGGAGAGTGTTCTAGAACTTGACTCTTTTAGAGCCATGTATTACAATTGATTCAGCCCTTTTTGTTTCAATTTGGTACTATTTTTCAGCCCACTCCAGGGCTAGGACTGTGACAACACTGGAGGGAAATCTCTTTTAAAAAACTGCTGTCGGCCGCCAACAAACGTAAATTGTGCTCTGATACTGCGAAATGAAGATGTTTTTTTTATTTTTCCTATTTCCTTTTCTTGTTATTTTTATATTAATTTTTGTTGTTACATCCAGTACAAGATGATGGCACAAAGGAGTGGCAGAAATAATAAGTTTTGAAAACTATATGTTTCTGTCAACATACTAAATTGCTTGCGGATAATTAATTATATATCGCAGAAAATAACATTCAGTACTACTGTTTTTCTTATTTTGCAAGTTTCGTAAATTTATAATTAGCATAACATGGGAAATTCAAGAGCAAAATGGGAATTTCTACACCACGAGATGGGATTTTATAACGTTTGAAGTTAGCATAACTGATTTGGAACCATAATCATGATCTGTCGCGAAGGACATACAATGGCGGTAATAATGTGGATTGATTGATAATGTGTGCGGGACTACGTATACCAAAAGTGCATTCGCGGTGTCATTGTTAAGTCCCGTACTCCGAGGTCATATATTCAAGGAATTTTCAAATGAAAAGGCACGAAACGTCGTAGAAACCAAACGTCGTATGTTGAAATAGGAATATATCGCTTTGAAATAAAGTACTGCGACAACTAAGGAGAGAATGTAGTGTCCGAGCTGGTTGTGCCCGTGTGTGCCTGCCTTTCACACGATGAAGGAGAGAATCAAGCAATTATGTGTTCCGTTCAAGTCGAATTGACTCGGCAGTGTGTGTGAGGAAATAATAGCGTTCACAATGAAACATTCGACGATTGAGGAGCAGCGAGGTATTATCCGATTTCTGACTGGGGAAAGGGTTTAATCGGTCGATATTCATCGCCGGATGGTGACTGTATATGGGAGAGACTGTGTATTCAACAAGTAAGTGAGAAAGTGGAGTGATTCTGCTCCACGATTACGATTGTCCACACGTCTCGCAGGTCACACGAAGTGTACTGAATAAGTTGAAGTGGGAGCAGCTTGAGCATCCGCCCTACAGTTTGGACATATCTCACTGCGACTTCCATCTGTTTGGTCCGCTAAAAAGACATCTCAAATGCAAGTGCTTGAACTGAGACGAGAACTGAAAGAAACAGTGAAAGACTGGCTGCTATCACACCCACTGGATAGCATAATACAGTGGGATAGTTGTGCTCAGGCGTCTGGTAATTACTTTCGAACAAAGACTTCGATTATATCTACAGTGTCATCTTTCACCTTTCCATTTGAACACTCCTCGTATATCTGACTTAAATATAATAAAATCAATACATTCTATGTATCGGATCTAGTTAGAGAGAACGATGAGAAGCGAAACTTGGCTGCCATAATGGTTTTCTGTTTTTGATAACAACTGCTTCTTAACTGTTATATAATGATCCAACTTTTCTAATCACCAACTTTTTAATTCGATACATTTGTGTTCTTCTATCTCAAGCATGCATACTATTAATTAAACCCACAGTGCTAATAATATTATCAAGCAAACAGGTGGTAGAAACGATGCTCCAGACCCCTGGAGGAAGGGTGAACCTCGAAACTGTTTTGCACAGGGCTTGGGTGTTATTCCAGTGATGGGAAAACATATTTAGGAAGGGGCCAAAAGAAAAAAGAAAAACACTTTGGCGGGCTAATATTCAAAGAAAAAGAACAATTAGGTGGCCTACACATTTTCTTAAAAAAAAATTCTTGTAATACTAAGCCCATGATTGAAAGACTATAAAGTGGAAGTGATAAATAAAATTTGTACAGCATTTCTAGAAGTTTCTCACAATATTGATTAAAGTGGGATTCACGGATTTTTAGAAGTGAAGATCAGGACTCATACTGCGGACCTTGTGGTGGACACCCACAGTGCTCTTGGGTTTTCTCGGGGTTCTCCCGTTTCCTCCCACTTTCTTCATTCCACCATTGCACTCATCTCACATCATCACCGTCTCCTTTAGCCTAACCGGCATAACCGTGGGACGTAAAACAAAGATTTCATTTCATTTTTCATATTGCGGACCTGGTAGAATGTTTCAGCCGGTGGCATCTGGCCCGTGGGCCGTAGTTTGCTCACCACTGTTCTAGTCTACAGATGGATAAGACAAAACCGGTTCCGTCACCACTCTGCCAAGTTGCTGCATAATTAATATCAGTGCCAGACCTTAGTATTGTGACGGTAACGGTGGAGGGTATTAGTGGTTAAAATATGAAACAAAATTTTAATAACCTCCCGTTATCCGGAATCCCGGTAGCAGGAGCGCACGCTCCGAAAACAGTGTATCAAGAAATAGTGAACTCAAATAAGAATACTAATATTAATACTACAACACTCTTGGGTCGTAATCAACAACTTACCATTCGAGCCTTCAATACAAATATCCACAATGTTGTAATTCACGAAGTTGTCAGACGTAGCGTGGACGTAGAGAGATGATGCAATCTAGACTCAGAATTCTCAGAATACAATTGCGTAAATTTGTTATTAAAAACCATATGTGTTTATTTACTATATTTGTTTCTATAATACCACATTCTATCACAAAAAAGTATTCATATACACAACAAATAATGCTCACCACAAACGAACAATCTTTTAACGTAAATAGTAGCTACAATAATGACTCGGTAACGTCACTCACTTTAATTATTGATACCGTTCAAAATAACACTGAGATTGACGAGTAATTAAAAGAAACATGATATTTAGAACAATGAAACACACAAAATACTATATACAACAAAAATAATAATAATACATGCAATAAGATTTCTCTACTATATAGTCTTTTCAGAATAGATGACAGTCCAGACGACAGTAGCAAATTATATTATTTCAAATATCTAGAAAGAAGTTTGATCTCTTATTTATATTTGTATTTATTATTCATTTATTATTTTTAATTATTTCCTTTTTACGGATGCACTGAACTATTATATTATACCTGCCACTTGATATAATTGTTTCTATCTTCCGTTCTGTCTGCCCGAACAGATGATTTACTAGTGAAATACTAATTTGAATGCAAAGTGACTAACTAACTGACACTTGATAGTCGCGACTGGCGAACTTTTATTTAAATTGAATTCAACTTATTACTGATATTTCAAACATTCTTCACAAATAAATATGTTAGCTAGCACAGTTTTCTGAAAGAATAGTTACGTAACAATGTTATATTACTACTGTGGTTGTTAGATATTTTTATGGCTATAATTTGAAGTAATATTCCGCTATTATATAGGTCTATATCAAATATAGATTGATTTTCTTTCAAGCGCTTTTAGTGTATATATGTTTCAAACTTGAGCTTAAGGTTGAAAGAATTCAATACAAAGTAATGCGTTCGTATTGTGCGCTCATTATATACATGACGTTCTATATTTACTGATCCTCTAGAGTGTATACAAATTATTAACTTCTACTAATATTGACTGGTGCAAGAAACTTTATATTTACTTTTTGTAGCACTGATATGCAGTATCCAATAAAATAGATTAGGTTATGAGTGAAGTATTTGAAATAAGTATTATTATATTGGCTTACATAAATAATGTATCAATATTGTAGGTTTACCTTTTATATGCGCATATGTTTTTACGGTAATATCAAAAGAATTTTATAAGGTTACGAGTGCAAAGCATGCTTTAATGTGTCGTATACCGTATACACATATCACTTGTTTTAATTCTTTTCGTTGACATTAGTACGTGACATGCGATGTTTACTTGCAGTGGCTGGCTTCTTCACGAATATGGCTTATTTGTTAGTTTCTTACCTTGACTGATAGGTTAACAGAAAACAAGTCCTTAAACAATTCTTGTTCTATTAATTCACTTACAAATAATTCTTCATAGTTGCATTTTTATCTTATTCTTTTCTTTATGCTTTCCCACTTGTTCTTATTACACTGCATTTCTCTTCTTCTGTCTACCTGCAACCTGCTCCTCCTGCTCTCGATTCAACCTGCTGCTCCCTGATCATGTGTTGACAATGTTGCCAGTCAAGTTTAGACAGCTAAGGTAGAGTTCAGAAGGTTACTGAGCGGAGTGCTCAGTCACACCGCTTGAAGTGAGCGAAACGCAAAACTACGAAAACAACACGTATACAAATGCTGATGGGGCAGCATGTCCTGTCACATATGGCGTCCGAATAGGTTGATCCCTGCGCCGTCACTAAGCATTCACAGAGTAACTTTCACTTAGTTCCACAGATACTTATAAGAACAAGATAATACAAAAACAAATGAAACCTGACACATACACTTATATACATATATACACAATATTTCGAACTATGTACAGCCTGCAATCTATTCGCAGTACTCATCAGGCAAGTCCTTCAAAAGTTGACTGGCACAATTCTCCTCTGCCTTCTTCTGCCATGTCCAATATTCTTCCTTAGTGGGCTTCCACAATTTACACTGATGTTCGGATCGGTGTCCTATAGATTTTCCATTGTTCGGATCAATCAGCTCCACAACCTTAAGACTTGGCTTACGAACACATAAGTATGGTCCTGAGTACAGGTCGAACATCTTTTTTATCTGCTGTGCTGCTGCATCACTGACGGGATGTGCCCTGAGGAATATAAGATCGCCTACATTAGCATGCCGATCCGATGTCATTTTGTCGTTGGTACGTTGATTCTTCTTCACCATCTGTGACTTCTTACTGTGTGCAATCATAAGAAGCCGATTGTCCCACGAATTCCCGTCTTCAGCAGTCTCCTCTTGGAACAGTCGTTTCATCACAGGCGTTACATCCTTCACGTTTAGATGTGCTTGGACTGGAGCAACGTTCAGATTCTCTACAATAGTATAATTCAGTAACATAACGATATTCCACAAGTGCTTACTCCAATCCGCATGTTGTCCAGCACAATACAACCTCCAAAACCTATTCATTTCTCTATGCATCCTCTCCACGGGATTTGCTTGAGGATGGTATGGTGTGATGTGATACACTTTAACTCCTTTACTAGCCATTGATCCTAGAAACTTACTAGATACAAAACATGGACCGTTGTCACATATAATGGCGTCTGGAATGCCTAAATGCATAAAATACAAATCCAGGCACCTCATAATTGCAGCAGTTGTAGCTCGTCTCATTGGGTACGCTACTAGATGCCTGGTAAACACATCCATGCACGTGCATACATATGCCATGTTTGACTTGCTGGTTGGAAGCTTCCCTACCACATCAACTGATAGTAATTCTCGGGCTCTCGAGACGGTGACTGACTGTAACTTCCTTGAGAGAGGATGAGGATCACCTTTGTGTCTCATACACAATACACAATTCCGGATGTATTGTCGCACGTCACTATACATGTCTTCCCAAACGAAATTTTCCAGAAGCATCGTGTGTGTCTTCGCATATCCAAAATGACCCCTGTCGTCATGGTAATATCTCAGTACTCTCTTCACTAAACTTTTGGGTACAACTATCCTCCATTTATCTTTCAAATGAAAATCACGTTTTAACAGCACACCTTGTTGGATCTTATAATACAGCCGTACTGATTTACCCCAACTTATTTCTGGCACATTGGTCTGATCTTGCTCCAGAGCCTCAATATACTTCATTAACTGTGGATCTTCACGCTGGTATTGTTTCCAATCCTCACTGGTCATATTTGCTAAATCTCCTGGAAGGACTTGGAAATTCAAAATTGTAACAATCCTAGGTGATTGGCATACGGTAATACGGGACAAAGTATCCGCTGCTACATTGGTTACTCCTGGTATGTATTGGATTTCCAACTCTACATCTTGCATTTCAATACACCACCGATACAGCCTGGTATTCCAATATTTTATGCTCTTAAAATGCACCAAAGCTTGATGGTCAGTTTGTACGATCACATGATGCCCTATCAATAGATTACGCCATTTTCTTATAGCTTTCACAACACCCAACATCTCTATCTCGGTAATGGTATAGCGAGATTCGCAAGGCTTAAGTATGTGTCCAGTGAAAGCAATAACTTGTTTTCCATCTTCATACTCTTGTGTCAAAATAGCAGCAGTCCCAATAGTTGAGCCGTCAACTATGATAATGAAGTCTTTTGACATATCTGGATGCACCAAAAGTATGTTTTTACAGATCTCATGTTTTATTTCCTCGAAACAATTCGTATGTTCAGGCAACCAGGTCCATTTCTTCCCTTGTTTAAGCAGCTGGTATAAAGGTGCTGACTTACGAGCAAAATCATGAATAAACTTGGAGCACCACTGAAAAAATCCTAAGGTCCTTTGCAATGACTTTATAGTTGTTGGCCTAGGCAATGATTTAACTATATCCACGTACTCTGGATTTTTCGCTATTCCTACCGGTGTTACCACAAAACCTAAGAAATTTGCCTCAGATACCATAAATGTGCATTTCTTTAAATTGACTGTCATATTTGCTTCCTCCAACTTATACAATACTTGATCTAACAACTCGATATGAGCTACTGGATCAGTCCCTGGAATTAAAATATCATCTATATACAGTAAGATCTTTTCAAGAATAGCAACTCCCAACACTCTCTGCAACGCTGCCATTAAACAAGCCCCACCATTCTTGTAACCAAAGGGTACTCTGCAATGACGATACATCTGGCCTTCAAAAGAGAATGCTACAAGATTCCTACAATCTTCAGTTAACTCGATCTGGCAGTAGGAATGCACCAGGTCGAGGGACGTTGCACAGGTCATCCCATTAAATCTTGCAAAGAGGTCATCGAGGCGTTCGACCTTCAGATTTGTTAAAGATACGAATTTATTAAGTTGGACCAAATCAAGACAGACTCTAACCTCATCCGAGTTCTTCTTTCTGACTATTACCAGGGGATGATGTTTTGACACTGCAGGCTCAATGATACCTTGATGCAACCATTTTTGGATCTGCTCCCTTGCCTTATCTCGATAACACAGTGGAATTGGGTAAGGTCGTTTCACAATTGGATCTTCAGTGGTAACCTGGATTGTATACTTAAACTTGTTACATTTTCCTGGGAAATGGGCGAAAACTTTTCTTCTCTTCATCAGCACATTGAACAACATTTCCTTGTGTTCCGGAGCAATAGGAGTTTTCTGTACCACTTCTCTCACATCTTCTAGGGTAGCGTACAGACTCTCTTCAGTTGCTTTTTCCCTGATTTCCACTCTCTTTGGACAGCAAGCCGAACATTGAATCTCCTGAACAAGCGGGTCATACAAAGATTCCACAAGAGCTTGATCCTGTATTTGTGCCAGCGTAATTCGTCTCAGGTTGCAATCATCTCTGCCTTGACCTAGCTTCATTATACGAATCTTCTTGTTGAATCAATACGCTGTTCCACTAATTTAAAACTTCTTTCAGATCTTCATAATCGCATCCACATGCCTGTGAGCCGCATACTTCCTCTGGACGGCATTCGCATTCACTCCATTCTTCTATGACGTTTACAGGGAGATGGTAATCCACACTCAATTCATTAATCATATTATTACACGTATTTTCTTCCTCTTTCGCTTGAACCATGGGTACTACGACCTCTTGTTCCCCAGTTTGAATGGTTACCATGCCATTTCCAAAATTCATTCTGACTTGAAACTTGCTCATGTAATCACGACCCAATAGAAGATCTTGGTTGAGCCCGTCGACCACAAAAGCTCGAACATCCGTCTGTATTCCCTTAATTGTCACGGGAAGATATACTTCTCCTTTCACCATTTTCTTCCTGGTTCCACTATAATCGACAAGAACTACGTGGGGTGCTGGTTTCAATTTCGGATGTGATATAATCTTCGTAACCCTTCTCCACAAATCTAGACTACACAACGTCACCTCCGCACCGCTATCAACAAGTGCTTGCACAACTTCATCCAACACACTTACTCGTATGATACCAGACCATTCTTTTATTCGTTCAAAGTCAGTCTTCACGTCATCAATATTCTCACAATCTGTGTTATACTCCCACTCTTGTCCAGCTATACATTGAAATTTAACTCGAAAAATATTTACCGCTTTCCTACACTCATACTCACGTACACATAAAGGACTATATACATCACTATACACTTCCTCAGGTATATCCTCACTTACACTTTTCTCATGGGTCTTCTCACAACACAAATCGTACCTACCTCCGACCCGCGAGGTGGATACTTCATTTAGTTTTTTGAATCTGGACTTCCCCGAGGATCCCAACGGTGCTGAATATCCTCTTGGGAGGATCTCGGGTCATCTCTTTCATATTCTTCGTGTGTGGACCACTTCCTTTCTGGCCGTCTTCTTCTTCTCCAAGAACGTGCACGACCACCTCGTCTGCCGCGTCGATAGTTCCCGCGTCCTCGTACACCATCTCGTCCTTCGTACGGTGATTCTTCTCTTGTGTTCGCAGGCTCTGTCTTGTTATCCTCCTGGTCCTTCGATATAGCTCCTACTTTAGCTTTACGAGTAATCACCTCTTCACCGTCCTCCCATCTTCTAGCGCAATCTCTTCCTGTCTTCCGTCTTGCTTCCCATGTGTCGTGAATCAGTTCAAGTCGTCGGACTGTTTCAAGAATTTCTGCTAACTCCTGGCCTCGTGTTGAAACCAACTGTCTCTGATACTGAACTGGTAGCAAAGTTATGATGGTGTTACAAATCTGGGCTTCACTGCTCTGTGAATCCAAGTCCCTAATCTGACAGAATCTATTCGTAACAAAACGTTCAACACTCCCGTCAACCTTAGGGTTGAATGGCACAGTCTTAAGGCGCGTTAGCTTAGCACATGTCACATCTTCTGAATGATAATGCCTTAAGAACATTTGCTTGAAGTCGGCATACGTGAGGAACTTATTCACATTTGAATAATACCATGACAGCACTGCATCTCTTAGTATGAACGGTAATACCTTAAGCGTCTGACTAGGTCGCACCCCCATTAGAGCACACTCTCGCTCAAATTGTGTGATAAATGCTTGAGCTGACAAATCACCTCTCTCTGGTGGATAGTGCGTGAACGATTTTATATCCGTTAATCGCAATTTCAATTCCTCTTCGTCTTCTTTCTTTTCCATTTCCTCCCTATAGTCCTGAGCTGCTTCCGAATAGGCTCCGCGACGGCTCGTTAGTCTTCTGGCGTTTTCATTCTCGTTACCGTTAGAAGGAAGCTGTCTTCTTTGTCGGTTCCTTCTTCTTTCCGTCTTCGGGGACCATCCATCTTCTTCTGAATACCCGCTCTCATCAGACGAACTGGTCTTGATCCGTCCCCTTCGTCTTCTCCGATAACTTGGGTGTACCTCAGGTTCCTTGCTCCGAGAAGCCGCCGTACTATTGAGGGCACTTCTTCCACAGTAGGTACCACTGGAATCATTTCTATTGCGCCTTCCATCTAAGCTTGGAGATTGAGCAGGATAGTATGGCCGCTTCACTTCTGTTTCCTCTTCTACGCCTGAACTATGTCTTCGCCATTCCTCCTCTATCCTTTGTTGAAGTGACGCGATTGCTACCTCCTGGCAAGCCAACTTTTCTTGTACTTTCCACAGTTCCGAAGTGTTTTGCCACATGACAGCCTTCGACTGACTCACTTCCGCGCGACACTCTTGCAGTTGATTATTTATCACCGTGTGGGCTCTAATTACTTTTGCAGAAACCTCTTCTATCACCTTTCTACATTCATCGGTCTTCTGTAGGACTTTCAACTCTTCTTTGGCCAAACGATCTTCTATCTGTGCGGTAGTCATCTGCAACACCTCATGCTTCACATCTGCAATCTCATCCTGCATCCTGTCCTGGCATTGTGCCATACCTGTAACACAGCTCTTCGATACCTGATCGATTCTTCTATTTACTTCTTCAAATTGCTGACTCACCTTTTTCTCTGTTAGCATTGCCACTTCCTCGAGTTTACAGACAGTATTCTTCAAATCTTTAATCTCCTGCTGAGTTCCATCCATCTTTCGTGACAATTCATTTACCTGTTGAGTTAACACGGCGCTCGTCCTGTCACACTTCTTGCTAACTTCTTCAATCTTGTTCTCCAATTGCTCTCTACTATCCCGTAAATCCTCCTGAATGACCTTCATCTCAATCTGAAAATCTTCCTTGATCTTCGATCTCAACTCGCATTGTCCCTTTTCATTATACTTCTCAAACATTCGGATAAGCATCTGCTCCATTGCATCCAAAGACAAACTTCGTTCTCCCATCTCCATCACCTTACGTGGTTTGCACTGTCCGCACTTCCATAATGCTTCAATAGGTGCATCATCCTCGAGTTCATTTTGAGCATTCCATTCTTCCTCCGTCATTTGACTACACACGCGGTGATACCAGCGATCACACAGACAACATTGTACATGATACTCATCTCTAGCTGAATCCTCACAACACACTACTTGATCTGAGTCTGACATGGCCGCACCACCAGATTCGCTTGCATTTGCACTGTCTCTTTGTCGATTACGCCGATTTCCACCCATGTTCACTTTTTTTTACGACGAAGTAAACTACACAACTAGCAGTCCACGAAAATCACACTCTTGATTGCAACTATTTTTCACAAGCGTCTAAGTCTCATAATCTAAAATGTGACGGTAACGGTGGAGGGTATTAGTGGTTAAAATATGAAACAAAATTTTAATAACCTCCCGTTATCCGGAATCCCGGTAGCAGGAGCGCACGCTCCGAAAACAGTGTATCAAGAAATAGTGAACTCAAATAAGAATACTAATATTAATACTACAACACTCTTGGGTCGTAATCAACAACTTACCATTCGAGCCTTCAATACAAATATCCACAATGTTGTAATTCACGAAGTTGTCAGACGTAGCGTGGACGTAGAGAGATGATGCAATCTAGACTCAGAATTCTCAGAATACAATTGCGTAAATTTGTTATTAAAAACCATATGTGTTTATTTACTATATTTGTTTCTATAATACCACATTCTATCACAAAAAAAGTATTCATATACACAACAAATAATGCTCACCACAAACGAACAATCTTTTAACGTAAATAGTAGCTACAATAATGACTCGGTAACGTCACTCACTTTAAATATTGATACCGTTCAACATAACACTGAGATTGACGAGTAATTAAAAGAAACATGATATTTAGAACAATGGGTGGTATCAATAAAACGGAGAAGTTACTCATTACGCCCAATTTTGAAGTAGTTACTCGCATTGGTATAAATAAAAAGAGAACTGAGCACTAGTCGTCTCGGCTGACCTCGGAGAAGCCCCGCCCTTTTGAAGTAACCACACCTCTATTCTCGAGCCGAGTAACTACTACGCGTTTGATATCAATAAAAATCAAAGACTCCTCTGTGATGCTAGTAACTTCTTCAAATTTGTGGAGCAAGCTAAATAGGTGACTCCGTGCGAAATATGGCAGAGTATGTGATTGTTTTACTACGTAGAAAAACTTATAAACTGCATAGAAATGTTGGAAATGGAGATTACAAAAAGCATTATAAGTTTATGAAAGAAAATGTACTGATTAGCACAACATTTTTAAAGGAGAATCAACCGAAATTCGGGGTGGTAGACTACGTAATGATGAAAAGATGCGGGTTTTCTTCAAGGCCCGGGCCCCCCAAAGCTCATGTGGGCCCCCTATTGTATTTATGAATATACAATATTTGGCATAATTAGAGTGCAATTTGTCTTAAAATCCTGATATATATACCTTCTGCATCTGAATGCCCCCCCCCCCCCAAATTTACAGAGAAATCGGTGCCCTTGGTTTTCTTGTGTTACGTGAGTGATCCGGGATTCCAGGTCGGAATGTCAGGGGATTCTGGTGTGGCTCAAAGTACTGTCTATGACTACCTGAAAATGGATTGTTTCCGGAAGTGTGCGTAATATACAAACAGCAAAGGCAGAGTGACAAGAACAATATACATTTCCGGGTGCTATCGGAGCACTTGACTATACACAAGTGGCATTAAAGAAACCTAGTATTTTGGAGAGTAATACGTTAGTAGGAAGAGCTATTTCGTGTCTAAGCGGTTAGCGTACATGCCTTTGGCATAGGAGACCCGCGTTCGATTCCCGGCAGGAGCTCATGTGGTTTGGATTCCATGTTAATCAGTGGGTTCTGTCTCATATAGGCACGCTACTGAAAAGGACGTTAAACTAATAATCAACTCAACTCAACGTTGATAGAAAGGGTGTATACATGAGAATGTATTTTGTTTATGTCAAGGCGAAAGGGGACACGTATGGTGTGGAAAAAGCAATCAGATGGACGTGATTTATGACGTGGGTGGCTGGACTTTTTTTAAAAAAAACAAAGGAGCAAAGTGTCTGATTTCGTTCTTAAAGCCAAACAATCTACAAAGACCTTGGACAACACGTGATATGCGCTTGTCGTGTTAATCTTGATATTGCTGGATTCCAATCAACATCCATCAGCTCAAATATGTTTATTCCCATGGTTTCAGTATTACTTTCTTCTTTCCCGTTTATTTTATTTATTTATTTATTGTTTTATTCTCGCTCGAATATTAAAGATTCTCTTTTGAATTTGTGTCTCAGTCGTAGATGTATTTGATATTTCGTTGCATTTCACTGTAATTACCTTCAAAGTTTCGGCTTTCCTTCGTTTACTTTCTGGTAGCTGTGACTTTGAAAGTACCACTGGAAACTCTTTTAGAATATCCACAAATGCACTTTGATTGAAGCTATCGTTGCTATTTGCCCGTTTCATGGCTTTTAAGATACTACGCCATAGATTAAAAACAACGAAATGACTGCGCGATGAATGGGAGAAATGAGTAATCACTTGTTTTATTGATACGACTCAGTGCTACGTGCAGAGGAAGCGCGAGTAAACGTTCATAAATCTGGAGCAGACTAGACCTGAGTAGTGGCTTGTTTTATTGATACGAAATTGAGGGAGGAGATTACTCCAGGTGTAGTTTCTCCGATTCTCGAGCAGGACTTCTCAGGAGTAGTTACTTATTTTTATTGATATCACCCAATGAAACACACAAAATACTATATACAACAAAAATAATAATAATACATGCAATAAGATTTCTCTACTATATAGTCTTTTCAGAATAGATGACAGTCCAGACGACAGTAGCAAATTATATTATTTCAAATATCTAGAAAGAAGTTTGATCTCTTATTTATATTTGCATTTATTATTCATTTATTATTTTTAATTATTTCCTTTTTACGGATGCACTGAACTATTATATTATACTTGCCACTTGATATAATTGTTTCTATCTTCCGTTCTGTCTTTGCCCGAACAGATGATTTACTAGTGAAATACTAATTTGAATGCAAAGTGACTAACTAACTGACACTTGATAGTCGCGACTGGCGAACTTTTATTTAAATTGAATTCAACTTATTACTGATATTTCAAACATTCTTCACAAATAAATATGTTAGCTAGCACAGTTTTCTGAAAGAATAGTTACGTAACAATGTTATATTACTACTGTGGTTGTTAGATATTTTTATGGCTATAATTTGAAGTAATATTCCGCTATTATATAGGTCTATATCAAATATAGATTGATTTTCTTTCAAGCGCTTTTAGTGTATATATGTTTCAAACTTGAGCTTAAGGTTGAAAGAATTCAATACAAAGTAATGCGTTCGTATTGTGCGCTCATTATATACATGACGTTCTATATTTACTGATCCTCTAGAGTGTATACAAATTATTAACTTCTACTAATATTGACTGGTGCAAGAAACTTTATATTTACTTTTTGTAGCACTGATATGCAGTATCCAATAAAATAGATTAGGTTATGAGTGAAGTATTTGAAATAAGTATTATTATATTGGCTTACATAAATAATGTATCAATATTGTAGGTTTACCTTTTATATGCGCATATGTTTTTACGGTAATATCAAAAGAATTTTATAAGGTTACGAGTGCAAAGCATGCTTTAATGTGTCGTATACCGTATACACATATCACTTGTTTTAATTCTTTTCGTTGACATTAGTACGTGACATGCGATGTTTACTTGCAGTGGCTGGCTTCTTCACGAATATGGCTTATTTGTTAGTTTCTTACCTTGACTGATAGGTTAACAGAAAACAAGTCCTTAAACAATTCTTGTTCTATTAATTCACTTACAAATAATTCTTCATAGTTGCATTTTTATCTTATTCTTTTCTTTATGCTTTCCCACTTGTTCTTATTACACTGCATTTCTCTTCTTCTGTCTACCTGCAACCTGCTCCTCCTGCTCTCGATTCAACCTGCTGCTCCCTGATCATGTGTTGACAATGTTGCCAGTCAAGTTTAGACAGCTAAGGTAGAGTTCAGAAGGTTACTGAGCGGAGTGCTCAGTCACACCGCTTGAAGTGAGCGAAACGCAAAACTACGAAAACAACACGTATACAAATGCTGATGGGGCAGCATGTCCTGTCACAGTATGCACTGGAAACTTTTATTTATTTTTGTAAGGTGTTGGCATATCTGCACTCCTATTCTTTGCTGTCTTGGGTTATAGAATGTTTTCTTTCTTTAACTGCAGTGACCAAACGACTTTGGCTCTACACCAATCACATAAATGTTTTGCTTTACCTCTAATACATCGAAATATTTCGGTATACTTTACGTGGAGCCGTCTTGCGAACGCACCCTTGACAAAACGTCAAACACCAAAAGTTCACCAACAATATTACCAAACTTTGAAGACGTGCTGATGATTTGGTTTCGCAAAAACACATCCTAAATAAATCTAAAGACATTGTATCCTCCTGAGATATTCTCCATACAATGCGGGAGACAACAGAGGCAAAATTTCATGCATAGGAGTTTAAACCGCCCCCCCTCACGTTCTATAGGAAGGAAAATCGGTATATATATGTGAGTTAGGCAATCTAGGCAGTGGTGAATGATATTACGAGGAGTGTTCGATAATTCCTGATATAGAAGATCTTCCATTTTCCCACATAGTCTCCTTTCACTATAATGCACTTCTCCCAACAATGTTTTAGAACATGAATACCAGTTTTTAAAAAATCCTTGACGGCTATACTGGAAGCCATTCTTCGACAGCCTGCTTAACATGCTCATTGTTGGCAAACTTTGTTCTTCGCGGGTGCTACTTAATCTTGGAAAACACGTGAAAGTCACTTGGGGCAAGATCTGGAGAGTGGGGAGGGTGCTCAAGTATTTCATACCTGACATCGGCAATAGCGGTGGAGGAAAGGTGACTTTTGTGAGTAGAAGCATTGTACTGCAGCAGCAGCACTTTCATGTGTAGCTGCGTTTCCCCTTGATTGCCTGCCTTACTTTTGGAATCAGTTGGGAATAGTAGTCACTTGTAATTGTCGTTGGGCCCTGAAGATAATCAATGAAAAGCATGCCCTTACTATATTCCCTCCCAGAAAAACTGTTTGCCATAATCTTGCCATCTGATTGCATTATCTTGATTTTCTTGAGAGGTGGACATCATGATGCCGCCACTGCATGCTATGTTGATTGGACTCTGGACCGCAATGATATATCCAGGTTCCACACAATCATAAGAATACGTAGCCAAATCAATTTCACTCTCTCCACTGTTCGGATTTTTGCGCACTCGTGCTATGTGAAAGGAATTTTAAAGGTTACAAGAGAAGAAGAGTCTTTGTTTTAATAGAACGTCACTTCAGTTTCCGTATTTCAAGATATTTCATTAAGAGTCTGGTTTAAGATAGATTGACAGAGAAAAGATTGAAATATTTTCATTTTTCTAATGCTTTTCCGTCGTACGTAAGGTGTTAGTCAGGGCTGGATTAACTTATCTGGAGGACCGTGGCTAGAAAAAAATATGTGGCCCTTGCTGACCTCACCTAATAAATTTCTGTCAAAGTACAGTAGGAAAGTTAAGATAATGTGTTTAATATTTTTGGTCATTTTATTTTATGATGATGATTATATCGTCATGATTCTTTTTAGAAAGTCAGTTGAGATTTTGATCAGATTGGAGAACCCTATTCACCTGGAGGCCCGGGCTATAGCCTCCCTAAGTCCCTCCCTTCATCCGGCCCTGATGTTAGTGCATGTACTTTCGTGTGCATTGCTTAAGCTGCTATCCCGATACTAGTACGTTCTCTGGTTTAAAATTACTCATACTGTGATTTTGTTTTTACTGATGCGGTAGTGGGAAGTCTGCATTTGATGTTTTGATTGGAATATAGGATATAAATACACTTACCAACTGGTCAATATTTCGTCTCATTTCATTCTTCCTTCTACGATTTTGTAAGATTATTACATCGAAATTGTCGAACAGTGGACATTCTTTCACAAAATAGCTGACTTTTTATTAAAAAGCTGGACTTTTTACATGTAAATTTGAAAACATTTTACCTTATAATTGTGTAGATGATGTTGAGTCTGCATTGGTTCTTGAATCAGAATTGTAGTCGCCCCGGCCAGCATTTTTTGACCTAAGTAATGCATGATGTTGTTGCAACAAGTATTTGTAAAATTCTTCATAATTCACGTTCATGAAACTACGTACATTTTAGTACAATGATCGATCTCAAAACCGACTCTATTAACGAGTTTTTTTTTTTTTTTTTTTTTTTTTTTTTACATTAAGCATTGACTAGAGAAAACACTCTTTACTCGCTGCATTACCGTACTGCTAAAATCGCAAAATAAAGTTGATAGCTGGAAATTTCAATGCTATTGTTACTTATGAAAAATACCTATCACTACTGTTCAGCAACAGTTAAATTTTCATTCTAGACTAAGAACTCATATAAGATAAGAGACACATAATGAGTTATTAGGCCTAAGCTATATGCTATATGCCTATGCTTATATAACTACTTACATAACTTTCGTCATTTATAGTTTCGTCTTTCATTGATTATTTTCTGAAAGATCAAAGGGAGTTACAGAGTACAAATTCAACCAAACTCATTGATCTGAATCAAACTTGGCAAGGTGTAAATCTTGACGTTGTACTCATTTGAAATAAATATGATGTGCAGGCTTTTAGTTCCCGAGTTAACTGAGATCAAATTTAAAGTTTGGACTTCGACACATTTTAGAGAATCAATTTTAATAAAGAGTTGGTTAAAAACTAATGAAGGACATTTTCCTAACGTAATTGAGAAACATACTAATTTTTCAAGCAAAATATTGAACAAATACAAATATGATAAAATGTCAGACTATTCAAAAATAATTGAAATTATGTCTCGACATTGAAAAATCGCAAAATGTCGGACATGCTCGGCAAACGCCGAAAGGATGGCAACCCTAATTTCACTGAAATTACCTGTGAAGAAATATAAATGTTCTATTTCGGTATCTTACCAATACTTTTCACTTACTAATATTGATATGACTCAAATGCCGAAAAGTGATGGGGAACTACTTGTTTACTAACACGCTGAATCACAAGAACTATATCTCCCAATTTAGATTCAATTCCAGATCTCGGATACAAATTCAAAAAACGATTTAGACTGTGATTCTGATCCAACCACTTCCACCTCACAAGTTGGCAATTTTGTTATATAGTAGGCATACGCACGTTCGGCGCAAGACGCGGATTTGATTGCAGGCGGGAGTTAATGTGGTCCGATAGCCACGTTAATCAGTAGGTCCACGTCTCATATAGCCTATCTGGTGAAAGAGACACTCAACTGAAAACAACATCATTCCGAGTGGGAACTGAAGGGGTTAGGACATACCGGTAACGATAAGGCGGAAGTTCGTGTCAAATGATTCACTGCTCAAAAGGCATGCTAAAATCCGAACCAACCAAACAATCAAGCTGCAGAGGCACATAAGATGTCCATGTACGTTCCGTTCCGCGCGACAAAAGATTACGTTAAACAACTTATTTTTTCTATAGCACGGGAGCGATAGTGAATATTGAGAAAAGCGTTATCTTATCAAACATTATATAAAATGCATGTTTTAGATAAATGTTAATCTAAAAAGTTAATTTCAGAGACAGATTAAACATTTATGGATAGGATGTTTATCTCACAAGGAGACTTACGAAAGTGAAACTCACCGATTTGAATGAAACTTTGTAGACTTCTAAAACATCGAAAAATAATCGATACGTATTTTTTCTTTCGGCATTGGTGCGGGTTTAAGAGTGGAAACAAACTTTGAACGTTAGAGGTGATCTTGAAGCATAGACAGAAAACAATTATTTAATGTAGAAAGAAAACATACTGCCAGGGGGGGGGTTAGAACAGCTGATTCAGAATCTCACGTCAAAATTAGAAAATGCAAAATTGTGGATCCAATATGGTGATTAGAATTACAAAAGTCTTCGGGTTTGAAACAGGGGCGTCATTTAGGAGGGGCAGGAGGGGGCATTTGCCCCCCCAAGAGTTTGAGGAACACATATACTTTAATCAATTGTATACTAATATACTAGTAGAAAACATGAAAGTCTTATGTCGGTGATGCTCTTGCCCCCGCAAGCGAAATCTGAAATGACGCCCCTGGTTTGAAATGGTCTGCAGTTAGCCAAGAACAATTATCCACTATCGCAGGCAGGGGTTACTGCGAGGAGGTTGCAGAACGATTTGAAACACCTTTCTCTACTTATTTTAACGAGATGCTTGATTAAAGTGTATTTTTATACCTCTCATATTCGGGGCGCTTGTTTATAGTGAGTGTCCTCGCTTGTCAACATGTCCGAGTTTCATATATCCTCAGTTGTTATAAATTTATTGAAACACGTTTTACAGTAATGATATTCCGTGAAAAGATGTGTGATGCATAAACATAGTTTACACAACGCACATCTTACTACAGGAATAACTGCGCACAAATTGCAAAATGATGCACAATCTTTGAAATAAAATGTTATGTGATTGTCAAACGTAGGAGTTTTTTTTATTACAAATAACCGCTTTCATATCACAGATACCTAATAATATTTGCAAATGTGGGAGAAAAAACCTATTTATGAATCAAAGATTGGATCTTAATTATATTACTACGGAGATGTTAATTTGTTCCATTTCCATTTCCATTTGCACTAAAAAGTAAGGTAATTGTTTAGTATTGGGGGACCAAAACTAGCAAAAAGTAGGATGATTTACGGAAGAAATGAGTTGATAGTGATGTTCAAGTAGTCAAGAAAGTATCGAACACATTTTTTTTAGGACACTAGGGGATTTATACAAAACGGAAAGTTAAGTGGAAGTGATTTATGTGAGAAAAGAAAATGAATTGTTGGTAACGAAGATAGAAAACAACGTGCCATGCGGGGTCTCTAACCCGCCTTCATTTGCTAACGCTCGCTCTGCAATGCTGTCTGAATTTAATGTTGGTAACGTAATTTAACGTATGAAACCATAAAACAACCGCATCGGAATAGAATACCGCAAAAAAGTAGGTGCAAAAGCTGGACTCCAATGCTAAAGAACAGCCAAAATTAGCAAAGTACTAATTTGCAAATGATGAAAATGAACCATTTTGTAAAGTAATTTAGAATTATGTAGAAATAGAGATGAAGTGCTATTAATAAATCCTGAACTACCATTGATAATAGACGTCGGTCTGTCTCCTCTCTCTGACTCGAATTTCTGAAGACGTACTCGGACTTCTTTTACATGTAAAAAAAACGTATAGAATTTCGAGAAATAGGTAGAATGAAAGGTCCTGTATGGCAATGTTACGTGCTAAAATTTAAAGATAAGTAAGTATCTTGCAAATTTTGTAAACATAAATAATATGCGCAAATGTTGATAAATTGGTGAGAGAAGTATCTTCTAGCATTTACCTAATCTAATTGTATTATAACATTTACCGTATAAATTTAATATATTTATAATATCAGTAATAGAGTCAAGTTGAGCAAATCCACTTACATATAAATTTAAACTGTTACTAAGTTTTATATAATTTTTCACACATATTTTTAATTGATAGAACATATTGTAAATAAATATATATTTATGCGTACTCTCTAAATATAATAAAGTTTTAATAAAGTAACATAGTACCGTTCAGAATGTACATTTTAAAGAATTCTCTGTGGACAACAGTAATAATATGCTGTGATATAAAAATTAATTCAACTTTGAAATCATAATATAGTAATAGAATGCAATTTTCTTTCTGATTGTATATAAATTCCCGGATAAATTCCCATTTTGGGAATCTTCCCGAAAAATTTCTTCCCGTGAATTTACCCATCACAAGAGGTGCTCATATTTTGATGTAAAATTTCGGCGAGGTGTTTCGTTTGGACGTCATTCTCTACGGCGAATTAATGGACATAACACTAACTTAAGAAAGTAGGGAGTAAAATAAAATGAGGACTCCGAGAACCTGTAAGTTTTGATTTTTTAAAAATTAAGCCTCCTTTCTCAAACTAATAGGAAGAAAGAAAGACAAATATTCTTTCGCATTCATGTTTTGTAGGGCAGCCATATTTCTGTGTAACATGTAAGTAATTGGATATGAGAGGCAGGTTTCTCCAAAACTTCTTCTTTTGGTTTCCAGTAAATATCAAGATGTAATTAAAATTTTGATTTAAGAGTCATTTATTCTGTTATTTTTCTTCCTCATTATTTATTTCGTTATAATTCGTTCATATTCGATGAATTAAAAGTAATGAAATTGATGATTATTTAAGTGTGTTAAGGCTTAGAGAATAAAAAGGTGTTTATATTCTGTAAATAGATACTAAAATTATTTTTGGTATAAAGGAGACGAAGATAAGATTATTATTTCGTGATCTCGTTCTTAAAAGTTTGATTTTTGCTAGTAATAATAGCTATACTCTTTGTCACAAAACATGTTCTACGTCTTAATAATGGCAACACTTCGGTATGTTAATTGTAATATTAGATTTGTTGGACTAATGAGATGGCGCAATGGCGTATATCAAAAATAGTTAATTCTGGTAGTGTAATTATGAAATTTTAAATATCAGGATAGGTAGTTACAAATGCAAAGTTAGGATTTTTTTTAAATTCATGTTGTATCTAGTTCGTTACCGGTAGAAATATTGAAATTCTGATTAATCATGGCATAATATTGTTATTTCGGTGCACGTAGAATTTTTGTCTGTTTACATGTTTAATTCAGAATACGGAATAAGTGAAAAGAGAGGAAGTTTAAATTATGTGGTTTAATATATTCACTAATTATTTTGAGATACGTGGTTTTCTACAGAAGTTGTTAAAAACAAAATCTTGGGTTGTTTATATTTGAGGGTCTTACTCACTACAGCTTACTGCTCAAAATAGTTGATCACACATACGTATTTGTTTTTTCTTTAAATTAAATTCTTTTTTTCTTTTTCAAACCAACATCCTTGTCTATTTCTTCTGGCTTTTGTATTATATGTCTGTCAATGTGAAATAATTCTTTTCGTGTGTTAACTGCCAATTTTATCAGTGTACTGTTATATGTTCGGGGATCGATTGCCTATCCTTGAGCATAGGGAACCCAATTTAATTAGACTTACCGTCTGATGTCAAAAGCATTTAAAGAAGGACAAATGTGTTGTCACTTATGCTGTTCCATGTGATTTATTTTAATGTTGCTTTAGTTTACGTAATTTCGAAGGAAAAAAATTGTTTTCGTTTATTTTAAATATATCTTGCTAGAGTGTATTACAGAATTGAATACGAGACGATTGATTACCTCTGATTGGACGTTTGTGAATATAATATCTGTGTCAAAATTCATTCTCGGATAGGAAATCATCAAAACTTATCAATTTTTGGTCAAGTTTTCGATTCTTCAACCTTATGTTTCTGAATTCTTTCCAAATTTTTCCCAATAACTATGTGTTTACATTTAACTTTAATTTGTCCTTAAGCTATGTAACAGTTATTTCGATTTGATTAGTGATTAGAAATATGCAAAATTTTGAAAATGAAGGAAAGGTGTTATCGACGTTTTCGGTTGTTTCGTTTATTTATTTTTTTCGTTTATTTTTTGTAATCCTTCATTAATGATACTGATTTATTGAATTTTCGTAGTAGTTAGAAATTTTGAAACGCCAAAGGACCACTGGTCAAAATGCCGAGACTAGTTTTTTTTTTTATTTTACGTTTTATGATTGGCGTAAGGCCTTCTTTGAATGGGGTTAAGTAAAAGTTTCGAGATTGAATTCAGTTTTGGGAAGTATAAGTAATGTAGAAACACGATTTTCTTTTTATTTTTACCCGGGGATATAATTGTAATGAAATAATGTATCGTAGTTAATTATATAGTGATCAGGAAATGTAGCTCTTTTCTTCGTTGATTGAATAAGTTACGTAGCGACGCGTCAATTGTGAAAAATAGCCAATGAATGGTAAATATGAAAATATTATGATTAAATGAGTACTCGTAGTAAAAGTTTGTAACGTAGCTGAGAAAAAAAAACAACAATCCCCGCCGCTGTCTCTATCGTCTTAGTCATTGCGTTCGGTTTTAAAGTATTAATTTTGTGAATGCCCTAACTATAATCGTAACATTATTGAAGTCAATATGAATTCAGTACCTTAATTGGAATAAGAAGCCATTAAAATAAAATCTCTACGATATTAGGAACTGTATGTGATGATCATGCGTACGTGTTGGTTGGACAACTAAGTGGTTCTCAATCTGGTCCTGGAGTTCCTCTGTCTGCCGTCTGAAATTTAAAAATAAAAGAACAAGTTTCTTTTCCTCAATGTGTATAAAAGTATTGGACTTAACTGATAATTGGACATCCACATTTACAACGTTGATTATTATTTCTATTCTTTCCTTTGGAATCATCTATAATTCTGGAAAATTTTTTACCAATCTAAATTCTGGAAAAGTTTGAAAGTTTAACCGAAGCAATAATCTTTTCGTTACATTTGGTTGGATTATTGGATGAAGTATTAGTGACAGTTTAAACAGCATATTGTCATGTTTAATTGGATTTTCGATCTTGGCACTAGAAATTGAGACAAATGTGTCCTGATTTGAGTTTTCTTTGTTTTTGGACAATGCTATGGAATTTAGTTGCATTTTAGATAGTTGATAAACTCTCGGCTTACAGTATTTAGAAATTAATATAGAAGTATTTGGCTTCCTGTGTATGTCTGTTGGACAAATATTAAGTTTAATTGGTGACTGAATTAATTTATCAAAGTTAACTGTGAGGACTAAATTGATGGTCAAGAATAATTACTAAATTATATATTCTTTTCCTTTCAACATTATAAATTTAAAGTTTTTCCTGTTCGGGTAAATGTTGATATAACGATGAACGAGATCTTATGTCTAACTATCGACGAGAATGCTGTTTTGAACCTCGAAGACTGATTTGAAGTATTTAAAATAAAAGAGAGGAAAAAAAAAGAAAAATCTATTGAATTATTTTGCAGCAACGCAATGTGAATGGGTTGTACATTGACTCCTTTGTGCCAATCATTAGTACTTTCTCACCGGTGAGGGTAGGTCATTTCGGGCGCAATATTTTTTTTTCATTTGCTTAGTTCAAACAATATTTTTTGTTTGATGAATGTGTGATCCTCCTCTTTAAAAATGTTTATTTTTTAACTATTTTTTTTCTAATTTGAATTCCCATAATGGATGGTCTTCTTAATTAATATATGCATATATTTATTTTATTTATTGGATGATTATTGCGATTATTTCGTTTACTTAACATTAATTTATTTTATTTTATTGTTATTATATTTTTGTTGTTTTGTTATCCCCTTTTGGGAAATAAACCTTTAAATAAACTCAGTGGTTTACATATTTATCAATTATTATTTTTCTTAAGTCTCAGCATCTGATTTACGGTAGGTTTATGTAAAATATAATTTATTTAAGATATTGTTAATGTGTGATTAAAACTAGATATATATAAGTGATATGGATTTTTTAAATTAAATGATTATTTTAAATCGAAAGGGGTTCCGGTACTGTTCAGGCAGGGATCTGCACTACTTGGCAAATGGATTTGTATGGTCATGGTAATGAGAATCGAATTAAAAATTAATTTTCTTATACTCTTCTTTTTTCATTTATTTATTTAACAATATTTTATTAACTTTTTCTTATCTTTACCGTCATCGTGCCTTCTTTGTAATTAAGGTTCTCGGTAGTATAGCTGTACATCTCAATTGCCTAAATTCTAAAAAATATAAGAAATCCATTTTTTCTTCGTAAATTCAATTCATGCTGTTTTTATTATTATAGAATTTATATATATTTTTTCTTGGAGATAATATTTTTTTAAACGCGTCTCAAGAGTTCGGATTTTGTTAATTTCAGGTATGATTTTATGCACAGAAAATATGTGATTCATTTTTAAAACAGTAGTTGATGTGCTTTTAATTGGTTATTGTAAATAGACTCAGAACACACATGAAATACCCGCTAAGATATTTTAACGTTTTAACGGGGAAATATTTTAAATACTGTAAATTTTTATTCCTTTTAATATTATTTGTTCGTCAACATAACAAACCTAGGTTTGAAATATGTTTGTTTCCTCTAAACTGAAGTAGATGATTACTGAAGATATTTTCCAACCTATAAGTAGTAGAATTTATTTCCACAAATTTATGTGATGATAGAAGTTTCTGTGTATTCTAAATCGGTTCCAACATCCGGTCCCACCCCATCAATTTGTAAGAATGAAATCCAGATATTTTTAACTTACAAGTGTTGGAAAAGTGTTCAGCATACATTTCCTTCAGTTTTAAAGAAAGAAATTTCAAACTATATTAGAGAGAAATCTATATTGTCTGAATATTTCTATGAACAGAAAATATTCTCTAAGTATTTTATGTAAAGCACAGAAAGTATTTTTTAAATGTTTTCTGTGATGCACAGAAGATATTCACTAAGTATTCTTTCGTGATGCACAGAAAATATTCTCTGTATATTTTCTGTGATGTACATTTAATATTCACTAGTCATATTATACAGGAAAATATTGTCTAAACACTTTTTGTCATGTACAGAAAATATTCACTATTTTTTTCTTGTACAGAAAACATTCTCTATTATTTATGGGAAATATTTCAATATTAATATTCTCCAGAACATTAATCTTTGTTAAAAGTGAATGAAAAATCTTCAGAAATCATTTTAACTTGCCTACTCAATACATTCTAAAAATATTTAGAAAAATTTTTCTTTATCCTTGATAAATTATTTTCCGTTTTTTGTAAGCCATTTTAAAATATCGCATGCGAAATATTTTAAAAACTATTCCGTTAACATTATATAAAACGATTCCAATCGTACAGAAAAATATTGTTGGAAACATTTTTAACGGTGCATAAATTATTTCTATGTTTCTGAGTGTATTGCGAACATATTTTCAGTATTACTTGGAAAATGTTATCAAAAACATATGGAATGTATTTCCTTAAGGAAAGTAGGATACATTTTCTGAAAGAAAATGTCACGTTTTAGAAAGGTTTTAAGAATATATAATTCCTGTGTGGGTATCGGCCCACGTAAGTACACTTTTGAGACTTCAAACTATTTCCCTTGGTAAAAGTTAGCTACACTTGATGCAAAAATAAATGTTTCAACAGTACAGGTTGATATGCTTTTGTGAAGTGCCTTTGTTACTAACCACTTTGATACACAGAACAAACGTGGGTAACACTTTTATAAATGACCATTTCCAATTGATTTTTTTTCGCCCAAAGTTGCTTGCCTGAAGTAGTGCAATTCAAAATGCTTTCACACCAAAACTTAAAAGTGGTTTCTCAATACCTCTGTAAAATAAATGGTTTCCTACATTCAATTTAATAGTTTAATCTTATTTATGGCAGAAAGCAGTCTCGTGATTGGACTTGCAGCTGCATGCACTTTGCTTTTCCATTTATTTTTTGACACACAAATTTTCAACTTTGCTTTTACTTTAGCCTCGTTAGAAGCACTATCCTTAATAAATCTACTCTGCAGTAACAGACACAAATTCTCCTGTTTGTGTTGACTCTTTCATTTTGCAAGATGGGTATAAGGACCATTAGTAACACAATAAAAAACTTTAAAACCTAGAAAGAAACACCACGCCATCCTAGTTTATGGATTTTATGAACCGAATCTAGTGTTGTACACGTTTTCGAGTAAATGCAATGATTTTTAAGATAAATAATATTGGAAAAGCTCTTTTTAGTTTTTATTAAGAATAATTCCGCTTTTTGTCTTTATTCGCATTAATCGGGTGTAACGCCGAATTTCGCAAAAACTCGTGATAATATAAATGTGACTTCTGGTTTTGAAACGAAAGTTTGATGTTTCCTAAAACATAGACGCATTTTTATAACGTTTCGCACATATATCATTAGCAAAAATATTACGTCTCTACACATGGGAATTTAAACAATCTTTTTTCCGGAAAGCTTTTCCATACTCATTGCAAGTATGTGAGTCCTCTTGATGATTATGCATATGGGACCTTAAAAGACCCCTGTGCTCAAAAGCTGTCACACAAATACCAGCGGTGCGCTCCATGAATAAGCGTATTGTAGTACAATCTAGCTTTTTGAGTTACACATTTTCCTCCTTCAATACAAATAAATGACTTCTTTCCGGTATGAGTTTGCATATGGTACCTTAAATGACCCCTGTATTTAAAACCTTTGCCATGTTCAGTGCTATTACGTTATTTCACTTCTGTATGGGTAAGAAGGTGGGACTTGATGTAAGGCTTTATCGTAAAAGCTTTGGCACATTAAGCGAATTTATGATGTCTCTTAAGTACTCTTCTTGGCAAAAGCCTTGCATCACTCAGCGCACCAACGTGATCTATCTCCTCTTTGAGTAAACATGTGATACTTTTAACAATTCTTGATGCTAAAACCTTTCTCATACTCAGTGCATGGATGTAATTTCTGTCGTCTATGATTATGTGCATTGAGCTTGAAATGTCCATTGTGCTTAAGAGCATTGCCGCACTGAGCGAAGAAATGTTCTCTTTCTCCTGGATGAGCATACGGGACGTAAAAAGCTCTGCTGATAAAAGGATCAGCCACAGTCACTGCAAATGATTGACCCTCCTTGTGTATGGCTTGCGATGTGTACTTACAAGGCATGCTCTCTAGTGAATCATTTTATACGCTGAGCAAAGTTATGTGGTATTTCAGCTGCTTAATAAGCTTTTATTTTTCAATACATTCCTAATTGTGTTCTTTCCTATTACTAGGATAGGCGTGTAAGGAATATGTTCTACTAGTAGGCACCTCAAATAGAAAATTGACTGAAACTGTTTGTTTTTTAAGTTTTATCAATAAGAATATATTTTTAAACTACTTCTTCGATCAACAATTTTGCCACACTTAGTGCAAATATGATTGCTTTCAAATGTTTCTACAATTAACCATGTAAACTACATTCCAGTTTTTCAAGTAAGTCTTGCAAGAATAAATGCAGCGAGTTGGGTGTCTGCCAGTATGAAGAAACACTAGATTATTTAGAAGGTTTCGTAATAAATGCTGTACTATAATGAAACGTCCTTTCGCCTGCACTAATACGGATGTGAGATTTTAACGAGCTGTCGTACCGAACGCTTCGCCAAAGAGAGCATATGTCTATCAATGTATAAATAAATATGTTTCTTCGAAGTAGCATTATGAGTAAAAGTCTACCCATAGTAAGTGTTACGATGTGATTTTTCACTAGAATGTATAAGTGTGTCGTTCCTCTATCGTCTTTAGCAATAAATGTTTTTCTACAGTGAAACCTACAATATGATCTGTCCGAATAGATGTTAGACCTACTCTACAGTATTTGGAACCGGAGATATTTGTACAGTAAATTTTTAAAAGAAAGTATTAAAAATGTTTTTTATATTCGCACCTGCGTTTGTTAGTATACTAAAACAAAATATTGTTTGCTCTTACGTAGAAAAAGTTTTTAACAATGGGTTCGTAAAAGGACTCCCAGGGTTACAAATTATGTTTTTCCTATCCAAACAAGGAAAATTTGTATTTACATAACAGTGATTTCGCATTACTAATGTTCATGAAAATTACGTCATTAGTAACATAATAAAATAAGTGCGGGTGTAGTAAGATAAAATGTCGTCTGAAATACCCTGCATTATTGGTGACGTTCTCTTTCTTCATCGAAAGTTTGAAATAAAAAAAAAAAATATTTTCACAACTGAATAATTTTGAGAAACTTGTCGGTAAGAAGGTGGATAGTTTTGAAGGGCTACAGCCCGTTATTTCAAACCAGAATAACAAGATTGGATTTGTAGTAAAACCTTAGACATATTGTGCGCAAGTGCTTCATCTTCTCCTATATGAAAAAGACTGAGTTCCTTTATATCACTTCTCTGTTACTTTTTCGCTAAACTTAAAAGAATGGTGAATTTCACATGCATGAACAATGTGTTCCATTAAATAAGCATTTTGCTACAATTAGTCTAAGTATGTCATCAATTATATGTATGAATAAGCACGCGAACCTTTTAGTTTCTGCTTTAAGCAATCGCCTTCTAAGAATAAGCACAGGGACGTGTCTTTTCCGAATAATAGCCTTGCCGCAATAACTAACACTAAGAATGTAGACTATCAAATTACTTTTGTAATTGAAGGGCATTCCACAAAAAGGCCTAGATTTGGATTTCAGCTATATCAATGAACATCTGGATCTTTAAGCAAGTCTTGGTTGAAATTCTTTTGCTGCTTACAGTGCAACTAATGGACATTCAATTGTATAAGTATTTATAACACGTTGTACAGTGAATAACATACTGCACTAAGTAATAGCATTTCCTCTTTCACATCCATTAGTGCGCATTCGGACCCCTAAACAACCTTCCTGAACTAAGGCCTTGCCCATTATGTGTTGCAATGTGGCTTTTAATCCCATGAGTAAGCATGTGAGTCTTCAAAGGAGTTTCCGTTGAAATTCCTTTGCCACATTGCGTACAAGTAAATGGACGTACAACTGTATGAGTAATGGCATGATCCTTCAAATCATATTTTCTAGTAAACGCTTTTCACAATGAAGGGAAGCATGTGGTTTTGCGACTGTATAAGTAATAGTGTGTTTCTCTAAAGCAGACATTCTAGAAAATTTTCAGCAACACAGAATGAAGCATGTGGTCTTGCATCTATATAAGTAAGCGACATTTCAAAGTACCTTTTATATTAAAAGCCTCTCCACAATAGGTTCAAGTTGTCATAAACTCATTTGGATATTATTTTGCTGTATGCGGCTCAAGCGGTTTAATTCTTTTATTTTAAAAGGATTGTCATTTGCAAGCAGACTACGTTTCTCTGTGTGAGTTTTTCGCTCGGAGGATGCAGACGACTGGCTTAACCTTGGCCAGTGGTTCTCTAGCCAATTACAGCTCTGTCCGCTCTTACGTCATCCAGCACGAAAAACTCACGCGAACAGCGAGAACTAAACAGAATTGGCGGTAGGCAGCACTACTTGGCGCCGAAACAAGGAAGATGTAACAACTCAAGACTTTGCTGCAGAACACAATCGCATACTAATGTAATCTAACATTCGTCTATCAGTTTATATTTATTAGATAAAAGCATAGAGATGCAATTCTATTGAAAATCAAACACCTAATATCAGGTGATGTAAGTATGGTTAAAAATTAAAATTTTAAATCAATTTGTGTGTATTGGTTGTGATTTGCATGTTATACCCTCAAGCCTTGTGGTAATCAATTTATGTGCATGGTACTGAAAATAATTCTCACTTATTGTCTGTGGTGTTTATTAAATTTTGAAAACAATGACGCTGAATCTTTAGCGTGTAAGTATATTTAAAGATTGTATTTGGAATTTTTGCCTACGTGTAGTTAGCGGTGAAAGGACGTATTACTTGTAATAACTTGTTTCATCGTAAACGCTCGGGCAAAACATTCTATTTACGACTATCTAATGTAATGTTTGCTCTCTTAGGATTACTATCCTATGGAGTAAACGTTATAAAGTATGCTATCTAAACCCTGTATGAGTAAGCAAGTGACATTTCAAAGTACCTTTCTGATAAAAGCTTCTGCACACTAGGTGCACGTATGCGTTATTTTTTCTGTATGAGTAAGCAAGTGACGTTTCAAAGTATCTTTGTTACTAAAAGCCTTTCCACAATAAGTGCAGGTATGCGAGGTTTCCCCTGTATGAATGAACATATGAGTCTTTAAATCGTTTATTCTACGAAATGCAATACCACAATGAGGACATGCATGTGGATTTGCGCGTGTATGATTAATAGTGTGTTTCTTTAAATCTGACTTTGTAGAAAATGTTCTTCCACACACAGTGCAAGCATGCGGTTTCTCCTCTCTATGAGTAAGCAAGTGATATTTCAAGCTACCTTTGGTACTAAAAGCCTTTCCACAATAAGTACAGGTATGTGGTCTTTCTCCTGTATGTGTAAGCAAGTGACGATTTAAAGTACCTTTCTGACTAAAAGCCTTTCCACAATAAGTGCAGGTATGCGAGGTTTCCCCTGTATGAATGAACATATGAGTCTTTAAATCGTTTATTCTACGAAATGCAATACCACAATGAGGACATGCATGTGGTTTTGCGCGTGTATGATTAATAGTGTGTTTCTTTAAATCTGACTTTGTAGAAAATGTTCTTCCACACACAGTGCAAGCATGCGGTTTCTCCCCTCTATGAGTAAGCAAGTGATATTTCAAGCTACCTTTGGTACTAAAAGCCTTTCCACAATAAGTACAGGTATGTGGTCTTTCCCCTGTATGAGTAAGCAAGTGACGATTTAAAGTACCTTTCTGACTAAAAGCCTTGCCACAGTAAGTGCAGGTGTGAGGTCTTTCCCCTGTATGAATAAGCAAGTGACATTTCAAATCAGCTTCCTTTATAAAACCTTTTCCACAATAAGTGCAAGCATGCGGCTTCTCCCCTGTATGAGTAAGCAAGTGACATTTCAAGCTACCCTTGGTACTAAAAGCCTTTCCACAATAAGTACAGGTATGTGGTCTTTCCCCTGTATGAGTAAGCAAGTGACGTTTTAAAGTACCTTTCTGACTAAAAGCCTTGCCACAGTAAGTGCAGGTATGAGGTCTTTCCCCTGTATGAATAAGCAAATGACATTTCAAATCAGCTTTCTGAATAAAACCTTTTCCACAATAAGTGCAGGTATGCGATCTTTCTCCTGTATGAGTACGCAAGTGGTATTTCAATTTAGTTTTCGTACTAAAAGCCTTTCCACAATAGGTGCAGGTATATGGACTTTCCCCTGTATGAGAAAGCAAATGACATTTCAATTTACCTTTCTGACTAAAACCCTTTCCACAATAGGTGCAGGTATGCGATCTTTCTCCTGTATGAATAAACATGTGGTTGTTCAAATCAGTTTTAGAGGTAAACGTTTTGGAACACTGTGGGCAAATATTTGGACTTGTACTTTTATGTGTAACTTTATGAGTCTTTTTTAACACACGTTCTGTAGTACACGTCTTTCCACATATAATAGAAGTTTCTTTTGTTTTGACTGTATGTGCTCCGGTGTCATTTACAAATATAGACTCTACAGTATGCTCTGTCCCATCAATAGGATATCCGCGCAAGAAACATGTGGTATCATTTGGCACCTGAATTAATGAAGCAGACCTTTGACTATCGATTTCGACAGTCGTATGGTTTACAGAAGAATGTAATGTTAATTCGAAATTTTGGTCAAGTGTTTGCGTATTTTTGTACCCACTCCAAGCCGCGCTATGCGATCTGAAAAATGTAAAATATACTTTTACGTGTGACAGAAAAATCAACTACTGAATAGGAGAGACCGACTGGATACCATTCTTCGTAACAAAAGACGAAAAAAATGGTTACTACGATGGTAAAAAAAATTTAGACTCATTGCTGGTTAATAAATTATTTAGTAAGATAACAATTACACGCTGATATCGAAATAATAAACTGTGCCTTAATTACTAAGGTGATCAGGGGAAATTAACTATGAAAGGAAACAAAGCTATCGCTGTGAGATTATTAGTTGGATACGTGCGGTAAAAGTACATTTTCGCTTTATCAACATGTCACTCTTACGTAAGAGTATCTCAACTTCAGTAATGATAGAATGAATGCATATGAGGATTTTCATTCTATCGTTATTACCCTAATTTCTGATGTAATTAAATGGCGTGAGAGTTTCCTTTCCTTGACCGATTACAATTTGTTACATAAACCTTTCTAGCAGCTGACTGCCTTTAGTTTCCAAACTCTTTGAACTAAGAACGTAGAAGATATTTCACCGTACCACTGGTTACAAAGCTAAAATTTGCAAGTACGATACTACCCATCAGATAACAGGCTTCATTAAGGAGATGCTGATGTTAATTTTTAACGACGACGCTATTTCTGAAAACGTACTGATCGGCAAATATTTCACGAACATAAAGACATTCATCCTCGTAATGAAACCACCACGAGTAATCATGCATCTATTTTTGAGAAAACTGATATAGATGTTGCCTGTTGTTCCTCTTCAGAAGATAGTGGAGCCTGTCCAAGACAGCTAATCACTGGATCTTGTGCTGTTTTCAATGAGCACCATCTCGTTCTTTGCCGCGTTCTGATCATGTTTGTCGGGAAACTTGAGGTCCCAGTTATTAACACCTTTTGATCTCCGAATGAGAGAGCAAAATTTCAATAAATCTTGGAAGGTGTAAATCTAGAAATTCCTGTTACTTCCCAAAGAATCTGACAATTGCAACTGACATTTGACGCCTGCGTCATGAATTGACCAGTGCTCAAGTGTCATGTCCACTTTTAAAAAATTAACGGAGGTCCTGCTGAGTAACTGATCCGGAAGAAGGCTATAGTTGTAACGGACACAATTATATTATTTTTGAATTAACGATACTCTTTGATGAGTTTGTCTATTTTCGTTCCATTACTGGTCCTAGTTTTACGTGAATCATAGAGTATTAATCACATTGCAGAACTCCTCTTCTGATAATAAGCTTGGACTATTGCAAAATCCTTTAATCTTACATGAGCAAAAACTTTTCAACCTTAATGAATTTAGGTTCCAATCGTTCCAATCCAAAAGCCAAAAGTCGTACTACAAGCGACACATACATTCAGGCAAGAATTGTGTCTAAGCAATTTAAAATGAATGAAATCTTAACTTTACGTTCCACTGTTATGCCGGCTAGGCTAAAGGAGATGCTGATTATGACAAATGAATGAAATATTGGAGGAAACGGACGAACCCTGAGAAAGCCCATGAACACGGTGTTGTCCAACTCAATGTGCACTTGGCAGGAGCTGGGATCGAACTCGGGACCCCACGTACCAGAGGTGAATGCTCTACTACTCAGTCACCGGCCCCCTCTAAGCAAATTGAGGGCTAATGATCTAGCCCGATATGTGTTACTATTATAGCCCTTTCTCCACAAAATTTTAGTGTCAATTAGCTCTCTGCGATCTACTACTGACAATTTTATTCACCTCAAGGGTATTTTTTATAAAGGCCTACTTCCGCTTTACGTGAGAAAGAAGTATGATGCACGAAAGACAGGACACATAGCGCAGAAATCAATTTAGTTCAGATTGCAATGCGATAGCACTCCCTTATAAGAATTCCTACACTTAACAGGCTTTTTCCTTAGGGCATCGACCTCCGTGTTACAATATTTGCATTAACTCTCAAAACAGTTACGAAGTATATTCCGGCTCTTAAGTCCCGCAAGGATTACGTTGAAGATATTGTCACTTCTAACTGTTTCAGATATCTTCGCTAATCGCAGGACGGCTTGAGCTTAAATAATTTTGCTTGCTAATCGTATCATGCATGTCTTTTTTAAATAAATAATCTTTACTTCCTCAAAAAGTTTCCCAGTTTAACCAGACAATTTACTTGATGACCCTAGCAACTTGTATGCTAATATGGCCAGAATTCAGGGTATAATAATTCATCATAACTTATCGTAAACACTTAATAAACTCTTCGCCATAAATGTACTTGTAGTAATTTCATATCATCATGGAAGGGTTCAAAGTGTAATATTTTTGAATCGATGCAAATTATACTACGGTTCTATTGCTCAATCATTTGAACTTTCATTGCAGATGGAAGAACTTCAAACAACGTATCAGAATTTTAAAAGCTACTGAGATATTTCGTACTATTTCTGGTCCTATGATTTCTCTTTAAGTAAAAAAAAAAAAAAAAAGAGCTTGATGTTATTTATTTTACAAACTTTTAATAAATTATAGTTTATTATGTCTCTATCCCTGAAGCTCCACTCTGCGTAGTAACCATTTTCGACAAGCTGCATGGATATATGTCATGTTTATGAACTATACGTCAGATGTCGGAATTCCGTTATGAGCCTCAACGCAGGTAAATTTTCGTAGCCGTCTGCATGCTTGACATATGTTTGAACTTCTCCAATATGAACGATGAAGCCACAGAAATAATGGTCGATTACCATCATACGCAATCCAGCAATAAAGTAACAAGGAATGTATTGAAATATTAAGAAAATTAGTCTAACTTTATTCTGTTGTATACGAACGGCACCAGGAAGAAGCATCTTGTTGGCTATTCTTTCGGCATGCGGAAAGAAACCACGAAATTTGGCATGTACCTGTGTTTGGTATTTCCTACCGAAATAACCGAAAATAACTTTGCTCACGAACACTCGCTTTAGCTAACACCATGTCATGTGCTTATCAGAATTGACCCGTAGAGCGTTAATAAAAGTGTGGAAATATTTTGGGAATATACATTCTCCTAGATATCATTTTGTTTAAATGAAATCAGCTACAGCAATATAACTATGCTTTTGTTGGCTTCTGGTTGCTGCAGTTTAAGAATGATACATAGAGAGACGTTGCGCTAGTACAGCCCCTTCCCCCACGTCTCGGTAATTATTTTTATTGGGTGTGGTCTTCTGACTATCTGAATGGAACCCGATAAATGAAAATAAATTCGTTTTTGTTAAACATGTTAACATAATTGGCAATCACCCTTCTATACTAATTTTAAAGCTTCTGGAGCACCGGTGCATCAAACATTTCCCTCTCGCATCCAAATTTTGTAAGTTAGTCAAACATTTACTTTAAAGCTATGTGTCATATACATGCATATATATATATATATATATATATATATATATATATATATATATATATATATATATATATATCTGAGTATACGAAAAATTTAGAAATCATTCACGACCATTTAATACTATTATACATATCTTGATAAACTTTTTCAATATTCATATCTCATAATTTGTTCTTGCGATTAAAATGCATCCGTTTTTCTGAGGTGTATTTTAGAGAATTCCTCTTACATGCTTGATTCATATTGCTAATTAATTAGTTATATTCTTATTTTTTCTTTTTTTCATTGTCTTACTTTATAAAGATCACTCCACGTGTTTTATGCAAACGTTATTTTGTATTTTATTCTGAAATTATTTTGCATTAATGCGTTTTAGAAAACTTGTTCTGATATATTACAATTGTTAGCGATTGCTGGCCAAGGCAAGAAGTAACGTGAAGTTAAAGCTTTCCTTAAACTCCAATCAATCAACCAATTCAAAAATGGAATTATTCAAGCACACAATCCATAAATAAAAAAAGTGGCAACTACAGTAGTATGACACGTTATACCTACAGTTGATCATATCATATACTGTTTCCAATTGCAGGTCATACCGAAAATATATTATTGTTAACCCTTCAGGACTCAGGTGGCGAGAGAGACACACAGGTGTGTCACTTTTTAATCCGCTGTTGTGTTGACATTAATTAATATATCAGGATAATTTTTTTCCATTTATGGTTGGACAGTTTACTATATTAGTTTTTTTTTCTTCTGAGTGTCGAGTTTCCTTCTAGAATTTCACCTCACGTTCATAAATTTGTGAATTTTCGAATTTTATTTTACCTTTGCCGTAAATAACGCACAATAGAAACTTTCAATAGGATAATTAGGGATAATTACACAAAAAAATAGTTACACTCCCTTCTAAACCACATCACTCGGGTAAATTGTTTTTGAGCAGTAAGTGACTAACTGAAAATGTAGGAAAACGCCGAAAATGATATGAGTCCGAAAGGGTTAACTTAATTACACTAGTGCACAGAGGGCAAGGAACTTCGAAACCTTGGCGTAAAAAGGAAGTCGTGTTTTAATTTTTATGGAACTTGGTATGCATAAGTATAGAAGGTTGCTCGGTACATATTTGATACTAAAAGGGGAAATGGGAACAAAAATTCAAATATATATATATATATATATATATATATGTGTGTGTGTGTGTGTGTGTGTACATGTTTGTGTGTGTGTGTAATAAGAGTATAGATATTTAAGAACAACCGGATGTGAAACTAGCAACAAGTGAAATCATACTTGCAATACACTATTATGCTTTGAAACGTCACAAACTATCGCAGCTACTTGCTATACACTATTATGCTATGAAACGTCACAAACTATCGCAACTACTTGCTATACACTATTATGCTACGAAACGTCACAAACTATCGCAGATACTTGCTATACACTATTATGCTACGAAACGTCACAAACTATCGCAGCCACTTTTTTCTACGACCTATTTCACTTAACAGTTTGTGTTTTCTGTGCTGATTGTCTTCGTATTTCGGGTTACTCACTTGTTTCCCAGCCTGATACTTTTTAGAATATGTTGCCTGATTTCCCGTGCTCCTTGTTTTACATTCTCATTTCACATCGTAGAATTCACATTGCTCATCACTGTATTAACTTCAAGGTTCAATGAAAAGGAAAGTGGAAAAATATATACATAGGTAATTATATGGCTGTTTATTCAGAATCAAACTCAATCCTTGTTGCACGCAGGTGTGGCTTCAGGACAGAAAAGACTTCCCGACGGTGCTTTCTTCTGTTTCGTTGAGACATGGCCTATCGGAAGGTCGAAGTTAGGGGATCAGGTGTCACAAACAGTCGGAACAAAGCATTTTCCATTGCCTTTTCTTTGGGGCACTTACGTGAGTAATGCTCTCGGTACTGCTGATGTACTACCGTACCTCTTCGAACATTTGTCCTATTGGAAGCAAAGCATGGACGCTGATAGACTGGCCATGAGGGAGAATCTTCTGAACTGATTATGGCAAGTAGAATAACGAGTAATTTGCAACAATTCCGGGATATCATTTGCACAGTTTTTAAATCTGTCTCCCTTGATATCCAGTCCTGAACATAATGCTTGTAGTAACACAATGCACTTTTCGATGAATTTCGTGTGGAGTCCTATTATCGTAGCTACTGTTTCCGCATTGTGAAAAAACCTTTCAGCCATGTTGCGTTTTTTTCGTGTGCCACTGCCGCCCGGCTTTGGCTAATGAAGTATCAGATCTAACTTAAGTTTTCAATTTCTTTTGTATGCCTGACTTCCTTTCCTTCTCGCTTTTCTGATCTTCTTTCCCAATTTGACATTTTTTATATCTAGTCGTCAGGCCACATGAATAAGCCACTCCAGAAACGTAATAAATACATATAATGTAAAAAGACTAAATCAGAAGGAGTCGGGATTTTTAGGCTTGCTGATGGAGGTCTTCTAACTGTCCATATCTTTAGGTTTTGTACCGCTTAAATAACAAGTTTGTGTAGACTTTTGCGTGGTCATACCGTTGCTGATTTGCCGCCTAGCATCGTCAAATGGAACCTGTGTTGGACTTGAAACGAAATATATTCAAGTCACTCTTACCTGAATCGTACGACGTTGCAGTGTCTCTTTTAGATTGTGTCCAGAACTTACTAATCTTGTTCGGTGCAGTTGAACTTGCTAGATTTCTTACAGTACTTTTGACTTGTTAAGTTCTGTTTGTTCTCTGCACTTTATCGCGGTTGCGTAAACATGAGTGTTTTCACTCTTGGCTGACTGAATTGCTGTCTTTCTTCTCTTTAATCTTTCACTGCTTTCTACTAAGTCTGCTTTAGGAGTCTGACTTTTGCCGAGGTGGATGGCAATGGTTTACTGTCACCCACATTAATATCAGTACTCAGCCAGTTCGCATAATTTCTCTCTACCTTATCGTACTCGAGATTGCATTTGTCGAGGTTATGGAACATCGGATAGGAAAAGATGACTACTGCTGTTTGCACATCACTACATAACATCCCTCTACCTAATATTTAATCTTCCACGAAGCTCAGAAGCTGTTGCTTCTTGGCTTCTGTGTTCTCTTCTGCATTCCTCAGAAAGTCAAATAGCTTTCCATTAATTATTTTATGTGGTGTTGGTTTGGAAAGAGATGATACTAGGTATTAATATGGTGTATTTTGGTTACAAAATTACACACACCATCCACAGAAAATATGCGCTTACAATCTAAACAGGCAAAAATGGTTAATTGCTTCTGAAACATAAATAATTCAAGTATCACACTGCGAAAATCCCCATCTTCTATCCACTTTTCCTGGATTAAAAACCTACAAAACCATAAAAAAAATGTATTTTTCTTTGTGACTGACAACCTACTTCTTCGTAAGCATCCATATAATCGACAAATTACATGTCAAAACTAGATACTGTATGTATCATTCAATTAAAATATAAACATATAGATAAATAATAGTTACTTATCGGTGGATATGATGCTAATGTTCGTAAAAATATCGCGAAATTAACATTTTCTAACATAGAAAATACATAGAACGTTTACAAAGTTTTGTTTTGTCTTTCACTCCTGTTCAAAACAGTGAACATATGTCAGTAAGTAAAACTGACAGCTGTATATGATTGGGAACTTCCTGAATGATGCACGTTAGGTGATAGACCTTTTGACCAACTTTCATTTTTGAGGTTTTCGTCATGTTTTCGGGGTTCTTGGCCTACTATGCAGTGCCAGCGGAACTTCAATGTGAAAAACATGCATATTAGACCTTTCTTTCGGATAAACCTAGTATATAGATCAGTGTCTGGAAAAATAAAAAAATATTAAGTTTTATATTGTATGTTAATACTTTACAAAGAAATGCTATATATATATATATATATATATATATATATATAATATTTTTCAGGACTTTCAAATGTGATATATTACGAAATTACCTTTGACTATAAGGTTCCCCTTTTCCATCTTCGATTCTCTCAAATGGCGATGAATCAGTTGATTTTACAGATGAGGCAAACCTATCAATTTTTAACTCGTCAACGAAATCGGTTAAATATGTGTTATCATCATTGGTTTCTAGCTCAGGCTTCACTACGAGTAGTAATCCCGAAGATGGAGATGCAACGTTCTGATGTGTTATCGGACTCTCATTTTGGACTACTGTCAGCTTGGCTTCTTTGTCATCCGTGAATTGCACACAATTTTCATCAACTGGATTTCCATTAAAACGTTTGCTTTTTTCAGCCACGTGCACAATTTCCGATAGCAGAGAAATTAATTCACATGTAAGTTTATGTTCATCTTCCATCGTGACAATTCCAACATCTACTTGCTAACAATCACCTAAAGGACATGAACTAATTAGAAGGTGATTGTGAATTAAACGGTGTTTCCAGGTAAAAGTTACTCGTTTTCTGCAAAAATAATACAGAAAATATTTATCAAAGAGACTGGAAAGATAAAAAAAAAAATAATAATAATAATAACGACAACGACAAAAGAAAAATTTTATCTCAACTGCCAAACCACATCAAATTTGCATTAGTACTTAAGAATGAATGTGTAGTAGTAATAGAGGTATATTCACGCGCAATGCATCTAAGTGCGTAGTAGTTTGAGTACGAATAACGCAGACAACAAATCTATGTACATCTCAGAAGACTTGTAATATATATAGAAAATTCCCACACTCTTCTTTACTTTCTGCAGGTTTGTACTCCTTTCGCGTATTATATTCTCCTTTAGATCTCACTATCTTTATTCTACCATTTTTCGTGGTAATTCGCGTTAACAGATACAATACTGATCTTGTATGGTCAATGTACAAGTTCGTGTGCAATCACGCCTGAAACGAATAATGTGTAGATACTGAAAGACGGTATTAGTTTTACTGCAGAATCCTTTTTGTTATTAGAAAAATAACACACGGATTTGTTCAGCTGATAGTATCTTAAGAACATAACTGTAATTTAGAAGTTATAAAAATGTTACACTTCTCCCTGAAACGAAAATGTTAATAGATAGATAGATAGATAGATTAATAGATCGCTAAATCAATACTGAAATCAAAAGCTGCAGTTGATTTCTATCACTTCTGGTTTTAATAGATAATAAAGGATACAGAAAATGTATTCCTGGAACGTTTATTTCATTAAAAAAAAATTACGATATCTGTTGAATTTTTCTTCTACAGTGATGAACAAAAGTTAGTAATGGTTGGTTTGTATCACTTAAACATTTTGAATACTGCCTCCGTACCAAAACTTCTATGTTCTAACTTTTAACCCTTTGCGTCCTTTGTAAATGTGATGATACAAGTACTCCTTGAGATTTATTTCGTCTCTTTGACGGATGGACACACAGATAAGGTAAATGAGTAGTTTCCCTAAACAAATCTACTGAACAAGATTTGTTCATAATTATAGTACTTTTGTGAACAGAATAAAAGTTAGGCCCAGTATCTGTAATGAACACTCAAAATAAAATCTATATGGGGAAAGTTATACCTCTTCATAAGGACATACGTTTTTCCAGAGGATAAACACTGGCATCTCCCGTTAATGTACATAGTAGAAAAAGTAAAAGTTTTAACAAATTTTAAATAACAATTTTGTCAAACCTATAAAACAGAAAAAAAAAGTGCTACGGTTATTGGTTTCCTTAGTGCTTGCGAAATCTTGGGATAGAAACGGTGATCAGTTAACTACATTCCGAACTGTGCCTTGTCCTGAAGAAAGAAAAGAATCATAATATCAGAAACTGTAAACTGAGATCAGCGGAAAACTACAAAAATAAAAAAATACAAGCATAAAGTGGGATTCAAATACGGTTTAAAAGTTTTGAAAAATGAAATCTTTGAGTTTTAAGTCCGACGGTTATGCCGGTTAGGCTAAAGGAGACGGTGATGATGAGTAATGAATGAAATGGTGGAATGAAGAAAGTGGGAGGAAACGGGAGAACCCTGAAAAGAACCATGCACACGCTGTTTGTCCACCACAAATTTCACTTGGCGGGGGACTGGGTTCGAACCCGGGACCTCAAGTACCAGAGGTGAACGCTCTACCACTGAGCCACCGCGGCCCCGGTCAAAAGTTTTGAATAACAAGTGGAGAAAAAAGCTTAACATATACAGTTACCAAAACAAATGTACATCTATATTTCAGTTATACTGATAGCTAAGAAACACCTTAAGACACTAATCATTAGAACCTTAAGCTTATTTGGTTTGTCTTTGTTTAAAAATGGTGTACGTTTCTTCTTTAACTACAAGAGGGACCCGCGGTAGCTCAGTGCTAGAGTTCACCTCTGGTGCCTGGGGTCTTTGGTTCCATCGCGCCAAGTTAACTTTATGGTGGACAAATACCGTGTGTCCTTGGGCTTTCCCGGGTCCTTCCATTTCGTTTCACTTCCTTCATTCCACTATTTCATTTATTCCACATCATCACCGTCTTGTTTAGCCTAGCCGGCATAAGCATGGGACGTCAAACTTCAAGATTTAATTTCATTTAACTACAAGAATGATCTCTGCATTTGCTAATGTACTATCTTGTTTTGAAACTAACATGTCATTAAACAATAAAAAAGGAGCTGAATATTTTAAACAGTATACATCAAGGAGTGAAGGAAGTGCTTCGATACTACGAGGTACTCTCTGAATCTGTTGTTGCCAACTGACAAGTTTAAGAGACTTGGAAAAAGATCACGTACGCAATTATACTTTGGAGAACTGTATAAGAGAGCACAGAGAGAGGACCAAGAAAGTAATTGCTCCACTTTCGTTGTTCAAATAACGATTAATAACACTCACAGCTTCACATATACAAGAAAAAGAATGTTTCCAAACACAAGTTGCACATTCCATAAACTAACAATCGTTTTACACACTTCGTAAGCTACGGGGAGAAATAAACGACGAGTTATTAAGAACAAAAGACAAGCGAGAGCAGTAGCAAAGAGGAGAGGCTTCGAAAGTGCACGTCGGCGATTTTGCTGAAATTTTGCATATACATAATAAACCACAAGAAAGTATTTAATCTGAAACGGTTCACGGTAACACCTAATAGAATTAAAGATATAGGGAGTTATCTGATTGCCTGAATTAAGACCTCAATGACTTATTACGCTGCAATCGAGTTTTTCTTCATCGTATGCATGGCGAAGTCAGAAGAACAAGCGCTTAGTACTCATTAGATCGATGGTTCGCGTTGAACCCGGGGTAATTCTTTAGTGTGTTTAAGACTCTCCTGAATATAAACAAATCACGCATGGTACCTACCCTCCATTTCAATTCAGGCAAAGCAGGTAGCATCACCATCTCAGATCTCGTTGAAACATTTTTTATAGCACCTAAACATGTTTTTAAGGGATCCATATTTTTGTTTTGTCAAAAAATTCCTGCCAAGTAAAGGACCATCAAAGATGAGGAGTACAATTTATGAATTGTAGAAGATATGGATAATGGTCAAATTTGGAAACCCACCACTCAGCTATGGAGACAGGCAGAGGTATAATTCTTGTTGTTGTATGTACATAGGATAATAAACAAACTATATTTTATTATAGTTTGATTTGCGCATGCATATCTTTTTGTACATAAATTAACGAATAAACGTCAGTTTATCTGAAAAGTCGAAGTTTGCGAATTTTTTCGAGCACTTCCGGTTCGAATTTTGAAATTCTGTTTTCACGGTAGGTACGATATAGTTACCCGCTTTCCGAAAAAAACAATTGTATCGCTTCTGTGTGCAATCGTTTCGTCCCAATAAATTCCAGAAATTGTTAAATTTTCGAAATTATCACTTTTGGGCGCCATCTTCGAAAACACCATATTTTAAAATTCTAAAATTTTGCCAGGTGGTTCAACTTTATATGAATAATAAACACACGAAATACCATTCTCGACCAATGCTTTATGAATAAACTACAGACTTTTCAAGTTAGCGAAGTTCCGTTAACTTTGATGTCACAGTTGGCAATACTGGAAACAATAAAATTTCAGCGATTTGATGTTGTTTGTGGTTCACATTCATCAAATGAACAAAAGTTTTTCCTGACTTTTTTATTATTTTGATCAAAAAATGTCTCAGAAATAATAAAATTAGCCACCCCGTATTTCTCAGTTTTCTTTAACCGAAGTAATCTGAGGTGGAAGTTACGATTACGAAACTCACAAATTTTAATTTTATTTGAAACAGCCATCCAATAAATTCCGATAATCTATAAGAAGCCTGAACTATTACCTCAATGATGATTTGGAATGCTCCAGATAAAGTCCTGTTATGTGCGTTGCCATTACAGTGATCGAAAACGGACAAAAAGTAAAATCGGAACATTTTCTTACGCGTTCCATTAAAAAGCTTTACAGTTTTTAAGCAGAACAATCCCAGCATAAGAATAGGTCATTTGAAATTTTATTCGACCAAAGTAGGTAAGTTCGCAACCTGCGAGGGAAGTTTGTGTATTGTGCCAATTTTAAAAATGAATGAAATGAAATCTTTAAGTTTAACGTTCCACGGATATGCCGGTTAGGCTAAAGGAGACGAGTGAAATGGTGGAATGAAGAAAGTAGGAGGAAACGGGAGAACCCCGAGAAAACCCATGAGTACGGTGTTTGTCTGCCACAAAGTCCAAACGACGCGACCTGGGATCGAACCAGAGACCCCAAGCACCAGAGGTGAACGCTTTACCACTGAGCCACCGCGCCCCCTGCAAATTTTAAGTAGCTGCTACTGCGTTGCAACAAATCAAAGGTGCAGCCTGTACTGAAGCTGTTATGCGTGATCTATATTCTTTAGTAGTATGATCCGTAGAAAATGACAGCTGTCTTCTTCAAGTATGTGGTGAATGTCCTGGAGTGGAAGGAATAAGTGTGGAATTTTTAATTATTGATCCTAATGAAAATAAAAGTGCTACGTATCCATATGGGAAAACAATCATCTTGTTAAAATCTGTCCTACTTTTCGTTTTCGTATAGTACGTTGCTGGTTTAATTGTACGGATTGTTATTCATAACAACATCAAGAATATCCAAAGAGAATTAATTGGCAAAAGATACAAATTCTATTTCGTGTAGACTTCGCTGACAACTGGACTGTTATTCTGTAAAGTGAAATTCAGAGTTATCACCGTAAAACAAGCAAATTTCCATGTTTACAGAACAACTGACAGTTTTGTTGTAATAAGCGATGACAAACCACGATTCGACTCATATACTCATTGTCATAGACAAGATTCTCAAAATACTCGAAGAAAAGCGAAAATATATGTTATAGAAAAAGGTTCGAATACGTAAAAATAAGTGTCTACAATTTCCCAAACTGTCAGTGATTTCTGATTGTGCTCCATCCCTCTAAAAATCGCTTTCAGGTGTTCGACATGCAGAAAAGTCCGATATAATTTTGGTTTTTCAGTGAAACCGTCCATGCAAGGGTTTCTGCGACAGTATTGGGGGTGGGTTGTAAAGAATGTGGCAATGCAGCATATATATATATATATATATATATATATATATATATATATATATATATATATATATATATGATTAAAACTGCAGAAGAATTCGTGAGTATAGTGCAAATACAAACTCTGGGTATTACTTTTGTGTTGTTGCCAGCAAGAATAGGAAAGTGTGCGACTGGTAACTGGTATTCAACAAAGATACCTTTGGCTTTCGGAAAATGGCGAAGCTTTTATGGCAGTAACGGGTCACCACAAACTAACTTCATGCTGATACAAAAATTGAACTTCTGCAACTCAAAATGAAGATTTAAGATGTCTGCGAAAAAAAAACTTTTTTACATGCATATATGATAACCAGTGCTAAGTAGCAGAAATACTATGCATAAATCACGAATTACGTGAAGTGCTGTCCATGCTTACACATGAACCTTCAACAGGATACAGGTTTCCAGAAGACAATAACAGAAGTGAAAATAAATGTTTTATGACTATCGACAATGTGCTATGAGTTGTGAATGCACCAAAACCTATTGAAACATCTGCAAGATTACATGCTGTTACCGAAGAAGACACAAAGCAAGCAAATGATTGGTTCACGTGAAAAAAAAGTGAAATTTTGTTTTCGAAGACCATTTGAAATAAGTGTACTTAAAATTAGTTTCGTAATAGTAATTTCCAAATGAGATTACTTCGGTTAAGAAAACGGAGGAGTAGGGGCAGGCTCATTTCATTATATCGGAGCGCATTTTTGATCAAAATAATAAAACAAAGTCATGAGAAAACTTTTGTTCGTTCTTTAATGAATGTGAAGCACAAACATTATTAAAGTGTTGCACTTTTATTGTTTCCAGTGTTGCCAACTGTGACACCAAAGTTAACGGAACTTTGCTTACTTGAAAAGGCTGTAGTTAATTCATGAAATACTGGTCGAGAATGGTATTTGGTGTGTTTATTACTCATATAAAGTTGAATTACATGGTAAAATTTCAGAATTTTAGAGTATGAGTTCTCGAGAAAATGGTGCTCAAAAATGGTGATTTTGGAAAACTTGACAATATCTAGAATTTTTTTTTAACAACAAAACGATTGCATAGAGAAGCGATACATTTTTTTCGGAAAGCGGGTAATTAGGTCTTACCAACCGTGAAAACAAATTTTTAAAATTCGAAGCAGAAGTACTCGAACAAAATTTGCAAACTTCGACATTTCAGATAAACTGACGTTCCTTTGTTAATTTACGTACGAAAAGATATGCATCTGCAAATCAAGCTATAATAAAATATAATTTATTTATATTCGTATGTACACACCACAACAAGAATTATACCTCTACATGTCTCCATAGCTGAATGATGGGACTTCGAAGTTCACCATTTTCCTAGTTTCCTAAAATCCATAAATTGTACTCCCCGTCGTTGATGGCCCATTTCTTGACGGATTTTTTTTGGAGAAAACAAAAAATGGGTCTCTCAGAAACATGTCTTGTTGCTATAAAAAATTTTCAACAATAACTGAAATGGTGTTGGTAGAATTTTATTTTTTCTGCCTGTGTTGAAATGGAAGGCACCGCATATATTCGATTTAAGATATTTTTGTTAGTAATTTTGTTCGTTGGTGCTTCGTCGCGTCTCTACCACTGGTGGTATAATTTTCTTAACAGAAGTGGGGCCACCGTTCTTCGTCGCAGCGGCGCTGCCAATTTTTGGCGATATGTCGAAACTTGCCCATCGGTTATCCGCCGAAGCTTACGTCATGGGGAATTGTGTTTGAAAAATAGGAGAATAAAGAAGCACTTTATCCATGAAGTCCGTTGGCACCCCTAAAGTCTGAAACGGTAAATCAGATGTCAAAACGGAAAACACGTATTTCCTCATTTCTAAGGTACCTCGTATGGAGGTAAAAGCATTTGTCCCACGGTCCACCGTTAGGTTCACACAAAATTTGCAAATGGTAAGGGAGATCAAGTATAATATCATTTAAAAGTATTGCTAAAAGAAAGAATGATGGTAAGATTCTCGAGTCCTCATGCTAAACTTGTGCAAAATAGCGATCAAGATGCTAATAAATCTTTCACTGAAAACTCTGGCCACCTCTAGAAATGTGACGTTGTGAAACCGATATCAGTAGAGGTAGACATTTGTATTACTTTTGCAAAAGAACAATGCACGAAGGTAAAACAAAAAGTGCCCGATTTTAAGTTTTTACATCACTATCGTTAAATTCTAAATTCCACGTCGTGCCCTTTATGTTAAAGGACAAGTTATTATGAATTCTCATTAATGGTAGACTACAGAAATGGAAGGAATGCTACTGGGGCTAGCCCTTACCTAACCAAGTAATTGGAAAAGTTAAAACCAAAACAAACAAAAAGAAACAGTGGATATTATCAAGGTTTATGCCGAATTGTCTCTTCTACTCATATATAAAACTCATCTTGCCCCATCGTTACTTAAAGGATCAGCAAATACACGTTTTCTCGCTTTGACATCTGTTTCACTGCTTCAGACTTTTAGGGGTCTCAACGGACTTTATGGATTCTTTATTATTTTATTTTTCATATACAATTCCGCTCATGCCGTAAGCGTCGGTGGACTACCGATAGACAACTTTCGATCTCTCGTAAGAAATTATCGGCACACCTGCGACGATCCGCGCTGCCTCAATTAAGTTTTGAAAATTACACCACTAGCGGCAGAGACGCAATGAAACAACAACGAACAACAAAATTACTCCCACGAAATATGCTAAATCAAATATATGGTGATTTGTATACATTTAGATGTGTCTTACACTAAAAAAGTACCTCGGGACGCCACGGAAACGATGGATGAAACCTCGTTTGCAGAAGGATAAATCATTGAGGTCTTAATTTCACCAATCAGACAAATCCTAATATCCCGAATCCTATTAGAAGGTACAATGAACCATTTGAGATTTATTGCTTCCTGGTATTGTACCTGGTGGGTGTGCAAAATTTGTGTAAAATTGCCGACGTGCATCTTCCGAGCCTCTGCTCTTTAGTACAATTTTAAACTGAGGTAGCGTGGGCAATCAAAACTTGATCCTTTGACCACCATCCATTATGGATCACTCTGATCTTTTGTGACCAATTCCGACCCACTAAAACTTATCGAAAACTGACCCATTATGCATGCCTTCCTCCCTACTGACTAAAGAGGTTATACTTGTAATGAAACAATTATATTTCCAGTAGATAGCTCTAAATACGTACAGGCTGCATCACAAATGCCAAGTCGTAAGTCCTATCGCTATTATTATAATTGCAAATATCAAAATCCAAAAGGACCTTGAACTTTTCTCATTAGAATCAAATAGAAAAAAGAAAAAAGAGGTGTTGAAAGTAAAACGTGGGCACATTCACCAGTGTTCAGATGAAGGTGCCTACAATGCAGTGAGCAGAATGGGTCGATAGGTCGTAATAGTTCGATGAGTCAGTGTGTGTCACGGTGAGTGGTGTTTCGCATTGGACCACGTGCTGTTGACCCACTTACAAATCTTGATCCATTTGACCCACTGACCCACTCCATCTCATTTTAACATGCCTTATTTCTTAAACATATATCAACTCAAGTTTTCTCGATTGCGAAGATTGACTTGAAACACATACTGGTTCAGATGGGCATTTCCTCTCACGGTGAGAAGTTGATATGATTAAAAAGTGGGCAGAAAGTGCACATCTTGAAGTGAAACCAAACTAACCTATAAACTTATTAGAAACGCTTTCCCGAAAAGTATGAAGTCGACAATAATTTCAGTAATTTTTGACATTTTCCTGATCTCCCCTTCATCCTCTTAAGATGAGAATGAATTTGGATGTAAACACCAGTGGGAAAATCACTATTCGTCTTAACGACCGAGAAAACTACGATAACACACTGGATCAGTCGTTTTACATTATTTTTACGTCACTCCCCTCCCCCCAACTTCCATAACTACAAGTATCTTTATATCAGAATATTTTCTTCTTATATTGAAAGTAATAACTCTCCAACGTTTCGTTCAAGTTGCTCCAAACATTCCGAGAAAACGCTAGAATATACTTTTATCCACATACATTAAAATACGTGTACCTCTCTGAGCAACACCTTCGATACTGCCCCTATAAATTCAGAATCCATTCGACGTGCTCGTTCACGCCTAAACGTGGCATTAAATGCCATTGCGCCTGTAATCTAATAATTTTACAAACCAAATTATAAATTCGAGACTAATCTCAGTCAATTGAGACATTTTATTTTCCATCCCTTTTTCACACCACACTAATATCCTCGATTTTGATACCTATTAAATGTTAAAACCTTCCCACCAACACAGCGTATTAATGGAAGCTAAACTTAGACTTAAATGGTATAGGGATTGTCGAAAATTAATTTAGGCACACCTAATCAATTTTATCGTCACTATTTCTACCAACAAAGGGATACTAATGGCTTAAAAACAAATTTCTCCAGTAGTGTTGCTATTTATCTCGGTGATCCCGAAACTATTGACTCTACACTAATATCAATCTCGGTGATCCCGAAACTATTGACTCTACACTAATATCAATCTCGGTGATCCCGAAACTATTGACTACACTAATATCAATAATTTAAAATTACTGCATATATTACTCCCTTCCACTCTCGTGTATGTGCTAGGGGGTCTTACCTTTATTACAAGCTGAACCCAAACTAAAAGCTCCTCCGAACTGCTCTTAATGAACCTGCAAACCCCGAAAGATACGGATTTGAAACATTACTGATTTTCAATTATTTCTATTTTTCGCAATTTCACACATCCTTTCAGGGTGCTAATGAGGGCTTACCTGACGTGGTATCTGTAGTACCACTCTTTATCTAAGCGACCCAAAACGCTCTTATTTTTAATCATTTTTATGTCTGCCTCCTCTCATGAGAAGAGTAGTTATGGTAACGCTGGAGGTTAATTTGTACTAAAATGGTATTACCACTGCTACCAGTTAACTTACCGACGCTGAAAACGTACGGCTCGACACTAATATCGGTCGATTTCGATATATTGTCGCCACTGCGTAACCTCCGGGGCGCTAGTGGGCAGAGATGGGCACGAGACGAGCTAAAACTCGACTGAACTCGAATTCGAATGAAGTTGAGATTCTTTTCACAGCTAATTTTCACGTGTAGAGTTCCGAGCCCAGTCGCTGTTTTTGAGTTCAAGTTTCGAGTCGAGTCGACTTTGATAAATGGCTCGCTCATTCAGCTCGTTTTAACTTTTTTGAAATTATGACCTCATTAAACTGGGAAGTGACAGACGCAGTGACAATAAGCAGTTCTGTTGAGTACTTTTAGTGTTCCTCACGAGAAGGAACAATTCTAACATCACGTCTCGTTTTAAACAAGTCAGCTTCAAATGACGTGAGAAGCAATATAAGTATGCAGGGTGAACCTGAAAGGAGGGCAAAAACTCTGGGAGGTGACTCATGACATCAAAAATAGACCAAACGTCATCTTGCATATTGTCGAATTCCGCATCATGTAAGATTGACAGGGGTACAATCTTGGAATCCAAAATCGACTCGTGACAATTGGAACAGAACAGAATGATGTGGACATACTTCGAGAAGTGATTAATGACACCAAAAGAAGACAAAACGTATTCTGTATGTTGTCGATTTCCGTGAAGAGTACGAGTGACAGGAGTGCCAACTTGGCATCGAAATTCGACTGCTGAAATTACAAGTGGATCAGAAAGATGTGCACCGCGCACGACCACGACCATCTCAACAGAAGGCTTTCGTCGTAGCGAGTGACGTCACAAAGTAGTGACAAGCAGGCGTACACCGTACACTATGCTTGGCAGCGTTGGCCAGCTCAACACCAGAGCCAAAAAAACAAGTCGTTTTACAGAAATGTATTTTTGTATATATATATATATATATATATATATATATATATATAAATTTTAAACGATACGCACTGAGTGCTAAGAGGAGAAAGAAAAAAACTTAGACCTTTGATTCCATCACATTAAAACTGTTATGTTTGGGGGAGAATAAGAGTAATAAGAAACATACGTATCATATAAAAAATCTTAAAAATTATATTTCTGACAAATGTCAAGAGAATGTTTAAACATTCTTTTAGTACTTAGTAAATTTAAAACAACAGGTTCTTTTAAACTCTTTGTATCATGCAAGACAGAGAAATTTTCGTTTAGAAAACATATCTCATTAGGAAGAAATTGTTTCAAAGAGTAATATTTTATTTCAGCATATCTTTTGAATACTTGACGAACCAAATTGAAACAAAGTATGAAAAGAGCCTGAGATATTTAGAATTTGGAGAATCGAAAAAGTAATGTCCAAGATATAGTTAATTTCTCGTATCACCTTCGGAACGTGACGAGCAGTGTATGTTTCAATAAGAGGTGAGACGAGAAGTATATGATTTAAATGTCGGGATATTACACTCATAGTGAACATCTCGTGACGCGGGAGAGTTCTAATTTCCAGATAAAATTAAGAAGGAAACCAGGCCATACATTTATAAAACGAGAAGAGAAACAATTCTTCGAGAATCAAAACGAGACGAGAAGCCAACAATTAATTTAAGAGACGACAGAATAAAACTTTATTTCTCGTCTTGTCTCGTGAGCAATACTATGCAAACTTACCACTAATTAAATCAAGTCTTCCCTATTAGAAAGAAGGAAGAAGATTGATGGCTCAATAGCACAGTCTTCACATCCGTTGTGAGGACCATAATTCAATCCCAAGTACAGTAGTATTCCCCACGAGAAAGACGAGAAATAAGAATTTCTCGTATCGTCAATATTTGTAGAATTCTCATCTAGTCTCGATTTTCGAAGAATTATCTAAAAAGTTTTTCTCGTATCCCCTTGTCTCGTAGTTTCTGGTCTCGACTCAGAAGAAATTATCTGCCAACTTTATATTGCTTGATGGTAATTGGGGTGAGTAGTACTAATCTGTTTTGAGATGTAATTGGGAGAGACGACACCAAATCAAGTAAAATGTGAATTTTAGCTTTCTTATTCAGAACCGAGATTATATGAGACAGATTGTAGATCTTGTAATCGATTCGTGGGTCTGTTCGGGCTGCCATTTATTTCTAATCGCCTGGTCGAGTTGCTGTTTGTGGTTGTGTTCTCCGTTGTCCTGCCAATGAGAATCTTCCGGAGACCTGGACTTACCTGGGTGAGACGCTGAAGGATCTCTCCAAGAAGGGATTACAAAATCATTTTCGAGTTGCTCGTTGGTCTCAATGATGAGATGAGAATTAGGCACCGAAAGGTTAAGAGGCCTTGCCTCGAGAACCTCACCGAAGATCAGACGGTCATCCAGACCATAACACACACAAACATCACTCATACACACAACGAAAACACACTGGGTTAAATGACTATACTTATTTATTAGAATACTATTAAAAAAGAAAATAATGAAGAGAAACGATGACAACACTTAACACTGCACATGTTTAATTATTTCCATTAATAAAATCACAATCTAATTTTTCATCAAATGTCGACGTTAATCCTTGGTAAAAATAGATAATCTCCAAAGTGGAATGATAATGTTGGAGGACGTTTATAACTTTGACGCACAAGGTATGTGAACGTGGGACTTACTGATTGGGGCTAGCCGTAAGAAAACGTCCTTCACCGGCTAATAGCTTGCGCACATTAGCTCATCATACTTGTTGCTCGACGCGACGTGCGTAGTTGCTGCCTCGAATCGTGGAGTAACACTCCTCGAAATCACAGGTTTGAGATACGAGCTACATTGTTCGAAAGATCCAACGTTGGCAGTTCATTCTTAAAAGAACTCACGTTACATCACCTGTATGAGCATGCAAAAGAATACGGAAAAGAATTGATGTTAATTTTAGTCCACTTGCCACGATGCACGGGACATTGCGATAATTCGAGCGTGTGAACGTACAGTTAACGAACTGGTAAAACGAAGTGGCTCGTGTCGTTCTTGCTGTCGAAGATCTGGTTAACTAGTATTTCCATAAATGATCAGAAAATTCACTTCAGTTCCAAATAATTGTAGAATATATAATGTGCATATTAATAAATCAGGGAGAAACACTGATAAGCTTCGTCGCTCACTGAAACGTTTCCCCACGAGCTAAACTTTCAGATATATATATATATATGAAAACATTGTGAAAGACTTCTTTGTCCAATTGCGTGGGAAGAAAACCCGTTTACATCGAACAAAGAACTTAGTTGCGTCGCAGAATATAGTATAAATGGAAAAAATAATTACTGTCTTTACGAAATATTCAGAGCGTCTACAAAAAATACTTCTGTAACCTGGTGGTACTTATAATCTACAGTTTGAGGTGGAATTCGAACCCGAAATCTCATACAGAAAAAACTCACACGCTGCCACTATATCAACTGTCAGGGCTAAGATAATCACTGTTATATATAAATATATCAGTGATTATCGCGGAATTTAGTAAGATTGTCGCAGAATTCAATAAAAATTACATCTTGTAACCCACACTCTTAACAACTAGCGTGAACAACGCCAAATCATCACAATCAAAATGTGTGTGTAGGACTGAAAAGAAAGAAGATAAAACTTCGCATTGGAATATTTTCACAGAATTCACATACATGAACATTCGTAGTTATCACATAATGTGCAATTATGTATGCAAAGTTATCGGATCATAATAACCCTTTCTTCGTGAAATTTTGTGTACACCACGGACTTCCCATATTAGTAATTCACCCGTTAATTACATATGAATTATTGTAATTAATTTGCAAACTATTGAGAATAGTGTCATTTTATTCAACCTCCAACATCTTATTACTGGGGGGCCGCGGTGGCTTAGTGGTAGAGCGTTCACCTCTGGTGCTTGGTGTCCCGGGTTCGATTCCAGCCCCCGCCAAGTGAACTTTGTAGTGGACAAACAGCGTGTGCGTGTGGGTTTCCTTGGGGTTCTCCCGTTTCCTCCCACTTTCTTCATTCCACCATTTAATTCATTTCTCATCATCACTGTCTCCTTTAGCATTACCGGCACAATCGTAGGACATAAAACTCAAAGATTTCATTTTTTTCTCATTACTGGGTGGGGTATTTAAAATATCTTAAGTGGAGAAAAATCTCTTCCGTTTCAGGATTTCGCACTCTGAATTCGGTATACAAATGAAAATAATAGTATCTAAGTAACCACACTAACTCACTGGCCTTAACCACATAAATCACTGAAGCTTGTTTTATTTAAAGTCTCATTAATATTTACTTCAGTTACTTCTATTTATAATTAGTATGTGGTAAACAAATATGGCTGTCCATTGTGAATGTTCCATCATACATTAAAAATAATCATCCCTCTATTGTTTTTTTTCATTCATGTAGGCTTGTTGATACATATTAGCAGCCTAGTGGGTATATATTCAGCACTCTTGAAATTCATGCACTAGACAAACTACATTACTAGGATATGTTGGTTTGCAACCGAAATTAATGTATGAATACATGTCACAAGGCCTCTGTGGTGAAGAGGGAATATGAGAAGCTAATATTTAAATAGATCTATTTCAAAGTAGTGATTTATTGATCCGTTACTTTAATAATAATATTATTATAATCATTGAATCTGAGGAAGATGTAATAGATTTCCGTTGCCTACTTGCAGAGAAGGTTATATCAAATTACTATACATAGCTTCCGGATCATTGGATTCGAAGGGACAATTTGTTGAAATCCTGCCTACTTTAAGGGTAAAGGAAATCTGAAAGTTCTGTATTTGTATGTGAAAATGCTACAAAGAAGTAGCTTAATATCGTAGGTACTCAAAAATTAAATAACTAAATAAATATCAATCATTTTTAAGAGTCATTGTTAAGAACTGTCTTGAGGGGAAAGGAACTACAGGCTTACCCTACTAAATTACGTATGAAGTATTTGTCTGGGATGATAATATGGAGCCCTTTTTTTTTTCGTGGATTGTCTTCAACTGAAATTGAAATGCACTTACTTTTGGACTATTTCGGTAATTCACTTTACAATTAGGAACACAAGTAAAATGCACTTTTGCCTCCGAATTATATTTATAAGCACTTGCAATAACAATTTATAGTATTTAACACCACAAACACAGAGCACAACTAAAAGGGCGCGTTCATTCTTTCACCACTCGCTTTTAACACGCATGAACAACTGTCACTCACTCGCTTTAAGAAGTCCATTGCCTTTGTTTGTACCTACTCGTAGTGATGTCACGGCAGAATCTAAACAGCTCCATGGCCTTCTATTTAGATGGGCGTCGCAAGACACGGAATTCCACAGCATGCAAAGGGATTTGTCTTTTATTGATGTTACAAATCACCTCAAGAAGTATATGCACATCTTTCTGTTCCGCTCCAATTATCATTATTCGAATCTCGATCCAAGTTAGCTCCCCTGTTTCTTGGACGACGCGGAATTCGACAATATGCAAAAACGACTCAAGAAGTATATGGGATCTATTTTGTTTTCTTTTGATGTCACAAATTACCTCCCGTATTTTGTGCACATTTTTCAGGTTCAGGTAAGCTTAAGCTGAAGCCCGTGTAATGATGTTAATCGCCTCGGTTTGGTTCAACTCAGCAAACAGCTCGGAAGGTTCGGTTAAAATGAGCTATTGACTCGGCTCAAATGAGCAGATGGTTTGAGCCGGCTCGGTTAGGATGAACCACCGACTCGGTTCGATTAGGCTCAGGCGAGCCATTGGCTCGAGCCAGCTTGGTTGAAACGAGTCCATTGGCTCAGATCTATGGAGCTCAACTGAGCCGACGGCTCGAGCCGTGCTGGTTGTTGTGAGCCAAAGGCTCGGTTCGGTATGATGAGCTCACTTCTCGGTGTGGCTGGATAGTGAATGAGCTGCGAGTCAAGCCGCGCGAGCCGTTGACAATTTTAAACTCAGGCCGAGCAATTTTCAACATGCTTTGAATGTACCTTGCAATGTGTAACAATTTTTGTGCTCGAGGCCGAATGCTTGCTTCTTTGAAACTAAAAAACAGAATATTCCACAACTCGTAAACGTCGCCAACATCTAGTGGCTCACGCGCCGGTAAATGTCGATCGTAAATATAGCGACATGTCGAAGGATTACGCTTGTGTGCCATTGGAGGCACAGTTTCGATGAAATGTTGAAGATACTACAGCATATCAGCGAGGACTTCACTTTGGTACGCGCCCATTCGATTCGTCGAAGAGACCAACATGAACTATCAGCAGTCATGTGCATGCGGTCACTATTATATGCAGGGTCTTTCCGAAAAGTAGGAGGACTGATTTTTTAAAAGAAGGTATTCACAATTTGTTACATTCACTTAATATGCACCTTCTGCATCAACAGAGAGTTTCCAGCGACTTTTCTAATCACTGAAGACTTCCTGGAACGTAGAAACTGGAATATTGTGTAGCTCTCGTTATGGCATTTAAAATGGCTTGGAACGAGCCGTCCATCCTTCCTTTCATGATCTTTTCTCTCGGAGGAAGAAGTCAGCAGGAGTGACATCTGGGCTTTCGAGTGGCTTGGGAAGCTATGTGATCCATATTTGGTCAGGAAGTCCATCACAACAAAGGTGGTGTTTCTCAACGCATTGTCGTAATCAAGCTTCTATGGTTCAGCAATTGCAAGACGGACGCGGGCGAATCGTTTTGTGAGTCTTCCAAGTAGAAGGCAGCATTCACAGTCTGAACAGGCAGTACAAACTCTCTGGTAACTACTACTCTGCATTCAAAAATGATTATTAACATCAATTTCAGTTTCGAATTGCTCATGTGGGCTTTTTTCGGGATCACTTCCATAAGCAGTTTTGATCATGCCATAGTCTCACTCGCAAGTTTTACAGAGTTTGGGGCAAAACTTTACAGCGTAACCCTGCTCTAAGAAATGATTCATTGTGAAGATGACATGGCACATTGTAAGGGGTTAATCTTATACTTGATCAAACCTCCATGTACTCTTGGAAGATTCTCGACTTCTGCGCTGGTAGCACAGTAACATCCCCTCCTTCAGAACGTTTTGGCGGAAAAAATCAGTTCTACTACTTCCCGGACAAACTCTAATATTTTTTTCCTGGCGAATTGTTTCTAAAGTGAGATAAAGGGGTCAAGAATAACCCTTGTCACTACACCATGAAATGAAAAATATTGAGATGAGTGCGTATTATTGTATGAATTTAGATGGCAAACCTTGCCAATCATTAGAAAGTGAATATGAGGTAACTATGTAATAAAGTAAATAGATCAGCGTCATTTTGCTACAAAATTGTATGGAGAACGCATTTTCAATTGAATTAAGTTGATTTTAGTTTAGCGGCCCTTTTACCAGCTAGGCTATATGAGACGTGGACCTACTGATTAACGTGGAATCAGAACATAAGTTCCCGCTGGGAAACGAACCCGGGTCTCCACGCCAAAGGCTTTGAGGACGCATTTTATGATCCCAAAAGGTTATAGTCGAATATACACTCTTAAAGGAGTATTATGATTGGCTAAATTAAAAAAAAATCAAGGATTTTTCCCTCTACAAGTAAGCTTTTCTTCATAGCCTCCGTGGCGAAGTCGAAAGAACACGCGCCTAGTAATCGTAAGGTTGGTAGTCCTTTTAAAGGTCTAGTCCTCTTTAGACTCACCAATATGTAAACAAAGACGCATATAAGTGATTTCACATAGTGTGGCGGAATAATTTTGTGGTTGATTGGCATTTAGCCGCGTTTCTGGCGCTGGTGAGCCACAAGTGGTATCATTTCAAAACCGAGTGTGGCCGCCGCGGATCTTCGCTGCTGGGCCTCTATTTTTTTGTGAGAATTTTGTAGTTGACCATCTGTGTTCCACCGACGCTTACGACATCGGGTCATGAACGATGTCCTTCTGTTCCAGACTTCATGACTACGGAGGTCACCAGTCAACTAGCTTTTAGTAATCCGATACAAACCGTCTATCTTTCATGTTTATACACAGTGTAATAATAATAATAATAATAATAATAATAATTTGGAACTACACACAGGATTTGGGTCGTTTTTCTTCACGACTCGAAACTCGACGCAAATTCGAGTTGTAGAAAATTTTTCGAGCCGAATTCTAGAGAAGAGCTCAAAGATTGTTGTTTCGAGTGTAGTTGAGTTCCAATAGAAAAGACGTTCGTGCCCATAACTACTAGTGGGAGCTTAAGCGAAGTTGAAAGTGACACTATTTGCCTAAACGACCCAGAAAACTATTGATTCGACACTAAAATCAATTATTGTCTAGCAATATTTTATATGTATCCCTGTTCCACTCACCATAGCTAACTCGACAGTACTCTTTTCCAGACTGTAAGAAATATGATTGAAATCACTCTGGGCAGACATGAGGTATGTTGTAACACAATCATATACATAAATACATACACTTTTAGATATAAATACATTTAAGAGAGAGTAACTAAGACATTACCATTTCCATATACAAAAGCATATCAGAGCACTGAACTCAATCCTTATCTAAAGAAATTTCGTTCTGGTTTGCTTTCAGTCTCTTTACGTGCCTTTGCGGTTAGTGACTTTCTTACGTAATATTTTCTAGCTAGCTAGTTTCATTTATTTTATTATTATTATTATTATTATTATTATCATTTTGTCTTGAACCACGAACCGATTTTGAATATGCTCTACGTTTCTGACCACATTTAAAGAACGTAAATCACATGCTGTAACGCGAATATTGAGAAGTTAATTGCGTATGAATATAGCTGCAAATAAATAAGCAACTGAACTTACTTATTGCTATTACACGAATTTGTTAATTTGTATTTGATATTCACATATCACATACCGACGTTCTGTCAATACTTCAGAGGTATATTTTAAACGTAATAATTACTTATGTTTTGAAATGATTATATGAATATATATATACACAACTCATGTATTTTCATATAATTATTTTACATAATTTCATGCATTGAAAAAATAGAATATCATAAAAAAATGTGAGCCGAATTGGAATTGAACTCACGACCTTATGATTTGAACGGTCGGTGTTTACCACTGAGCTAACATGACCATTTCTGAGGAGCTCCTGCATTCGAAATATAATTGAGTTCATACGTAAATCTTTTCCGTATGGAAATCAGAATGACGAAACGAAAGTGTGAATACGTAGTTTTGAAATATTGTATCATTAAGTATTTAAATCAATGTTACCTTTTCTACACTTAGTACCATTTCAACCTGTCATTATATTTAACAGAAGAAAAAAAAACATTTGTACATTTTTTCCCGATTGCTAAAGTTGGCTTGGAAGTTCGAACCAATAGCTATAGTTTACTATTTTCCGAAGATACCCGAAGTTGGACATCGAAAGTGTTCATCTCAAACATTCATCATCATATCGCTCAGTCTCTTTGGAATATGATACATGTTTTTATACGCGTAAAGTCAGTATAACAATTCATTCTTTAAACAGCTTTTCCAATGTGTTAATGTTGATTTAAGAAAACTGTTTTTAATATTGTTATTAATATATTTCTCGCACCATTTTACCATTCTTTCCGCAAGTCGTTGACCAATTCATTCCTCACAACAGCCGTGCCGGGCAAGTAATCAATCACATGTGAGTTACTAGCTTTTATCTAATGCTTCCTGAACACAGCTCAGAGTTAGGGTAACTATGGGTAGACGTAAAGCCGTAATTACTTTATGGGAGCTGGAAGGCTATTCTGCAACTGCAGCTAGCAGGCAAGTAGATATCCCGGCCTCTACAGGAAGGTGATAAATTCGGCAATTTGGTGCTTAAGGTCAAAATGGTGTGACGATGGGGCAGCTCTCTAGTTTCATTTTGCTCGTTATTTTCCCATATATTTGGAGAACTGCTCACGCTAACACTTAGCGGTTGTCACAAGAGAAAAATATTGATATACACCAACAGTTACTTGGGAATAATGGGAACTTAAGTCTAGGGATTGAATAAAGGCTCTTGTTAATATTAATTGAATTTTTATTTACATGATTGATTAAGCAGCATACAGCTCATTACTTGGATTGTTATCGAGTATTTACTATTATATTTATGGTCAATAAGTCTGATTTATTTTCATAATTGATTATGCAACATATAGCCCATTACCTTGATTGCTATTGAGTATTCACTATAAATTTTACTATCAACATTTCTCTGAGGACAGACGGCGAAATGCAATTATACGACTGTCATTCTTAATCGTGAAAGCTTTATCGTAGACAGACAAAACATAGTTGAATCTAATATGACATCCCCTATACAAGAAAATGGTTCTATAAGAATCTTTGTTACGTACTTTGCTGAATTCTTGTAAAGCTGTGTGAGTCGTTACTCCGATGGTCGTCGCACTGACTGTGGAACACCTGAGGGCTGACTCTCGAATCACCGAGAGCTGGGGATGCTGAGACTTTTAAAGTATATCGGGTCACACCCAAATCTCGTAGTGATGAGACCATAAATTGCGACAGCTTCCTAAATATGGAAACCTATTGCCATTTTAGCTTCTATTGGTTCTCACCAATTACCGCAGCCAGGATACGATACAGATGACACATGTACACGTGTACAATATCCGACGCATGATGCAATGTCACACGTCCAAGCATCCGTAAGCAGTGACTAAATTTCCTGTTACTGCGTTGTTGCGGTCATAGTTCAATATCAGGTATCCTGTTTTTGTATTATCAATTATCTTCACTAAGCTTCCTATAATATTGCCTCGTTGTGATAATATCAATTGTCTTCATCGTTTGCCTATTTCCCTTCTCTTGTTGCTAACTCGAAGCAAACCAAGAGAACAAAAGTGTCCGAATAAACCCATTAATTCAACTTTACTCAATTGAGGCCAAAGATAACCATATTTTAAGTTTATCGCCACAATGGTAATTTACGATCTTCTGGTCGTCCTCATGTGTCTACAAGGCGGAATAAGCGAGATTGGTAAACGATGATATATACTCACTAAGGACGTCTAGACAGCTACGAAAATCCTTGACTTTCCTCGTACTAAGCAGACAGCTCTGCAAATGTTTCGTCATGCTGGGTTACGTGTCTGTTTTTCTCGCGTTTGCACATGCGAATGTGTGTCGCAACTGGAATAAGTAGTTTCATCAGATGAATCCATATTGACAACATTGAATGAGGGACGCTGTTTTGTGTACCCAATATGACCCTGGATATGTGGCTGCATGCTATCGCAGTGATCATGTATCTATTTTATGCTGGGGTTGGATTTCCAGTCGCGATGCAGGGCAGCTTCACAGAATTGAAGGACATTTGGACAGTGCTCACTACTTGGACAGTATGAGTAATATCATGGTGTCATCTGTACAAGTATTTCAGCCTGACGGTGTAATTCATATCCAGCAAGACAAGTCGCCAATACATACTTCCCTTGTGGTTCAGGAATGGTTCGCAGGGCAACCTGAGATTCATTTAATTGACTGGCAGCCTCGTGGAGCAGACCTTAATCCCATGGAAAATATGTGGGCAGAGGTGAAGCGTACTCTAAGAGACAGTTGGCTTGAGGCAGATCCACCAAGATCTCAAGATGACTTGTGGGAACATATTTCAGAGTCATGGCTGGAGGTAAGGTAGGCGAGAGATTTGTAACCCATTTAATAGATTCCATGTCCAGAAGAATGAAGCATGTAATAAATTCAGAAGAGTCTTGGACACAATATTAATGTCCCCACTCTAACTACCAAAAGCAGCCCTTTTCAGGGCTACCCAAACGTTTCTGAAAATAGATTTAGAAGTAAACCACGTATCCGATTTTTGTGCAATTCTACTAATGAAAAAATTCCTGCAGGGTTTGGACTCAAAACCTCACCATTGGTAATCCCGTAGGGTAACATTCATAAGTCCTAAACGGCATAAGTTCGAAATATATAAGTAACAGACGTTAGGTCTTGTGCAGTTTAGGACTAGTGCCGCAAAATGATTTATAGGATTCGTGCCGTGTCATTTAAAACTAGTGCCGCGAAATGATTTTTAGGTCTTATGACGTTTAGGACTTGCGCTGATTAGGTCTTGTGGCTTTCTCATTCACTTGCCCTAATTCTGAAATGCGCCACGAACAGACGAAATTACGATGATGCAGTAACTAGTTGGCACTAATGATACGAACGTAGCTAATGCCAACAATAACAGCTATATTTGTACTATTAAAATTATTATTATTATTATCTGTTCAGCAATTATACATGAATTATATATAACAACATATTGCATTCTAAGAACTAATTACAAAGGTGGTTTAGTTACTATATTTTGTATTGCATGTTAAGTTACTATACATGCAATACAGTTACTATATTTGACAGTGTGTATAGATAGAGTTGATATGTATAACCAAGAAAAAGCGACAAATAACGCTAACTTACTAATGCAATGTGGAACATAATAAGTTTGCAGAAACCAATACATAGTCATTTAGGAGTGTAGCCTGCAAACTTTTTTAATAGAGCCGGTTTTCTTTATATTAAAAGCAATCCAAAAGTGTATTTCCAGATTACGAAAACTTCAATAAGACAACGGATATATATACATATTTCACACCTACATAAATACAAATATTGTTGTTGTTGTTATTACATTTCAAGTTTGTTACGTTTTCGAAATTTGGGTCTTGACTAGTGATGGGTAAATTCCAGGGATATATTTTTCGGGAATATTCCCCGGGAAGATTCCCAAAAATGAGAATTTTAGGGGAATTTATGTACAATCACAAAAAAAATGCATTCTATTGCTATAATTTCAAATTTAAATTCGTTTTTATATTACAGTATTATTACTCTTGTCCCTAGAGGAATCCTTAAAATGTATATTCTGAACGACGTTATGTTGTTTTATTAATATTTTATTATATTAAAGAGTACGTACAAATGGATATGTATTTACAATATGTTCTATAAAAGTAAATATGTTTCAAAAATTTTATAGCAAGTCCACATACTTTTAAACCGCTAAACAATTTAAAAATACATGTAAGTGGATTTTCTAAACTTGACTCTACTACTGATATTATAAACATATTAAATTTTTATATGTAACCCCCAGAAGACACATGTTCCACCATTTTGTCAAAGTTTGCGCATAAATATTTATGTTCACAATATTTGCAACATACTGCCGTATCTTTAAAATTTTGCATTTAACATTACCACACACGACCTTTCTTCCTGCCCATTTCTAGAAATGTCATGCGTTAATTCACATGCTAAAGAAGTCCGAGTACCTCTTCAGAAATTCGAGTTAGAGAGAGGAGACAGACCGACGTCTATTACTAACCGTGGTTCAGGTTTTATTAATAGTAATTCATCTCTATTTCTACATAGTTCTACATTACTTTACAAAATAGATCCTTTTCATCATTTGTAAATTAGTACTTTGCTACTTTTGGCTATTGTTTAGCTTTGGCAGACCAGATTTTGCACCCACTTTTTTGCGATATTCTATTCCGATGCGGTTGTTTTATGGTTTCATAACGTTGAATTACGTTACCAACATTAAATTCAGACAGCATTGCCAAGCGAGCGTAAGCAAGTGAAGGCGGGTTAGAGGACCCGTTGTTTTCTAGCTTCGTTCCCAACAATTCACTTTATTTTCTCACATAAATCAGTTCCAGTTACCCTTACGGTTTGTACAAAGTCCCTAGTGCCTTAAAAATGTATGTTGGGTACTTTCTTGACTACTTGCACACCAGTATCAACTCATTTCTTCCGTAAATCATCCTACTTTCTGGGCATACTACTACAAGTAAGTCGATCAATTTTAATTAAAAACAAAATAATTTTCTTACGAAAGCAGGATATAGGAAAGATTATATTGGAAATACGTATCGTAAAAGGGTGGGATACTTTTTTAAAGGAGTAGTGTATCTCGCAAATCTCTGAAGCTAGTAAAATGAACTTAGCGTACAAATCTTCCACTGAAAAAAAGAAACAAAAAAATCAACACTCAAAAGGGAAAGAACAAAGGGTGAATTTTCTTTAATGTTCGAATTTCCCATTTCTTATTCTGAAAATATTTATAAAGTACGGAAGGATTTGCTTAAATTGGATGCGCGAAACACGGTATCCGAACTTTTAACTAAAAGTAACAAAATATGTGTTTCAGAGTCTTGAAAATTACACTTCTAGAAGGGAAGAAAGGTTAATTTCTATAATATAAAAAGTTTCCCATAGCTTATGAGATTTGTGTAGAAAATGGTTTTCCTTTAGGTCTCTAATCCTCCACTTAGGCAAACGAGAATACAAAGTGGATTATTAAATCGGTTCTTCTAATTATCTTAACATGCTGACATAGTTTCACTTTTTCAAAGTGTCTTCTTTTACTTTGTATCATAAATAATCTTAATTTGCTGTAATTACTAAACACGTTTAACCTCCTGAGACCCAGCGTTCCCTATAGGGAACATCTATATGTTTGGTGTTTTTCTTTTTAGCAGTAATAGCAAGGCGGGTATTTTTCTTGAACGTATACTAGACGCTGGCAACTATGTGGCAGCGTAGCAAATATCGATGTTCATTTGTTTTCTTAGGACATCGGACAGTGGAAAGTCAACGAAGATAGCAGAAAACTTCGCGTCTGCATCTCGTAAAGGTCAATATTTGTTTAGAAATATGATTCTTTCATTTTATTTTATTTATTGTTGCTTTATGTACGCATAAGTAGTGTATTGTTGAATTATCGTAACAGTCATTTCTTACGACTTACAAAAATTTCAAAAACGAGTCCTTATTTTCGATGCTCCCTATAGGGAACATTGGGTCACCAAATTGACGAAAGTACTAATAGATGATGGAGTACATTTTCTGAAAGTAATGTGTATGTCCTTCATAAATATTTATCCTACCTCTATGCAATACGTTAATTTACGTAAGTAATGGTCTAAATTCATGCCGTGTTTTAAACTTTTTGAAATTTATCTAATTAAAGAGCTATTGTAGCCAAATTCCTTTCTGGTAAATGGTAAATTTCCACTGTTTCCACATGGTCTAATTCTGTAACCAGAGACGGCGATTGCAACCAAGAGAAATGTCCCCCTATCTTGGATAAGCAAGCTTAGTGCATGAATTGACAGAAATGATGATAAAATATCGTGCATAAGGTTAACCTAAAATGGTGATTTCCACTATTTTAAAAAATGTATTTCAATTTGAAAGTGTCTGGAATAAATAAATAAATCGATATTTTTAAGTTCACTCAAATAAAAGTGATTGAATTGAAAATAATATAAGAAGAATTTGAAAATAATATAAGCTAAACATACTAGAAACGAATCCGCGCCAATTTTGTTCGATTGGCTTCAAACTTTCCTTACTTAGCTTCTGTGTATATGCAATAATTGGGTCGGAATTAAACTATTTTATCAACTTTGACATCTGACTAGAAAATCGTGAATGGATCACTCAATTCTTATACAACTTGCATATATGCAAAAGCTGATTTTGACACCACACCAATCAAATTGGTGTGGGGACGTTTTCAGTGTTTGTTGCATACGTTGTTTCAAAAGCCCAATATCTCACTTATTTATTCGAACGTGAAATAAATATTTTGTGAGACATTTTGTATTATTGTTTAGGATAATTTTTTAAATTGATTCCAAAATCCGTATCTCAGCTGAAATCCCCATTCTAGTCAATTCGGCGTTACTTACTCTGATTATAATTCAATGCTTATTTTTCCGTTTTTTTTTTTTCTTTACGCAGCTACGAAAATACACAATGAATTCAAATTAAAATGCATAATATCTTCACCCAATCTAGATGGAAACTGAGCTCCTAGGATTTGAATAATTTATTTTGCAAATTAATCTAACGTGTTTCGAGTATATCAGATCTAATATATTGTAATTTATTTTTATTTCGTAGATCTGACAGACAAACAAATTCAAGAGGAACTATTGTTCGATCGAAATGACTCAAATTTGGATCTCTCTGATGAAGATGAAGAGGAGTACTTGGACCTGATTCCACGGGATTATGTAGAGGACAGCAGTCAATTTGTAAATCAAGATGAATAAGATTTTGAAGAACAAGACTCTCCAGTTTACCTAGAAGGTATAGGACGTCCTACACGGTGGAAGCATGCAGATGTTTTCCAACCTTTGCCCCCTGCTCCTGATTTTCAATCAGACGTCTCCGATGTAAGAAAATGTCGCCCGATCCAACATTTTGAAAAGTACTTTCCTGGTGTTTTTTACGAAGATGTAAGTAAAACAACTAACAAAATATATCATGTTAAGACTGGCAAGATCTTAAACGCTACGTTATGATGTCGTATTTGAAGCATCCTAAGCTGCGAATATACTGGGCTAGAGGTACACGGGTTTCAGCAATTGCAGACTGCATGTCACGCAACCGATTCACACTTTTGAGAAATAATCTGAAAGTTGTAGATGATTTAGCTGTTCCAGAAATCGAAAAGGTAAATGACACTTACTGGAAGGTTAGACCTATGATAAATTTTGTACAAGAAGGATGTCTGTCAAATGCTAAAACGAAAACAGTTTCAATAGATGAGCAAATAGTTTTATTTTGGGGTCACGTCAAGATGAGTCAGTACATTAGGGGTAAACCAAACCCTCGCGGTTTGAAGGTGCTTGTTGCATGTTCGCCTGATGGACTCCAGTTAGATTTTTTTTCTATGAAGACAAAGGGTGCAATTTTAAAATCAGATAATTCAGAAATGAAGAATCTGACCATTGGTGAAAAGGCTGTTATGAAACTAACTTCATCCCTTCCGGAAGGTTGTACAATATATATGGATCGATTCTTTACGTCCATTACACTCCTTAATTTACTTCATTCGGAAGCCAAGATGCAGGGAACTGGTACCATAAGAAAAGGAAATATTCCCCAAGCTGTACGCTTGAAATCTGACAGGAAGTTGTAGTCCCTAGGTAGGGGATCAATTGATTAGGTGGTTAGAAAAGACGGACAAATATGTATAACAAAATGGTTTGATAATAAGCCTGTGCTCTTGGCATCTTCCGTAGATGATTGCTTACCATTAGGTGAGTGTAAGAGATGGTGTAAGAAAGAGTAAAAGTTAGTGACTGTCCAGAGGCCAAAAATTGTAAAAAGTTACAATTCCGAAATGGGAGGTGTTGATCTTTTGGACAGAGTTATCTCATACTACAGAATTCAAACAAACACGAACGAGGAAATGGACAGTCAGAGTTATTATGCATCTCTATGACTTTGCCATTGCAGCCAGCTGGTTAGAAATGAGGCGAGATGAAATAGTAAGAGGCACACCTAGAAAGAACACATTCCAGTTTCTTGACTACAAAATGTCTCTTGCAGAATCCCCTCTCCACGATACAATGAAAATGAAGGTCTATGGAGAGCCAGAGCCAGAGAATGAAACCGATCAAGAAAGTGAAATGACAACAAGTCCCCATCCCTCAGCTGAGTTCAGGAAGAATGGTTCTCTTCATATGCCCGAAAATATGGATAGCTAAGCACATAGATGTCGACTTCCTGGATCTAAGAGCAATAAAGCCAGAGTTCTGTGCAAGACATGTAATGTTCACTTGTGCCTGGTAGCTAATAGGAATTGCTTCAAAGAGCACCACAACATGCTGTAATTATTGAGAACAATATATATATAAAAGTAGACGAAAAGATCAAATTTCAACGATATCATAAAAAGGTAGTTTATTGTACGTATTTTAAGTGCGTATCTATAACTATGTATGTATGTATAAAATTTACACCCAATTCTTAATCCTTGTAATGATATACTTATAATTGACAAAGAATAGTAAAATAGTTGAAATAAACATTGACTTATTCCTTAAAAAATACTCTCACAAAACATGAGCTCAAGGCCCAATGTTCCCTATAGGGAACATTCAATTATGACACCATAAAAAATCTGAGTTGATAATTTTTTTCTTGAATTGACTTTTACATCTGATTTTCATCTAAGAAATGCATTTTTGATGACAGAATTCAGATTAGTCTTGTCTTGGGTCTCAGGAGGTTCATAAACTCAAAACAGACTAACACTCATTTGAGACGCATTAGTTTGTTTTAAATGTTAAGCCATCATTTGCCGTCTGTCGCATAGCCATTTTAACTTCACGCATAATCAAGGCTCAGGTCTTAAAAGTACAGCATATCTGTAATTTATTATTGTTACTGATAATAATACTAGTTAATTCCAACGGTAAGTGCTATGATGCTAACAATAAAACTATTATTAAAAATGGTAACGAGTAAAGAGTAGTTATATTACGAAAAAAAAACTATTTGCTACAGAAAGAGTTCAATACACTAATTATGTGTAAAAATAATTTATTTCAAATCAGCACAAAGAAAGCAAAAGTTATCATGTATATAACTCAAACACCACATTAATTTATTAAATACAAAGTCAATGCTGTGGAAATAGAAGAAGAACAGATATGAAAGATCTGGGAATCACATTTGAAAGGCAGTTAAAATTATGTGACCATACTAATGCTATCATGCAAAGAGCAAGAAAAGACAATAGGTTTTATTTATTTATTATTTCAGAACTATAGACTATGTACTTATATACAAATTATTTGTAAGAACTAAGATAAAATCTGGCTCTGTAATATGAAACAGTATATCTAGAACATTGGATAACAGATTGATAGTATTCTTAGTGCGGATGCAATGGTAGCGCCACAAGATTTTTAGGTCTAGTGCCGTTTGCGACTTGGCTTGTTCAGGACTTGTGCCGGCAAATGATTTTTAGCTCTTGTGTCGTTTAGGACTTGTGGCGAATAGGATTTATGCCATGAAATAATTTTTAGGTCATGTACCGTTTAGGTCTCATGTCGTTTAGGACTTCTGCTGCGAAATGACTTTTAGGTCTTGTGACCTTTAGGACTTGCGCTAGTGACACTTTGGCTGTGCCACAAAAAAAAATCAGTATACAAAAAACATTTTGAACAACCCTCGTACAGTTCTACCATTAAAAGTTTCTAATGATATAGTTAAATCATTTCTAAAAATAACTTTTTTCTTTTCCACTTCCGTCAGAACAGTGTGAATTAAACTCTTCGGGACGTTCCCGATGGGACCAAAATAAAGAGTGTTTTAAAGTGAATTTTCCAGTCTTTTAATTATTATAAAACTATAATAGAAGCACAGAAAGTGATAATTAATCTATCCCAATTAATATGCTTAAAACAAGTCAATATATATTAATTTTTCTGTTAATAGCAGAATACCTCACCCTTCCCCTCCAACGTTGTGTGCTGTGCAGTTGGCAGAAGACGAGGAAGTGGAGGAGAGAAGAAAACAGTGACTGCAGAATTTGTATCCGAAGAACGAAGATGAAGTTGGAAATTGATGCGCCATCAATTGGCACTCAGCTCTATATAATGCGTTTGCTTCTTGCCCCCCAACTTCGCATAAAACTCGTCGCTAACGCCACTGATGTCCATCAGCGTAAACATTAATTAGCCACTATAATTATTTGACTGCGTTAACAAACGAGAACATGTTCTGTACTTTACAAGTTAATGACACAAATTCACTTTCATATCCTTTTTCTGTCGAGGTATGCCCGCTAAGGAAGTAAAGTCTTACCATGTGCGCAATCGCTTTCAAGTAACCAATTCATTACAAAAAACTACATCTTTTTACCTATTTAGACGTTCACTTGGCAACCGAAATCTTTTAATTTTAAGCACAATTGATGTGCACAGATGGATGTAGAACAGAAAAGAAAACTACACATACAATTTGAAAAAAAATGCTGCATTTAGTAAGGGTAATATAGCATTAAAAACAATATAGATATGAATAAAACGTGTATTTCAGATAAATAAGTATGTAGAAACGAAACTAAACACACACACACTAAAACAAATTGTTTTTTTTCAAATATCGGCAAGAGTTTACTTTCTGCCGACCTGTGACTGGAACCGATACATTTGACCTAACCAACCCCGCGCAAAATGTCACTGATAAGCACAAAAGGAATTCTTATCCAAAAATGTTCCGGGCTACAAGAACCATTAAAAAAGAATATTCTTTATAATTCCAGAAATATAGGAATATTTTTCGAGAACTGTAAATGACATTCTGTAATGAGAATGATGAGAAGGAACCTCAATATGACAAATAGCTGCAAATAAATAAACTATATAACTTATTGATACTTCACGATTTTCATAATTTGTTTGACATTCCCATATATAATACCGACGATCTTTGAACATAAATCAGATGTTATATTTTAAACATAATAATTACTTATGTTATGCAATGATTATACGGGTATACATATACATCTGATTTATTTTATTGTAATTATTTTATATAATTTTCATACATTGAGGAAAATAGAATTTCATACATTTTTTTACCTAAACGAGATTCGAACTAATGACTTTACGATTTGACACGTCGCTTTCTAACACTGTGCTAACACGACGACTCTGCTCACGTTCCTTTCTTCTAAAGAAATATAACTGAAGTTCCTTTGTTATTCGTTGCAAATTCTGCGGCTTTTTCTTTTTACTACGGATGGGGTAAGTTTGTTTTCTGTCTTCCTTTTTATCGGAAGGGTTCATTTATATATCTAAACGTTCTTTTACGTATGGAAAGGTACACGACCAACAAGCATGTGCTGACATGAATACATGGTTTCGAAGTTTATATCATTAAATATTTCAATCAATGTTGCTTTTTTCTACTCTTAATAAGAAGTATTATTATATTTCACATAAAATAAAAGCACAACTGAAAAATTTTTCTGAATTGCAAAGGTTGGCTTGCAGCTTCGAAAGAGGTTTACGTTTTTCCGAAATTACCCGAAGTTGCACTTTTACCACAAAACAGCAATAAAGATTGGGGTCATTCATAGAAACAGCGTGTACATTTTAATTTGTATTAAATACTTTTACCAAGTTGGTAAAAAATAGATAATAGTTTACAACAGCAACTCCTCATCTCCCGTGCACATCGATACTTCTTACTGTTGTAGTACCTACAGTGATGATTCAATATCATGTACAACTGCTAATAGAACACACAACTAACTAACTAACTCTATGGCTTATGGAACCAGGAGGTTCAATGCCGCGTTCACAAAAGCTCTCCACTGACCTCTATCCTTAGCTAACTGCATCCAGTTTCTACTTTGTATTCCAATCTCTGCGAGATCCATCTTAATATTGTCCTCCCATCTGCGCCTAGGTCTTCCTAATGGTCGTTTCCCGATTGGTCTTCCTGTCAAGACTTTGAAAGCGTTTCTACTTTCTTCCATTCTAGCTACATGACCCGCCCACTTAAGCCTCCTAGACTTGACGGCCCTCACAATGTTGGGTAAACCGTATAAATTATGTAGTTCCTCGTTATGAAGTTTCCGCCATTCCCCATTCCCGTTCCTCTTGGGTCCGAATATTCGTCTCAGGATCTTGTTCTCAAATACTTTCAGTCTGTTCTTCCTTCAGAGTAAGTGACCATTTTTCGCAAACATAAAGAACAGGCATGATTATCTTTTTGTATATTTTAAGCTTCAAATTCCTCGACAAGAGATTTTGAATCGAATAATAACGCGAATTCCCTGCTTTTAGTCGACGTTTAATTTCTACATGAATATGATTTTCCTGTGTTAATATTGATCCTAGATATACGAAAGTATCCAATTTATCAAAAGTATTATTTAATATTTTAACGCATCTATAATTTGCTGTATTACGGTCCCGACACATTTCCATGTATTTAGTTTTCTCTGCATTTGCTTCTAAACCCATGTCCCTGCAAGCGTTTAATAAGATATCTGCATTTCTTTCTATTGTTCTATAATCCCCTATCAAATATATATCATCAGCATATGTTATAACCTGGTGAATACCGTTCAACTCTAGGCCCTGGTTGCTATCTTTGATTTTCCTTATAGCGTATTCCAGAACAAAGTTAAATAATAATGGCGACAACATATCTCCTTGTTTCAGGCCATTTTCGACGTGAAAGCTCGTGGACAAAAATTTTCCTACCGGACTTTACTTTGGGATTCATTTAAACATATCTTAATTAATCTAATTAGCTTTCTCGGTATTCCAAGTTCTGTAAGAACGTTGTATAATGTTTCTCTTCTAACCGAGTCGTACATCTTTCTAAAATCAATAAATAGTTGATGCACCGGGGTATTGTATTCCCATTTTTTTCGAGTATTTGGCGAATGGTAAATATTTGGTCGATAGTTGATCGATTTCGTCTAAATCCGCACTGATAATATCCAATAATTTCATCTGCGTATGGAGTCAGTCTTGCTAATAGAATATTTGAAAGGATTTTATAGGACGTTGACAGAAGAGAAATGCCTCGATAATTATTACAGTCAGTTTTGTCCCCTTTTTTGTGAATTGGAACAATGATTGATTCTTTCCACTCTTGTGGAAACTCTTCCTTGTTCCAGATAAGGAGAATGAGTTTGTGTATCTTGTTCCACAATTTTTCGCCTCCAGCTAAAATTAACTCAGCCGGAATTTCATCTACACCCGGAGATTTGTGTTTCTTTAATTTCTTTATAGCGGTTTCTACTTCTATTCGGTTGGGTTCTGGAATATACAGTTTTGCGGTGTGTATCTCCTTTTCTCCACGCACACTGGTTTTTGGTTGCGTGTTAAGCAAACCATCAAAGAAATCTTTCCATCTATTTAAGATAATATCCGTGTCAGTGAGAACTGTACCGTCAGATTTCTTTAATATATAAGCACGAGGTTGATAGCCTTTGTTAAATTCGTTGCTTCCCTTATACATGTCCCGGATGTTTTTATTTTTACTATTATCTTCAAGTTCCTCAATTTTAGCTTTCAGAAAATCGCGTTTCTTTGTTCTAAAAGTTTTGGAAGTTTCCCGCCTGATATCTGCGAAATTTTGTGCAGTTACTTCATTCGGATTTTGTAGCCAGCGTAATTTCGCATGTTTTCTCTTCTCTGCTAGTTTTATGCATTCTTGGTCGAACCATGGTTTGTTCCTACGTATTTCCGCGTGTCCCAGTTTTTCTTTCGCTGAAATTTTATTGCTATCTCTAATTTCAATCCGGGTATCCTCAACACTAGTGCACTCCGAATCTTCTAAAGCCGAAAATCTATTCGAAACTTCAATCTGGTATTTCTCTCTTACCTGCCTCTCTTCTAATTTCTTTAAATTGAATCTCTCCGTTTTCAGACAATGAATATTACCTTTATTCAACGACAACCTCTCTCGTATTATCGCTGCTACGAGGTAGTGGTCAGTGTCACAATCAGCCCCTCTAAACGACTGGACATCAATTATGCTAGATTGCCTTCTTCTATCTACTAAAACGTGATTAATTTGATTATGTGCTTTCCAGTCTGGTGATGTCCAAGTGTATTTATGAATGTCGCGATGTAGGAATTTTGCACTCTTCACGATTAGGTTTTTGGGTGTTGCAAAATTCACGAGTCTAACACCGTTGTCATTACTTTTCTTATGCAGACTTTCATTCCCTATAACCGGTTTGAAAATATCCTCTCGTCCTAGCTTCGCATTGAAATCCCCTAATAGAATTTTCATATGGTATCGCGGAAGTTGTTCAAATATCCGTTCCACTTCTTCGTAAAAACAGTCTTTTATATCGTCATCCTTATATTCAGTTGGGACATGTACATTTAAAACAATAACATCAAACCACCGTCCCTTACGAGCAAAAAAATCAAGTCTGTCAGTAACAAATTCAACCCGTTTAATTGCTGGTAATATACGTTTATGAACGAAAAACTGTTCCTAACTGGTGACTTTTGTTTCCTTCCCCGCAAAAGAACGTAAAATTTCCGGAATTCACAGATCCATTTCCATCCCACCTAACTTCCTGAATTCCTACTAGGTCCATCCTGTATTTCTCTAACTCACTCGTTACAGATTTTAACGTGCCTGCCCTATAAAGACTCCTGATTTTCCATGCTCCAAATCTCATGTCCTTTTTCTTTTGCTGAGGTCGAAAAATTTCCTTAGGTCGGTTTGAACCCACGCCAAAAGCAATTCTTGTTACCAGCCTACAGCGCTAGCGCGCACGACCACGAGCACAGATTATGTTATGTTCACACTCCAACATGGAGTGTGAATTCTCGTGATGTCGGTTTGTTGTGTGTTCTATTACCAGTTGTACATTATATAGAATCATTTCTGTAGGAAGTACAACAGTAAGTATCCATGTGCATGGGACATGCGATATGTGTTTTCAATTCCCCCACACATAGTCATACATTAAGTACAAGGGCACATTGTTATTCTTCCCACACGATATAAAAACAGATATTCCTACAAAAACACCTGAAGTACAACGGCAATTTCAAGAATGCAATATAAAAAGAGAGGAAGTACAATGGCAATATTAATTTTTTCGAATACAGTATAGAAAAACACATTAAGTAAGGGCAAATTTTAGGAATGGAACGAAAAAGAGAATACGGACCAGGATGCATTCATTTTCACATATCGTAAGACGGGCTTACTTTGCACAAAATGTGAAGATTTTCATAGTCCTCTGTCAGCAAGACCATGAACAGCAAAGAGGAAGTTTCAACTGCCACCGAAAGACAGAACATCTAACTGCATCTTGGCTATAATATTTGTAAATAACATTAGTTCTAATTACCGTGAGGGTTCGTTGTTGTAGATGTATGAAAAGCAGTCACTGTAAAGGCCGCCAAAATTTGAAAAATACCATGTACAACAATTTCCGTCAAAGTTAAGTCAGTTTCGTAGAATACTACTATGTATAATGAAACTTTGATGCAATAGTTAAAATTTAAATGTGGAACGGTTTAAAGTCTTAAAAAAGTAAAACTGGTTGAAGGCGGTTTCGGCCTCTAATCAGGGTTACTTCGCACAAGTCCAAAATACCTCTTAAATAGGAAATTATTACTTGCGGAACCTCCTGCATTCTAAATTTAGGAGGATGTCGAAATGAATTTCTTGTTCGAAAATAAATTATGAACTGTTGTGGATTCAGAAGAGTAGTTTGAGTTGCTTCACTCACAAAAGCTTTCGTTTTTTTTTTTTTTTTTTTTTTAAATAACTAGGCTTTTGGGAGGGCTTGCAACTTACACGCACATGAATGACTAGCATTACATTTTTTTAAAAAAAAAAAATAAATCATGCAATTTGGGTGGACTTAGGCTTAAAGTCCCATATCCCGTAAATTTTCCATTAATTAACCTTGGGATGATATTCTTGGACAGAAAGAATAACTAAGGCAAATTGGTTCACAGGGACTTTTCTTTTTCTGTTCCTGAGTTGGCATTTGTGTGGAACACATGCTGAACTATTAGAATATGGTTCCTGTGCCGGGACCAGTAAATACTTAATTTTCTTCAGAAATGTTGGTAATTCATACTAACTATCGATACCACTACCCTCATTCTATTATCAATATTTGTAAAATGTATGCAGTTTCGTGTAGAAAGTAAAATGTATAAATACTGAAGGGAAAACATTGCACAGAAACGTTATATTCATATCTTTATATTCATTTATATCAATATATTCAAATTTCTCCTCCTTCGCAACACGGAAAGTTTGTCTCGTATACTATATCTGAAAGAGTTTCCGAAAATCCGGATTTTATTACGTTTCTTTAGTCAAAATCATATTCGTAAATGGCATTTTACTCTTGCACTATTTATATTTAATTTTATTGCATTACTTACAAATATTGGTTAGTTTTACTTGTTTGAACTGAAATAGTACACTAGAAAGTTTTTTTTTTTTTTTTTTTAAATAATATCACTTTACTTGCGTGTTCTTAACATCTTCGGATACCTTCGCATAAAAAAATTAAATGCAATCTTTCAGTTTTATGCCCCACGCTTATGCAGATTACGCTAAAGCAGACGGTGATTATGAGAAATGAATTAAATGTTGGAATGAGGTAGGAACAAACGGGAGAACCCCGAAGAAACCCGCGAGCACGATGTTGTGCACCACAAAGTCCACCCAACGCGAGCTGGGGTCGAACAAAGGAACCCAATCACCGGAGGTGAACGCTCTACCACTGAGCAACCGCGACCCACACCTTCGCCTAAAACTCGTGGCTAACACCACTGATGTCCATCAGCGTAAACTGTAATTAGCCACTATAATTATTTGACTGCGTTAACAGTTGAAAAATATATCGAGTGTACTGTACTGTGCTGTACTTGACACTTTAATGATATAAATCTACTTTTATATCGTTCTTCTTTCGAGGTATGCCAGCTAAGGAAGTAAACTCTTTCAACGTGTGTAATCGCTTACAAATATCCAATTCATTAAAATAATAATAATAATAATCTTTTTACCTATCAGAGGTTTGCTTGGCAACCGAAATCTTTTAATTTAAAGCACAATTGATATTCACAGTCGATGTACAACAGAAACATACAATTTAAAAAAAACAAGCCATATTTAATATTGTTAATATAGCATTAAAAACAATATAAAGATATGAATAAAACTTGTATTTCAGATAAATAACTATGGTGAAACGAAAATAAACACACACACATTACAAACAACACAATTTTTTTTTTTTGTTTTTTTTTTTTTTTTTTTTTTGAAAAATGGGCAAGATTTTACTTTCTGCCGACCAGTCACTGGTAGTGATGGGTAAATTCCCGGGAAGATATTTTTCGGGAATATTCCTTGGGAATATTCCCGGGAAGATTCCCAAAATAGGAATTTATCCGGGAATTTATGTTCAATCAGAAAGAAAATTGCATTCTGTTACTATATTATGATTTCAAAGTTGAATTAATTTTTATATCACAGCATATTATTATTGTTGTCCACAGAGGATTCTTTAAAATGTATATTCTAAACGGTACCCTGTTACTTTATTAACACTTTATTATATTTAGAAAGTACACATAAATGTATATTTATTTACAATATGTTCTGTCAATTAAATATGTGTGAAAAAATTATATAGTAAATGACATAGTAACAGTTTAAATTTATACGTAAGTGAATTTGCTCAACTTGACTCTATTGCTGATATTATAAACACATTAAATTTATAAATATTATAAACTAATTAGATTGGGTAAATGCTAGAACATACATGTCTCACCAATTTAACAACATTTGCGCATACATATTTATGTTCACGAAATTTGCAAGATACTTACTTATCTTTATATTTTAGCACGTAACATTGCCATACACGACCTTTCAGTCTACCTATTTCTCGAAATTCCATACGTTAATTCACGTGTAAAAGAAGTCCGAGTACTTCTTCAGAAATTGGAGTCAGAGAGAGGAGACAGACCGATGTCTATTACTAATGGTGGTTCAGGGTTTATTAATAGTACTTCATTTCTATTTCTACATAATTCTAAATTACCTTACAAAGTGGTTCCTTTTCATCATTTGTAAATTAGTACTTTGCTAATTTTGGCTGTTCTTTAGCATTGGGGGCAAGATTTGCACCTACTTTTTTGCGGTATTCTATTCCGATGCGTTTGTTTCAGGCTTTCATACGTTAAATTACGTTACCAACATTAAGTTCAGACAGCGATGCAGAGCGAGCGTTAGCGAATGAAGGTGGGTTAGAGCCCCGCATGGAACGTAGTTTTCTATCTTCGTTACCAACAATTCACTTCCTTTTCTCACATAAATCATTTCCACTTACCTTTCCGTTTTGTATAAATCCTCTACTCCCTAAAAGAATGTGTTCGATATTTTCTTGACTACTTAAACATCACTATCAACTCATTTCTTTTGTAAATCATCCTAATTTTTGCTAGTTTTGGCAGCCCAATTGTAAACAATTACCTTACTTTTTAGTGCAAATGAAAATGGAACAAAAATATTATTAGTTATATAAAGTACAGTCAAAGAATTTTAAATTTTTTAACCCCCAAATTCTTTAAAACGTAGAATTAAATCGTAATAGATTAAAATAAAGTAATTAGTCATATTGTTCTTATAATTTGGAAGATAAAGTAAAGAAATCGAAATAAATTCCTTCCCGGGAATTTATAGGCCAGGGAGAAAACCCGGGAATATTCCCCTTTTTAAATTCCTTCCCACTGGGAACATTCCCACTGCCCATCACTAGTCACTGGAACCGATTCATCTGGTCTAACCTAACCCACGCAAAATATGACTGATAAGGACAAAAGGAACTCTTATCCAAAAATGTTCCGGGGTACAAGAACCATTAAAAAAAGAATATCTAAGACGTACGATAACTAATATCACTTTTTCCTTTTTCCTTTAATAATCATCCCTCGTTACTTTTTCTTTTGAGAAATTAGTATATTTATATTCAAAGTAAATTTTAAATTAACGAAAGCATCTTTTCAAACAATTTATAAAGAAATAATGGAACCGAACATAGGTGATTTATTCTGAAGTATGTTTCTCGCAAATACAACATTAAATTTGAGTCCTTATGTTCTACTTTGTTAAATATAAGTCGCTCTCTACAGGACGAAATGAATCAACGAAAAATCTGAGGAGTTACCTGGAAAGTCTATAAGTGTATAGCGTTATATCACATGATATTTCCTATCGATGAGTGATCCTATGAAATTATAATTGTTTACAGCATCCTGTATTTCGTTGAGAATTATGTAAGATACGTGGCTACTTGTGCGACAGTATAGCCCTGCATTCACTTGGTCGAAAAACAAAACGACTCTTTGATTTTTACTGAATGTATCAACTTAGTTGATTAATTTCTTTCCATTCTGTTCAATTATTCAACCAAAATTGTATTCTTCTTCACTTTATTGCTCTTCCTTTGTCGTTTCGACAGTGTTGCCAGATCGAAGATTAAAAAGTAGCGCGGTTGTGCTTCAAAAGTAGCGGCTTTGAACTACTTCTAGCCCATACATAAAAATAAATTACATTGTAACTTTTTTAGTAATTATATATATATATATATATATATATATATATATATATATATATATATATATATATATATATATATATATATATATATATATATATATATCCCTTTGGGGTACTTATGGTACAATTTGTACCATACGGGTGTTTCATGGTATCTTGCGTTATAACTATCCTATTTGAGCTTTCTCGTCCGTTTTTTTTTTTTTTTTGTTTTGTTTTTTTGTTTTGTTTTACAAGTCCAGAGGCATTGTAGAAGACCTTACGTATGGTTCCACACCTTCCTGCGTCGAGACATAGGAGGTGATAACGTCGTAATTTTAAAAATATATTTTCTTTTATGTTTTTCGCCTATGTTCATTATTTTTTAGCGGGCTTAATTTTCCACGTAGAAGATTGAAATTTTGCACAAACATGCAGTCCACCGAGTAGTATTTACCAGATTTTTCTTTTTTAAAGATTTCTGCGTTAAAACAGGGGGGGATCCAGATAGGCAAAATGTTGAAAAACGGGATAGTTTTGCCAACAAATCCCTTTCTTCGAGATTTTCCCGCCTTAGATACATGATGGAGACATGTGAATGGTACCGCCTGAAAGGCAATTCTATTCTGAAGAGAATGATGGGCGAAACACGACCCTAGGGTAATTAGGGAAGTGTCGGGGAATTTTTATCAAAATATCCTTCTGTATAGGGGAATTTTGGACATTTTCGGTATGTTTTTGCGGGCTTATTTTTCCACCTAGAAGATTGAAGTTGTGCACAAACATTCAGTCCACCGAATAGTGCTTAACATATTTTTTTCATATTTCTGTGTACAGGGGTGTACAGAGGGGCTAAAAGTTGAAAAAGGGATATTTTTACCAAAAAATCCCTTTCACGGCATTTTCCCGCCTTGAATACATGATGGAGACATGTGAGTGGTAACGACTAAAAGACAGTTCTATTCTGAAGAGTATGATGTGCAAACCATGATCCTAGGGTAATTAGGGATGTCTCAGGGAATGTTTACAAAATATCCCTCTCTATACGAGAATATGGGATATTGTCGGTATATATTATTTTGGCAGGCTTACTTTTGCACCTGGAAAATTGGAATTGTGCATAAACATTCAGACCACCGAGTAGTATTTATCAGATTTTTTCAGGTCTCTGCGTTAAAACAGTGGGGTCCAGGAAGGCTAAAAGTTGAAAAAATGGATATTTAGACCCAAAAAATTTTCCCGCCTTAGATACACGATGGACAAGTGAACGGTACCGCCTGAAAGGCAGTTCTATTCTGAAGAGAATGATTGGCGGATTATAGTCCTAGAGTAAATAGAGATGTCTCAGGAAATTTTTTACCTGAGATCATGGTGTTTTGTGGTAATTTGGGGCATTGTGGGGATTCTTGATAAAATTTCACCCGCCCTTAGTATTCAATATAGAAACTTGAAATTTGGCACACACATTCAGTATACCAAGTACTATTTATCAGATCTTTTTGAGATCTCTACATTTACACAGGGCCGTTCCATAGGGGCCCAAAATGTGAAAAAATTTTCCCTCGAAATTTTCTTTTGACATCATTTTTCCCTCTCCTGGTATACGGTATGAACATGCAAGTGGTACCATTTGAGAGGCAGCTCTGTTCTGAAGAGAATGAGGTATGAACAATTATCCTAGGATAAATAGTGACGATGCAGTAGCTGCTTGACTGAAAGTCTAAAAAATACCCCAAAAAAACCTGTTCCCGAAAGGGATATATATATATATATATATGGAGACATGCTGTCTTGGCGTAGCGACTTCAGTTATGTTTTCAATTATATAAGATATTTAACGGAAATTTATATATACTTTACTTTTATTTAGGTTAGGTTAGATTACATTTTGTATGGTTAAATCTGGTTAGACGAAAAAGGGCAAGTTGGCTTTATGATTAGGTTGTTTTGGGATATGTATAATTTGCGTAGAGTAAGCATAAAATATAAAATTAATGATAATTATTAGCGATATCTATTTTTCGCTACATTACAGTCGTATTTGCATTGCACAACTCTTGATCAATAGGTATAAGATATAAATATAATGAACACACAATCAGTTTACTCGGAATAAAAATCACATGCTAATGAGTGCTCAGTAATAAACTTAATTTATATTCATTTTTTCTGACCCAGCAATATTTTGTATATCGCAAGATTAATTAATAATATAATAAGTACAAAACTATTTATCACTTATTTTCTATTTAAAATTGTATGTAGTCTCCTCATCTTCGTTTTCAGCTGTTTCTTTTTGATAGATTGATGAACTAAATCTCAGGATTTCTGCTGATGTAAATTTATAAGAGCATATATATATCGGTCTTAAAACATAATTTTAACTAGGAGAGTTAAAGAAAGATGTTTTAGCCCCATTCTCTCTCTCGGAGTCTTGTTTTAGTTATAGGTACTCTCGAAAACACTCGTTCAGCTGTTGCATTGGTAGTTGACATGCTGTACAAAATGAATGCAAATTGAGACAATTCATCCAGAACGAAATTAGCAGCAGAATTCTCAATGATTATTGCTTGCACCAGAAATCTGGTGCATTTGTCGGTATTCCATCAGCAAAAAAATTCCCAGTCCATCGTCAACAGAGAACGCCACTGATTTTCTATTCCATCAATCTGAGATCTCAAATGGACACTGATTTAATCAATTCTAACGGTGGAACGAAAAATGGTGGGCGAGTGTGACAAAAAGATTTTAGTAGAAAAGCTACGAATCTTCAGTAGAATCTCCGTATTTTTGGGAATACGATTTAGTAGTTCCTCGCCATCGTTTACTAACTTATATAGCTCCAAATAGGAATCACTACGCAGAGCAGATCTGTGACACCAGTTATATGTCTCTCTAGCAAATAGTCTATGTTTCCAGATAATTCGTCTGATGCGTGTGAACAGAATAAATGAAGATAATGCATTGCACTTCATTAATACTGTATTTGGGTTATCGTTTTTCTTGAGTATGTATAGAGAATTATTATTACCACACAGGTTAGATGCACCATCATTTCCAATACCAAAGCGTTATTGAATATTGATATCAATACCAGACAAATAATGTTTAACCCTTTCCGGTACCCGGCTTTTTGGGCTATTTTTTAGACTTTCAGTCAAGCAGCTACTGTATCGTCACTATTTATCCTAGGATCATGGTTTATACGTCATTCTCTTCAGAATCAAGCTGGCTTTCAAATGGTATCACTTTTATGCTGATACCGTATACCAGGAGCGGAAAAATGACGTCAAAGGGAAAAATTCGGAGGGAAATTTTTTCTCGCACTTTGGGCCTCTCTGGAGCGGCTCTGTTTGAACGTAGCCATCTAAAAAATCTGATAAATAGTACTTGGTATACTGAAAGTGTGTGCCAAATTTCAAGTTTCTATCTTGAATAACAAGGGCGGTAGAAATTTTATCAGGAATTCCCACCATGCCCCAAATTACCACAAAACACCATGATTTCAGGTAGAAAATTTCCTGAGACATCCCTAATTACCCTAGGGTCATGTTTTGCCCATCATTCCCTTCAGAATAGAACTGCCTTTGAGGCGGTATGACTCACGTGTCTCCATCATGTATCTGAGGCGGGAAAATCCCGAAAAAAGTGATTTTTTGGGTCTAAATATCTTTTTTCAAATTTTAGCCCCCCTAGACCCCCCTGTTTTAACGCAGAGATCTGGAAAAAATCTGGTATATACTAGTCGGTGGGCTGAATGGTTATGCACAATTCCAATTTTCCAGGTGCAAAAGTAAGCCCGCCAAAAAAAAATATATACCGACAATGTCCCATATTCCCATATACAGAGGGAAATTTTTAAACATTCCCTGAGACATCCCTAATTACCCTAGGGTCATGTTTCGCCCATCATTCTCTTCAGAATAGAACTGCCTTTCAGTCGGTACCACTCACTTGTCCGCATCGTGTATCTAAGACGGAAAAAGCCCTTGAAAGGGATTTTTTGTTAAAAAATTCCCTTTTTCAAGGCTTAGCTCTTCTGTACCCCCCTGTTTTAATGCAGAAATCTGGAAAAAATCTGATAAATACTACTCGGAAAACTGAATGTTCGTGCAAAATTTCAATCTTCTAGGTGATAAAATAAGCCCGCAAAAAAATAATAGCGGAAATGTCCAAAATTCCCCTATACAGAAGTATATTTTGATAAAAATTCCCTGACACTTCCCTAATTACCCTAGGGCCATGTGTCGCACATCAATCTCTTCAGAATAGAACTGCCTTTCAGGCGGTACCATTCACTTGTCTTCATCATGTATCTAAGCCGGGAAAATGAGGAAAAACGGGATTTTTGGGTAAAAATATCCCTCTTTTCAACATTTTGACCCTCTGGATCCCCCCTGTTTTAACGCAGAAATCTGAAAAAAAATCTGGTAAATACTATTCGGTAGACTGCATGTTTGTGCAAAATTTCAATCTTCTACGTGGAAAAATAAGCCCGCCAAAAATACTTTGCATAACCCCCCCAAAAAATATTACACGAAAATATATATATTTTAGAATTATGACGTCATCACCTCCTATGTCTCGACGCAGGAAGGTGTGACACCATACCTAATATCTTCTACAATACCTCTGGACTTGAAAAACAAAAAAAAAAAAAAAACCGGACGAAAAAGTTCAAATAGGAGAGTTATAACGCAATGTACCATGAAACACCCCGTATGGTGCAAATTGTACCATGGGATCCCCAAAGGGTTAACAGCATCATGCAGTCTGTAGTTGTAACTATGACAGGAACTAATCCCACGAACTGAGATAATATTCGATTATTCTTTGACTTACAATATCTAATACACAAACATAAAAGTTTACAAGAAATATCGGTTGATTCATCAATGATAAGATAAAAGACATGGGAAATAAAAATGTAGCGTATTTTGAAGAATTATTATAGCCCACAGAGAATTACAAGTAGCCCAAAAAGTAGCGTGTCGCCCAATTCGAAATTTTTGTAGCGAGGGCACTTAAAAATTGCCCAATCCGCTACTTGTAGCCCAAACTGGCAACACTGGTTTCGAAATCGTGCCGCAATTTCAAACAGTGATGCCAACACGAGCGAAAAATCCCATGCTGAGGGAAATTTTGACATTGAATGGGATAGAGGGATTTTTCGTCGAAGTTACCAACATATATGAAAATTTTCATTACATGTATAATCTACGCCAACAAAATTCTCTACGAGCGAAAAGTATTATGCATACTGGGCTTTTTGCAGAGCCTTTCTGAAGAAGGATTAGTGCATTACTAAACAGTTCGACTAACATTTGTTCCGTGCAGTAGTCAGGTCTTCCGGATAAATATTTTCCGGAAAATTTTCCGATTCATAAAGATGTACTCCACTTATTCCTACATTGTTGTTTAGCCGTGGTGTGAATTGGCAAATTTCCTTCAATTTTTTTCCGGAAATTATTCCGTTCTTAACAAATATCAGTGATCAAGTAACAATTCCTAAGTATTCATAAAATAGATTGAACTCATATATAGAAGTAGTAGAAAAATGTATGTTCTGCGCCACTGATCCTCTACCCACTTTTTCAGTCCCGCCTGAAGCAGACAATGAATTTCCCAGTGCCGCCTGACACACTATGCCGGACGACACAGGGACGATATGGGAAATCAAGCACCTTGAACCATCCACCCACGCTCTTTTACGACCTCCAGTTTAGGGGTGTATTTGTTCCCTTTTATGAGCACTTTTTAGGGGCTGTATTCATTCTCTTTTACGACATCAATTTTAGGGGTGGACTAGTTCCCTTTTATGAGCACTTTTCCAACCCTTATTTTACCATAGCAGAGACTACGAACACACAGCAGAGCAGAGAATACATAAGATTCGTTCCACCCATAATTGAACATAGCACAGCTAATAAAAGAGTATGGCTCATTTTTCAACCCTTATTTTACCATAACAGAAATCACACAGAGCCTACGAAACATAGCGAAGAATAGATAAGATTCGTTCCACCCCTATTTAAACATAGTCCATTTTAGGGGTGTATTCGTTCTCTTTTATGAGAACTTTTTAAGGGGGTGTACCCATTCTCTTTAATGGGCATATTTTCCAACCCCTATTTTAACATAGCAGATAATACATAAGACTACGTAACATAGCATGGATGTATTCGTTCCCTTTTATGAGCACTTTTTAGGGGGGTGTACTCGTTCTCTTTTATGAGTACATTTTAAGGGGTGGACGCGTTCCCTTTTATGATCACTTTTTCCACCCCTATTTGAACACATAGCAGAGCAGAGAATACATAAGACTACGAAACATATCAGGGGTGCGTTCATTCCTTTATCAACATTTTTTCAACCCCTATTTTAAGAGAATGAATACCTATGTAACATAGCAAAGGAGGTGTACATAAGATTACGAACACACATAGCCGGGGTGTATTCGTTCAACCACCTATTTTAAAATAGTCCATTTTAGTGGTGTATTCATTCCGTTTTATGAGCACATTTTAGGGGTGGACTCGTTCTCTTTTAAGATCACTTTTTCAACCCTTATTTAGCAGCATTCTCTTTGATAACCACCTTTTTTCCACCCCTATTTTAACATAGCAAAAGCGGGTGTACTCCTTCCAACCCAACTATTGACCATCGATGTCAAAGGTCAAAATACTTAAAAAATTTATAACTCGAAAACGGAGCCACTTATTAGCACTTTTAAGGGGTGTATTCATTCCCTTTTATGAGCACTTTTTAACGGGGTGTACTCGTTCTCATTTATGAACATATTTTCTAACACCTATTTTAACATAGCAGAAATTACATAAGACTACGAACACACATAGTAGGGCTGTATTCGTTCCACCCTATTTAAACATAGCAGAACTAGTAAAAGAGTATGGCTTATTATCCAACCCCTATTTTAACATAAATGAAATTACATAAGACTACGAACTCATAGCAGGGGGTGTATTCATTCCCTTTTATGAGAATTTTTTTCAACCCCTATTTTAAGACAATGAATACCTATGTAACATAGCAAACCGGTGGACATAAGATTACGAACACAACTATTTAACATAGTAAGGATGTATTTGTTCAACCCCCTATTTTAACATAGCAGAAATTACATAACATTATGAACACATTCTCCACCCCTATTTTAACGTAGCACAGATTTCGTTCCGAACCTCTAATTTAACATAGCAGAAATAACACAAGCATGTCCCCAAACTACTGACCATCGTGAACAAAGGTCACACTCGTAAACGAATCCACATTTAGTAATTGATCATCAAAGAGCACATGTCGGACAAGTGTTGACCATCGAGGTCAAAGGTCAAAATAATTAAAACCTAATAATTCGAAAACGGAGCCACATATTGAGATGGTGTAACCACATTTATTAATTGGTCATCAACTACTACAAGTTCCAAAATAATGACCATCGAGGTCAAAGGTCAAAATACTTAAAACCTAATACCTCGGAAACGGAGCCACATATTGAGATGGTGTTTCCACAATTAGTAATTGGTCATCAACTACTATAAGTTCCAAAATAATGACCATCGAGGTCAAAGATCAAAATACTTAAAACCTAATAACTCGAAAATGGTTCCACATATTGAGGTGCTGTTTCCAAATCTAGTAATAAGTCATCAAATAGTACATGCTAAAAAAGTGCTGAGTATCGAGGTCAAAGGTCAAATATTTAAGCCTTAATAACTTGTAAACATATCAGATGAATTTGTGTGACCTATTCAGTTTTGTACCAAGCAGAAAAAAGTGAAGAATGAATAAATTTGAGTGGCTTTTTTGCTATTGTACCTACGAGAAAGAAACAATGATAAAATTCTCAGCTAGCTGAAATGGCATATAATCTTGTACGATTTAAACAAAAAAAGATAAATTTGAGTGACCTATTCAAAATTGTACCAATGAGGAATGCCATTTTAACTAGCTTAGAATTTTATATAATTTTGTATTACTCAAATAAACGAAGGAATAAATTTGTACTAACCTAAGAAAAGCGAAAAAGGCCGATTTTAATTAAACGAAGAAATAAATTTATACTAACCAGAAAAAGCGAAGAAGGACCATTTTAACTAACTCAGACTTTTACAACTTTTTGTAATACTCCAATAAACGAAGGAATACATTTGAATGAAGTATTCAGTTTTGTACTAACTAGAAAAAAAGTCCGAAAAAGGACCATGTTAACTATTTAAATAAACATAGCAATAAAATTGTTCACCAAGGAAAAGCAAAGAAATAGCATTTTAATGCCATTCAAAGGAACGAAGGAATACATTTGGATAGAGTATTTAGTTTTGTACCAACTAGAAGAAAGAAGTGAAGAATGAATAAAATTTGAGAGGTCTATTCTCTTACAACTTGAAAAGTGAAAAAGAGCCACTTCAACAATCTTAGAATTTTATATCATTATGTACTGTTTAAAGAAACGAAAAATGACAATTTTAATTAGCTCAGAATTTATGTACCTTTCGTACTACTCAAATAAACAAAAGAACAAATTTGAATGTTCTATTTTTGTATCAATGAGAAAAAACCGAAGAAGGATAATTTAACAAGTTCATAATTTCTGTACATTTTCGTGCTACTGAAGTGAACCAAAGAATAATTTCGATGTTCTACTTTTTATACCAACGAGTAAAAAATGAACTAGCTGAATATTTTATATCATCTTGTACTATTTAAATATACGAAAGAATATATTTAAGTGACCTATCCAATTTTGTACCAATGAGAAATGCCATTTTAAGTGGCTCAGAATTTTATACCTGGAATAAATTTTAGTGGTCTATTTAGTTTTGTACCAACCTAAAAAGGCGAAGAAGGATTATTTTATATAATTTTACTACTCAAATAAACAGTGGAGTATTTAGTTTTGTACCACCGAGAAAAAACAAAGAAATACCATTTTAACAAACTAAGAATATTGTACCATTTTGGAGTATTCAAATAAACAAAGGAATAAATTTGAGTGACTTATAATTTGTGTCATCTCTAAAAAGGATCATTTTAACTAACTCAAAATTTTATATCATTTTGAACTACTCAATTAAACGAAGTAATGCATTTGAGTGAGCTATTTAATTTTGTAACAACCAGAGAAAAACCGAAGAAGACCCATTTTAACTAACTGAGAATTTGTGTACCTTTTTGTACTATTTAAACAAACGATGGGATAAATTTGAGTGGCGTGTTTTTTGTACTAACCAGAAAAATCGAAGAAAGTTCAATTTAGCTAACTCAGAGTTTATGTACCTTTGTACTAGCCCAATGAACGAAAGAACAAATTTGGGTGTTCTACTTTTTTATTCCAAACATAGAAGAACCATTTTAGCTAGCTGAGTATTTTATACCAATTTTTACTATTCAAATAAACGAAAGAAAAAGCGAAAAAGACCATTTTCACTAGCTTAGAATTTATATGCGTTTTGTTTAGATGTCCTACTTTTTGTACCAGCGTGAAATGCCATTTTAACCAGCTCAGTAGTATTCAAATAAACAAAAAACCGAAGAAGGATCATTTTAACTAGCTGAGTATTTTATACCATTTTGTACTACTCAAATAAACGAAACAATAAAATTGTACTAACCAGAAAAAGCAATAAAAGACCATTTTAACCAGCTCAGAATTTCTGTACTTTTGTGCCATTTAAACAAAACGAAAAACTAAATTTGGGTGGAGTATTTAGGTTTATACCAACCAGAAAAAGTGAAGAATGAATAAAATTTGAGTGGACTATAACCTTTTGTACCAACTGAAAAAGTGAAGTACTATTGAAATACTATGTCCTACTCAAATAAACGAAGGAACAAATTTGAGTGGCCTATTTAGTAGTGGTGTTGGATTTCGTACTATTTCGGTTTTTGTCACCTACAGAATCTTAAAGTTTTCCAGTTCATTTTTTGTAGGAAGAGAGCCATATTAGTATATTTTCGCACTTTTTGTATACTATTCAAAATAAACGAAGAAGGGCCAATTTTCAAATTCCAATGTCTTTTACCAACAGAAAAAATATTCCGTTAGTTTGAATGGTATACAAAAAATTGCAAAAACATAGTAATATGACTATCCTTCTTGTAGAAAAATTGGACTGGAAAACTTTAATATGGCCCTTTCTCTGGGTGACACAAAAATATATGAAATAATACAAAATCTAGCACCAGAACTAAGTAGACCACCCAAATTATTCCCTCGTTTATTTTTATAGTACAAAATGATATTATATTCTGAGTTATTTTATATTGACATACTTTGGTTTTCTTCCTGGTTTGTAGAAAATTGAATATTCCACTCATATTACTTTGTTTATTTGAATACCTAAAATGATCCTGAAATGCTGAGTTAGTTGAAATGAACCTTCTTCACTTTTTCTCTCCTTGGTACAAAATTGAATATGTCACTCAAATTTATTCCTTCGTTTATTTCAATAGTACAATAGTACTTCACTTTTTTCAGTTGGTACAAAAGGAAATAGTCCACTCAAATTTTATTCATTCTTCAATTTTTTCTGGTTGGTATAAACCTAAATACTCCATCTAAATTTAGTTTTTCGTTTTGTTTCAATGGCACAAGAGTACAGAAATTCTGAGCTGGTTAAAATGGTAGTTTTTTCGCTTTTTCTGGTTAGTACAATTTTATTGATTCGTTTATTTGAGTAGTACAAAATGGTATAAAATACTCAGCTAGTTAAAATGATCCTTCTTCGTTTTTTGTTTATTTGAATACTACTGAGCTGGTTAAAATGGCATTTCACGCTGGCACAAAAAGTAGGACACCCAAACAAAACGTATATAAATTCTAAGCTAGTTAGAATGGTTATTTTTTTCGCTTTTTCTTTCGTTTATTTGAGTAGTATAAAATGGTATAAAATACTCAGCTAGCTAAAATGGTTCTTCTATGTTTGGTATAAAAAACTAGAACACCCAAATTTGTTCTTTCGTTGATTTGGCTAGTACAAAGGTACATAAATTCTGATTTAGCTAAATTGAACCTTCTTCGATTTTTCTGGTTAGTACAAAAAACACGCCACTCAAATTTATCCCATCGTTTGTTTAAATAGTACAAAAAGGTACACAAATTCTCAGTTAGTTAAAATGGGTCTTCTTCGGTTTTTCTCTGCTTGCTACAAAATTAAATAGCTCGCTCATATTTATGTCTTCGTTTATTAGACTAGTTTAAAATGATACAAAATTCAGAGCTAGTTAAAATGGTCCTTTTCCCTTTTTTCTGGTTAATATAAATTTATTCTTTTGTTTGTTGAAATAATACAAAATGGTATAAAATACTCAGCTAGTTAAGATGATCCTGCTTCGGTTTTTCTCTGGTTGTTACAAAATTAAATAGCTCACTCAAATACATTACTTCGTTTAATTGAGTAGTTCAAAATGATATAAAATTTTGAGTTAGTTAAAATGATCCTTTTTAGAGATGACACAAATTATAAGTCACTCAAATTTATTCCTTTGTTTATTTGAATACTCCAAAACGGTACAATATTCTTAGTTTGTTAAAATGGTATTTCTTTGTTTTTTCTCGGTGGTACGAAACTAAATACTCCACTGTTTATTTGAGTAGTAAAATTATATAAAATAATCCTTCTTCGCCTTTTTTAGGTTGGTACAAAACTAAATAGACCACTAAAATTTATCCCAGGTATAAAATTCTGAGCCACTTAAAATGGCATTTCTCATTGGTACAAAATTGAATAGGTCACTTAAATATATTCTTTCGTATATTTAAATAGTACAAGATGATATAAAATATTCAGCTAGTTCATTTTTTACTCGTTGGTATAAAAAGTAGAACATCGAAATTATTCTTTGGTTCACTTCAATAGCACGAAAATGTACAGAAATTATGAACTTGTTAAATTATCCTTCTTCGGTTTTTTCTCATTGATACAAAAATAGAACATTCAAATTTGTTCTTTTGCTTCTTTGAGTAGTACGAAAGGTACATAAATTCTGAGCTAGTTAAAATTGTCATTTTTCGTTTCTTTAAACAGTACATAATGATATAAAATTCTAAGATTGTTGAAGTGGCTCTTCTTCACTTTTCCTGTTGGTACAAAAGAGAATAGACCTCCCAAATTTTATTCATTCTTCACTTCTTTCTTCTGGTTGGTACAAAACTAAATACTCTATCCAAATGTATTCCTTCATTCATTTGAATGGCATTAAAATGCTATTTCTTTGCTTTTCCTTGGTGAACAATTTTATTGCTATGTTTATTTAAATTGTTAACATGGTCCTTTTTCGCACTTTTTTCTAGTTGGAATAAAACTGGATACTTCATTCAAATGTATTCCTTCGTTTATTGGAGTAGTACAAAAAGGTGTAAAAGTCTGAGTTAGTTAAAATGGTCCTTCTTCGCTTTTTCTGGTTAGTATAAATTTATTCCTTCGTTTAATTAAAATCGGCCTTTTTCGCTTTTCTTAGGTTAGTACAAATTTAATCCTTCGTTTATTTGAGTAGTACAAAATAATATAAAATTCTAAGCTAGTTAAAATGGCATTCCTCGTTGGTACAATTTTGAATAGGACACTCAAATTTATCTCCTTTTTGTTTAAATCGTACAAGATTATATGCCATTTTAACTAGCTGAGAATTTTATCCTTGGTTTTGTCTCGTAGGTACAATAGCAAATAAGCCACTCAAATTTACTCATTCTTCACTTTTTTCTGCTTGGTACAAAACTGAATATATCACACAAATTTATCTGACGCGCTGTTTACAAATTATTAAGGCTAAAATATTTGATCTTTGACCTCGAAACTCTGTTTTTTTAACATCTACTAGTTGACCTATTACTAGATTTGGAAACAGGACCTCAATATGTGGATCCATTTTCGAGTTATTAGGTTTTAAGTAATTTCACCTTTGTCCTCGATGGTCGTTATTTTTGAGCTTGTAGTAGTTGATGACCAATTAATAAATGTGGAAACTCCATCTCAATATCTTGCTCCGTTTTTGAGTTAAGTTTTAAGTATTTTGACCTTTGACCTCAATGGTCATTATTTGGGAACTTGTAGCAGTTAATGACCAATTACTAAATGTGGAAACGCCATCTCAATATGTGGATCCATATTCGAGTTTTTAGGTTTTAAGTATTTTGACCTTTGACCTCGATGGTCATTATTTTGGAACTTGTAGTAGTTGATGACCAATTACTAAATGTGGAAACTCCATCTCAATATGTTCCTCCGTTTTTGAGTTATTTGGTTTTAAGTATTTTGACCTTTGACCTCGATGATCATTATTTGGGAACTTGTAGCAGTTGATGACCAATTACTAAATGTGGAAACACCATCTCAATATGTGGATCCATTTTCGAGTTTTTAGGTTTTAAGTGTTTTGACCTTTGACCTCCATGGTCATTATTTTGGAACTTGAAGTAGTTGAAGACCAGTTACTAAATGTTGAAACACCATCTCAATATGTGGCTCCGTTTTCGAGTTATTAGGTTTTAAGTATTTTGACCTTTGACCTCGATGGCCAGTATTTTGGAACTTGTAGTAGTTAATGACCAATTACTAAATGTGGAAACACCATTTCAATATGTGGCACCGTTTTCGACTTATTAGGTTTTAAGTATTTTGAACTTTGACTTCGATGGTCATTATTTTGGAACTTATAGTAGTTGATGACCAATTACTAAATGTGGAAACACCATTTCAATAAGTGGTTCCGTTTTTGAGTTACTAGGTTTTAAGTATTTTGACCTTTGACCTCGATGGTAATTATTTTGGAACTTGTAGTAGTTGATGACCAATTACTAAATGTGGAAACACCATCTCAACATGTGGCACCATGGTCGAGTTTTTAGGTTTTTAGTATTTTGACTTTTGACCTCGATGATCATTATTTTGGACCTTGTAGTAGTTGATGACCAATTACTAAATGTGGAAACACCATTTCAATATGTGGCACCGTTTTCGACTTATTAGGTTTTAAGTATTTTGAACTTTGACTTCGATGGTCATTATTTTGGAACTTATAGTAGTTGATGACCAATTACTAAATGTGGAAACACCATTTCAATAAGTGGTTCCGTTTTTGAGTTACTAGGTTTTAAGTATTTTGACCTTTGACCTCGATGGTAATTATTTTGGAACTTGTAGTAGTTGATGACCAATTACTAAATGTGGAAACACCATCTCAATATGTGGCTCCGTTTTCGAATTATTAGGTTTTAATTATTTTGACCTTTGACCTCGACGGTCAACACTTTTGGGACATGTGCTCTTTAATGATCAATTACTAAATGTGGCTTCGTTTACGAGTGTGACCTTTGTTCACGATGGCCAGTAGTTTGGGGACATGCTTGTGTTATTTCTGCTATGTTAAATTAGGGGTTGGGAACGAAATCTGTGCTACGTTAAAATAGGGGTGGAGAATGTGTTCATAATGTTATGCAATTTCTGCTATGTTAAAATAGGGTGTTGAACAAATACAGCCCTCCTATGTTAAATAGTTGTGTGTTCGTAATCTTATGTACACCCGTTTGCTATGCTATATTGGTATTCATTATCTTAAAATAGGGGTGGAGGAAAATTCTCATAAAGGGGAATGAATACACCCCTTGGTATGTGTTCGTAGTCTTAATTTCTGTTATGTTAAAGTAGGGGTTGGATAATAAGCCATACTCTTTTACTAGTTCTGCTATGTTTAAATAGGGTGGATCGAATACAGCTCTACTATGTGTGTTCGTAGTCTTATGTATGCCTGCTATGTTAAAATAGGGATTGGAAAATGTGCTCACAAATGAGAACGAGTACAACCCGTTAAAAAGTGCTAATAAGGGGCTCCGTTTTCGAGTTATTAGGTTTTAAGTAGTTTGACCTTTGACATCGATTGTCAATAGTTGGGTTGGAAGGAGTACACCCGCTTTTGCTATGTTAAAATAGGGGTGGAAAAAAGGTGGTCAACAAACAGAATGCTGCTAAGTAAGGGTTGAAAAAGTGATCTTAAAGGAGAACGAGTCCACCCCTAAAATGTGCTCATAAAAGGGAATGAATACACCCCTAAAATGGAGTATGTTTAAATAGGGGGTTGAACGAATACGCCCCGGCTATATGTGTTCGTCATCATATGTACACCCCCTTTGATATGTTAGATAGGTATTTATTGTCTTAAAATACGGGTTGAAAAAATGTTGATAAAAAAGAATGAATACACCCCTTTGATATGTTTCGTAGTTTTATGTATTCTTTGCTCTGCCATGTGTTCAAATAGGGGTGGAAAAAGTGATCATAAAAGGGAACACGTCCACCCCTTAAAATATACTCATAAAAGAGAACTAGTACCCCCCACTAAAAAGTGCTCATAAAAGGGAACGAATACATCCATGCTATGTTACGTAGTCTTATGTATTATCTGCTATGTTAAAATAGGGGTTGGAAAATATGCCCATTAAAGAGAACGGGTACACCCCCTTAAAAAGTGCTCATAAAAGAGAACGAATACACCCCTAAAATGGACTATGTTTAAATAGGGGCGGAACGAATCTTATGTATTCTTTGCTATGTTTCGTAGTCTGTGTGATTTCTGTTATGGTAAAATAAGGGTTGAAAAATAAGCCATACTCTTTTATTAGCTGTGCTATGTTCAAATAGGGGTGGAACGAATCTTATGTATTCTCTGTTCTGCTGTGTGTTCGTAGTCTCTGCTATGGTAAAATAAGGGTTGGAAAAGTGCTCATAAAAGGGAACTAATCCACCCCTAAAATTGATGTCGTAAAAGAGAATGAATACAGCCCCTAAAAAGTGCTCATAAAAGGGAACAAATACACCCCTAAACTGGAGGTCGTAAAAGACCGTGGGTGGACGGTTCAAGGTGCTTGATTTCCCACATCGTCCCTGTGTCGTCCGGCATAGTGTGTCAGGCGGCACTGGGAAATTCATTGTCTGCTTCAGGCGGGACTGAGAAAGTGGGTAGAGGATCAGTGGCGCAGAACATACATTTTTCTACTACTTATATATATGTTAAAAATTGAAAGATCCTTTAAAGAATCTGAAAATTTTCATGGCTCAGACATTTTTCAGTACTATGTAGGAACAAGGGCCAATTTTCAAATTCCAATGTCTTTTACCAACAGAAAAAATATTCCGTTTATTTTGAATGGTATACAAAAAATTGCAAAAGCATAGTAATATGACTATCCTTCTTGTAGAAAAATTGGACTGGAAAACTTTAATATGGCCCTTTCTCTGGGTGACACAAAAATATATGAAATAATACAAAATCTAGCACCAGAACTAAGTAGACCACCCAAATTATTCCCTCGTTTATTTTTATAGTACAAAATGATATTATATTCTGAGTTATTTTATATTGACATACTTTGGTTTTCTTCCTGGTTTGTAGAAAACTGAATATTCCACTCATATTACTTTGTTTATTTGAATACCTAAAATGATCCTGAAATGCTGAGTTAGTTGAAATGAACCTTCTTCACTTTTTCTCTCCTTGGTACAAAATTGAATATGTCACTCAAATTTATTCCTTCGTTTATTTCAATAGTACAATAGTACTTCACTTTTTTCAGTTGGTACAAAAGGAAATAGTCCACTCAAATTTTATTCATTCTTCAATTTTTTCTGGTTGGTATAAACCTAAATACTCCATCTAAATTTAGTTTTTCGTTTTGTTTCAATGGCACAAGAGTACAGAAATTCTGAGCTGGTTAAAATGGTATTTTTTTCGCTTTTTCTGGTTAGTACAATTTTATTGATTCGTTTATTTGAGTAGTACAAAATGGTATAAAATACTCAGCTAGTTAAAATGATCCTTCTTCGTTTTTTGTTTATTTGAATACTACTGAGCTGGTTAAAATGGCATTTCACGCTGGCACAAAAAGTAGGTCACCCAAACAAAACGTATATAAATTCTAAGCTAGTTAGAATGGTTATTTTTTTCGCTTTTTCTTTCGTTTATTTGAGTAGTATAAAATGGTATAAAATACTCAGCTAGCTAAAATGGTTCTTCTATGTTTGGTATAAAAAAGTAGAACACCCAAATTTGTTCTTTCGTTGATTTGGCTAGTACAAAGGTACATAAATTCTGATTTAGCTAAATTGAACCTTCTTCGATTTTTCTGGTTAGTACAAAAAACACGCCACTCAAATTTATCCCATCGTTTGTTTAAATAGTACAAAAAGGTACACAAATTCTCAGTTAGTTAAAATGGGTCTTCTTCGGTTTTTCTCTGCTTGCTACACAATTAAATAGCTCACTCATATTTATGTCTTCGTTTATTAGACTAGTTTAAAATGATACAAAATTCAGAGCTAGTTAAAATGGTCCTTTTCCCTTTTTTCTGGTTAATATAAATTTATTCTTTTGTTTGTTGAAATAATACAAAATGGTATAAAATACTCAGCTAGTTAAGATGATCCTGCTTCGGTTTTTCTCTGGTTGTTACAAAATTAAATAGCTCACTCAAATGCATTACTTCGTTTAATTCAGTAGTTCAAAATGATATAAAATTTTGAGTTAGTTAAAATGATCCTTTTTAGAGATGACACAAATTATAAGTCACTCAAATTTATTCCTTTGTTTATTTGAATACTCCAAAACGGTACAATATTCTTAGTTTGTTAAAATGGTATTTCTTTGTTTTTTCTCGGTGGTACGAAACTAAATACTCCACTGTTTATTTGAGTAGTAAAATTATATAAAATAATCCTTCTTCGCCTTTTTTAGGTTGGTACAAAACTAAATAGACCACTAAAATTTATCCCAGGTATAAAATTCTGAGCCACTTAAAATGGCATTTCTCATTGGTACAAAATTGAATAGGTCACTTAAATATATTCTTTCGTATATTTAAATAGTACAAGATGATATAAAATATTCAGCTAGTTCATTTTTTACTCGTTGGTATAAAAAGTAGAACATCGAAATTATTCTTTGGTTCACTTCAATAGCACGAAAATGTACAGAAATTATGAACTTGTTAAATTATCCTTCTTCGGTTTTTTCTCATTGATACAAAAATAGAACATTCAAATTTGTTCTTTTGCTTCTTTGAGTAGTACGAAAGGTACATAAATTCTGAGCTAGTTAAAATTGTCATTTTTCGTTTCTTTAAACAGTACATAATGATATAAAATTCTAAGATTGTTGAAGTGGCTCTTCTTCAATTTTCCTGTTGGTACAAAAGAGAATAGACCTCCCAAATTTTATTCATTCTTCACTTCTTTCTTCTGGTTGGTACAAAACTAAATACTCTATCCAAATGTATTCCTTCATTCATTTGAATGACATTAAAATGCTATTTCTTTGCTTTTCCTTGGTGCACAATTTTATTGCTATGTTTATTTAAATTGTTAACATGGTCCTTTTTCGGACTTTTTTCTAGTTGGAATAAAACTGGATACTTCATTCAAATGTATTCCTTCGTTTATTGGAGTAGTACAAAAAGGTGTAAAAGTCTGAGTTAGTTAAAATGGTCCTTCTTCGCTTTTTCTGGTTAGTATAAATTTATTTCTTCGTTTAATTAAAATCGGCCTTTTTCGCTTTTCTTAGGTTAGTACAAATTTAATCCTTCGTTTATTTGAGTAGTACAAAATAATATAAAATTCTAAGCTAGTTAAAATGGCATTCCTCGTTGGTACAATTTTGAATAGGACACTCAAATTTATCTCCTTTTTGTTTAAATCGTACAAGATTATATGCCATTTTAACTAGCTGAGAATTTTATCCTTGGTTTTGTCTCGTAGGTACAATAGCAAATAAGCCACTCAAATTTACTCATTCTTCACTTTTTTCTGCTTGGTACAAAACTGAATAGGTCACACAAATTTATCTGATGCGCTGTTTACAAATTATTAAGGCTTAAATATTTGATCTTTGATCTCGAAACTCTGTACTTTTTTAACATCTACTAGTTGACCTATTACTAGATTTGGAAACAGGACCTCAATATGTGGATCCATTTTCGAGTTTTTAGGTTTTAAGTGTTTTGACCTTTGACCTCGATGGTCATTATTTTGGAACTTGAAGTAGTTGAAGACCAGTTACTAAATGTTGAAACACCATCTCAATATGTGGCTCCGTTTTCGAGTTATTAGGTTTTAAGTATTTTGACCTTTGACCTCGATGGCCAGTATTTTGGAACTTGTAGTAGTTAATGACCAATTACCAAATGTGGAAACACCATCTCAACATGTGGCACCATGGTCGAGTTTTTAGGTTTTTAGTATTTTGACTTTTGACCTCGATGATCATTATTTTGGACCTTGTAGTAGTTGATGACCAATTACTAAATGTGGAAAAACCATTTCAATATGTGGCACCGTTTTCGACTTATTAGGTTTTAAGTATTTTGAACTTTGACTTCGATGGTCATTATTTTGGAACTTATAGTAGTTGATGACCAATTACTAAATGTGGAAACACCATTTCAATAAGTGGTTCCGTTTTTGAGTTACTAGGTTTTAAGTATTTTGACCTTTGACCTCGATGGTAATTATTTTGGAACTTGTAGTAGTTGATGACCAATTACTAAATGTGGAAACACCATCTCAATATGTGGCTCCGTTTTCGAGTTATTAGGTTTTAAGTATTTGGACGTTTTACCTCAATGATCATTATTTTGGACCTTGTAGTAGTTGATGACCAATTACTAAATGTGGAAACACCATCTCAATATGTGGCTCCGTTTTCGAGTTATTAAGTTTTAAGTATTTTGACCTTTGACCTCGATGGTCATTATTTTGGAACTTGTAGTAGTTGATGACCAATTACTAAATGTGGAAACACCATCTCAGTATGTGGCTCCGTTTTCGAATTATTAGGTTTTAAGTATTTTGACCTTTGACCTCGACGGTCAACACTTTTGGGACATGTGCTCTTTAATGATCAATTACTAAATGTGGCTTCGTTTACGAGTGTGACCTTTGTTCACGATGGCCTGTAGTTTGGGGACATGCTTGTGTTATTTCTGCTATGTTAAATTAGGGGTTGGGAACGAAATCTGTGCTACGTTAAAATAGGGGTGGAGAATGTGTTCATAATGTTATGCAATTTCTGCTATATTTAAATAGGGTGTTGAACAAATACAGCCCTCCTATGTTAAAGAGTTGTGTGTTCGTAATCTTATGTACACCCGTTTGCTATGCTATATTGGTATTCATTATCTTAAAATAGGGGTGGAGAAAAATTCTCATAAAAGGGAATGAATACACCCCTTGGTATGTGTTCGTAGTCTTAATTTCTGTTATGTTAAAGTAGGGGTTGGATAATATGCCATACTCTTTTACTAGGTCTGCTATGTTTAAATAGGGTGGAACGAATACAGCTCTACTATGTGTGTTCGTAGTCTTATGTATGCCTGCTATGTTAAAATAGGGATTAGAAAATGTGCTCACAAATGAGAACGAGTACAACCCGTTAAAAAGTGCTAATAAAGGGCTCCGTTTTCGAGTTATTAGGTTTTAAGTAGTTTGACCTTTGACATCGATTGTCAATAGTTGGGTTGGAAGGAGTACACCCGCTTTTGCTATGTTAAAATAGGGGTGGAAAAAAGGTGGTCATCAAACAGAATGCTGCTAAGTAAGGGTTGAGAAAGTGATCTTAAAGGAGAACGAGTCCACCCCTAAAATGTGCTCATGAAAGGGAATGAATACACCCCTAAAATGGAGTATGTTTAAATAGGGGGTTGAACGAATACGCCCCGGCTATATGTGTTCGTCATCATATGTACACCCCTTTGATATGTTAGATAGGTATTCATTGTCTTAAAATACGGGTTGAAAAAATGTTGATAAAAAAGAATGAATACACCCCTTGATATGATTCGTAGTCTTATGTATTCTTTGCTCTGCTATATGTTCAAATAGGGGTGGAAAAAGTGATCATAAAAGGGAACACGTCCACCCCTTAAAATATACTCATAAAAGAGAACGAGTACACCCCCCTAAAAAGTGCTCATAAAAGGGAACGAATACATCCATGCTATGTTACGTAGTCTTATGTATTGTCTGCTATGTTAAAATAGGGGTTGGAAAATATGCCCATTAAAGAGAACGGGTACACCCCCTTAAAAAGTGCTCATAAAAGAGAACGAATACACCCCTAAAATGGACTATGTTTAAATAGGGGTGGAACGAATCTTATGTATTCTTCGCTATGTTTCGTAGTCTCTGTGTGATTTCTGTTATGGTAAAATAAGGGTTGAAAAATAAGCCATACTCTTTTATTAGCTGTGCTATGTTCAAATAGGGGTGGAACGAATCTTATGTATTCTCTGTTCTGCTGTGTGTTCGTAGTCTCTGCTATGGTAAAATAAGGGTTGGAAAAGTGCTCATAAAAGGGAACTAGTCCACCCCTAAAATTGATGTCGTAAAAGAGAATGAATACAGCCCCTAAAAAGTGCTCATAAAAGGGAACAAATACACCCCTAAACTGGAGGTCGTAAAAGACCGTGGGTGGACGGTTCAAGGTGCTTGATTTCCCACATCGTCCCTGTGTCGTCCGGCATAGTGTGTCAGGCGGCACTGGGAAATTCATTGTCTGCTTCAGGCGGGACTGAGAAAGTGGGTAGAGGATCAGTGGCGCAGAACATACATTTTTCTACTACTTATATACATGTTAAAAATTGAAAGATCCTTTAAAGAATCTGAAAATTTTCATGGCTCAGACATTTTTCAGTACTATGTAGGAACAAGTGAAACAATTTTTCATGAATCGAAAAATTGTCTGTCCTGTACAATGATGAAAACTTTCCGGAAAATTTTGAAACGTAAAATTTTCCGATTCATAAAAACATACTCCACCTATTCCTACATTGTTTTTTAGCCGTTATGTGAGATGAAAAATTTTCTTCTATATTTTTCCGGAAAATTTTTCGTTCTTAAGTAATATCAGTGATTAAGTAACAGTTCCTCAGTATTCACAAAATTGATTGAAATCATGCATAGAAATGTTAAAAAGTGAATGATCGTTTAGGGAATGTGAAATTTTTTATGGCTCAGACAATTTTCAGTACCATGTAGAAACAAATGAAACATTTTTTCATGAATCGAAATATTTTCTGTGTTGTAAGGAAAAATTGAAAAATTTTATATGAGTGGGGAAATTTTCGTTTTGAAGCAAAAAGTAAAATAATTGCTTGTGAATCAGAATGTTTTATTGCTCTGTAGAAACAAGTGAAAGAAATTTTCATTAATCGAAAAATTTTCATCACGATGTAGATACAAGTGAAAACATTTTTCATAATCCAGACAATTTTCGATATTATGTATAGTGATGTTTGGTGGAAAATTTTTCACTATATTTAACAGCACATTCAGCTATAAAATTCATTTCCCGTAGAGGAAAGTTAGACAGCAACAAATTATCATTTCCCAATTAGCTTTCGATAACCAGAAATTTTTTTGAAGTTGGGAAGTAAAAATATGCAATATTTCTCTCTCCATCTGTAAGTGTGTGTGTGTGTGTGTGTTGTGCTGTATTATTATGTTTGTACAAATGCATGCATTTGTAGGTCTTGGTAGGCTTCCGTTTTGTTTCCTGCTGTATTACTGCGACTTTGCGTAAGTATGTGATGTGTGTGGTGGTGCATTATCGTGTTTGTACATAGGATTGCGTCTTTAGGCTTTGGTAGGCTTCCGTTTTGTGTTCGCTGGTGTATTATTGTGTCTCTGCGTATCTATGAGGTGTGTGTGTGTGTGTGTGTGGTGTTGCATTAATATGCGTGTGTGTACATATGCATGTCTGTATGTACGGTTATGAATTATCTTTTCCCATGGTAGACAACCTTCTACCTGTATGTACATATGTTTCTATCTGTGGCAGTTCATTATTCTAGGTTCGCAAATATATGTTTGTATGTGGTGAATCATTAGGGTGTGTGTACATGTGATGTCTGTATGTGTGGGTGTGTATTGCAGCTTGGCGTATGTATGACTTTGTATGTGGTCTAGTGTTGTATGCAATGGTAAGCATTTATATGCATGTGAACTTACATTGTTTTGTGTCCTGCAATGGTATACATGTTTTTATATGTGATATTGTCTTGTATGTATTATACCTATACACAAATTCAATTTTAATATCATTTGAGTATACAAACAGTTTTTCACTTACCTAAAGGCTTCTGCGTAAAAGATATTGCTTGTACAAGTAGGAAATTGTTTTAGATGTGAATACGTAATCATTAATATCCGGTTGCGGCAACGCGGGTGCCCAGTAGCGGAAACGCGTCGTCACACGGGGTGCGCGAATGGAAAACGCGTTCGGAGGCACACACGAACGCGAAGACGAACATTATAATGTGACGCAAGCGGACAGGTACGTGTTACGCGAAGATCAGTAATGCTTAGAGAATATATGGTTTCTACATACAGCACTCCTGTACGCAAGAGATCAGTAGTGATTTTCATATAGGTACTATATGTAGTATTGCTGTTCTTGTACGCAACACATTCAGTAACTGATAATACAGGTTAGATTTGTGTACAGATTGACAGTCACTATTCAGGTGCACGTGTACATTTCCCGCCATGCAAAAATTTGTTCATTTTTCTGCGCGACGGCAACCAGTGCGTGATATGTTTGCGCAGTAGGTACATTATATGTTAGCAATCAATGTTAAGATGCGGGTGTACATTTTCCCGCCATTTTGAAATCAATCCAATTTTTGCGCGACGGCTACCGGTGGGTCATATGTTTGCGCAGTAGGTATATTATACGTTAGCTACCAGTCTATGTTAAGATGAGCGTGTACATTTTCCCGCCACGCACAAATTATAGCATTCTTTATGCGCAAAAGCTAAATAATTATAAATTGGATGTGCAGAAGATATAGTTACGTATCATGCAGTACTAAGAAAAGACTACTAACAGAGTTGAGTCCAAACGTGAATGCAAACTATAAACTTTTACGGGAAGTTATAATAAAAAGTTGACGGAAGTATCTTTAATGATAGCCCATAAACTAAAATGTTAAATTTCCTCGCTACTATTACATTTTTTCCTTTATTAATATTAGGACATTGTTTTTCCAATGTCCTTGCATCCCTATGATGATTTTCACTATACTTTTTAAGTATTATTATTCCTGATGTCCAGACGGACTTGTTCACTTTTCTCTTTTATTCATTTTATGTTTTTCCACTATTCCACAGCCCCTATTCCGATTTTCACGATACTATTTAAATATCCTTATTCCTGATGTCCAGACAGACATGTTTACTTTTCTCTTTTCTTTATTGTTTTCAATGTCCTGGCGTCCCTACGGTGATTTTTACTATACTATTTAAATATTCATATTCCTGATGTACAGACAAACATGTAAACTTTTTCTTCATTTTTTGTTTTTCCATTGTCCTGGCGTCCCTATAATGATTTTCGCTATACTATTTAAATATTCTTATTCCTCATGTCTAGACGGACATGTTCACTTTTCTCTTTTCTTATTTTTTGTTTTGCAATGTAAAGGCGTCCCTATGATGATTTCACTATACTATTTAAATATTCTTATTCATGATGTCTAGGCGGATATGTTCACTTTTCTCTTTTCTTCATTTTTTTGTTTTTCCAATGTAAAGGCGTCCCTATGATGATTTTCACTATACTATTTAAATATTCCTATTCATGATGTCCAGACGGACATGTTCACTTTTCTCTTTTCTTTATTTTTTGTTTATTCAATGTCCTGGCGTCCCTATGCTGATTTTCAATATTCTATTTAAATATTCTCTTTCTTGATGTCCAGACGGACATGTTCACCTTTCTCTCTTCATCACTTTTGGTTTTTTTAACTTTTTAGAGTTCCTATAATGATTTCAACATATTAAAATATTTTCACTAACATTCAAAAGATGCCTATGTAAGGTTTCCTCCCACCCTTATAATTACACTGTAGGCGGCATGACTTTAATCTCCCTTCCCACTTAGTTCATTTAGTCTCTCGTTTCCTTTGGAAACTCGTTCTTATTTAAATTCTCCTAATAAATTACTCGGAACACTGTGTGAACTGATAAATAAATTGTTTTTCTCTCTCACTCAGTCGGCATTACATTTGTGTTCTTCTCCTACTCAGTCGGCATTCCTTTGTTTTCCTTTCCTACTTAGTCGGCATTCCTATGAATTCCTCTCCCACTCAGTCGGCTTAACTTTGATCTCCCCTCCCACTGTAGGCGGTATTCCTTTGATCTCCCCTTTCACCCACTCGGCTTAACTTTGCATTTATTTTACACTCTGTCGGCACTTCTTTGATCTCCCCTCCCACTCAGGCGGCTTAACTTTGATCTCCCCTCCCACTGTAGGCGGCTTGGCTTTGATTTCCTCCCCTATGCTTTGTTTGCAAAACATGTTGAAACTTGTTTCTAACACTTTATATTTGTGTGACGTCATACTTTGTAATGTATATACACTGTATTGTACAATTATAATCATTTGAATGCTGACGAGGATACCTGCATGACGTAATTTTATTACATCCTCAAATTTAAATTTAAATTTATTCTATATTATTAGTCAAGTTAAAATTGCACATAAGAAGAAATTATTGTGTTAAGCAAGATTATATTGAAGTTGAAGTGACTGTATTAACATACATACAGTAACATTACATTATTATTATATTCATATTAAGAAGAAACTCAATTGTTGATTACAGATGGAGTTCTTCAACTTAGAATTTAATGTGATGGAAGAAACCCTCTTCCAAGAAAAATTAAAGGGTCTGCATAATGGTGAAAGAGTCCTGGCGGCATGGCAGAAAATTGTAGAATTATATAACGATGGACATAGAAAGAGTGAAAGGTGTGAGTATTTGCTTTCATTATTACACCAGTATTTTGCTTCTAATGAACACACAGTTTTGAATACACGTCTTTCCTCTGCAGATGTGTTAGATCTCTTTTTTGTCGGATTTTTCAGAGGGGAGAACATGTATCATTTAGCGCACGAGAGGTTTATCATTTTAGTAGGGGAGAAGGGCAACTTGATAGAGTAAATGATAGAGAGGTATCTGAATTTTATCAGTATGGCTCGCGTTTTGTTTTGGCTCAACGTAATGTTCTAGTATCGTCATGGAACAATTGCGTAGCCAATACCTACCAATGAAATTCAAACTTGCGTAATATGATGTATGATAGAATGATTGTTAATGATGCTGAACAATAAGAATGTAATCAAAATTCCGTTAATAATAATGACGATTATATGCAGATATTGGGAACGTTTTTAGAAGAAGAGTTGGGTATCGATGCAGTTTCATCTGCTCAAATAACCCAAGGGACAAATCCTGTAAACAATGTTCATCCAGATGTGCAATGTTCACGGGCTACTATTGGCTATGGATCTGTACCTCCACAGGCAGGACCATCTCATGGAAATGTGTCGCATAGGCGCGACCAAGTTGTCACAAACAATTTAAAAAATCGGATGATGGTAACTTCGAAATCGTAAGAGACAGCACAAAAGATTTCACGAATTTAATCTTCCTGGAAGAGAAATCGCTGTTCGTCCAACCAGTGTTCAGAATATTGAAAATCCGGAAGGATATATTAAGAAATTAGTTAACTTTGCGTTAGACGAGGTTCTCTCTGACGCCCGAGAAGAGGATTACGGTTGTCTCTGTATCGATAGCTCCAACAGTAGAAACAAATCCAGCGTATATTCCTTGGAGATAAAAGAGTGATTTAAGTGCTGAAGTCATTTTAACTTCATTGGAAAATATGCTAAATTCTAATGAAGAATTCTTGCTCGGAAATGAACTCCAATTTTGATTTCATATAGTTAAAAACGTAAGGGGATAAGGTGTATCAAAAATATGTAATGCCGCACGTTATGAGGACATGCAAAAAGTTCTTAACCGCCATATTGTTTATATTAATGGGTCGGACATGCTCTGCTTACCAAAGAGTATTGCTTGGTATTTTGAGAAATATGAAGGAAGTAAATTTACAGTGTATAATTTGAAAAAAGATAATGAGAAAATTTGGAAAAGTAAAGCAGAGCGACTTTGTATTGATGCAAATGATAATGTTAAAACAAAGAATGGTTGCGCTCTAACTGATCTTGATATTTTTCAGAAATATTTTTCAGGAAAGTATGAAATTGTTGTTTATGTAAGAGTTGAATCAGTTAATATATAAGGTACTTGTCCATGAAACTCCTGCACCAAAGCAAATGTATATTTATTATGAAAGAGGTATTACAGTTGGCCATTTCGCACCAATTAAGTGCATTACATCGTTTTCAAAAAATAGAAAATACTGTACTAAATGTTTCGAAGCATACGATGATCGTCGGCATAATCACAAGTGCGAATTGAGGTGTTTAGCTTGCAATAATCAGCATTACCAAAACCCAACATTACGAAAAATCAAGTGTGATGCATGCAATAGAAAATTTACTGACGGTGAATTTTTTAATAATCGTTTGGCACGTAATAAACCTGGCTTTAGTGAGTGTCATTATGTAAAGGTTTGTCCCGACTGTAATCGTATGACTGACAGTAGACTTCGAAAAGTTGCACATAAGTGTGGTGAAAATTTTTGTGCCACATGTAAGGTTCACGTAGAACCTAACCATCAATGCTTTGTGCAAAAATTGAAGCCTACACATATCAAAAGGTTTATGTACATTGCATATGATATTGAAACGATATTAATGCCGGAAAATGAGAATGGTGAGAGGAAACACGAAGTCGCCCTGATTTGTAGCAGAAATACATGTTCATACTGTATGAGTAAATCTTTGGACCTGCAACTTTTGCGGTGATAAAAATAGAAATCGATCGTTTTCTTTTAAAACAATGGATGACTTAATAAGCATCTTTTAATGGCGCGTCCAGTGTTTCAGCGCATAGTAATTTTAGCACATAACTCTGGGCGTTTTGATGGTATCTTCTGCTTAAGAAATCTAATTGAGAAGCAACATTATTCCTGATGTTCTGATACAGGGTCAAAAAATATTTTGTATGAATATTGCAAATAGATTCTTCTTCCGTGACACTTATTTGTTCCTTGGATGTAAACTAAGTAACCTCCCGAAAACGTTAAGCCTATCAGGAAATTTGAAGAAAGGAGATTTCCCATATTTATTTAACACTAGAAAATCAAAATTATGTAGGTCCTGTTCCCGCTCTTCAATATTTTGATCCTGATTCGCGAACCACGGAAGAAAGACAACAACTAATTGCCTGGCAGCAAGAACATGCTGCAAGTGGCAAGGAGTACGATCTCCAAAAGGAAATGTTGGCTTACTGTGAAAATGACGTTAGAATTCTTACAGAAGCTATCATCAAATTTAATAACATCATAGAAGAGAAGACGAATGGTCTGCAATGTTTTGTTGCTTGTTCCACGGTAGCAGGGTTAAGTATGAAAACGTATCGTACTCTGTACTTACCGGAGAATATCATTGCTGTAATTCCGCCAAAGAGAGTTCAACATAATGAGCTACAAATTGCAAAAGCACACTTGTGGTTAAAATATGTTGAACATTAACTTGGTAGGAATATCCCGTATTGTGGTACTGGTCCGGTGGTACGCTTTGGTAAATACAGGGTTGTCGGATATGATCCAGGTACGAATACAACGTATGAATTTTATGGGTGTTATTTCCACGGGTGTTTCATGTGTTCCTAATAACCGTGATGAAATCATTCACGGTTCTCAGGATCCATGCGATACGTATGCAAGACGGTACGAATAAACCATGAGACGTCGAGAATACATTCAAAATCTTGGTGTAAAGGTATATATAACCGCTACCAGGTTATAGAAGGATTTTTGTGGACACTCTGTATATTTCGTCAAGACAGTGATCATTATTTTCAATTTATACTTTATTCTGCAACGCACATAAGTTCTTTCTTGGGTGGGAATTGCTTCTTTCCCACACAATTGGACAAAGAAGTCTTTCATCGTTTTTTCATATATATATTTAAACATTGCTTTTGCTGAGAACATTTCAGTTAGTGACTAACCATTTCAGTGTTTCTCCCTGACTTATTATATACACAGTATATATTCTATAGTTATTGGGAACTGAATTAAGTGCTTTCTTTAATCGCTTATGTAACATTATAATAGATTAGAGAAATATGGGCTGACCAGATGTCCCAGTAGCCGAAGTGGCGCCGACTGCGTTGTATTCCAGTTCGTTATCTGTACTTTCTCACGCCAGTGTTATCGCCGTGTCTAGTGCATTATAGGCAGTTGACTAAAATTAACATAAATTGTTTTCCGTATTCTGTTTGTATGTGCATACAGGTGAGTTAACCGAGTGATTTTTGAAATGAACTGCCAACACTTTTCTGTTGACCATTGCAACCCGTAGCTTCAGCTTGGAGGCTCAGGGAGTTTGACTCCAGGTCTGGAAGATGCAACCACGCATCTCGCGTTGAACTTCAAACATAAGTTGTGTTAAGGGGCACAAGCTATTTAGCCGGTGAAGGACGATTTCTTACGGCTAGCCCCAATCAGTGAAATCCCAGGTCCTCAGACCTTGTGCGTTTAAAATGTTACATACGCGCCCTCCAATATCTGTATTCCATTGTGGAGATCTTCTTTTGTGTGTTTGCTGAAGATTCACCTTTACGCTGCAGGACTGTTCAGCGTAACAACTGGATTCATCGTGGGACGATCCAGACAACTTTTCCCCAGTGCGAATCCCCCAAGTGTGTTAATGGTGTGAGCAAAGTATTTATAGTGATACCTGAATTATAATCATATATATAGAAAGGGCTCTATTTCCCGAAAAGGGCAAAACGTAATTTCAGCGGCAAAATTTATTAGTGTCCAGTGTTGTGTTCATTTCTCTTCGTTATTTTTTTTCAAAATAGTGTTCTAATAAATAAGTATAGTGTCATTTAATTCAGTGTGTTTTTGTTGTTTGCATGAGTGATGTTTGTGTGCGTTATGGTCTGGATGACCGTCTGTTCGTCCGTGAGGTTTTCGAGACGAGACACCCGAACCTCTCGGCGCCTAATGCTCATATTATTGAGACCGACGAGCTTTTTGGGAAACAGTTTGTAACCTTTCTTGGAGAGGTCTTCGTCGTCCTGTCCAGGTAAGTTAAAGTATCAGGAGTATACTTATTGGTAGTACCACGAGCCAAGGACAGCGAACAGAACTGAGGCGGTTACAAATAAATAGCTGCCCGAACATGGACCACGACCTTTAGTTGGTTACAAATAAAAAGCCGCCCGAACAGCGACACGAACTCAGGCCGGTTACATATACGAGATCTGGGAATGGACAATAAGGTGAAGACAGATAAAGATTTACAAAAGTTCATTTCGAGCGAAAGAAACCTAGTATTAAAACATTGCAACTTAAAACTAAATTATCACAAAAGGAAATAAAAGAATGGTTAGCATCACAAGATGCTTATACCTTGCATGCACCAGCACGAAAAGTTTTCGAGCGAAAGAAATATGTTAATGCACCGAATGAAACTTTACAAATGGATTTAGCAGATATGCAAAATATTGCAAAGTATAATAATAACTATAAATATATTGTATGTTGTATATTTTCTCACGGTATGCGTATTGCGTTCCATTAAAAACAAAAAAGGGTCCTGAAATGGTTAAAACAATCACAAAAAATTTTAAACAGTTAAAATTACCCGTGTTTCATGTACAAACAGATTTAGGTGGTGAATTTTATAATCAACATGTAAAACGTTTATTTCCATAAAATGAAATTAATCATTATAGTGTGCATTCGGAAGTTAGGTGTGCATTAGCAGGACGTTTTATACCAACATTAAAAGAAAGATTGTATCGATACTTTACAGCAAAAAATACTTCTCGTTATAGTGATGTTCTCGATAAAAATTGTACGTAACTATAGTCATTCGTATCACAGAAGTATTAAAATGGCACCTGCAGAAGTAAATGATTCAAACATTAATCAAGTATGGAATACATTTTATGGAACATCAACCGCGAAAAAGAAATTAACATGTAAATTTCATTCTGGTGATTATGTACGTGTCAGTAAATATAAACACAAGTTAGAGAAACGATATTTACCAAAATGGTCGCAAGAAATATCTGTTGTAGATCGCTGTATTAAATCAAATCCGGTAACTTATAAATTAAAAGATTGGAATGGTGATGAAATTAAAAGAATATTTTATGCACAAGAATTAAAAAAAGTAATAATTAATTCAAATAAAAATTATTTAATTGAAAAAGTACTTAAACGAAAAATGGGGTGGATTTATGTAAAGTGGTTAGGATATCCGTCAAGTATGAATTTATGGATTAAAGCGAAATCTGTTCAGTCTTCAAAATGAATTCAACATTTAAACACGACTTTTACGTTACTCTTCCTTCAAATGCAAGTAGTAAACTTTTTGATAATAGAACAGCATCGTTCAGAGTAAAACTCGCACAACCTATTGATTTAAGGGATGGTGAATGGGGTGTTGCATTAACACAAATAAATATTCCGTGAAGATTTTATAATGTAGGTGAAAACGAAAAATTACCATAAATACTGTAATTGATGGTAAACATGAACGTCACGAAATTAATGTCCTACCAGGATATTATTCTTCTGTAAAAAGTATTTTAGATATGATACCTGAAAATGTGCGTATGATAAGAAGACATAAAAAATATCAAGTATTTATATCACATATTTTAAAATCATCCGATCAATGTATGATTGGTATTACAAAAGGATTGCAACACATTTTAGGTTTTATTAATGAACATTCAACAGATCTTTCTCCTGTTGCATACTTAAAACCACCAAACACACAAGAAAGAATGTTACGATACAAGTTTTGGGACTTATACGGTCAGGATACGGCCCTGTCTAGATTCGTAAACGGGCACCAAACATATGTACCACGGATAAGTGAAGTTGAGGGAACTACAAACGATAAACATTAACATAGAATGTTGACGGAAATTGTAGTCGAGTTTAGCACCGGAAGCGCGGACAGATAAGAAATTCACTTCTTTTTAAGTTTAAGCAGTGCTTATAAGCAAAGGAAAGAATAATTAAGAATTAAAATTTTAAACAGGATAATGAGTCGATAAGGTGGAAAGACTGTGTGTTCACCTTAAAATCTCAGTGACACCAGGGTAGAAAAACAACGTTTTTCTGCTGGGTTGGAACATGAATGAGAGGTGTCCTGGTTCGACTCCCAGTCGAGCTCGTTACACATGAAAAGGTTAGGTAATAGGAGGACGAAGTATGAGACTGAGTTATACTTGGTTGGCTGATCGCAACAGGAAGCTTGGCCGACTGTATGCATGATCATACCTAACGTGTGCAAGTTCTATCCTAGGTTTGAAGTAAGTCACTGGCGAAGCCGTACAAAGTCGTAAACTTGCTTTGAACCGGTCAGAACCTGGATTCCTGGCTTGTGCGTTAGGAGTGTAATGAACGCAATAGGTAAAGAGGACTTGTTAGGTAAAGAGAGATTGGTATGTGAGTGATGGCAAGCAGAATTAACGGCGATCTCTGATGTTTAACAGAGATAGAGAGGAAAAATGCTGTTGTGAACGATAATTGCACGACATGGAGAATATTCCCTCATTAAATTTACTTTAATACATTCAGCTAAATTGTTGTTCTCTTCAATAAATTACTTTTGTTTTCTCATATAAAACTTTGTGTTGATGAAAAATTTGGATTTTGCAGAAATTCATAAACAGATGCGATTTCCGGTATTCAGACAAATACGGAAATAATATATCTCTCTCTATTGTTGTGTCTTCTTCCATCTCACTCTAAGGAGGCGTGTCCAAGTTTCAGGAATCCTTTCCCTCCTTTTGTGGGTCGGCCCAAGGTTATGGTTACCTTACTTCCCGAGTATAAAAACTCGAGTTCGGAGCCCCGCGGGGTCCTACAGGAGCTTTTTCGCAGTGTCTACTGAACTCGATACGTGCTGTTTTAAAGGTTACTCTAAAATAGAATCCACACGGTGAACACTCGTAAACATGTAAGGAGAATAAAAGATAGCGCGCGGATGTTAAAGACAGTAAGGTAGTCGACATGCACCCATGTCCACCAACTTAGCAACAAGACCGAGAGTAAGCAACCTCCTCCTCCGTCCCAAAAACGGGAGTTCTAAGGTAAATTTTGTCCAAGTTAGGAATTATTAACAATTAAGCGATTTTTAAAGCGAACTTAGTCTCTGTTTGCCTATAGCAGACCAATGAAATCTAAAGCTTTCCCTATTATTGTGGTCGCGTAGTCGGCTGTGTCAGCAAGCATAAACTGATCCCAGCCGAGTTGGGTATCGTAGAAAAGTCTACGCACTGTAGACTCAAACTGTATTAGGCAGAAATAGTCTGAAGTAATGCTGTAATGTGTTTTAATTAGATTTCTCGAAAACTTAAGAATTTAATAATAATTTTAACAACTTTATAAATTTTCATTCTGTTGTAATGAGATACTCTCGGAACGAGCTGAAACGTACTCGTTTCTTAGTGACAGCTTGAATTAGAACTATGAGCACCAATATTAATAACGCCCGACGAGCGTGTAATTTTCCCGTTGTTCCGAGCAAATTTGGTTCATTTTGAGATTTACTTCAATTTTTCCAGCTTTCTTACAAACTCAAGTTGTGCGCGACTAGCAGACATCCATGGAAAAGCTAAACAGCTGGTTCTGTGATTATTTCTAGTGTTTCAGGGAAACTCATGACCACTCATATATATAAAATTAGCCAGTAGTAGTGTAGAAATTTCAAATCGAGGTATCATTCACGGCCATAGCCGAGTGGTATCTGGTTAATATATTTTTGTATTTTTTTATTTTTCTTAATAAAGCTATTTAATTGATGGAATGAATTTAATTTCCAGAGAATCCCTTAGGAAATTATATGTAGTAAGGACGTCAATTTTTTCCTATGTTGGAAGACATGCTGTATGAAGGTGCAATCTTCAAATACCAGTGTTTCGATCGCCCTCCTCTCGTAGGTGCCAAGTTTAGTGAGTAACTTTAATGCCGGGTATTTGAGTTGCCTTGTGCCGACTGCCTTACTGTAATTTTACCGACGCTCGCCTAAAATGTGCGCCCCCCTCTATACAACTGATATTTGTGTTGTGTGTTTTGTTTGGTGTTAAGTGAAAAAGGGACGTATTCGTTCCTTGAATTATATATGGAAGAAATAGTGTCAAGTTATGACAGAAGGAAAGAAAGTGAATATGTGATATGCGTAGCCTATTTTAGTGCTGAAATTTTAACCGATAATTACGTTGAAAAAGGATCCTTCATTTCTCACGTAAGTACTATACGTTTTATGTATTGTTTCAGTGTGCTTAGTGTTTCGCGGACCAACAATAGTGTGGGTGTTAGGCGCGATCTCACAGTTATATACTTTTCCTCGGTGTGTTCGTTAGTAGGGAATAATCATGAGTTTCCGAGAGACGCTGCGGAAAATAAAAAGGAAATTTATTCCGAACATATGGTATGAAATTAATCATGAGCACCCCTTTTGTATCGACGAATTTGGTAATGTTTACTGCACAAAAACCTCCTGTATTCAGATTTGGAAGAGAGGAACTCGCGAACCTCAATGGGGGAGATGGAAATATGATAAGAAAAACAAGAGATTTATTGATACTTGGGCAGAAAGCTTTTCCCCCATCGAGGCACAATCTCCAACACCCCGCGCGGTGGCTGAGATAGAGGGAGAATGCTCCGAACCTACTCCTATAGCCGCCTCGAGCCCGGCCGACGATGCCCATCCTTCGACTTCTGCTACGGCAGGAAAGAAAGAAAAGCCTGTCCCTGCTCCCGGAAAGTTTCTCGTGTTTACAGACGATGAGCCTGCTGAAAGTCTCAGTGGAGACGAAGAATTAGAATCATTGTTTAAATAGGATGTTGCGACTCAACAGATTGCTCGGGATTTCGATGCCGAATCTCATTTAATGCAATATCCTGGCGATGCAGGCTTTGAGGGTGCAAAGCCAAAAGAAACAAATAAAACACCAGCTCAACCAATGGAGGATGGTCAAAGTAACGCACCTCCGTTCGAAAATGCGGAAACGATTATAGAAAATTGGGAAACGGTGGAACCGAGTAGATGCGCGAAGGATGCCGACACACCGGTTTCAGCCGGTCCGGCCATGACGGTCGACTCTCCCGTCCACATGTTTAGTGATACTTCCGGACTCCCTAGTATGGAATGAGACCCCAAGTATTACTTTCAGTCTTCAATGTTCACTGGTATGCATGACCCAAACCCTTCATCGGATACGGAGTCGCTGCTGAATGAAGCAATTCCTCAAGAAGTGACAGAGAAAATTATTCCTACATCCAGAATTGCGACACAAGACTTAACTAATTTAACCACAATTCTAGAACGACTTGAAGAGAAGGTAAAGGGAATGGAACCAAAAACATATGTTACACGGTCAATACAAACCGACTATGTAGCAGGCAGTTCCCCGATAGCCGATGACCATACGGGCGTTGATAAAGAAGATCTTGAATTAGCTTGGACACTAATGTTGGAAACTCTGAACCAGTAGTGCGGCCGCCTGCCGCACAACCGGGTGGAGAGGAACAATTACCAGAGTTTGTATCGGTAAGTGCGCAGACGATTCCGGTATGGATTTTAAAACGATATTTGGATAGTGATGTTAGTGAAGAATCACATACATTCAAGGGTACGGTGATAACGGCTCTTAATGCTACTTTGCCAGACCAGGAGAGCCCAGAATGCTCTACCTGGACATTTGCACATTCAGCAGATGTGAAACTACCTGTAGACAATATGCAAACGATGCAGGGTAAAGTGGATAACCAATGGCCCGGAGGAACTTCGATCGTCGGCGCGTCTTTGTATCCTGATGTACATATTAAGTCACCACGGGCTCCAGACATCGGCCCTTTGTCAAGTGGCCCCGCAGAATCTCAAGTTGTACCTCACATGAATGAAAATACGATGGTCGTAGGGACCATCCTGGCAAATCAGGCAATCAGACCCAATATTATTGAATTATCAGCGAATATTGAAACTACTAATCCAAAAATAGAAAGTAATAATCAACCACCAATTGCACATAAAGAGAAGACCTTCTCTAACCCGCCAGTTACTCAGGATGAATCTCGACGAACATCACGAAAAGAGAGGCCACTCATCCCGAGTCCTCCACCGCATCCAGATTCCCCTATCTTTTCGGAAACTGAATCTGACGGAGATTTTCCGCGTGTTTGCTCCGAACTGAAGCTAGCAAAATTTAGTGGTTCACCCTTGGAGAGCGCGGATCGGTTCCTAGAAGAATATTTTATTGTAGCCCGTATATATGGATGGGATGACGAATGTAAAATACGTTACGTAATCGCATATCGGAGCGGACCTGTATTTGACTGGTATTCGTTAGAAATAGAACCGTTAGAATCTATCAGTTACGACGAGTTTCAAGGACTTTTAAAGAACGCGTTTCCATCTTTTGAGTACAGAGAACTCAACGTTTAGAACAAAGTATAAATACGAGACAACAAGTAAATGGTGAATGCAGTCAAGCGTTTATTTACCGGTTAATTAGAGATTTCCGTAGACTTGGAAGAAAACCGAGAGACCTCGAAGTAAACTATAGAATTTTAGCCGGTCTGCGTCCGTATTTGCTATCTCGGTTGTTACAAAGCGTGGACGAAAAAACAACTAGTTGGAGACTGGATAACTCTTTTGGAGAAATTCGAAAAAGCTGAAACTCTGTCAGTTGCGAGAACGTGGTTTCTGGATGTCCCCTAGAACTAAGGGAGAGAAACTAGGACTCATCTCCCAGATGGATGACGGGATTGAGCAAGAAGTATACATGGAAAGAACAGTTCAGGGCTATGTCCTATCCGAGAAAAAAAATAAAACCTATTCGAACTTAGAACGAAACGACCATGGATTGGGTTATGGGTACGGTGTGTTACAAACCGTTCAGATACGAATCGGGAATCAAACAGGCATCACCTTACTAGACAGTGGGGCACAGGTATCTATTTTGAAACCATCCTTTTTACCGAAAAACTTCCCAAAGCACGCTTATTTCAAAGGATACGTCACAGTACGAGGTGTTGGTCCACAGCTGTCCGAAAAGCTACCGGTGATACGAGTGTTATTCTATTTAAAAGACCGACCAGGACCAGCAATAGGCAGGTTTGTTAATATGGCTTTGTTAGATACGAAATCCCCATATGATGTGATCCTGGGAGCAGATTTTTTGAATTTATATGCGCGTTCTGTGCAGAAAGATCATATTGAAACCATAGATAAAAATGGAAATATACTGAGCAGGGTGTATTTTGAATCTCCGCCAGCTAGTGAGATACCACCCGGAAAACGAGTGGATTTGTCTCATATAGTCTGGAATCCTCGGAATAGACGTAGGAGGAAAGTGCAACATTCCCACAAACCATGCCCCGAATCCGAGGAGTACAACCCCACGCGAACACAGCAACGACGAAAGAGTACAAGGGTATTCCGAAATACTGCTTTTGTAAAACAAGACCCACGGACTAATGAAGAAAACTCCAGAGCAACTGCGCCCACGAATCATAATGAAGCTGTGGTAGGGTTAGTGCCTAGCACCAGTCAACAATCGTACGCGGTGAAAAACTCGAAGCAAAGACGTAAGACACGATCACGACGATATGAGGCCACGACACCTAGACAGAATACACAAGATGAAGTTCAAACACAAGTTTCTCATATTCAATCTGACACGCTAATCCAGGGTTCAGACCAACAAGGTGCTGCGAAGTTGACGGAGGAACGGACAGAGTCCAGACTGGCGAGCAGAATCAACCGCCCAATCAAGTCGAAGTGAATTCAGAATTCTCTCCGTCCCCAGCTACTACCACTCGATTATCAAACGATACAACAAAAGCCGAAACGTCTGATGCGGAACACACGGAGAAAGTAATCGAACCATCGTGCAGTAGCGTCAAGCTTGCAGAAAGTGAATATTTCGCAATTCCAATACGGGTCAGCAAACTGTGACAGATTTCTCTCAAAGAAGAAGAGACCGTACAAGAGAGAGATTTGTATACGGTGATAGAGCCCCATGTCTCCCATACAAAATTACATGAGGACACATCGTGGGAAGAAAGTGAATCGAGTGAAGATGAAGAAGTAACGTATGATATTTTTGCACCACGGACTTTGCGTATTCCACCCGGATCTTGGCGGAATGTGATATTTACGACCATCAAACGCGACACTTATGTGTGGGAATTCACCCCTTCTCCAGAGTTACGATCAGAATCTCGAAAATTCTCTGCGCGTCCGATTGTATATAACGATAATGAAGGAATTACAATAACATTGTTCAACAACGCGGATCAGGCGGAAATATTAAAAAGAGGTTTGTGGCTTGGAACCCTTTCACATCGCCCCGATTTGGAACAGGGAACCGTAAGTTCATCCCCACAACCGCAATGTCTGTTAGACATGTTCTTTCGCGTTGCGACTTCGGGTAGAAATACCGAGAAAATAAATAGTCAATCGCGTAAAGGGACTAAAACTAAAACTCCGCCAGAGGACCTAGACTCCAGCGATGAGGAAGTCACAGTAGTGGCCAAACCGCTAGGACCACCAGTCAATGAGGACGATGATAGTGACATCTCATCAGGATCGGAGATAGCAGTGGAATCGGATATTGATCCGGAAGGGTACGATGACGATTGGACCACAGAAAGTGAATCCGAATTGATTACACCGAATATGATAAAGCAGGTGTGGAACTACGGATAAGTGACGGAAAAACCGCAGAATGTGTCCGAAAGGTTCAGGTATTAGCCGATAAAAGGCAAAATTCATGTGACCTCCTTGGAAAGGGCGCTAGGCGCCAGCATAAGAGAGAGACCCCCTAAGTTACCACCAGAGTAGCTAATATGTATAAACGACTCCAAAAGTGCATTACCACCTGCAGTTCTCTTTTTCCTGCAATAGCAGGCAACCCAAAAAGCTCGGCGCTTCGGTTGGTTGCGAATTCAAAAGGCGTTGGACCAAACCTCAATTTTGTAACAAATATATCAGTGTGGCAAACTGCAAATAAGAGAATAAAACAAATTGTTAAGAATGACAATTTTATTATTGTGACGGAGTTGGATGACATCAAAAGTTACAAAATGACTTACTTAAGCAGTTCAAACAAGATGAATGGTAAGAAACAGATATAAGAAGAAAGCATTTCTCTCTTTCCCCATCCCCACCCAAAAATGGAAACTCATAAAAAGAAAGAGTTATATAATATAAAGGTTTCATATAAAAGCCTAATAGAACAAAAACAAATAGCTAAACGAAACGAAAAACAGACAAACACCGAATAGGGGACACCAGTGGCGTAGCAGACTTGCGGCCCTCCCATGCAAGATAAAGAAATGGGACCCTAGTTGTAAACCCCAATGTTATAATAATAATAATAGTAAGTATTATTATTATTATTATTATTATTATTATTATTATTATTATTATTATTATTATTATTAAAAAGTCGTTTCCTTTTCAAAATTTCTGACTCTGTCTAAAAGCATGAATTCATATAGCGATCATGTGTACACGTTTTGTCAATGAGCGGTCCCAAAGGTCAAATCGGGTGCAAATCTCCAAGAGAGAAATAATAAAATTTCTTCTGGTAAATTCTAGTTCAAAGTTCGAAGCACTTGCTTTTGCACGTGATTTTTTGTTTCTTTTTTCAGGGAAAAGAAAAGTTCTGGCGCCTTAGAAATTATACCATATAATATTGCAAATTTGCAAGTGGATGTATTTACATTGCAATTTGTGGTAATAAAGATATTATGATTAGAAAACAATATTGTAAAAAGTAAGTTTAATTTCTTCATCCATCGCAAGCCTTACGGGTCCCTTATACCTCGCCGCCCCCCGAATATCGATATCGAAAATTTAGAATGATATATGCATGTCTATATATTCGCGATATCGAATGTTGATATATGATAATATAGATATCGACGATAGCGATGTATCGACATATCGCAGGCCCAGGTCCGAGAAGTGATGCTTGCAATATACTGGAATCAACAACCAAATTCTAAATAAGTTCTCCATTTCCGTATTCAATGTTGAGGGGAAAGGGTGTGAACCCGAATAGAAATTTTAAGAAAAACAAATGTTAAGATAAAAATAGGTTTCCAATCTCCCCTTGTATGCAAAAATTAACAGAAAACTATTACTATAATTTAACTTTTATTTCTGTTTCTGATTGTTATCACAAATCAGCGACAGTACACCGCCGGAAGATGAATTTCCTGTGATATTAAAATGGAATGTTCTACAAAATAGTCATAATTCATTGGCCATATTTCTATCAGTACTTTGGTACGGACTAAGAGTTACGAGACTAACAGAACTAGAAATTAGAGATTTCATTCCTTTTTTTCTTTCAGGCTAAAAGACTTCTTCATTCTCCTGAGATTTTCGTTTATATAAGTCTCCTATCCTCGACTAATTCTGGCTACCACGGTTTCGAGGTAATCGGTAAACGAAAGAGTAAAGTTTGTCGACTCTCAACTCTCGATAGTTTGTGAGAATATATTTCACAGTTCATGTTGTTATTTCTTCGTTACAAAAACACTTCTAGTTGACTCTATTCATGGTAAATTACTGAACTTATAAACATTTACAATTATTGAAAAATGAATAATTATTTTTAAACATAAAAAGTCGTTACAGTTCAGTAGAATGCAGTAGTAGATGGAAGTGAATGAAAATATTGTTTATTTATTGAGATGTGCAAACTGAATGTGAATAATAAGTGTTTCCCATCCTCTTGTCCAGAGGCGGATCTACGATGGACTTCTGGGGGCTGGGTGGTTGATAAAACTCCTACGTAGAGCTACTTTTAAAAGCTACAAACTCTGGAATGGGTTTTATATAAAATAATAAAATAAGAAAGATTTCTTTTCTGAGGGGCAATCACCATATTTGCCCCCTGGATCCGCCCATGCTCTTGTGTAGCAGACTTTGAAGACATGTAGTTCGTGTATGCTTTTGCCGATGCTGATTAGGGATGGCCACATCTGGATAATTTTTTATTCTGATATCGGATACAAACTTATCCGGATTTGTAATATCCGGTTGACGGATAACAAAACCGATGATGGATAACGGATGACGGATAATGTCTGACTGACGGATAATATCCGGATAACGGATAAGATCTGGATAACGGATGATATCCGGATGACGGATAACGGATAATATCTGGATGTCGGATAATATACGGATAATGGATATATCCGGGTAATTTATAAAGATAACGGATAATATCTTGATAATAGAACATTCGGATAGCTGATTACATAGGGATGACGAATAAAGGGTAATATCCGGATAACGTATTTGGTTTTAAAAAGAAATAATAAGAGAGGGACGTACCAGTCTTTTCTTCTCATGGAGTTATTAAAAGACGATCATAGGGCAGTGGTCTTTACCATTGAAAGATATTGCTTCTTAAAATGTTTCCTAGTAACTTCCAGTTTTCTTGTTCTTGTTGTGGAGCTTGGTGGCTCAATGGTACACCGCTAACTCTGGTGCGTGTAGTCCATATTATTTCGATCCCCGGTCAAATAAGTTTGCGGTGGACAAGATCGTATCCGTAGATTCTCTCAAGGTACTCCGGCTTCTTGCCACTTTCGTTCTACCAATTCTTCTATTATCATTGACTTGCTGTAATCATTCGGCGCGGTAGTTCAGTGGCAGAGCGCTTCCTCTGGTGCGTGGGGTCCTTATTGTTTCGATCTCAGGCGAAGTAAGTTTCTGGTGGACAAGATCGTATCCCTGGGTTTTTTCAGGATACTCTCGATTTTCCAAGTGTTAACTCCAACAATTCCTCTATTATCATTTCCTTGCTTTAATCATTGGTCGCGGTGGCTCAGTGGTAGAGCGTATCCTCTGGTGCGTGGCGTCCTTACTGTTTCGATCCCCTGCCTGAAAATTTGTGTTGGACAAGATCGTATCCGTGGGTTTTATTTGGGTATTACCGCTTCCTCCCACATTTCATTCCACCAACTCTTATATTATCATTCACTCTCTTCAATCATTGGGCGTAGTGGCTCAGTGGTAGAGCGTTTCTTCTGGTGCGCCAAGTAAGTTTGTGGTGCACAAGATAGTATCCGTGGGTTTTGTCAGGATATTCCCGCTTCCTCCCACATTTCATTCCACCAATTCTTCTATTATCATTGACTTATTTCAATCATTGTGCGCAGTGGCTTCCCTGTACAGCACTCCTTTGCTGGACAAAGTAATTATGTATTGGACAAGATCGTATCCCTGGGTTCTATCATTGTACTTCCGCTTCCTCCTACATTTCATTCCACCAATTCTTCTTTTATTATTGACTTGCCTCAACCCTTATGCGCAGTGGCTCAATGGTAAAGCTTTTCCTCTGGTAGGCGAAGTAAGTTTATGGGGGACAACACCGTATTAGTGGGCTTTTTGTCAGGGTACACCCGCTTCCTCCCACATTTCATTCCATCAATTCGTCTATTATCATTGACTTACTTCAATCATTGGTCATAGTGGCTCAGCTGTACAGAGCTTCCTCTGGTTGTCCAAGTAATTTTGTAGTGGACAAGATCATATCGTGTGTTTTGTCAGGGCACTCCTACTTCCTCCGACATTTCATTCCAATAATTCTACAACTATAATTGACTACCTTCAATCATTGTGTGCATTGGCTCAGTGTTACAGAGCTTCCTCTGATAGACCAAGTAAGTTTGTGGTGGACGAAATCGTATCCGTAGGTTTTGTCAGGGTACTCCAGTTTCCTCCCACATTTCATTTCACCAATTCTTCTATTATCATTCGCTCTCTTCAATCATTGCGCGCAGTGGCTCAGTGGTGGAGCCTTTCTTCTGGTGGGTCAAGTAAGTTTCTGGTGTACAAGATCGTATCCGTGGGTTTTGTCAGGGTACTCCCGCTTCCTCCCACATTTCATTCCACCAATTCTATTATCATTGACTTATTCCAATCATTGGGCGCAGTGGCTTCCCTGTGCAGCACTTCTTTGCTAGGCAAAGTAATTTTGTATTGGACAAGGTCGTATCCTTGGGTTTTATCAGGGTACTTCCGCTTCCTCCCACATTTCATTCCACCAATTCTTCTATTATCATTGACTTACTTCAACCATTGGGCGCAGTGGCTCAGCTGTACAGCGCTTCCTCTGGTTGGCCAAGTAATTTTGTGGTGGACAAGATCGTATCTGTGGGTATTGTCAGTGTACACCCACTTCCTTCCGCATTTCATTCCACCATTTCTTCTATTATTATTAATTTACTTGAATCCTTGGGCACAGTGGCTCAGTGGAAAGTGTTTTGTGTGGCGGGCCAAGTAAGTTTCTGGTGGACAAGATCGTATCCGTGGGTATTGTCAGAGTACTCCCGCTTCTTCCCACATTTCATTCCACCAATTATTTTATTATCATTCACTCTCTTCAATCATAGGGCGCAGATTCTCAGTGGTAGAGCGTTTCTTCTGGTGCGCCAAATAAGTTTGTGGTGCACAAGGTAGTATCCGTGGGTTTTGTCAGGGTACTCCCTCTTCCTCCCACGTTTCATTCCACCAATTCTTCTATTATTATTAAATTACTTCAATCATTGTGCGCAGTGGCTCAGTGGTACAGCGCTACCTCTGGTTGGCCAAGTAATTTTGTGGTGGACAATATCGTATCCGTGGGTTTCTTCAGTGTACCCCCACTTCCTCCCACATTTCATTCCACCAATTCTTCTATTATTATTGACTTACTTCAAGCGTTGGGAGCTGTGGCTCAATGGTAGGGCGCTATTTCTGGTTGGCAAATTAAGTTTTTGATGGACAACATTGTATCCGTGGGTTTTGTCTGAGTACTCTCGCTAACTCCTACATTTCATTCCACAAATTCTTCTATTATCATTGACTGACTTCAATCCTTGGGCATAGGGGCCTAATGGTAAAACCTTTCCTGTGGTGGGCCAAGTAAGTTTGTAGTGGAAAAGATCTTATCGTTGGGTTTTGTCAGGTTACTCCCGCTTCCTCCCACATTTCATTCCAGTAATTCTTCTACTATTACTAACTTGCTTCAATCCTTGGGCGCAGTGGCTCTGTGGTAAAGCCTTTCCTATGGTATGCCAAGTAAGTTGTAGTGGACAAGATCGTATCCTTGGGTTTCGTCAGGGTACTCCTGCTTCCTCCAACATTTCATTCCACCAATTTCTCCATTATCATTGACTTACTTTAATCATTGGGCGCGGCGGCTCAGTGGTAGAGCGATACCTTTGGTGGGCCAAGTAACTTTGTGTTTGACAAGATCGTATGCGTCGCTTTTCTCAGGGTACTCCCGATTCTTCCCACTTTCGTTACACCAGTTCCTCTATTATGAATTACTTGCTTTAATTATTGGGTGCCGTGGCTCAGTGATAGAACGCTTTGCTCTGGTGCGTGGAGTTCATATTGTTTCGATCCCCGGTCAAGTAAGTTTGTGGTGGACAAGATCATATCCGTGGGTTTTCCCACGGTAGTCCCGCTTCATCTCACATTTCATTCCACCAATTTCTCTATTACCATTGACAGTTTAATCATTGGTAGCGGTAGCTCAGTGGTGGAGTCCTTTTTCTGAAGCATGGGGACCTTGTTGTTTCGATTTCCGGGCTAGTAAGTTTGTGGTGGACAAGGTCGTATCCTTGGGTTTCCTCAGGGTACCCCCGCTTCCTCCTGCATTTCATTGCACCAATTCTTCTATTATTATCGACTTACTTCAATCATTGGGAGCAGTGGCTCAGTGGTAGAGCGCTTCCTCTGATGGGTCAAGTAAATTTGTAGTGGATAAGATCGCATTCGTGGGAATTTTTGGGTGCTCCTGCTTCTTCCCACTTTTCATTCCAGCAACTCCTCTATTATCATTGAATTGGTTTAATCATTTAGCGCGGTGGCTCAGTGGTAGAGCGCTTCGTCTGGTGGGTCAAGTAAGTTGTGGTGGATAAGATCATATTCGTGGGTATTTTCTGGGTACTCCTGCTTCTTCCCACTTTTCATTCCAGCAACTCCTTTATTAGCATTCACTTGCTATAATCATTGGGCGCGGTGTCTCAGTGGTAGAGCGCTTCGTCTTGTGCGTGGTTCCTTATTGTTTCGATCCCCAGGGTAGTAAGTTGTTTTGTGGACAAGATCGTATCCGTGGGTTTTCTCCGGGTACTCCCGCTTCTTCCCAATTTTCATTCCACCAATTCCTGTATTACCATTAACTTCCTTTAATCATTGGGCGCGGTGGCTCAGTGGTAGAGCGCTTCCTCTGGTGGGCCAAGTACATTTGTGGTGGACAAGATCGTATCCGTGGGATTTCTCACGGTACTTCCGCTTCTTCCCCTTTTCATTCCATCAATTCTTCTACTATGTTTCACTTGCTGTAATCATTGGTCGCGGTGTCTCAGTGGTAGAGCGCTTCGTCTCCTGCGTGGGTCCTTATTGTTTTGATCCCCAGCCAAGTAAGTTGTGTGGTGGACAGGATCGTATCGATGGGTTTTCTCAGGATACTCCCGATTCCTCCCACATTTCATTCAACCAATTCTTCTATCATCATTGACTTGCTTTAATCATTGGAGAGGTCTTGGTGCCTTGAGCATTGCAGTGATTTGAGAAATCAGATTTGGTTCCAAGCATTTGTGTTGTGATATATACCTTTGCTGTGGTTCAATCTCAGTATTTTATTACCCGAGATAAAACCATCCAAACAGCTATAAATGTTGTTCTATCTTGTGCAATCAGGTATTGAGATTGAACCATTTCGGAACCTCATTTCTGGCGCTTTGTGGCCTAGAACTGATTTTGGACATTACGGTCTCCTCAAACGACTAGGATGTTTCCAATGTTACCATCCGAGTCCAACAACCCCATGTTTTAAACGGGAATAGAAAGGACCCGCCTCTAAAATTTCGGGACGCAGTTTCTTGAGGTTCAAGGCTAGGGATCGATTTCTGACATCATAATTGTACTTAACGGATCAAAACCTTTCAAATCCTGCCAACGCCGTCCAACAACTTCATTTTTAATAGGTGAATGGAAGGGACCCGAGCCTATAACGTCAGGACCCCATTCCTTGAGCTTGGTGTCCTGGGCCTGATATCTGACATTACTACTGCACTCAGGGGCAGTGGTAATGTCTGAAATCATTAACCTAACTATGTGGGCGAATGGGTATCCTCCCCGCTGGTCTAGTGGCTAGCACGTGATCCTTTATTACCCCTGAGTTTTTCAATGAATGCATTTTGACTACTTGTACTAATTCTTCTTTTAGAAGGGTTCAATTAATTCCGTTGTTTAATACGTAGTCACTGTTGAACAAAGTTCTCATTTTTATATCTGGCAATAAGGCCCCCTCTCTTCTGTCTCTAGACTCAGTCATATTACACTTAATAAATGCCAAATTACGATTTTTATCAACAAAGAGAAGCTGGTAAATAATAATAATAATAATAATAATAATAATAATAATAATAATAATAATAATATTAATAATAATAATAATAATAATAATAAAGCATCTGAATAATAAATATATTTTTTCACCCTTCTTTAAAATTTCTGTGTGCTTCTCTGAATCTGGATATGTTGTTTTATCGTGTATAACGCAAAAAGGCTTCAAACAGCAATCTGGCAAAAAGTATTTGTGTAAAAGACACAAACGTCTTATCAGTGGTTCTAGGAAGAACTAAACTGACCTTGTTTCTGTTTGCCTTTAAACACAATGTTACGATTCACAAGGCACAGACAAAAGTACAGAGCAACATGATATTTCGCCTAAGGGCAGGTTCGTTGCTAAACTGAAGACTAGCACTCTGTCAACATATTGCATAGCTATCAATAAGTCACAATCACAGGTGCTTTCCAAACGTTTTGTATAACAGGTTAATCAAACTACGTTGCTGTAGGTAAGGTATGATACTCTCAAAGACCGAAAAATGTTAGAGCTCAGAGCCGTACCTAGAAATTTCGTTGCCAGGGGCAAAGTAGAATTCGGCGTCCCCCGACACTCACCTTACCAACCTTTGACTTTTCTTTTCTGTGCTTTTATTTTTAACATATAAGAGAAACACATTTTTGTTGTTATGTTACGCTTATTTTTTTTAACAAGCCGTTTGGACAGACCATAGGAACAGCCAAAAGTGATCGTTATGTATTCTTCAACAAATAAGAGCCGCTCTCAAGAAGTTTATTTTAGACCTGCTACTTTGTATACAAATCCTATTGGAGAATAATTATGAAAAAAAGCATGGAGTCGATTCTCCTACGTTAGCGGGATCATGTTACACATGGAGTTGGTGGACGCTAGAGGTACGTTGGAAAGGTCCTTGTCCCCTGAGTGAAGTAGTAATGTCAGAAATCAGGCCCAACCCACGAAGCTCAAGGAATGGGGTCCTGACGTTATGGGTTCGGGTCCCTTCTATTCACCTATTAAACATGAAGTTGTTGGTCGGAGTTGGCGGCATTTGAAAAGTTTTGATCCGTTAGGCACAATTGTGATGTCAGGAATCGATTCCTAGCCTTGAACCTCAAGAAACTGCGTCCCGAAGTTTTAGAGGCGGGTCCTTTCTATTCCCCTTTTAAACATGGGGTTGTTGGACGCGGATGGTAAAATTGGAAAGATCCTAGTCGTTCGAGGACAGCGTAATGTCCGAAATTGGTTCCTGGCATCAAATGTCTGTCCCAATTGGCGCCAGACATGACTGTCCCAATTGGCTCAATCTCAATACCCGGTTGCGCAAGATAGAGATTGAACGACAGCAAAGGTATACATTACAACCCAAATGCTTGGAATCGAATCTGATTTCTGATATCACCGCAATGCTCTAAGGTCCAAGACCTCTCCAATGATTAAAGCAAGTCAATGATGACAGAAGAATTGGTTGAATGAAATGTGGGAGGAAGCGGGAGTACCCTGACGAAACCCACGGATACTATCTTGTGCACCACAAACTTACTTGGCGCACCAGAAGAAACGCTCCACCACTGAGTCACGGCGCACAATGATTAAAGTAAGTCAATAATAATAGAAGAATTGATGGAATGAAATGTGGGAGGAAGGGGAAGTACCCTGACAAAACCCACAGATACGATTTTGTCCGCCACAAAATTACTTGGCCAACCAGAGGAAGCGCTGTACAGCTGAGCCACTGCACCCAATGGTTGAAGTAAGTCAATGATAATAGAAGAATTGGTGGAATGAAATGTGGGAGGAAGCGGGAGTACCCTCAGAAAAAGCCCACTGATACGGTCTTGTCCCCCACAAACTTACTTCGCCCACCAGAGCAAAGGCTTTAAAATTGAGCCACTGCGCCCAAGGATTGAGGCAAGTCAATAATAATAGAAGTATTGGTGGAATGAAATGTAGGAGGAAGCGCGAGTACCCTGACAAAACCCACGGATACGATTTTGTCCATCACAAACTTACTTTGCCCAGCCAAGAAGTGCTGAACAGTCGAGCCACTGCCCCCAATGATTGAAAACAGTCAATGATAATAGAAGAATGGGCGGAATGAAATGTGGGAGGAAGCGGGTGTACCCTGACAAAACCCACAGATACGATCTTGACCACCATAAAATTACTTGGCCAACCAGAGGTAGCGCTGTACAGATGAGCCACTGCGCCCAATGATTGAAGTAAGTCAATGATAATAGAAGAATTGGTAGAATGAAATGTGGGAGGAATCGGGAGTACCCTGATAAAAAGCCCACTGATTCGGTCTTGTCCCCCACAAACTTAATTCGCCCACAAGAGGAAAGGCTTTACCATTGAGCCACTGCGCCCAAGGATTGAAGCAAGTCAATAATAATAGAAGAATTGGTGGAATGAAATGTAGGAGGAAGCGGGAGTACCCTGACAAAACCCACGGATACGATTTTGTCCACCACATACTTACTTTGCCCAGCAAAGAAGTGTTGTACAGCCGAGCCACTGCCCCCAATGATTGAAAAAAGTCAATGATAATAGAAGAATTGGTGGAATGAAATGTGGGAGGAAGGAGGAGTACCCTGACAAAACCAACAGATACGATCTTGTCCACCATAAAATTACTTGGCCAACCAGAGGAAGCGCTGTACCACTGAGCTACTGCCCACGATGATTGAAGTAAGTCAATAATAATAGAGAAATTGGTGGAATGAAGTGTAGGAAGAAGCGGGAGTACCCTTTGAAAACCCACGGATACCATCTTGTGCACCATAAACTTACTTGGCACACCAGAAGAAACGCTCTACCAATGAGCCGCTGCGCCCGAGGATTGAAGTAAGTCAATAGTAATAGAAGAATTGGTGGAATGAAATGTGAGAGGAAGCGGGAGTACACTGACAAAACCCACAGATACGATCTTGTCCACCAAAAATTTACTTGGCCCACCAGAGGACATAATTTACCACTGACCTACATCTCTCAACGATTGAAGTAAGTCAATAATAATAGAAGAATTGGTGGAATGAAATGTGGGAGGAAGTGGGTGTACCCTGACAATACCCACAGATACGATCTTGTCCACCCCAAAATTACATGGCCAACCAGAGGAAGCGCTGTACCACTGAGCCACTGCCCACAATGATTAAAGAAAGTCAATAATAATAGAAGAATTAGTGGATTGAAATGTGGGAGGAAGCGGGAGTACCCTGACAAGACCGACGTATACGATCTTGTCCACCACAAACTTGGCCCACCAGAGGAAAGGCTTTACCACTGAGCCACTTCGCACAATGATTGAAATAAGTCATATATAATAGAAGAATTGGTGGAATGAAACGTGGGAGGAAGTGGGTGTACCCTGACAAAACCCACGGATATGATCTTGTCCACCACAAACGTACTTGGCCCACCACACGAAAAGCTTTACAACTGAGCCATTGCGCCTAAGCATTGAAGTAAATCAATAATAATAGAAGAATTGGTGGAATTAAATGTTGGAGAAAGTGGGGGTACTCTGAGAAAACCCACGGATACGATCTTGTTCACCACACACTTACTTGGCCAGCCCGAGGAAGCGCTGTAGCAGTGAGCCACAGCTCCCAATGATTGAAGTAAGTCAATAAAAATAGAAAAATTGGTGGAGTGAAATGTGGGAAGAAACAGGAGTACCCTGACAAATCCCACAGATACGATCTTGTCCATCACAAAATTACTTGGCCAACAAGAGGAAGCGCTGTACCACTATTCCACTGCGCACAATGATAAAAGTAAATCAATAATAATGGAAGAATTGATGGAATGAAATGTGTTAGGAAGGGAGAGTACCCTGACAAAACCCACTGATACGATCTTGTCCCCCACAAAATTACTTCGCCCACCAGAGGAAAGGCTTTTCCATTAAGTCACTGCGGCCAATCATTGAAGAGAGTGAATGATAATAAAACAATTGGTCGAATGAAATGTGCGAGGAAGCTGGAATGTCGTATGAAAACCCACGAATACGATCTCGTCCACCACAAACTTACTTGACCCACCAGAGGAAACGCTTTTGCATTGAGCCACTGCGCCCAAGGTTTGAAGTAAGTCAATAGTAGTAGAAGATTTGGTGGAATGAAATGTGGGAGGAAGCGGAGTACCCTGACAAAACACACGGATACGATCTTGTCCTTCACAAACTTACTTGGCCCACCAGAGGAAAGACTTTACCACTGAGCCACTGCGCCCAAGCATTGAAGCAAGTCAAAAATAGAATTGGTAGAATGAAATGTGGGAGGAAGCGGGAGTACCCTGACAAAACCCACGGATACGATCTTGTACACCAGAAACTTACTTGACTCACCAGAAGAAGGGCTCTACCACTGAGGCACTGCGCCCAATGATTGAAGAGAGTGAATGATAATAGAAGAATTGGTGGAATGAAATGTGGGAAGCAGTAGATTACCCTGACAAAACACACGGATACGATCTTGTCCACCACATACTTTCTTTGCCAACCAGAGGAAGCGCTGTACCACTGAACCACTACGCCCATGATTGAAGTAAATCAATGATAATAGTAGAATTGGTTAAATGAAATGTGGGAGGAGGCGGAAGTATCCTGACAAAACAGATGGATACAATCTTGTACACCACAAACTTACTTGGCTCACCTGAAGAAACTCTCTACCACTGAGCCACTACGCACAATGATTGAAGAGAGTCAATGATAATATAAGAATTGGTGGTATGAAATGTGCGAGGAAGCGAGAGTGCTCTGTCAAACCCACGGATAGGATCTCGTCCACCACAAACTTACTTGGCCCACCAGAAAAAGGCTTTACTACTGAGGAACCGCGCCGAATGATTAAGGTAAATCAATGATAATAGAAGAATTGGTTGAATGAAATGTGGGAGGAAGCGCTAGTACCCTGACAAAACCCACGGATACGATCTTGTCCAACACTAATTTTCAGGCAGGGGATCGAAACAGTAAGGACGCCACGCACCAGAGGAAACGCTCTACCACTGTGCCACCGTGACCAATGATTAACGCAAGTCAATGATAATAGAGGAATTGTTGGAGTTAACAGTGGGAAAAGCGGGAGTATCCTGAGAAAACCGAGAGATACGATCTTGTCCACCAGAAACTTACTTCGCCTGAGATCGAAACAATAAGGACCCCACGCACCAGAGGAAGCGCTCTGCCACTGAACTACCGCGCCGAATGATTACAGTAAGTCAATGATAATAGAAGAATTGGTAGAACGAAAGTGGCAAGAAGCCGGAGTACCTTGAGAGAATCTACGGATACGATCTTGTCCACCGCAAACTTATTTGACCGGGGATCGAAATAATATGGACTACACGCACCAGAGTTGGTGGTGTACCATTGAGCCACCAAGCTCCACAACAAGAACAAGAAAACTGGAAGTTACTAGGAAACATTTTAAGAAGCAATATCTTTCAATGGTAAAGACCACTGCCCTATGATCGTCTTTTAATAACTCCATGAGCAGAAAAGACTGATACGTCCCTCTCTTATTATTTCTTTTTAAAACCGGATATCCGGATATTACCCTTTATTCGTCATCCCTATGTAATCAGCTATCCGAATGTTCTATTATCAAGATATTATCCGTTATCTTTATAAATTACCCGGATATATCCATTATCCGTATATTATCCGACATCCAGATATTATCCGTTATCCGTCATCCGGATATCATCCGTTATCCAGATCTTATCCGTTATCCGGATATTATCCGTCAGTCAGACATTATCCGTCATCCGTTATCCATCATCGGTTTTGTTATCCGTCAACCGGATATTACAAATCCGGATAAGTTTGTTTCCGATATCAGAATAAAAAATTATCCAGATGTGGCCATTCCTAATCAGCATCCGCAGAAGCATACACGAACTACATGTCTTCAAAGTCTGCTACACCAGAGTATGAGCGGATCCAGGGGGCGAACATGGTGATTGCCCCTCACAAAAGGAATCTTTCTTATTTTATTACTTTATATAAAACCTATTCCAGAGTTTGTAGCTATAAAAGTAGCTCTAAGTAGGAATATTATCAACTACCCAGCCCCCAGAAGTCCATCGTGGATCCGCCTCTGGACAAGAGGATGGGAAACACTTATTATTCACATTCAGTTTGCACATCTCAATAAATAAACAATATTTTCATTCACTTCCATCTACTACTGCATTCTACTGAACTGTAACGACTTTTTATGTTTAAAAATAATTATTCATTTTTCAATAATTGTAAATGTTTATAAGTTCAGTAATTCACCATGAATAGAGTCAACTAGAAGTGTTTTTGTAACGAAGAAATAACAACATGAACTGTGGAATATCTTCTCACAAACTATCGAGAGTTGAGAGTCGACAAACTTTACTCTTTCGTTTACCGATTACCTCGAAACCGCGGTAGCCAGAATTAGCCCAGGATAGGAGACTTATATAAATGAAAATCGCAGGAAAATGAAGAAGTTTTTTAGTCTGTAGAAAAAGGAATGAAATCTCTAATTTCTAGTTCTGTTAGTCTTGTAACTCTTAGTCCGTACCAAAGTACTGATAGAAATATGGCCAATGAATTATGACTATTTTGTAGAACATTCCATTTTAATATCACAGGAAATTCATCTTCCGGCGGTGTACTGTCGCTGATTTATGATAACAATCAGAAACAGAAGTAAAAGGTAAATTATAGTAATAGTTTTCTGTTAATTTTTGCATTTAAGGGGAGACGGAAAACCTACTTTTATCTTAACATTTGTTTTTCTTAAAATTTCTATTCGGGTTCACACCCTTTCCCCTCAACATTGAATACGGAAATGGAGAACTTATTTAGAATTTGGTTGTTGATTCCAGTATATTGCAAGCATCACTTCTCGGACCTGGGCCTGCGATATGTCGATACATCGCTATCGTCGATATCTATATTATCATATATCAACATTCGATGTCGCGAATATATAGATATGAATATATCATTCTAAATTTTCGATATCGATATTCGGGGGGCGGCGAGGTATAAGGGACCCGTAAGGCTTGCGATGGATGAAGAAATTAAACTTACTTTTTACAATATTGTTTTCTAATCATAATATCTTTATTACCACAAATTGCAATGTAAATACATCCACTTGCAAATTTGCAATATTATATGGTATAATTTCTAAGGCGCCAGAACTTTTCTTTTCCCTGAAAAAAGAAACAAAAAATCACGTGCAAAAGCAAGTGCTTCGAACTTTGAACTAGAATTTACCAGAAGAAAGTTTTTTATTTCTCTCTTGGAGGTTTGCACCCGTTTTGACCTTTGGGACCGCTCATTGACAAAACGTGCACACATGATCGCTATATGAATTCATTCTCTTAGACGGAGTCAGAGATTTTGAAAAGGAAACGACTTTTTAATAATAATAATAATAATAATAATAATATTAATAATAATACTTACTATTATTATTATTATAACAATGGGGTTTACAAGTAGGGTCCCATTTCTTTATCTTGCATGGGAGGCCGCAAGTCTGCTACGCCACTGGTGTCCCCTATTCGGTGCTTGTCTCTTTTTCGTTTCGTTTAGCTATTTGTTTTTGTGCTGTTAGGCTTTTATATGAAACCTTTATATTATATAACTCTTTCTTTTTATGAGTTTCCTTTTTTGGGTGGGAGGGGGAAAGAGAGAAATGCTTTCTTCTTATATCTGTTTCTTACCATTCATCTTGTTTGAACTGCTTAAGTAAGTCATTTTGTAACTTTTGATGTCATCCAACTCCGTCACAATAATAAAATTGTCATTCTTAACAATTTGTTTTATTCTCTTATTTGCAGTTTGCCACACTGATATATTTGTTACAAAATTGTGGTTTGGTCCAACGCCTTTCGAATTCGCAACCAACCGAAGCGCCGAGCTTTTTGAGTTGCCTGCTATTGCAGGAAAAGGAGAACTGTAGGTGGTAAGGCACTTTTGGAGTCGTGTATACAATAAATGCAATCGAGATATACGCAAACAGTAGGAAGGGAAAAGAGTGGAAGAATGATCAGGTGCTCTTATCGCGGGAGGATAAAAAGGTTGCGAGACAGGACAACACGGAGTGTTCAGTTTAGCATGTGAGTTAAGGTAGGAGAAGGATGAATAGGGCAATGACATTAAAACTAGAGTGTGAAATCACAATGTGTTACCGAAAGAGGGGAACACGAACCGAAAATGCCGGCATGTAGAAGGAAGGATATGATTGTGTTAATAACAATAATAATTAACGGTATACCGACTAACATCATTACACGGTAAAAAAGACACATCCCTCTTTCTCTGAGAACAGCGCGCTGTACAATTTAACACAAGTATACCCCGATGAAAGAGGTTATGATATGTAAAGAAGAGATTCGTACTATCCCTCTCTTATCTTAATGTTAAAAAGATGGACGAAGAGATATAAATCGAACTTAGAAATATTCTTGAACTTCTGTAATGTTCTACGAAACGGTCCGTACTACTCTAAATTTCACTAATTGCAATACTCAATTATTGGAATAGGTGAACACCACTCCTTCGGTGCGAGACATAGTACTAGAAAGATGTTATGAAGTAATTCCCCATGGTTGCATGTGAAACGGGGTAGGATCCGCTGTATTAAAATAATTTATACTTAAATAAAGTTTTAGGTTGGCCAACCACTAATAATAATACTATAAGTTAAATAATTAAAATGGAATGTAAACAGTGGAAATGTTTAATCTCTTGGTATGTGCTCGCAAGCAATCGCTAAATTCATTTTGTCTACATGGGAAGTGAGTCTGCTCTCAGACGGAAATAGTCGAAGAGTTTCAAAGCGTTACGTCACCTAAAACAAAATGGCTTCCATCCGCTCAACCAAAATACAGGCTTATCAACGACAAGATAATACTATTTTTTTCTTTTTTCTTTTTGCCCCGACGATAAATAAAAGTCACATCATGACGAGTTAATGACGTAACACTAGCTCTCAAGAACATATGATTGTATGACTAAGATATTGTTCAACGGAAGTAGGGAATGTCACAGTGAAAGGAGTTGTAGGTTCGATCCGTAAGAGGAAGTCTGGGTGTTTTTCTGTTGAATATTCCATCCAAATCGTATAATACCATTAAAAGCCACCTGCTCGCGACATTGGGATAATGTGGAAGAGTGTACACTGCAGTGCGATTATACGGCAAATGTGAGAAAATAGTGTAGGGACATGTAACCCTGTGAAGTATTCCGAACTCGTTTTCTTTTCCTAGTGTGCAATACAGAAATTCGTATTCGATACGAATTAACGTGCCATATGGTATGATCCAATGGCGACTACTAAATAATAATTACTTAGAATATCCATTCCTGTGTAGTGCTCAGCCGCAGAATTCCTACACGGAACGAATCGTGGGATGCTGCCTTAGTCTGCCATAAAATGAAGCGAAGTGCTTATGAAACAACGCTCTGCTCTAATAGCAAGTTCTTAGAAATCCATCCCCATACATGAATGTAATTTCCTTAAAGAATGAAGCAAATGACGGGATGGTACCGTGATGTCGAGAGTAATTATTGTTAACAGTTTAACAGTTATCTAGTATTTAATGCCAAGCACACTGCCGAAGACAATCATAAACCGTACTCTACGGAATTAGTAACTTTAGTTGAATAAAATAATTGATAATATTAATAATATATTGTAGATGACGCTAATTAATTAATTCTTATAGTTAATAAGAATAAGATAATAGTACAGTAAGGATAAAAGAATGTAAATCCATATACATCTTATTTTGTAATAATGTATATAAATATACTGACCAATAGGGGCAGAAAAGGAAAAAGTAGTTATCCACAGATGGACAGATGTACACTTATAGCATCGGAAGAGTAGAAGTCCGCTGGTCTTAAGCGGTGCAATGTTCATGTATGCTAGTTCAAAGTTATGTAATATTACAATGTCACATGCAATCAGCTATGCGACTACAAACCCAGCGGAAGTGATCACGTAATCTTGCTCTTACTAACCCAGATTAGAACTTCCGTAAATAGTAGTCATAGACCTTGTAATATTTCTTCAGTAGGTAAGATCGGTTGCTCTTCTAGTAAATCGTGACGTAGCTAGAGAGGATCAGTACAGGAAATAAAGACCCAAAGACCCGTTTGTCAGCGGTTACGGGCATCCACTAATACACTTTGTGACTTATATTGTCCCCTTTTCATATAAAATACATAGGCTTATTTAGTAAAAGAGAAAACAAGAACGTACGGGACACTGCACTAAACTTCTGTATTACGAATTTCCTAAGTTGTGTAAACCGTCGCCATTACTGAAATATATGACTAGGAGATACAAACAAAATAATTTACATCTGGAAATTCGAATGTCAGAAAGACATCCCTCAAGGATAAACTACTTCTTACCGATTTTATTAGAAATGTTTATGGAAAACAGATACAATGTTAGGACTACTCTAGACAAAATCGCGTATTTCAACCTTCAGCAAATTACCTTTGGTGTTGGGAGTAAAAATGGAACGTGAAGACACCCCCTGAGAAGTACTATGAAAACCTTATGGAAACCTTATGGCAAAATGCGTTCAAGAAGATGGCGCCTCGACAAATGCGCAGATAACCATAGTACACAGACAGATGGACGCATAGACGGACTGTAGAAGGTAGTGAACAAGAAAAAGAGAATGGTATCTGGTTTTAAAAAAACCGAAACCTACTCAGAGTTGATTGCCAAACAAGGCATGTTCCACAACTGGTATTTGTTGGAGAGCCATTCCCCACCCTAACGTCTCGCCTCCCCTAGGTCAAAAGTCGCAAATAAAACCATTCACTATTGGTATGGTGACCGGTGATATAAGGAAACGGTAAATCACTTTCCCCCAAATGATTTTAATAACTCCCAATATTAGTACATGTCACTTACAGCCTAGGAGCTGAAATTCAGAGACGAAAAGTTCCCTCCGAGTGCAACCGATGTAAGTATACACAATCCGAAGAAGAAAGACTAAAACAACTCATAATCTTGAGAACGTCTGTTATATCAATGAACCACAGACCGGAAACCACATATCCGTTTATTCATAGCATCTTTCCTTGTGCACGTTTTAAGCCTCTAAATAACTTAACATTGTAAAGAACTAGTTAACAAATATCACAGAATAAAATTATTTTGGTCTCGTTAGAACGAGCGACTTTGAGATGGAAATATACAGCCGAGTCCTCTTTAGGCTAAATATCTAAATGTGTTTAATATATATATATCAGTGCAATTCCCTTAATTATAACATAGAACTTTATATTGAAACAGTACCACCCAGTGGCGGATCTGGTACGAAAGCAAGAGGCCTAGCCTCCCCTTCCAATTTATTGGCTGACCGAAATAATTGAAGCCTACATTTATACATATTTGGAAGTTTATAATAAGCATTGTTTCCTCAGAAATACTCTCCTTTCACGAATATTCTGGTATTATTAATCTCCGGCAATTTCTCCCACACTGGTGCGATTGTAGGTAATATGTGGGTATATCATGTCTATGTTTGTGCTGAGAATTTCTTTCTAGATGCATCCTAACCATGTCCAAGCAGCAAAGTCCAAAAGGAGAAAATATGGAAGGAAGGGTTACAACCTATGATGGAGAAAGAAGACCAAGAAGGCAAGCAGAAAGAGTATTGAGCAGAAGCAGTAAACACGAAGTATAATAAAACGTTCTTCAAAGTATTTGTATATTCAAGAATAGCACAATCAGTTTTCATACAAACAAATATTAGAATCATAGCCAGTAGTATATATCCATAATTGTGCAAGAGGTGAGAACTAGACACGTCTTATATCAGGTACATCTAATGTAGACCATGTCTTATTTCATATAGACAGTGGAAAACTTATGTATATACAATTTCAAAATTATAGGTTAATCACAATAATAATAATAATAATAATAATAATAATAATAATAATAATAATAATAATAATAATAATAATATAATAACGATAAGAGGATCCCGAATCAAAACACTATTGGCAATAGGAAACGTTGTATCATCTTGAGACTAGTGTGTCTCGTCTCGTCTCAAGCACAGCATGACCTGAATATAAACCATCAATAGTGAAATAAATAAATAAAAAAGAAGACAACCTGCAATGTGGGTAATTTGATCTTGTTAGATATTTTTTTTTTAAAAAAAATGCTAAAATATAGAGAATGAACTTCAGTATCCATAGTAATAATAATAATTGAATTCGATTTTAGCTGCTGGATGGCAAGAAATGGCAGATAACTGTAATATAAACCATCTCAACGGTGGAATTAATCATTGTTTCATTCTGTTCACTTGACATTTTTTTTTCATTTTTATTTACATAGATTTTGAAACGCAATCCATGCGAAAGGCAATCAGACGAAATGCACCCGTGTTGATTTTTTTTATTTTACCATAGTCAAGAGATTCTAGTTTGGAGTAACGGAGGCAAGAACTGAAATTATTAAAAAAAAATGTTAAATAGTGTAATAAGATCCAGTATAATCTTTTTTTTTGTCTCCCACAGAGATGAGAGGCGAGCGATATCCATCTATGCATCCCAGACAACCTGTTAAGGATGATCAAAACCCAATTGGTAAACCATTCTTGCATCCCAAGGCACGTGAGTAGGAGGCGACGATGTGGACATCCAGAATTACATAAAGGAAATCCTAGCAGGCTACGAGTCTCATTTCTCGTCTTCTATGCTCTGGGTCGATACGACGGAACAGAAGTTAACACATCCCCATCTGAGAGACAATATCTTCTTTAAAATCCACTAATCAGCCTTCCACTAATTAAACTGGAAGACATCTATCGTTCTATCATTTACAAGTATCAGACGTAAGCAGGAGAAAAGTCAGAGCATCCATTCTGAACCAAACAAATGAAGACAACCTAAGAAAGACGCTCGTACACATCCACGTTTCCTTCCTCTAGTATCTATACTTCTGATATAAGCTAACATGGTCTACGGACCAGTATTACGTTATAATACCAGAGGCACAGTTATGCCTCCCATCTGTTTTTTTGGGAGGGGGCTGAATCTCGTATAACTTTTAAAAGCCCCTATCAGTGGAGCTGAATTTCATATAACCTTAGAGGCAGTATACGCTACGCCATGCTGAATTACAGAATGTCATCTATCCAAATTAAAGGGAAAGACAGGCCATCAAATCGGAGCAAGCAAGCTGAGGAAAAAGTCACATTCATAAGCACACATTGCCTTCTCTAGCATCTATACTTCCAATTTAAGCCAACCTGGTCTACTGACCGGATAGGCCAGCTACTTTAAATTACTAGAGGCACAGTCACGCCTCCCATCTGTTTCTGGGGCTAAATCTCTCATATCTTAAAAAGCCCCCACTGAAGACTATAACCCCATGGAAACGTTATATTATCAACCTGGAAGTGGTCTGAACTGGAAATGTCCAGAGTGAATTTGACATCTCGCTCACAAGGAAGCCGAGTAAGAAATATGTTGCCGAGATATCCAAGGGATAATGGTGACGACACTGGGAGAAACCTTGCAGTGACCAAATGGAGGCCTTTTCTATGAAATCACAAGAAAAATACGTAACTACTAGTGAGTGAGAACATTATCATAGCCGAACTTTTGCCTACGTGAAACCTGCTGCGGAACTACACATTCCAAGACCTGTATGGAAAAGTAATAATTTCAAGTGTTAATACCTGTTCTATAATCCAGTGACAATGATTAAAACCATGAAGAAACATACTAGTGAGTGTGTGAACTGATCATGTTAAAAAAAAAAAGGAAAGGACCTTATAACAAAGGAAATAGTAAAAGAATGATATGCGAAATATAGAAATTATAAAAGAAATCACAAAGAGAACAGTGTAATATGAATGAAGCATGAATATTAAAGTATATTAAGGTATACACTAGGTTGATTGCAGACATAATCTGATGAAGTCACTCTACTACTACTACAAAATTAATATAACAAAGTGGGCTAAAGTAATATGGAATCGTTCACAAAGGAAGGAGTTTCACACAGAGGTCGTGAGCTTCCTACGAAGTCTTAATGAGTCTTGAACAGTATTAATGAGTTTCTACTGAGTATAAGTAATCATAATGAGTTCAAATAGAGTAATAGTAGGTCTAGTATCCTAAGTAATAGTACTGGTAATAAGTCATCAAAATCATAGTTAATTCTAAGGAAAATACTCTCGATACAGGAAACTATGTGAACATAAATTAACCCTCTCTCCTCTCATAAACTTATTTGTTAAAGCTATACCACTAACTCCATCAGTATAACTTGGGCGAGGATGCCCAATATACTGAAGGTCATATAGTGACCTTCAGTTCCAATGGGTGGAGGAGGATGTTACGATACAAGTTTTGGGCCTTATACTGTCAGGATACGGCCCTGTCTAGATTCGTAAACGGGCACCAAACATATGTACCACGGATAAGTGAAGTTGAGGGAACTACAAACGATAAACATTAACATAGAATGTTGACGGAAATTGTAGTCGAGTTTAGCACCGGAAGCGCGGACAGATAAGAAATTCACTTCTTTTTAAGTTTAAGCAGTGCTTATATGCAAAGGAAAGAATAATTAAGAATTAAAATTTTAAACAGGATAATGAGTCGATAAGGTGGATAGACTGTGTGTTCACCTTAAAATCTCAGTGACACCAGGGTAGAAAAACAGCGTTTTTCTGCTGGGTTGGAACATGAATGAGAGGTGTCCTGGTTCGACTCCCAGTCGAGCTCGGTACACATGAAAATGTTAGGTAATAGGAGGACGAAGTATGAGACTGAGTTGTACTTGGTTGGCTGATCGCAACAGGAAGCTTGGCCGACTGTATGCATGATCATACCTAACGTGTGCAAGTTCTATCCTAGGTTCGAAGTAAGTCACTGGCGAAGCCGTACAAGGCCGTAAACTTGCTTTGAACCGGTCGGAACCTGGATTCCTGGCTTGTGCGTTAGGAGTGTAATGAACGCAATAGGTAAAGAGGACTTGTTAGGTAAAGAGAGATTGGTATGTGAGTGATGGCAAGCAGAATTAACGGCGATCTCTGATGTTTAACAGAGATATGGAGGAAAAATGCTGTTGTGAACGATAATTGCACGACATGGAGAATATTCCCTCTCATTAAATTTACTTTAATACGTTCAGCTAAATTGTTGTTCTCTTCAACAAATTACTTTTGTTTTCTCATATAAAACTTTGTGTTGATGAAAAATTTGGATTTTGCAGAAATTCATAAACAGATGCGATTTCCGGTATTCAGACAAATACGGAAATAATATATCTCTCTCTATTGTTGTGTCTTCTTCCATCTCACTCTAAAGAGGCGTGTCCAAGGTTACAGGAATCCTATCCCTCCTTTTGTGGGTCGGCCCAAAGTTATAGTTACCTTACTTCCCGAGTATAAAAACTCGAGTTCGGAGCCCCGCTGGGTCCTACAGGAGCTTTTTCGCAGTGTCTACTGAACTCGATACGTGTTGTTTTAAAGGTTACTCTAAGATAGAATCCACACGGTGAACACTCGCAAACATGTAAGGAGAATAAAAGATAGCGCGCGGATGTTAAAGACAGTAAGGTAGTCGACATGCACCCACGTCCGCCAACTTAGGAACAAGACCGAGAGTAAGCAACCTCCTCCTCCGTCCCAAAACGGGAGTTCTAAGGTGAATTTTGTCCAAGTTAGGAATTATTAACAGTTAAGCGATTTTTAAAGCGAACTTAGTCTCTGTTTGCCTATGGCAGACCAATGAAATCTAAAGCTTTCCCTATTATTGTGGCCGCGTTGGTCGGCTGTGTCAGCAAGCATAAACTGATCCCAGCCGAGTTGGGTATCGTAGAAAAGTCTACGCACTGTAGACTCAAACTGTATTAGGCAGAAATAGTCTGAAGTAATGCTGTAATGTGTTTTAATTAAATTTCTCGAAAACTTAAGAATTTAATAATAATTTTAACAACTTTATAAATTTTCATTCTGTTGTAATGAGATACTCTCGGAACGAGCTGAAACGTACTCGTCCCTTGATGACAGCTTGAATTAGAACTATGAGCACCAATATTAATAACGCCCGACGAGAATGTAATTTTCCCGTTGTTCCGAGCAAATTTGGTTCATTTTGAGATTTACTTCAATTTTTCCAGCTTTCTTACAAACTCAAGTTGTGCGCGACTAGCAGACATCCATGGAAAAGCTAAACAGCTGGTTCTGTGATTATTTCTAGTGTTTCAGGGAAACTCATGACCACTCATATATATAAAATTAGCCAGTAGTAATGTAGAAATTTCAAATCGAGGTATCATTCTCGGCCATAGCCGAGTGGTATCTGGTTAATATATTTTTGTATTTTTTTATTTTTCTTAATAAAGCTATTTAATTGAGGGAATGAATTTAATTTTCAGAGAATCCCTTAGGAAATTATATGTAGTAAGGAGGACAATTTCTTTCCTATGTTGGAAGACATGCTGTATGAAGGTGCAATCCTCAAATACCAGTGTTTCGATCGCCCACCTCTCGTAGGTGCCAAGTTTAGTGATTAACTTTAATGCTCTACCGTTTCTGGGTCTCGATGGTACATGATGGACGCCGGGCCCAGTAAAGAATCCCATACACTTCGGATTCTCTCGAAGTGGGATTCGACCGCTTGAGTTCAACCAAGCTTTCGGCTGAAATCGAGATGTACCGGGAGTGTCTTGACCCAGGTCTTATTGAAGCTACGCCATGTGTCACCACAACACATTATTTTTTTTCTTATTGTTACGGGCCTCCGTAACAACTGCCACGTAGAAAATTCCCATGCAATTTTTATTATAATATTCCAACTGAAGTAAATGTTTGTGTTGTAAAACAACAACAAGACGTTGGACCTTTACTTCGAAAACTTAATGTTTATGATGAAGAGAATGCACACATCAAATGTTTTCTCTTTCACACACCACAGTATGTTAAAGTAGAGAAAAAGCATTTTGAAGTAAACTTAAAGGATAAACACGGGCAAAACTACCATTTCAATTTGGAACTTCTAACTTTATACTTTAAGCAGAAATGATTTCTGATAGTATTGATGATAGTTTTTACATTACACTCGTTTCAAATGCTAGTACTGGTGTATATCCAAAAAATACTCCGTCACATTTTATTAATCAATTCAATAATACTATTCGCTTATCTGAATCAGATTGGTGTGTTGGTTAAGTGAAATACACATACCGCAAAACATGTCATAATGTTATCAATGGTGAAAATGTTGTTTGGTTTACATTAAAAAATGGGGAACCTGAGAAAAGTAAAATTACACCGGGATATTATCCAACCCCGTACCATTAATCGAAGAAATAAAGTTTCCAAATTCATAAGATTTAATGTTTCAAATACAGTATTCATAGATTGTGATCAACGTGTTAAATCACTTACATTGTCACCAACATTGTCTTTACAATTAGGATTTCCCGAAAATAAAGATCTTGTTTTACATAAAGCTGGGTTTAAACAATCTTAAGTTGATATTGGTTATCCACACCAAATTTTTGTGTATAGTGGTATTGTACAATATCAATACTTAGGTGATACCAAAGCACCATTATTACGTATTGCAACAATTTGCAATGTGAAATACGGAAAAGTGCAAACAATTACATTTCAAGATATGACCATGCAGGGCGAAATTTGCCTTTTCGTTCCGGGACATTGACGGTAACACTTCATTTTAAACGCGCTGCTCCTAAATAAAAAAATGAAATCTAGACGTATATGTTATCAACGTGGTCATGGAATACCTTATTTTTCAGGACCAGTTTATCAACGTGGACATGGTATCGGTAGTTTCTTTAAGGGTTTAGCACGTATTGGATTACCATTTCTTAAATAAGGTGCAAAAGCATTAGGTCGTCAAGTATTACAAACAGGTATACAAGTTGCAGGCGATGTATTAGAAAATCGTCCAATAAAAGAATCCGTTTGCGCACGTGTAAAAGAGACTGGTAAATCATTGAAGACAAAAGCTGTCAATAAAGTTGGTCAGTTACTATCTGGTAGCAGTAAGAGACGGCCACGAAAACGTAAAGCTCCTGTAATACGAATTGAACCACCAATCAAACGTAAACGTTCTCGTAATGTTAAACGTAAAACAAAAAGAAAGAAGACTAAAGATATATTTTCATAATGGCTTTACCTAATTAAAATATCCATGAATGCTCTACTTCAGAATTTGACTTATTTTCCGTTCCAATGACACAAATTGCTATAGTAGCAACTTCTCATGTGGAATATCGTCCTATTTCTACACTAATTTCATAAGGACCTATTGAATTTGTTATTCCTGGTGAAACAGGTGAATTTAGTCATCCTGCTTATCTTTATCTTTATGTATGTTGTAAAATTACAAAATCAAATGGTAATAATTTAGATGCAAACAATGTAGTTGCACCAGTAAAGAACTTTTTACATTCATTATTTAGTCAAGTTGATATTTCATTAAATGATAAATTAATTAGTTCATCATCTGGATCTTATCCTTATCGCGCATATATTGAAACCTTGTTAAATTATTCAAACGATGCTTCGCAAACACAGCTTACATCTTCTTTATGGTACAAAGATACCGCAAAACAATTTAATACATTAGATGAAACATACAGGGTTTAATAAACGTGCTGGTTTTGTTAATAGTGCACCATTTGAAATGTGCGGACGTATTCATGTTGATATTGCAAGTTTATGTCGTGTGCTTCCAAACAAAGTTGGTTTTCGTATTAAATTACACCGAACAAAAGATATGTTTTGTTTAATGCACGCTCCAAATACATCTTATAAAGTAGTGCTTCAAGAAGTTGCGATGTATGCACGACGTGTTGCCACAGCTGTACATGTTGGTATGGAGATAAATTCAGGTATGGTGCATGAAACGGCCAAATTACCTATTACAAGAGTTGAAACTCGATCATATACAATACCTCAACAAGTAAATTCATACAATCTTGATAATCTGTTTCTTGGAAATGTACCTACAGCAATCGTTATCGGATTTGTTTCTAACGCAGCCTTTAATGGAAAGTCAGAAATTAATCCTTTTCAATTCCAAAACATTAACGTTAACAAGTTGCAATTACAAGTTGGTTCAAAATCATTTCCTCCCAATCCCCTCACCCCTGATTTTTCAAAAAATGTATACATTCTAAGTTACCAGACTGTTCTTTGGTACAGGAATATTTTATAAAGATGATGGCCATACTGTTACCTATGATGAATATCCACATGGATACACTCCTTATACATTTATACTATCCCCTACTGCCACATTAGATGATACTACATGGGATGTTGTGCGCGATGGTCCCGTTAATTTAGAAGTATTATTCAAAGAATCATTAAGAGAACCAATCATTTGTATTGTGTATGCCCAGTTTGACTCACTCATACAAATAGATAAAGATAGAAATGCACATAGCGATAATTCATTTTAAATTTAAATCAGTTGAGTAGCATGAGGGTTGTTGTTCACTTCTCCGCTTACAGTGGGGAAGACGACGATGAACTTATTGTTAAAGAGTTAGCAATAGCCAATCCAGATATACCATTCATACAAAGCTGGATATTTAAAACTCTGTGCGCTACTACTGAACTGTGTGAAACAATAATAGAGGCAAACAAATACTTGTAGGATAATTTTTATGGAATCCAATGGCATGAAGGAGATGTCGAATACTCGCACCTTAAAGAAATTCTTCGCAAATATTGTACAAATATTTCATCTGTTTACACTTTCGGCAAAGCTCGTCAGGATTTTCTGCAGGAAATTCTTCAACGTGTTATTATCAATCTCGACTGTCCACGGTACACATCTCTAGGATTTCATGTGTCAAAATGTGCACATTGTAATCATCGCTTTGTACATTACAAGTGCAGTGTGCATGAAGCTTTATTATACAGTGAATATGTAAAAGTGTATGACTATGTTTTGTTTGTTAACAATTCCACTGTTAAATATGTTCCTACTCCGTTAAAGAAATAAAAAAGTCATGTATACAGATGAAATTTTAAAAGTGCTTCTTAGTGATAAACAAACTGGATCATAGGTGAGTAGAATTTATTCCATTGATACAATTCCACAAACAGTGCAAACTCCTATTGGACTAATCATTAACCTTCATACATCAGGTTCCACAGGAAGTCATTGGGTTGGACTATACATAAACAAAAATCATGAAGGATTTTATTTCGATAGTTTACGAATACCTGTGCCAAAAGAAATTCATTCATTCTTATGCAAAAATACTAAAGTTTATTATGTAAATAGTCAAGAATACCAACTCGAAGAATCCGTGTTGTGTGGATATTTTGTATTATTTTTCATGTATCATATAGTACGCAATTATTCATTTGAAAAAACCTTAAGTTTATTTCATAAGACAAAATTAAAAAAGAATGATAAAATTGTATATAACGAGGTAAATATTTTTTTAAAAAACAAAATATTTATCTGAAATAATAAGTTTATTGTTTGTATATATATATTATGTATATAAATATATAAAACGAGAAAAAGATTTTTTAAATAAAAATTTCAAATTTTACTTCATATGTTTCATTTCACAAATATGAAAATAAAAAAAGTAAAGTTACATCATTGAGAACGTGTTAGTTAAGAGCCTGTCTTACTAAAAATAATAAAAAAAAATACCATTTTTCTTTTGCTTGATTATTCATCAGTGAAAGGAGATAATGAAATGCAAGATACCACAATCATAGAAAATGCTTTTCTACATCAGAAAATATGAACCTGAAGAATGTTCAGTGTTGCAATCCGTAGAAATTACAGTGTTGCTAGAAAAACAATTTCCCTAAAATCTAAGTTTAGACAGCGAATAGAGAAATGAACTCAACTGCATTTGATTACGTATCATTTTGTTTTGGTTTCTTGTGAACTACTTTTGAATTAACATTATTATTTAGTTTTAATAACTGTATGGTAAAACTATTTCGTTTATTACAAACTAAATACAACTATTATTTAGAAAGTAGTTCACAGGAAACAAAAACAATATAATACGTAACCAAATGCAGTTGAGTTTGTTCCTCTACTCGCTGCCTTAACTTAGATTTTAGGGAAATTGTTTTTCTGGCAACCCTGTAATTTCTATGGCTTGCAACACTGAACATTCTTCAGGTTCATATTTTCTGTTGTAGAATAGCATTATCTATGATTGTGGTGACTTGCATTTCATTATTTCCTTTTACTGATGAATAATGAAACAAAAGAAAAATGGTAAATTTAGTATTATTTTTAGTAAGGCAGGCTCTTAATGCTGTTGATCGTTGAAACTTCCACCAAAATTTAAGTTGTTGTGCTTTTCGGTATGCACAACCTGATTTTTTCTCAAGTTGTATATTTTGTTCATGAAAAGAACAATATTCATTCATAACATTTGCACATAATTCATTTAATGGTGGACATTGTTTTGATTCAAGATCAATAACATTATCTAACAAAAATACTTTCTTAATCAAAATGGATTTCTCTGCACCTTTACAGTAAAAGGTTGCTTCTTGCAAACATAATTGATATACAAGGTTACGTATATGTGATACACTATATCCGTTTTTATTATTCCAAGTTAGTCCATGTAAGTTTGATGTTAACCAATCAACTTGTTTCTGACATCCTAAAGATAACTGATTGTATTCAATTGGAGATTTTACAAAACAATGGAAATTTACTGTATCATCACATGCAATTAAACAAAATTCACGAATAATAAATTCATTGTTTGAAATCTTAAAATCTTGTATGTCGATAACGTATTGATTAACACATGGTGAAATTTCCATGTTGTTTAAACATTCTCGCGTTTTTTGTATAAAGTTTATACTTGAGATTTAACTATGATGTTCTTCAAACACTTCAAACAAATCAATAAGAGTTATTTCGTTGGATAAATGCTGTGCAGCAAAAGTTCCAGTATCATGAAGAAGCAAACACCTGTGTTGAAGATTCAACGTGCATTGTTTACAGGAAATAATATTTAAACGTAAGTATACATTTATAGTTTTTAAAACACACAGTTCACTAACATTATTGTCACTACAAGATACACAAATATAATCACCACCACCACTGATATGAGAATACATGTTTTTCAAACTGTCACTTCAGTTTGCCTACAATTTTTTCACTATTTACATAAACACATTCACTTTGCAAAGCCTTTGTTTTTGTCTTTGCTTTCAAAAACTTTAACTAACTCACTCAAACAATTAGGGTCCTTTTCTTCAATTAAATCAAAAAATGCTTCATAAAAGAGTTCTTGTGTAAATATACCAATAATGTGCGTTCTTGCATATACATAAAATAAGTCCCCCACTTCGACGTCCAGCAAAGATTTCAAGGCCCGATCTTCTAGTTCCTCTGGACTCAAAAACAAAGTCATGTCCCATTTGATTAGCCAGTGCTTCTGCTCATCTACCACAAATTAATATTTTGTCAGTGTCCCAATTAAGAATTACATCAATTACACAATCACGATCCACTTTTTCACTAGAACATGTACAGTTTAGACTACAAAATCTTATAGACTAGAACTTGATCGGCTTAACAGACATGGTGATGCTTGCGGCCTTGGCGACACCGTTGGTGATGGCGTCTCTGGTTCCTCCAATTCGCCTTCTTCATCCGAAGATGATGAATAAATTTCATCATCCGAAGATGATATGTAGACAACTTCAATAGAGTCCGACCTCTTGTCGGTCTTTAACTTCTTCGTTCCCGCAGGAGGCGCTGATAGCGTCTCCTCGTCGTCGAGTTCGCTAAAAACTAACTTTCGTACAGGAGCCATGGCGTAATACATAAAACACTCTCCTGAAACTCTGTATTTAAGCGTTTACGTCACAAAATGGCGTCCTAACAACAGCAAGTTCATACAAGCCACTATCACATGATCATTAAAAGAAAAAAATTTGGAATTTTTCCCATGCGTACGTGACTATTCAAGGTCGAACTACTTCTTTGTCACAATAGAAACAATTTTAACGCACACCTGTGTTCTACCTCTCCCCCAAAACAAACATAAGCTTTTCTTAGAAATTCCAAAACAAACTCGTTCCTACGTGACTATTCAAGGTCGGACTACTTCTCTGTCACAATAGAAAATAATATAAACAATGTGCGCTTCTCTCATCCCCACCTACCACATTCTTCAACTACTTCTCTGTAAACAAAGGATAAAGGAAACCGACATGTCATTAACAACAATTTATTACATGTACACACATCTGTGGCATCCATTGTTCCCACCTGCGTACGTGAACATTCAAGGATAAACAACATACCTGTAAACAAAGACCTATTGTCAAATGACCTTCTCTTAACGCCAGAAGTCTCAATTTGGACCTAAAGTGTTGAACTACTTGTTGGTCCCACCACTAATCTACAGAACTGAACAACCCTCTACCCTTGCATTCTGATTCATCAAGATTACGTCTACCAATCAAATAGGCGTTGAATGTATCCCCCAAGAATCGCCTGCCACGCAGCTGAAGATAAGGTTACTAGAAATCAAAATATGTATGTTCCTTAACAGAAATTGAATAGTTCACGGATTCTCTGAGTTAGGTAATCTTAGCTAAGGTTCGTGTTAACAAGGTATTGACACTGTCTGTTAAAGGTCTCTGATGAACAAGTTACCGACCAACAATATCATACTTATGTCCGATGAGTGACATATCAAGCGATATACAGATCAGGAAAGCAGCGTACGTGTCATTCCTTTAAGAAGACGTCTACATTCTGGGATATATGTGGTTGGGCATTATCCTGTTAAAATAGCATCCGTGTTGTTGAAGGAACTTTTCGGATTTATTGGCCACTTGTGAGGTTCCTCTGAATTGGTAGTAGCTGAGGTCGTGTGTTGCACCCAATGCAGTCGCCTCAAACTGTTATGCTTGTCTTATGGCTGCCATGATACTCCACTGTAGCCTGAGACGTTTGTGGTTCTGAGTCAATGGAAGTCAAGTAAAGCCACGCGTGCCGCAGTATAATATTCACAGACACTGTCAAACAGTCAACTCAAACAGTTCTACATCTATTATTCTTTACCGTCTACCTGATGCTGTGTACGACGGTGTTCGCTGCAATGTCATATGTCGCAGAGACGATAAGTAATATAAATTTACATCAAATTTGACAGAACAAAGACATGCTACATAGCTAAACCCAAGGTTACACCATCTGTCGCGAAAAGTAATTCAATCTTAACCTTGACATAACGAAGACAAAGTTACTGAGCTAACCGAAAGTTGCATCAATGCAATCTGTCGCAAAACACTCGAAAACGAGTCCTACTTCTCGGTGCCCGTAGAGGCGAATTGGAGCGTATATTACGAAGTACAGGTAAATCTGTCAGACGCGTACGCAAGGAGGATTTTCGGGTTTTAATTCCACATTGAGAAAGATATTATGGAAAAGTAAAGTTCAGTCACGTTTGTACTGAAAGAATATGAGTTTGAGTTCCTGAACCCGTTTTGTTAAAATTCTGTGTACGCTACTGAAATATGTAATTTTTCAATGATTACTAGGTTTTATACCTATTCCCCACCATAGCTGCATTATGTTCATCTTTCCAACTGTTAGATAAGGACCGTTTCCTTTAGCTTAGCCAGGACGTAAAACTTAAAGATTAATTTATGGTAGATAAGGACAATCATATCCAGTTTCAAATGAGAATTACAACCAAATTTTGCTATATACGTTATATATAAACGAATGATTTACTAAACAATTTTAAAGCATTAGAGTTGTGAATCTGGAAATACTAATCATCACTATTAATATATAACATGCTTACATGCATATAAATTTTCATCAAATAGTTTAGGCCAACATATGTAAATTTTCATTCTTCCATTGGCCTATTATTTTATAATAAGATTAAATTCAAACCTCGTCGTAGATACTTAGGCTACACACCCACTATTTTTTATAAGTAAATATTACCTATTGAAAATCCCGCATACGTACTTTTTCCTCCAAGAATCCATATTCTCCACACTTTATCGTAAATTTTGCAAATGAATTAATCAAAATATATGAATAAAAATGAAAGAAAGAATGAGGAAAATTACTATCAACTCACCTTGCGTCCATATCTTGCGAATAACCTTATATTCTTAACATATAAAGTAGTGTGTTCATGGTAATAGATTTTTAAAGAATTATAACAAATAAAGTAAATTCAAAATTTTATAATTTAAACGAATTTCTATCGTTCCTTTCTATTGTTGAAATAATGCTCTGAGCAGCCAGTATTTCTCATATTTTTTATTTTAATTTTATTTATTTAATTTAGTTTAACATCCAATGATTATGCACTGAGGCTAAGGGAGACGGTTATAATGGAATGGATTATGATAATGGGGGAATAAAGGAAGTGGGAGGAAAATATAGAACCCCGATAAAGTCCACGTACACGATGTTTGTTCCCCACAAAGTTCACTTGGCGAGAGCTGGGATCAAACTAAAGATTCCATGCACCAGAGGTGAAAGTTCTACCACTAAGCCACAGTAGCCCAGTAGTCTTAATAGCAGGCTCGTGCTGGGATAGTAATGAGGGAGGTGGACAAGTCTACTAAAAGGGCGGCCATACAAACTGGAATATTATATATATATATATATATATATATATATATATATATATATATATATAGAGAGAGAGAGAGAGAGAGAGAGAGAGAGAGAGACTTTGAAAGAAAGTATGGGTGCCATTTTATATCAAAATCACCACCAAATTTGTTTTAGTATTAACGGAAAAATCGAATTGAAATCATGTTTACTAGAGAAATAGTTTTTTAGTTCCTGTAATAACACATCTGTCAAATAAAAAGGAGCTAAATATATCAACACATTAATATAGCTCTATGGCCTATGGACACAATAGGTTCAGTGCCGCGTGTACAAAAGCTCTCCATTGATTTCTGTTCTTAGCCAACCGGACCCAGTTTCTACTTTATATTCCAATCTCTGCGAGAACCATTTTAATATTGTCCTCCCATCTGCGCCTCGATCTTCCTAACGGTCGTTTTCCTATTTGGATTTCCAGTTAGAACTTTGAAAGCGTTTCTATTTTCTTCCATTATCGGTACATGACCTGCCCACCTAAGCCTCCCAGACTTGATGACCCTAACAATGTTTGGTAAACGTAAAAATTATGCACTTCCTCGATATGAAGTTTCCGTCATTCCACATTTCCGTACCTCTTGGAGCCCGAATATTGGTCTAAGAATCTTGTTTTCAAATACTTTCAGTCCGTGATTTTGCCTCAGAGTCAGTAACCATGTTTCGCAACCATACAGCACAACAGGCATGATTTTAATTTTATATTTTAAGCTACAAATTCTTCAACAGAATTCGCGAACAAAAGATTTTTAACTGAATAATAACACGAAATCCCTGCTTTCAGTTGACATCAAATTTCTTAGTGATTATGGTTTTGTTCTGTTAATAATAATCCTAGATATTTCAAGGTATCCACTTTCTTGAAGGTAAATATTATTTGATATTTTAACGCATCCATACAAAACAGTATTACGATCCCAACAAACTTCCATATATTTAGTTTTCTCTGCATTTACTTCTAACCCCATATCCCTGCAAGCATTAACTAAGATTTCTGCATTCCTTTATATTGTTCTATCATCTATTAAATTTACATAATCAGCGTACGCAATAACCTGGTAAATACAATTCAGCTCTAGGACCTAATTTCTGTCTTTGATTTTCCTTATAGTGTTCTTCAGGGCAAAGTTAAATAATAATGGCGACGACGCATCTCCTTGTTTCAAGCCATTTACAACATGAAAGCTCGCGGAAATAAATTTTCCTATCCTTACTTTACTTTGGGATACATTTAAACATATATTATTTAATCTACCTTTCTCGGTATTCCAAATTCTGTAAGCATGTACAGTCCGCGGCATAAAATTTGTTACAAAAATTTAAAGTCCAAATTAATAACAAACTCTTGCCCAGTTTTCTTATGCATTCCCGCAATACATGTATCAATCGATTAGTTGTTTCTAGTATTTATTCCAACTCCTCCCCGTCCTCCACCTCTCCTTGTCTAAAGGAGTGTGTGTGACGTAGTACACTCTTTCCATTCAGCTGAAAAAGAAACAGGAATCAAGTTTACAACGTTATAGGTTTAAAACAGTCTTTTCCATTCGTTTGTTCTGAATTTTTTTTTAAAAGCCTAAATTAAAGGAAAGTCACCCAATCTTCCCAGAGCTTCCTAAATATCTTTAGTTTCATTCTTTTCTTTCTTTAAAGAGTGCAAGCTAGTAAGATGCTCCCTAAGAAATCTATGGAAATTGCCAAGAGCTCTAAAATATCTACGGACAGAAACGAGTTTTATTCAATGATTCATTTAATTTCTTTTCAGTAAGTGCAAGCAAATGTTTCAGGGGCGTCATTTGGGCAGGACAGGAGGGTGTAATTCCCCCTCTCTTGAGCTTCATAAATACGTATTTTTTGAACAAATGTATAGTAATTCACTAATAAAAAGTGAAAATCTTATGTCGCCAGAGAATCTCTTCCTTCCCCCCCCCTCGCCCCGAATAAAGTCCAAATGACACTGGTTTTAACAACAAACCTATAGAGTTACGATAGCACATTGCTAAAGAGCTTACATTTGGTTTCAAGAGTCGAAGGTTTGATCTCAAGCCATATGACTTCCTGGGTGACATTGAGAGAGAGAGATTCAAGTATGGAGACAGAGAGGGATGATTTGTATACACAGATTTAGAATTGGGAAAAAAATGATCGGACAGCATTCGTATTATGACGAAAATTCTGATTTTGTGAAAGATAAGAAGGGAAGTTTTCGAACTGCGAGGATCACATTAGGCAGTTGTCGAAGTAATGTGGAGAACTCTTTTTAGAGCATCAGATGATTACGAAAGGAGAGAAAGATCTTCAGAACTGAGGAATTAAGATTTTAAAAAATCTGGTTTCGGCGACGGGTTTCGAACCACGAACCTTGTGGTCATCGAACCATGACTTTATCCATTCTGCTATGGAGGATTCTATTACTCGTTCACATACGTTTCCCTTAGCTGCGTTGAAAGCTACTTTAAGGGGATATTACAAAAGTTGACTCGGTAGATGCGCCCTTCAGTTAGGACGTAAACCTCTTGTAACTTAGTTACAATGTCCAAATGAACTTCCTCTTCTTCAGGACACTTTTTAAAGCTTTAAAATTTGTTACTATTGTTTTAATTAAGTTACATTTGATAGAACCATCTGATAAAGTAGTGCCAAGCCCTGTGCGTCATTGTCTGTTAGGTGAATGGTTAATGTAAGTTACTCCTACGTGGATGGTCCGAGCTTCCAATCAAGACCATTCTTATTGATTATTTTATTTGAGCTACGCTCATACTGTATATTCCACAAGTTCAAGTTTGAAGTAATGTAGTCACAGCTAGTTTAATTCGAAATAATTTTCCAATATTATATTTGTTACTAAATTTACATGGCACTCCTCACTGTTTGTAGCCCTGCATAAATGCAAAATTGTTTTAAAAGTATATTTTACTTTCAAGTTTTATTGCTTTTTAATTGTCCTTCAACTTTATTTTATAATTATTTTCTATTTGTTAATTATAACATATTTTCTATTTATATTGTATTCTATGTTACACGTTTATTATTTACATTTTGTCTTACCTTTGAAGTGGAGCTTTTGACAATTCAGAGCAGCAGGGAAATACACAGGATGCAGGCCTTTGCAAGCCAGAGCTTTTGCCCCCACGAAATCACTACCTTTTTTTTTGTAAATTATATCTAATTTTATAGATGATGATAGCAGGGGCGGGTCCAGGGAAGTGTGTTTGGGGTGATCGCATCCCCCAGAATAGGGAACTTTTTATACCTTTTATTTTAAAAATAAAACATAAACTAAGTATTTTTCTTCTTTGTATTATAAACTTAAATTAAAACCTAAAGTAAATAGGCCTTACTTTCTTAAGATAGTTCATTCGGCGTGAGCTGGGATCGAACCAAGGACCCCATGCACCATAGGTAAAGTTATAAAAGAATAGGCGTCTAAACAAATACGGAACACTACTATCAATGAGAGTTATATAAGATTAGATTTTTAGTTATTTCATTCTAAGTTAAAATTTCAATCAATCTTGTTCTTCATTACTGTTCGAAAACTTAAAGTTGTTGCTGCAAGGACGTGATAAATCTTTTCAGTAGACTTCGCAGTCCCCTCCACAGCTTCTTTTTCATGTAAGGCTAAAGTAGTCTCATTTTAGATATCGAGAAACATAGTGGAATTACGAATTTTCAATGGGCCCCGTTTTACTCTGGGCTCCCTCAACGCACTGCCGTTAGTTAGGTCACTGTTCAGGATGCATGATGCAGCTTCTGCTTTTAGGAATACTTTTTAAGGCAGTACGAGTTCTTTTTTAACTGCTGTGTGAATTAAGCTGTATTTGCTAGAACTGTCGGTTACAGGAAACTAAAGATCCTACACTCAAACACAAATAATCTCTTTCGAAACTCTAATGGAAAACGAAAAGAATCGTCCTAAACATGTTACGCTTTTGAAGAGAAAAAGAGCAAAGCAGTAGTTGCACATACGCTTAATGGTGTTTCTTGGATACAAATTTATAACTTACAAAAGTCATGTTCACGTCATGGTTTGATAGATGAAGGGTTAGTAAAAGGAATTCTTACGCTGGTGGTCGTGGGTTCGAATCTCTGCTCTTCTTGTTACTTTTTTCTCTTAGCTACACTTAGTTTGTGCATTCCAAACCTCGAAGTTTGATTTGGAGTTTTTATGAAAGCAGGTAGAGAATTAATTGTAGTCGAAATTAGTTTCAAATATGAGATTATAATTACATATTTTGTCTTTAACTTATTACGTATCAATTTTTATATCAAATTTTGCAGTCTTTATTTAATTCAACTTCCGGTGTAATACAATGAACATTTGGAGAGCGACGTCAGTCGGACGAAAGTACTATATTCCATTGTTACTCTAATATACCTAGGTATTTGTTCATATATTTATAAATTGTTTACTAAGTAAAAACTTATGGCGGTCCACATTATGTATCATATAATAGACCGTACGAAGGCGTACATAGCAGAAGGCGTATTGCAAATGTCCCTGGTGATAAAAAGTAGGGGTCTTCTTCACTAGATTCGAACCACTGTTACAGGCGGTTTTGGTTTACATAGCGAGCATAATACCACTCGGCCACCAAGTCTCGCACGTTAGCCTCTTTATTAATGCAGAACATACTGAGACACTTACATTCACTGGTGTCGCGTAATGTATTTCATAAAATTTTGTTAATAAGTGGGTCGAATTAGGTAGCCCTCGAGAGGGCTGATGGTGTTGTGCGCGAGCATTTATTAATAGTGTGTATAGTCCCCTTGGGACTCGATTACAGCTGCCATACGCCGTGGCATTGAATCCACCAGGCGAGAGATATAGCGTTGGGTGCAACAGATCGACCACGCATCTTCAACACGCTCCCAAAGATCATTAGATGTTCGTGGAGGATTGTTCGACCAGGATTCCCGCAATGTTCTTGCAACAGAGGCCCACATATTTTCAATAGGGTTCAGATCTGCTCCATGAGGAACCCAGTCAACTATTTCGGCATCAGGTTGCCTCTGCAACCATTTCTGAACCACATTTGAGTTATGTATCGAGCTATTGTCCTGTTGCATATATAATATGCCGTCACTTACATGAGCTTTTATTTCCGGAAGCGTTTCATCCAGATGTTCCACATACTTGTGGGCGTTTAGGCGACCAGGAATCCTGTAGATTCCTCCGAAATTTGCAGCCTTGCATATCCATGCCCAACAGTGGACAGTTACATGTCCCAATTCGACCAGAACGGGAAACGTATTCAGAGGCATACCTTTTTCCAGGGGGCGGTAAACACGCTTCGGCCCGAAGTTTGCACTGGGAAATATTTTTTCGTCTGTGAAAACGACCTCGTCCCACACACGTGCAATATTTAACTGTGCAAACGCCAGACGGTCAACCATGTGGTCTTCTGTTGGTCGCTCCTTAACAGCTGCCCTGTATGATCTCAAACCAAAGGATTTGAGTCTACGACGGACAGTCGTAACATCGCCTGGGAAATTGGCTTCCTCTCGTAACTGTCGGGCAGACATGAAAGGGTGCTCACGGCATTGGGCAATTACACTCCGGTCTTCTTCGGCAGAGGAAACTCTTTGTCGCCCACTTCCTCTTTTACGTCTTACATATCCTGTTTCCTCATATCTCCTCCACCACCTCCGTGCTGTAGCACGGTTAACGCCATATCTCGCGCCTGCCTAGCTATAGTTCATGCACGCATGCTCAATTAAAGCAATCACGCTGCTTTTAACAGAACCTTCGTAGTGAGCCATTTTCACACCAGAAGCAAAATGATAGCTTTGCTTAGGTGTTTGAACGGAACGTGCTTCATGTGACGTCACGTAACAAGGCGGAGTTTCCTCTCATTGCTGTAGACGATATCGTACGCCCTCTGCTGGGTGTTTCGTGACGGAAAAAGTGCTTTTAAGCAGTTCATGGCGACCGCTTTGAAATCAAATGTAAAGTATGAGAATTAAATTTGTCATATCTGTAGTTTGGTGTAGAGACAAAACAAAATTGGAAACCAAAGGTTTAAGAACAACTCAGATTATTAATATAAAACAAGTAAAATATTATTAACTTGTATTATCATACAAGAAATACGAGAATTTTGAAACAAAGAAAAATAACTTAGAAATTTGCAACTGAAGACAAAAAAAACTAACTTTAACACAATAAAGGGTATGAGTAGGGGGATTAATGGGGACGTCAGCAATGAGGAATGGATTTTACCATTTTACTTTGACGGAATAACGTAGAGAATGGAGAGGAGGGGGAAGATACATAACAGCTATAAATATAAAAATAAAAGTGACAATGTTCGGTGGTGAATAACTCTTGAACTACCCGATCGTTCTCAATCACATTTTGAACATAGATGAAATTCGAACCTGGGAAGCTTTTACTTATTTCATTTTGATATTAGAACTTGCGGAAGAGGAGGGGAGGGTAAATATATGAAAATGAATAAAACTTAATAACTCTTGAACAATCCGACTGATCCCAATCAATCAAACATTCAACATATTCGGACCTGGGATGTTTTCATTTTTTGCCTTGACGGCACAATGTAGGGGAGGGGAAGGGGGGACTATGTAAAAAAATAAAAATAAGAATTCTGTCTTGGTGACTTCATCACGCTTAAACCACCGGGCTGATCTTAATCAAATTATCAACATAGATGAGGTTCGGACCTGGGGTGGTTTTTATCATATCCCTTTGAAGGTAGAACGTAGGGTAGGAGGAGAGGAGGGGAGATATCTATAAAAATGGATAAAAATTAACAACTCTTGAACCACCTGACCGATCTCGATCTAATTTTCAACATAGACGACGTTCGGGCCTAGAAACTTTTGTTTTAATATTTTCACTTTGACGGTAGAACACAGGAGAGGATAAGAGAAGGGGAGATTAATATATAAAAATAAATAGAACAACTCTTGAACCATCCAACAGGTTTCGATCAAATTTTCAACGTACATGACATTCGGGCCTGGGATAATTTTTGTCATACCGTGCCCCCAACATGGAGAGGGGAGAGGGATACATAAAATCATCGAAAATGACCAATATCAAAGAGTGCTTTAGTAATAGTAAAACCATAACATACTACTATTTTTCTTTAATTTAGCCCAGCGAAATCGGGGTGCGACTTAGATTCGAGGACGTCTTAAGTTCGAGTAGTTATCGAGAAATAATTAAAGATATTAACGTGTTATTGAATTACTTTGCTAATAATAATAATAATAATAATAATAATAATAATAATAATATTATTATTATTATTATTAGTAGTAGTAGTAGTAGTAGTAGTATTGAAGATTTGATCATTCAAATATTGAAAGATCAAAATATTCGAATACCTTAAGACAATTAAACGTGTGTCATCGCCGACTAATGATCACCAAAAATTCTAAATTTAAACAAAATATTCACACATGGTTCCGACTTGAGAACCTCCAGATTATTAGCTAGCGCCTTGAGCACAGATCCACGCTCTATATGCGCTAAATGGTATGTTTTAGTATGTTTAAATTAGATTTCCTTGCCTCCAGTTAGAAAATTCTAAGTTAGTATTTTTCTTTCTTTCAAAATTTCTTTCGATTTTCTTTAATCATATAAGTCAATAATCTTTGGCATAGTTTATATTAATAACGTGGTTGTTCTTAAACCTTTCGTTCGCTATTTGGTTTTTTCTCCACACCAAACTACAGATATGATACGTTTAATTCTCATACTTGTCATTTGGTTTCAAAGCAGTCACCATTATCTGGTAAAGCAATTTTGTTCGCCACGATTCATGAGTTTTGTTACAAAACACGTCAAGAAATGAGTTAAATGAAGGTTGCAAGAGTTTATATCAAAGTTGATTATTGTGAGCTAGTGACAAGCATGTAATAACGTCTCGTATTTGAAAATAATGTTAGCTACTTTTAATTCACTAACTGGCATTAGATTTAATTCAAGCTTAAAGAATTGGAATGAACAAACTCAGTGTAGCTTAAAGAAACAAAACGTAAGAAGAACGGACGAGATTCGAACCCTGAACCACCAGTACAAAAATCCTGTTCACTAACCCCTCACCTAACAAGCCATCAACTTCTGTAAGTTTTAAATTTGCAAGCAAATGGTACCATTATACGTTTGTGCAATCAATGTTTTGCTGTTTTCCTCTTCAAGAACGTAACATGTTTACGACGATTCGTTTCGTTTTCCATTAGAGCTTCTAGAGAAATGATTTGTGTTTGAGTATAGGATCTTTTGTTTCCTTTAACCGACAGTTCTAGCAAATACAACTCAATTGAAACAGCTGTAAAAAAAAAACCTAGGACTGTCTTAGAAAGTATTCCTAAAAGGGAGAAACTCCATCGTGCACCCTGAACAGTGAAGGGAGTGCGTTGAGCGAGGCCAACAGCAAAATGGAGTCCATTGAAGATTCGTAACTCCACTTTGAAGGGTTTTATTTAATTTCACACTTTTCCTCAAAGTCTAAAATGTAACTACTTAACCTTAGATGAAAAGGAAGTTGTGAAGGAGCTATAGACTGTGAAGTCTACCGAAAAGATTTATCACGTCCTTGCAGCAACTATTTGCAGCAACTATTTCCAGCAAAAGGGAATAAGTACATCAGACCTAAGTTTTCAGAAACGCTAAAAAAACCTTCCCGAGGCGTATTTGTATTTGTTTCAACACGTGTATAACTGACTAATTGTAGCAAAAGTACTGACAAACTCTAAGACAAGAAGAAGAATCTTGTATTGTAGCACTGCAATTGGTGAGAAAAACTTAAAAGTGGAAAATATATTTTTATGTACTTATTGCGTTTTTCCAATCAGTTGTTCAATTATGAGCCTACATTTTTGAGGTGTTAAAAATAATAATAATAAGAAGAAAACGTATTAACTGGTAGGTTACGCTGGACTCTTAATTGTGTATATGGAATAATGGAACGTTGGGTTATACAGAGGATTTTGGATTTCTGTTGGCGATCAATTGATCTTTACCCTAGTAGGGAATACTGGTTGGTCCGGATTTCGAACAGTAATGACGAGCAAGATTGATTGAAATTTCAACTTAGAATGAAATAAATAAAAATCTAGTCTTATACAACTCTCATTGATAGTAGTGTTCCGTATTTGTTTAGACGCCTATTCTTTTATAACTTTACCTATGGTGCATGGAGGTGTTGGTTAGATCCCAGCTCGCGCTGAATGAATTTTATTATGGACAAACACCGTGTGCATGAGTTTTCTAGGGTTTCTCCAGTTTCCTCCCACTTTCTTCATTAAACGATTTCATTCGTTTCTCACCATCACTGTCTCCATTAGCGTAGTCGGCATAACGTGGGACGTAAAACTTAAATATTTCGTTTCGTTTTTCTTTTATTACTGTATCTCACTTTTCCTGTGACGAGAGCATCATCTAAGCGAGTATTCAGTGAATCAAACCACTATATTCATAGCACAATAGTACAGAATGAAGTTTAGCTTTTTGGCAATCTCCAGCATACAGAGCAAAAAAAGCCAATACATTGATATTGAAACAGTAGTTAACGAATTCCTCTACGAAAAAGATCACCCGTACTGTCGTGTTTCAGATGATAATTTATAATTATACTTAGTTGGTTGAAATTTCTCCATAGTTGTGGGACGAGATACTGAAAAAATCCCTACCAAGAGGTGAAGGTGATATGTAAAAGTAGTCAAATACGAACGAAATTAGTGTCGAATTCATGTGCAAAGATGAAAAGTGACACTGTGGATGCTGCGTAAGTCCAAAATAAGCCTTGGTTGGCTTCGAGTTGACAATGGGAGGGTGACAGGAATAAAGAATAGAAAATATCCTATATTTGTGTCGAATGGACAGTTTTCGGGATCACTGACATCAAAGGTGATATTTCAGATGTGTATATGTCCAAGGTTGGCCATATTGAAATGGGGTCATAGGGAGAACCAGTAAATACTTCAGAACAGTTCCTTTTTGGTGCGCTTCAAGACACTGAGAGTGAAAAGTGATAAAGCACAAATCACATTCTGAATTATCGGAGATATAACTTCTGGGGAAGTGTCGTTGCTCCAGGGAGGCATTACTAACTGATCACTCCCTAAAATAGTCACTGTTTTGCAGGGCCGTAGACAGAAATTTATTTCAGCGATCGAAAGCTTGATAGGAATTTATTACAGCGATTGAGGGCATATTTTACTAAAATGTCTATCATCCAGGGGCGGATCGAGGATGATTGTTTGGGAGGGGCGGTCGTTTGGAGTCAAATCAAGGTAAGAGCGGATTGCAAACAAAAGAAAAGAAAGAAAGAAAGAAAAGAAAAGAAAAAAATAGAAAATGAGAAAGAGCTCTTCTGTAGAATTAACTTTCTTAAGAAAGTAAGGCCTATCTACTTTAGGTTTTAATTTAAGTTTATAATACAAAGATGAAAAATACTTAGGATATGTTTTATTTTTAAAATAAAAAGTGTAAAAAGTTCCCTATTCTGGGGGATGTGATCGCTCGAACGCACTCCCCTGAATCCGCCCCTGCTATCATCATCTCTAAAATTAGATATAATTTACAAAAAGAAGTAGTGATTTCGTGGGGGCGAAAGCTCTTGATTGCAAAGGCCTGCAACCTGTGTGTGTCCCTGCTGCTCTGAATTGTCAAAAGCTCCTCTTCAAAGGTAAGACATAAAATATAAATAATAAACGTGTAACATAGAATACAATATAAATAGAAAATATGTTATAATTAAGAAATAGAAAATAATTATAAAATAAAGTTGAAGGACAATTAAAAAAAAAACAATAAAACTTGAAAGTAAAATATACTTTTAAAATAATTTTGCATTTATGCAGGGCTACAAACAGTAAGGAGTGCCATGTAAATTTAGTAACAAATATAATGTTGGAAAATTATTTCGAATTAAACTAGCTGTGACTACATTACTTCAAACTTGAACTTGTGGAATATACAGTATGAGCGTAGCTCAAATAAAATAATCAATAAGAATGGTCTTGATTGGAAGCTCGGACCATCCACGTAGGAGTAACTTACATTAACCATTCACCTAACAGACAATGACGCACAGGGCTTGGCACTACTTTATCAGATGGTTCTATCAAATGTAACTTAATTAAAACAATAGTAACAAATTTTAAAGCTTTAAAAAGTGTCCTGAAGAAGAGGAAGTTCATTTTGCACATTGTAACTAAGTTACAAGAGGTTCACGTCCTAACCGAACAGCGCATCCGCCGAGTCAACTTTTGGAATATCCCCTTAAGGTAGCTTTCAACGCAGCTAAGGGAAACGTATGTGAACGAGTAATAGAATCCTCCATAGCAGAATGGATAAAGTCATGGTTCGATGACCACAAGGTTCGTGGTTCGAAACCCGTCGCCAAAACCAGATTTTTTAAAATCTTAATTCCTCAGTTCTGAAGATCTTTCTCTCCTTTCGTAATCATCTGATGCTCTAAAAAGAGTTCTCCGCATTAATTCGACAACTGCCTAATGTGACCCTTGCAGTTCGAAAACTTCCCTTCTTATCTTTCACAAAATCAGAATTTTCGTCATAATACGAATGCTGTCCAATCATTTTTTCCCCAATTCTAAATCTGTGTATACAAATCACCCCTCTCTCTCTCCATAATTGAATCCCTCTCTCTATCTCTCTCTCTCTCTCTCTCTCTCTCTCTCTCAATGTCACCCAGGAAGTCATATGGCTTGAGATCAAGCCTTCGACTCTTGAAACAAAATGGAAGCTCTTTAGCAATGTACTATCGTAACTCTATAGGTTTGTTGTTAAAACCAGTGTCATTTGGACTTTATTCGGGGCGAGGGGGGGGGGGAAGGAAGAGATTCTCCGGCGACATAAGATTTTCACTTTTTATTAGTGTATTACTATACATTTGATCAAAAAATACGTATTTATGAAGCTCAAGAGAGGGGGAATTACACCCTCCTGTCCTGCCCAAATGACGCCCCTGAAACATTTGCTTGCACTTACTGAAAAGAAATTAAATGAATCATTGAATAAAACTCGTTTCTGTCCGTAGATATTTTAGAGCTCTTGGCAATTTCCATAGATTTCTTAGGGAGCATCTTACTAGCTTGCACTCTTTAAAGAAAGAAAAGAATGAAACTAAAGATATTTAGGAAGCTCTGGGAAGATTGGGTGACTTTCCTTTAATTTAGGCTCTTAAAAATATTTCAGAACAAACGAATGGAAAAGACTGTTTTAAAGCTATAACGTTGTAAACTTGATTCCTGTTTCTTTTTCAGCTGAATGGAAAGAGTGTACTACGTCACACACACTGCTTTAGACAAGGAGAGGTGGAGGACGGGGAGGAGTTGGAATAAATACTAGAAGCAACTAATCGATTGATACATGTATTGCGGGAATGCATAAGAAAACTGGCCAAGAGTTTGTTATTAATTTGGACTTAGAATTTTTGTAACAAATTTTATGCCGTGGACTGTACAATATTTCCCTCCTATCCGAATCTAAAGTCAATAATTGATATCCCAGGATATTGCATTCCCATTTCTTTTCAAGTATTAGTTAAATGGTAAATATCTGTACCATAGTTGATCGATTTTACCAGTAGCGTAGCGTTAAGTTTCGCAATGGGTAGACAGGATATATATATATATATATATATATATATATATATATATATATTAGAGAGAGAGGTCAGTGTTCCACTATTATGCTCTGAAACTAAGGCAAATGGTGATGAGTTGGATGATAGTGGTTGAGTGACAAAAGTGGGAGAGAACGGGACAGAATCTCGAGAAAATCTACACACACACACACAGTGTATGTCCCGTATAAAACCAACTTGGTGGGATTTGGAATCTAACCAGGGACCATACGCGTCAGAGGTGACTGCTCTGCCATTGAGTTACCGAGGCTTCTCCTGAAATACTTCTTACAAAAATTTTCTATTTATAGTATCCAATAATAGCAATATCTTTAGCCTTTTCGATTTAACCCGACCATTTTCTTTATTTATTTTGGAATTACTTGCAGTTTAAAAACTCATAACAGTATTGAGATAGTTTGACGTCTCTTGTAAAGTGAAATACACATGTTTATACTCCACATATATCCAAATATATGAAAATTATCCATTATATAATCTATTATTCGGGGCAGTGGTGGCTCAGTGGTGCATGGGGTCTTTGGTTCGATCCCAGTTCGCGCCCAGTGAATTTTGTGGTAGACAAACACCGTGTTTAGGGATTTATTTGGGTTCTGTCGTTTCCTCCCACTTTCTTCATTCCACCATTTCATTCATTTTTCATCATCACCGTCTACTTTAGCCCAGCCGACATAACGTGGGACGTAAAACTTAAAGATTTTGATTTCATTTTTAATATATTATTAGAAAGAGCAGACACATGGTGTAAAATATCGTATCGATATCTAGAACCTAAGAAAATAATGAGTTTAAGGGTTTAACTTCCTGATGAAAACCTCTGAATGAGTAAAATTATAGGAACTCTGTTTTAAAAGTAATTTCCGAAAGGAACACTTTTAGTGTAACACTTTTTAGATTTTCATATATATATATATATATATATATATATATATATATATATATATATATATATATATATATATATATATATATATATATATATATATATATATATATATATATTGAAACTCCTAACAAAATTTCGTTAGAAACTTATTTTCGCGAGGTTCCAATATTAATGTACAGAAAACTAATTTCGATAAGCACATTCCTTCGCGATTAAATTAAACCAGTATATCGATATAAGTTTATTCTGACAAATCTTGGTATATACACTAAATACATTCAATTAAATTAATAATTTACTTTTATGTATAATCTTCCTTTTGCTTTGTACGATTCCTGATTCAAAAAGTAAACTCATAAATTGGCTATTTTTAAAGTTAATACTAATTTTTATATGTAAGCATAGACATGCTATTTAATAACAACTGGTGCAGTAAATCTATTTCCAATCATTTGATTTGCACATAATAAATAACTAACTCAGACAGATCCAAATACAAATTTACCTAACGATTTTAGAAACAACAACAAAATAGCAGACTACAAACCTCCTGTTCTTGCTTTTGTCTTTCCCAGTGTTGATACACTCTAGTACTGCGATTAAACAGAAGCTGAATCTAGATCGTGAAAGATTTATATGAATTACTGTATCGATAAAACCTTCTTAAGGCAGTTATTAATTTAGGTTTTTATTTCCTTCTATTTCTTAATAATTTTCCTTGAAATATGATTGAATATCTAAAAGGAAGAATGAAAAGTATACTGGATTTAAAATGGTATTATTTCGCTAAGTATGGCATCACTGCTACTGAGTTTTGCCCAATGTCTTTTTGCTAGGTTGTTTCAGCGATTGTCTGTGGTGAGAAGCCTACAGCCACATGCGCGCGCCGCTCTCTCAAGCGTATTTGTTTCAGCCGCGTTGAGACATATTTCTTGTTGGCTCTCTGCAGCCTGTTTGACGGAGATAGAACTTTTTTCCCGGAGTTTTGAAAAGTAAAATTATTTAGAAAGACTCTACTACTAATCTTATTAACCAAGCTATCGCTGGCCCTAATATTTCTATATTTTTCTTCAACATGAAATTCGTTCTTATTAAATAGTTCTTATTAATAAGGAAATTCTAAAGCTATGTTCTTTTAATTTGAAAGGGTAGACAATAGTGTTGTAAAAAAACGGTTTTTTCTGTCAAGTTTTTTTTCAATAAAAACATCGTTCTTTTTCATGTTTTTTTCAAATGTCTTTTTTTTTTTTTTGGCAACTATTATTTATTGATTTATGTTGCAGATTATTGAAATAATCGACAGAACTTGAGTCGAAGCTCTCGTAACTTGCAAATCGTTTGTTTCTTTGTACCTATACGAGCAAAACAAACAATATCTGGTTTTAAGGTGCGACCTTGTGTGATTATTTCTTTCGGACCCAGGTCATTTTTGGCGTTTTCCTACATTTTCATTTAGTGACTTATTACTCAAGAACCATTTATTCGATTGATATGGTTAAGACCTTGTTTTTTAGAAAATAGATGTGGCTATCTTTTGGTGTAAGTTGCATTGCAGTGTTGCGAACGGGTGGGAAATTATTAAGGGAAATGTAGGGGTGAAAATTTACAAAAAAATCCCTAACCGAATTTCAATTTTTTTTCTAGCACCACTGTTGTTATATGGGTTCAAGTCACCTAAAAATATATTTGGTTTGTTGACAAGGTACAGTGAAACCCTGAAGTCGCTGGCTTCCATTCAAAGAGGAAAAGAAAAATTCTGTCATCATACACATGAAATTTTGACGCTTTTTACGCTTCAGAAGCAAAAATCAACAGATATGCCGGAGCTACAGTTTCTCTAATTATCCTATTGAAACTTTTTATGGTGCGTTCTGTAGGACAAAGAGGAAGCTTTCAGGTAGTGGTACGTTTGTTTCAATGTAGCCAGCAAGAGGGTAATGATAGAGAGGAAAAGGGAAATTTTCCGAATTTTTCACCTAAAATTGGGAATTGTTTTGGCTGGACATACTGCCATCAGACAGACGAAAACTATCTGAAAATAAACGTTAATACTCTAAGAATAAATTCTATAAGTATCATGGTGACATCTAACAAAGTATGCATGAAATTAAGAAAAAAATATCTCATTCTACCTCAGAAATTCACCATTTTCTTACACTTTCCAGACATGGTTTATTATAAACCTCAACTGTACTTCCCCTAATTATTCTAGTGAAACTTTTTATTGTGCGCTGTGTAGACTAAGGACGAGGCTTTTAGACACTGGTACATTTGTTCGAGTGTAGCCAACAAGAGGGAAATAATAGAAACAAAAAGGGATTTTTCCTAAATTTGTCCCTAAACTATGGAATTAAATTTTCTGCACCTGGCAACACTGCTATCAGACTCACACAAACTATCTTAAAATAAGATTTGGTATCTTATAATTTAACCTACAAGTATTGTGACGATCTTTAATAAAGTAAGCATATCAATAAAAATATCTCATTCTACCTTAAAAAAATCACAGTTATCTTTCCAATTAGAGAACAAGGTCTAGTGTAAACCTCAACTCTACTTCCCCTAATTCAGGGGTGCCCACAAGGGGGGGCTATGACGCAAACTGCGTCATTGAAATATTTGGGGGGGGGGTTAAAAATCTATATAAATATGTTTGGCGGGGGGGGGTAAAATTAATCGAAAAGATTTTTTTCATGGAAGAATACCTATAGATAGACAATTGCGGGGGGGTGCGTCATGGACATAAGGGGGGGTGGGCACCACTGCCTAATTATCCTATTGAAACTTTCTATAGTGCGTTGTGTAGGGCAAAGACGAGACTTCCAGATACTGGTACGTTTGTTCCGGTGTAGCCAAAAAGAGAGAAGTAATAGAGACAAAACAGATAATTTTCCCAAAATTTCCCCCTAAAATTTGGAATTAACATTTTCTGTAGCTGGCAACACTGCTACCAGACAGACGCAAATTATCTTAAATTAAACATTGGTACACCACTAATGTGTCCTGCAAGTATTATGGCGATATTTAAGGAACAAAGCTTCTAATTATCAAAAATATATTACGGTAAATAGGAAAGTAGGAGAAAAACTAGAATAATCAAGGGTTAGAACCTAAATATGAATTTTTCGTGCACCCCCTAATTACCCCATTGTAACGATCTCTACTTTTGTTTGTTAAGTAAGGACAAATGTTCGATTGGCGTAAGTTGACTTGCACTCGAACGTATAGGTACGGGTTTATAAACAAAAATTTCGATTTTTTGACTAAATTTAGGGAAATTTTAATTTTCCTAATTGGCAACACTGCGCGCAGGTCCGTCCAATTGATGTCAGCAGTTAGGTATCTATCCGAAGTATCTACCTGGCAAGTCTTAAGGAGGTCTTTCTACAACGAAGGAAGCTATAGGGAAAAAAGAAGTAAAGGAAATTCGAAATTAGAAAATTCTCGAATTTTTGACTGACGTGAAATTTGAGAAGGAAATTCGACACCAGAAGAAAAAGAAATTAATATGATAAACTATGGTCCAACCATATTTGGCGCGAATAATATCCAGATATCTTAATTAGTGTCCATACAGGAGCGGATTAAAAAAGCGACATACCCGTGTGTGCCACTTTGGCCACCGGAGCCACCGAGTGTACATTTGATTACATTTTTTGAGTACTAACCCGTGTTGTTGTTGTAGTTATAGTCTCTAATAATAATATCGTTGTTGTAAACAATAACTTTATAAGGAAAATTTTCTCTTCTTTTTCCACCTTAGTTCCAACACTGTTGGTGTGAAATGCAGGATGTTTCAAAATTAATATCTGGGTTTTAAGTTTTCATAGTACTTATTACATTTTACGTACAATTATTAGCAATGCATCAAGTAGAAGAGCACCTCAAACAGTCTTTGCTACAAGTGTTCGATGTGAGATTCATAGGCGAGAAAGGCCCATAAACTTTACGCCATGGCACAAAACACATTCAATTTAGGGGAGTCTCGTTTCAACTGTACCATCTCCTGAGGATTTGCAGACGGCCAGATGCAAACATTATAAATGTTCACATTAGCTCTTAGGTGAAATGTCGATTTATCACTGAAGACGACACAATCCAGAAAACCTTCATTGTTATGCAGCAATATTTCACTTGCGAAATTGGCACGTAAACCGTTAGTCTGTAGGCTTTAGACCTGTAGCAACTGCAAACGATAAGAACGTAGTTGCAAGCGTCTCCTTAATATTCTTCACACAGACGGTTGCACTGTACAGATTCAGTCTTTATTAAAACACAAAAAGCTTTCTGCTCTCTAGTCTCCATCTTTGCTACTTGCTCTTTCTAACGGTAGACAGAAGAAACAATGCATATACATGCGTGCGTACAAAACTGTTTGAGTTGCTCTTTTATTTGATATAATATTTATAATTGTAAGTTAACTGTAATAGATACTACAAAGTTTCAAAACCCTAATATTAATTTTGAAACACCCTGCATTACTTCAAATTGAGTCATCCTATATTCATGTCTTGTATATACATATCATCAGGCCCGGCCCTAGGCAATTTGTCGCCCCGTGCAATGGCATAATTTGCCGCCTCCCCCTTTCTCCAGAAAGAACAAACCTGAAAAGTCATGATTTTAAGTATGCTACTCCAGCATGAACAACGAAGGGGAGGGTAAGTGCAGTTGCACTCAGAAATGCCTAAATACTTACTAAAAATGCAATCTCGTTGTGTCTGTTTTTTTTTCTTTAAATAATCTATTATGTTAGTGAAACATAAAGGAAACACACCTGCAGAGGAAAGATGGTAATCCTTTTTACAGAATTCAATATCGAGCTTCAATCTCAATGTATCAGTTTGCAATTCCAGTACAACTTGTTCTTTTATGCTTATTTCTTGATTTTTCTTCTACATCTGTTAACATTTAAAAAAACTTGTTTCTATCTTCAATGATAAGGAACTTGTTTCGGACAAAAACAAGACTAGTTGTCATATCAAAATTGTGATAACTTACTAAATGGAAGAGATATTCGCTACTATTCGAGAATTGAATTCTTGCATTTGACAACAATCAAGCAATTTGTGCTCGGATTTATTCGACCATTTGCTTTAGCATTGCCCATGTGGATGACCTTAAACTAACGCAATCTAAACATAATTGATGAATGTAGTATTCAAATAGAAGGTCAGCTTAGTAAATGTAACTGCCATCATCATGAAGTCTGTTTCTAACAAGAAATATTTAATTTAAATAATATACAGTAAATGCTCATTCCTCGCTGCAGGGCACCATTATTTGGGTCCACAACACACTTGTTTGCTCTGGGGCCTAATATGCTGTTAAAACGGCACTGGATAGTAGATTAGACGACATTAGCATGCGGCCCGATTGGGAGCAATCGGTCCAATCGGCTTAAGGCCGGCCCTAATATCACAAGTGCCTCCGTGTAGCTGTTCACGTTATATTTAATGACTCTCGGGGTCGGCTCTAGGTAACTTGGTACTCCGTCCAATAGCATCATTTGTCCCTTCTCATTCCATAGAAAGAGCACAGCCACGATTTTAAGTATTTTACTCATTCATAATCTTAGCAGCGTTAATGAAACTAAAGACTTTACTGAATAGTAATAATAACAAGTCAGTTTCATTTTACAGTTTGAAACTGTTGCTAACTTCCAACCTACAGTAGAGCGTCGATTATCCGAAGTAATTGGGGGACATGGATGTTCGGAAAACTGGTTTGTTCGGATAATCGAACTGTACATGTTTATTTGCCAAAAAGAAGTACTGTATAGTAAATTTATTCATAAAAACAGGCATCTCTTTAAGTATTACAAAGTAACGTACAAAGGCTACTTTAGTAGGAATATATAGTATGTGGTACAGTTTATTAAACAAAAATATGTACATATTACATACGCATTTTGCATGAACAATACACACAGTACACAAAATTAACGTTTAAAAAAATCCTTTATTTTGGTCTGTCTAAGCAAGCCTACACGCTTACGAGCAGCTAAGTCACGTACTTTTTTCATTACAGATATCTGAAAGTGGTCACTTTCATCTTGAGCTTCAAACCATCGCAAGGCAGTATCTAAACAAGTGAACGCCTCAGAAGCTGTTGGTATACTTTCATCTTCACTTTCTGGAGCACTGATTGAAGAGATGCTGGCGGCGTCATCTTTATCAGTGACGACGTTTACAATCTCGCTGTCAAGCATGATTTGGTGTCCTGGATCTGCATCATCGATATTCATCCATTCATGAACGTCTTCTTCATCACTTTCGTGGCAATCTATTTCTTTTGGAATACCGAGAATTTCGGACATATCATTCTGTTCGTCATTTTCAATCATACCTTGTGAATTTTCTTCTGTGTCCAAGATTTTATTCCAGGCTTTTTTAAAATTCTCTTCCTTTACACTATTCCATGCTGCGCTAATCATGTAAGACGCGTCTTTCAAGTCAATATTCTTATGATTTCTTAAGAGACTTTCTTCTCCATCCTCTTCTCTTTCTAACAATAACTTACGCAACAATTCTTTCCTGTAATATCGTTTGAAAGTCTCAATAACGCCTTGATCCATGGGCTGTAATAAGGAGGTTACGTTAGGTGGAAGAAATATTACCTTTATGAACTCATCTTTTTCGTTTAAAATATAACATGGCGGATGAGTTGGTGCATTGTCAAGGAGAAGTAGTGTTTTCTCCCTCGTCCCATTCTTTAGCTGATGAGCTTTTACAGAGGGTACGAAAACGTCCAGAAACCACTTCACAAAAATCGTACTATCCATCCAGGCGCTCTTTTGTGACGTGTACACAACAGGCAAGGCTGACACATTAACGTGCTTGAAACAACGCGGTTTTTTTACTTTTACCAATGACGAACATAGGCAGTCGGTGACTTCCAGTAGCATTAGCACAAGCCAAAGCTGTAATACGGTCCTTGCTTGTTTTAGGACCAGGTGCTGCTAATTCATGACGTGAAACAAGAGTTTTTCCCGGTAAAGCTTTCCAGTTAAGTCCAGTTTCGTCAGCATTGTAAACGTTTTCGAGAGGATAATCTTCTTCCCTTAATACGTCCCTTAGTTTGACTTTGAAAGAATCAGCTTCTGAAGAATCAGCCGACAGTTTTTCCTCCCTGTATTGTAAGCTCACGAATGCCATGTCTTGACTTGAAGCGTTTTAACCAGCCCGTGCTCACTTTAAAGTTCGAAGGCCCTCCAAGTTTTTCGTTGAATTGCATTGCCTTCTCACACAGAATGGGACCTGAGATAGGTTCTCCTTGCGATCTCTTTTGTGTAAACCACTTGTAAACAGCATCATCTAGATCTGTGTTAGTGGCGAGCTTCATAGTTCTACTGCTTGTTGATCTATCAGTAGAATCAAGCATAGCTATAAAATTTGCTATGCTCGTCTTTTGTTTTTTTTATATCCGTAAATGTCGACTTCCCCACCTTGTACTCATTGGATAAAGTGGTTGCAGATTCACCTTCTTCTAACCTTTTAATAATCTCGTACTTGTCCCTCATAGAAAGGACAACACGTTTACGTTTAAGCATTTTGTATCGTCAAGTTCACTTCTTCACGCAGCAGCACACAAGTGGTCGTAACAGAGAACAGAAGGTTACTGTTTGCACCGTGAGAAGCTTTTCTTGGGGGCACGCCAGTGCTTAAAGTGAGGCGGTATGAGCCGGTTATGCATCCGAAAGTTCGAAAAGCGGCTGGTATGGCATACCGGTAAAAATAACTGATTTCAATTATAATTTGCGTGCAGAAGACAACACAGTTTACACAGAAATAAATACGATGTTAGCATTGAGTCAACAAATATGTTTGTACTATCAAATATTTCGTTGCTGCTGCTTCGAAAGTGAATAACAATTCCCTATCACTGTCTTCAATGACAGAATTTGTGCTCTTAATTTTTTTTTTTTTTCAACATTTTGGAGAGTAATTCCACCCCCTCAAAAAAAAATTATAACTATCTTACCATTCGCCTAAGATGTTTAACTTGGATCCGCCCCTGGCATCGACAGGACTATTCTTTAAAATTCACAATTATACTTTTCACATTATCTGCACTTCTGTGTTCACAATTATAAGAAAACTAGTGTATATCACGAGATGAGACGAGACCAGAAGAAGCTTTTGAAAATGGAAATGAGATTGGAAAGAATTATTAAATACTAGTTGAATATAATGGAATACAACGGAAAACAATATTCATTGAATAATAGGCTGATGATACTGGGCAGTAAAACATTTTCATATTTGTCCTCTCTTTCTCTCTTCCTATAGATTATCACGTCAAAAATGGTGCAAAAATGTCAGGAGTAGGGTTATGCAGAAATTACTGCTCTAAATGATCATATTTGTTCCATATCTTCACCTCTCTGATGTCACTTTAAGCACCGGGGCAGGCACGTAGCCAGGATTTCCTAATAGGGGGGGTCCGAGACATGAAATACTGTGGTTATCACACCAGAGTTCGATTATTCTGAACTATTTTACTGGTAACATATATAGGTTTGTTTAGTCTGGATTTCGTAATGGGGGGGGGGGGAATTTGATATGAAATATTGTGGTTATCATACCAGGGGCTTGATCAATTTAAACTATTTTACTAGCAACATATGTTGGTTTCTTAAGACTTTAAAATTAGGATATGTTAGCAAGGGCGCCGATTTCTCTGTAAATTTGGGAGGGGGGGTTCATTCAGATGCAGAAGGCATATATGAGGATTCTATGAGGCATATATGAGGAGGCAAGGCATATTAAGACAAATTGCATTCAAATTATGCCAATATATTGTATATTCATAAATACAAGAGGGACCTTTGGGGGTACAGGGCGCCCTCGGCGCCCCAGGATCGGCGTCCATGCATGTTAGTAAGTATTTTAGTAACAAACTATGAAGAAATCTCGAATGAAAGAATATTTATAAAAATATTTTTAAAAAATTTACCATATCTACGTTCCTTCTTTTGCTCATCCAAATATAACAATTTTCCTTCATTATGACCTCAACTATTAAAAAAAAGTACGTATCCAATAATGTCCTGTAAAATATTTTATATCTCCGTTCCTTTCTCTGTTGAATCAAATGTTAACAGGTCTTGCTTTCCACATAACTTTTTTGTTTTATTATTCCGTCAACAACTGTCTGTGCCAAATGACAAGTTAAAGGACCAGTAGAAAACATTTTCTGAAATAACATATTTGAGACTACAGGGAAGCGATGATAAAAAAATATTTTTTATTTTTATATTTATTTTTATCTTTATATTTTTATCTTTATATTTTATCTTTATTTTTAACGCTGATTCTTCCTATTTCTTGTTTCTTTTTGTTTCGTCCTTCCTTAATTTTTTATTTCTGGTCTCGAAGGGGGGGGTCCGGACCCCCCGGACCCACCCCTTGGCTACGTGCCTGACCGGGGCGCGCAATCCTTCAAACTGCACGGAGCGGCACGCCTCAACTCTAAGTTGGCGCAGCTGTTGCTGTGAACAGCTTTGGCACTGCCGCTACTTCTACAGCCAGTGCCAAACCGACAGAAGTGTGCTGATTGTTGAAACACAGCGACTGGCGGCTTGGCCGGTCAGCAGCGCCTTATGAGGGCCCCATTAGAAGCAATGTTCCGCCAGCGGTGGCTCAGTGCGGCGACTACTGTGGAAAACTTGGTTTGGGAATGAGGGGGATGATGGACGGTGGGGTGGGACAGTAACAGGTGCGAGCGAGTACACAGTTCGGTTAAGCGGTTGTTCGGTTGACCGACGTTCGGATAATCGACGCTCTACTGCATTCGAATTCAATATTCAAACTTGTAATACGATAATTGCTGGTTGCAATAGAGAAATAAAGTCAACGATAGAATCTGTTCCTTGGATGCTGAATCTATGTCAGAAAGATATTAGGTCTACTCGACGTCTCTCACGTTTTTGCTCTATGAAAATCAATATTGAAACCGGAAGTACTAGGAAATTTCAATGACTTCCGGTTTCCTAAGGGTGTTGTGATTGGTGATGACATATTCTCTTGAGATGCCCAATCAAGTGCAAAAAACTGCTTGTCACTATCTAGGTACAGTGTTCGTTACATGGCGATAAATGTCACAATCGGAAATGGTTAATTGGAACCACTTCGGCTTGAACGAAGGAGATGGAACCTATTTTTGGGGCCCTGGATCGAATGAAAAACAAAACTCAGTTTCTACCACTGTTTTTACTCTATAGGAATCAGTATAGAAACGAAAGGTAGTAATAAATTCCAACTACGTCTTGAGATATATAGTGTAGCAGGTCGTGATGACATTGTCTCTTGAGACGGTGAATCAATTGCAGAAAAGCACGTGTCACCATGATCTATAATCGTTTTTGTTCCATGGCTATAAACGACGAAACTGGAAATAATTCACCTGAACCACCTGAATAGAGGGTTAAAGAAGATGAAGGAACTTATTAATTGAATTCTGAATCGATTGCAAGAAACCGCTCCTCTATATCTCTTACCCTGATATCTGTAGATAGACGAACGCACAAACAAACATACCTCCTATAGGACCTCTGACACTTAAACTACGAGAATTCAATACTCAAACTTGAAGAAGTACATCTACAAAGGTAACCAAGAAAGTTCTGTCGCTTTTTGTGGAAATCTATGTTCAATTGGCCCTCACACCGTGAGTTGAATGCGAATGGAGATAAGGCGAAGATCAGTTGTTGGTGTGGATGTATACAACATACTACCTGGTTGTGGCAGTTCAGTTACACCGTGACCTTGCGTAAGGACACAGTGAACATGGGACTTCCACAAAGCATCATAAGGACGGAAGATATGCCAGGCCTTTGGTGACGGTGTCGTGTCTACGCGGACAGTGCAACGGCGGTTTAACAAGTTGAAAGACGGTGACTAAACACTTGAAGACGCACTACGTACCGGAATACCAACATATGTACAAAATGAAGATCTTCAGGCAGCAATTGAAGCGAACAATGACTAGACATGTGAGGAACTGAGACTACAATTCAGTGTGAGTGGAGAAACCATTCGACAGCCCCTCCATCAACTTGGAAAGCACTACAAGTTAGGTCGATTGGTCCCACATGATTTGACTCCGGGCCAGAAGACAACGCGACTTTTTTTCTTTTTTGCTGTCTCGTGTGAAGAAGGGACCATTTCTGAACAGGGTGTTGACATGTGGTAAGAAGTGGGTCATGTACGAAGCTCCACGGCGTCGCGTCGTCATCATTGGTTAGCATCCCATGAATCGGTTTCAAAATAGCCGAAACCAGCACCGCACCAAAAGGTCCTCCTGTGTGTTTGTTGGACTGCTCTCGGCATCGTGCATCGGAAAGGGCTACCAGCTTGTCAGAGCATCATTGCAACTGTGTACTGTCAGCAGTTAAGCCGTGTTCAAGAAAAACTCAAAACTCTGGAGCCAGCACTTCTGAATCGCAAAGGGATCCTTCTGTTACAGGATAGCGCTAAGCCTCACATCGCTAAGATTACTCGGGACACCATTCTATGCCTTGGATGGAAGCACTAATGCATTTGCCATATTCCCTGGACATTGCAACGTCCGATTATCATCGGTTCCATCCTTGCACAATCAGCTTAGAGGATGCCGGTTCAGATCCCTAGTAGAGATGCAAAATGCACTTGATACCTTTTTCGCTTCACGGCCCACCAAGGTCTACCGCGGTGGAATCTATGGCCTTCCAGAACGTTGACAGAAGGTCGTCGATGCTGATGGGGACTACTTTTGATTTTCCAGATACGTCTCAGATGACATATCGATGTTGGAAGGTGGTGGGTGAAAAAGCAACAGAACTTTCTTGGTTACCTTTCTATAACTACTGGTTAAATAGATTAATAAAATCGTAGAACCTATACTTTGGACACTGAATCTATATGAAAAACGATATTATTCGCTATGCTTCACCATTTTTGTTCTTGGGCGATAAATGTTGAAACCGGAAGTCGCTCATTTGAACCAATTCAGGATTAAATAGATGGTTAAGAGAGGGGATAGACTACTTTTAGGAACTGAATTGACTGCAAAAACCCTTTTTGCTCTATGGAAATCAGTATTAATAGAAAATAGTTAAGTTCAATCACTCTCGGTTTTGGTAGAGCGTTGCGAGTTGTAATAGTTGTTGTCTTCAGAGCCTGAATCTTTTGTAGAAAACTGCTTCTGCAGCCATTCCACGAAACGTGGGAATTTCACTCGAAAAATAAATATGAAAACTGAGGAATAATGCTATCTGCACTGGAATTCGTCATCCTTATATTGTATAAAAACAACTTATTTGTGCATTTATTGTATATACATTTAACAAGTATTTATAAAAGTTCTTCCCCATTCTGTTTCTCTCACAAGTAGCATTTTGGAGATAACACTATATTCTTAGCATTAAGAGTTAGTGATGGGCAAAAAAGATTCACCTCTGAGATCGCCGCTCAATGGTTCGCTCACTAAAATGAATCGATTCATTTGAACGACTCAGTGACTCACTTATATTTTTATAAAGGGGGAGGGGGAAGTTAAAAACTGAAATTGTATTATCAGACATAAAATGAATGCAATTAAATGAATTTAAAAGATATAACTCCAATTTTAGATTACAAGCATACTGCTATTAACAAATTTAACTTTTAAAAAATCACAGGAAGTTACACTTTTAGACTAATGCAAATTACAATTAACAGATGTAACACACAAAAATGCAATTCAGATACAAAATGCACATACAAATTAGACTAAATAAAATTACTATTGATAAGTGTGAAAATGTATCACAAATGCAAAACAGCTATATGCCAGTAGCGTCTCCTGACGTGGATGTTAGGGCGTTGACAAGAAAGGAAAAATATATTAACCCTCACAACCATAGACGATACTAGAGGGGGAACCCCCTCTTCCCTGGAGCAAAGGTGGGCCCACCCACATTGTTTTACTGATCTAAAATATTGTGATAAATTTACCTCAATTTACGCATAATTATTTTAGTGGCATTCGCATTCATCATTCGAGTATTTAATAGCAGTGTTGGGTAACTTACTTGTAAAAATGTAACGCGTTACAAGTTACTTTACTTTCTCTTAAAATGTAACGCGTTAGTAACGCGTTACTTGTCCAAAAAAAGTAACTGTTACTTTTCTTCGAAAGTAACGCGTTACTTTTAGGTCCGAAACTTTAAAAATGTGAAAAAATATGACTTCAATTTTCCGTACTACTATTACTACCGCTATTATTATTATTATTATTATTATTATTATTATTATTATTATTATTATTATTATTATTATTATTATTATTATTGCACGTTCTGAATCGCTTTATGTAAATGCAAGGACAATTTTTTTACTTGATACATGAACATTTCAAAATAATGTAACATTGATAAAATGCCATACTGCGTTACTCGTAGGGAGGGACACGTGCGAGTTTTTTTTGAAACTCGATTCGACTAGAAACAGACATCTTTGAGCTCGAACCGAGAACCAGGCTCGAAAAATTTCCTCCAACTCTACTCGAATTGGGGTCGAGTTTCGAGTCGACTCGAGCCAAATCCGGTGTATAGTTTCGAGTACTTCTTGAAGTATATTACATTGACAGTATAATTATTATCAATGACACTACTACTACTACAACTTTTATTATTATTATTATTATTATTATTATTATTATTATTATTATTATTATTATTATTATTATTATTATTATTATTATTATTAATCAATTCATTATAACAACACTGTATGTAAAAATGAAAGATGGGCGGTTTGTATTTGAATACTAAAAAACTAGTTGATTACCAACCTCGTAGGGATGCACGCGAGACGCGAGACTGGAAGTTTTATGCGAGACGCGAGACGAGACTAAACCATGCGAGACGAGACTCAGTTAAGTCTCGCACGAGAAGTCTCGCGAGACTTCTCGCAGTCTCGCAACATTTATGAATTACATGTAATTATATATTTAGTGATTTTACATTTATTGAATATTCTAAGTTGAGCGTTAATGCCTCCAGGAACAAAAATGTGATTGGGGCAATAGACATTTTATGAGATTTATTATTATTCAAGGTTGATTTTCAGAATTAAAGCCTTCTTTAGTTTCTAAACATCATTAAAAAAGAAAAGCTTTGTAAATTGGAAATTTATTGCAATAACATGGATTTAGGACTTAATTTTGCGACACAAACACATACACGCGGGCGCGCACGAATACATGAACTTCTGTTTTTTGGTCTGAAAAGCGAATAAGACTCCCTATTGCTGCAAAATGTGATATTTCTGTTGTTTCTGTCTTTTTCACATTACTACTAGCGATTTATGTTGGGTGATGGCGGGGAAGTCCCCTCTCGTCAAAGTTTATCCCGGGTCCGGCTCGCAGAAATAACATGATATTTTTACATAGAATAAGTATTTTCTTTCTATATATTTATCAAAAACATCCCCCTCTAATTCGGAAGTTTAATTCAAACACTGGTTTGGTAGGATGGCCCTATAGGTTTGATGCGAGATGGTAGGAATGGCCCTATATCTGTCAGTAATTTTATTTTCTAGATCTGGCAACCCTATATAAGTTGAAAGCGACAGTTGATAAAATGCAATAATGCAACATTGCTACAAGCGCGAACGAACCAAAAGAATTAGGTCGTATTGTGTTGTGAGGAGTTCTTTTGTTGTCTACAAGCGCTTTTGGTGGTATAAAAACATCTTTATAATGGAAAATCACCCTTCAAGGAAACGACCAAAACGTGTAAGTGTTGATAGTGGCGACGATATTTTAGAAGAGCCAAATATTGTTGGAAAACAATGTTGGATCCAGCAACAATATATGCTGATTTTGCTGTAAATTATGCTATTAACCCTTTGGGGATCCCATGGTACAATCTGTACCATACGGGGAGTTTCATGGTACATTGCGTTATAACTCTCCTATTCGAGCTTTTTCGTCGGTTTTTTTTTTCAAGTCCAGAGGCATTGTAAAAGACCTTACGTATGGTTTCACACCTTCCTTCGTCGAGACATAGAAGGTGATGACGTCATAATTCTAAAATATATATTTTCTTTTAATATTGCGGGGCCGGTCTATGTTCATTATTTTTTGGCGGGCTTATTTTTGCACCTAGAAGATTGAAATTGTGCACAAACATTCAGTCCACCGAGGAGTACTTACGAGATTTTTTCGTACTTCTGTGTTAAAACAAGGGCGTACAAAGGGGCTAAACGTTGAAAAAGGGAAATTTTTACCAAAAAATCCCTTTCACGAGATTTTCTCGCCTTAGTTATGTGATGGAGTCAAGTGAATGGTACCGCCTGAAAGGCAGTTCTATTCTGAAGAGAATGATGTGCAAACCATGATCCTAGGCTAATTAGGGATGTCTCAGGGAATGTTTAAAAATTTCCCTCTGTATACGGGAATATGGGACATTGTCGGTATATATTTTTTTTGGCGGGCTTACTTTTGCACCTGGAAAATTGGAATTGTGCATAAACATTCAGCCCACCTAGTAGTATTTATCAGATTTTTTCAGATCTCTGCGTTAAAACATGGGGGTCCAGAGGGGATAAAAGTTGAAAAAAAGGATACTTAGACCCAAAAAATCCCTTTTTCGGGATTTTCCCGCCTTAGATACATGATGGAGACATGTGAGTCATACCGCCTGAAAGGCAGTTCTAAGCTGAAGAGTGATGGGTGAAACATGACCCTATGGTAATTAGGGATGTCTCAGGAAATTTTTTACCTGAGATCATGGTGTTTTGCGGTAATTTGGGGCATGGTGGGAATTCCTGATAAAATTTCTTCCGCCCTTACTATTCAAGATAGAAACGTGAAATTTGGCACACATATTTAGTATACCATGTACTATTTACCAGATTTTTTTTTAGATGGGTACGTGCACACAGGGCTGCTCCAGAGGGGCCCAAAGTGCGAGAAAAAATTCCCTCCGTAGTTTTTCCTTTGACATCATTTTTCCCGCTCCTTGTATATGGTATGAGCATGCAAGTGGTACCATTTGAAAGCCAGCTTCATTCTGAAGAGAATGAGGTATGAACCATGATCCTACGATAAATAGTGACGATGCAGTAGCTGCTTGACTGAAAGTCTAAAAAGTAGCCCAAAGAGCCGGGTACCGGAAAGGGTTAATTTGACGAAAATTAATGGTCCAGGAATCAAATTCCAGCACAACTTTTCTTTTAATTTGGAACGGAGGGGACACAAGTTCGGATACCATGTTGAACTTTAGGTTCCGTCTCCTTAGGATGTTATGAACATTCATCCCATGGAAAGCAATGGCATACCACCAAGGATTCAGCTTGCGAAGGGACTTTTAGGTCAAATACCTGCCTTCGGACAGAATATCACATCGTCATTCATTAATAGCCATAGAATAACACATTGCAAAATTTTGACCAGAATATATGCGAGACTGCGAGACCATGCGAGAAAGTCTCACGCGAGACGAGACTCAAAATTTTATGCGAGACGCGAGGCGAGACTTCACATTTGCGAGACGAGACGAGACGCGAGACGAGACCAACATTTGAGGCTGCGAGACGAGACGAGACTTTTTCATTTCTCGTCTCCTCTCGCTTCGCGTGCTTCCCTACAACCTCGGTAGTCGTAAAGTCTAGGGGTCAATGACATTGTTCCCGAGCTTCTGAATTTGGGTTGAGGGTCTAGGTTGAGTATTCGAGCTCGAACCAAACATTGTTAAAAGTTATAGGGCACTGGCCAAATATCTTCAAAACTCCTCGGCCCGAGTTTAGAATTGTCAACTAGTCGAGCAACTCGGCTCACAGCTCATTCACTATCGACCCGAACCAAGAAGTGAGCCGAGCCAACAGCTCACCCAACCGGCTCGGCTAGAGCCCTCGGCTCAGTTGAGCCGAACCGAGCAAATGGCTCATCCCTACCAAGCAGCTCGAGCCGATGGTTCACCCCAAGTGAGCCGGCTCGAGCCATCTTCTCAGTTGAGTGGAGGCGAGCTGAGCTTGTTATAAAAAAGCTCTTGTGGTCTCGCTATCGAGACGAGACGGGATGCGAGCAGTGTCCCTTCTCGTGAGCAACACTAAAAGTATTCCATATTACTGTTTAGCTCACATTTCTTATGGCTTTCGTTTTCCAGTGTAATCAAACCATGATTTCAAGACGACTTAAAACGAACGAGCCATTTATCAAACTCGACTGGACTCGAAACTCGACGGGAAAAACTGAATCGGCTCGGAACTCGACTCGAGGATATTACCCTTGATTTGACTCGAAACTCGACTTGACTCGACTCGACTTGAAACTGATCTGAAAAAACTTCAATATTACACACCATCAGCAAACTATTTTCTAGTAATAAAGTAGGCCTGCTCATCAGAACACAGTTTATTCATATTAACCCCTTACTGTAAATCGTTAATTATGACACCCTAGTTGTTGATAAATATTTTCTGCCAGGGTACTTCAGACACTTTACTTTTAAATTCTGTCCACCATCATCCTCAGCTCTTAAGAAAAAGTATTCTTTCAAATGTTCGAACAGTAAAATATTTTCGTTCTCCATCTTTATAAAAACAACACCAATCAAAGTAAAATAGACTACCGGTATGATTGCACTCCTAGTTCAATCACTGAATGTATTGATTTGGAGCTGTCAAAATCTTCGACAAAATCTTTCAGGTGCTTGCAATCAGTACACGTGATTTCCCTAAGTCTATCCTCATCTTCAAAAAAACAGCAAGTGGCACTACGAACTTATCTGTTTCTCTGTATGTCTGTGACTGTCGGTCACTGACATACGTAGTTCATACTCGATTGTTTCATTCTGAGAAATTCACTTACAGGAAAGAAACATTTGTTTCCGAAAAAAAATACATATATTGTAGTTACTCATCCGAAATGTAACGCGGAAAAAGTAACGCAAACTAGGTATGTTACTTAAAAATTTGTAACGCGTTACCGTTACAGTTACTTTGGAAAACATGTAACGCGTTACTAGGAAACGTTACTTAAAAAGTAACGCGTTACTTGCGTTACGTTACTTCCCAACACTGTTTAATAGTGACTATACTTTGCCCACCCATCGATTTCCTGAATATAGTCTGTACCTGGAAGTTCTCGCAATTTTCGAAAGTAAGGAACCATTATCGTCACTGCATAATGTCCTATTTACGCCAACCTATAAACAGCAATTTACTTCTAAGAATTTAGTCTGGAAATTATAAAGAGCAATCAAGGAGGATGTTATTATGTGAGGAATACATTTAATTATAATCATTATAGTATAAGTAAATATACCCTCAAAATATGACATTGAAAATCAAAAACAAGCAATTATTTACTTACAATTACGTGAATTTCAGCTCAAGTTTTCTTCTTTGCATAGAAAGCTCTCGATTACTGCTTTAGAAACAGTAATAGGGGCCCGAAACCGTAAGTCTTGAGGATGACCCACTAACGACAAAGTAAATGACAATTAGGGAAATAAAAAGGCAGAATGGAAAACCGTTCTGTAGCTTAACGTCCAGGCTTTTTTTTTCTTTTTTGCATCAGCTGACACTTCCGACACAACTTGGATCGAGAAAAAAATGATGTTTCTTTTCACCTACTCCTTACACGTATTTTAGGAAGAAGTCGATTGCACCATTAACTTTTGAATTTAATTATATGTTTAGCAATAAAAAAGTGCGTAGATCATACCCCCTCTCCCCCCAAAAAAATGTTTTCCGTATCGTTATAAAATATCTGTACATCCACAAATAAATCTACAGACTTGGCAACGCTTGAGAGAAGCAGAAAACTCAAGACGTTGATTTCCTAACCAACACCTTGATCACACAAGCACGAGGTGAGGAACACGAAGCGCATGCGCAATAGGAGTCTTCAGCAATGCAGTAAAAATTCAGCCAAAGCGTTGCTAACGACTTACTCGCAGAGTTGCCTCCTCAAAACATGAAGGAGACCGCTCAGCACTTCTCTGTTCTTTTGCACTTCAACAGTTGATTCTGTCTCGTTTGTGATCAATATATACGTCGTGGTTCGGAGTGACTTATTGTTCTCATATATTCCCCCTTTTCTTAGTTGTGATTCCCAGTTACGCTACGACGATTATGATCACTGCCCATGCCTACAATTTCAGCTTGCGATGACTGGGAGCACGGCAGATGAAAATGTAGACAACGTAAAAATATCTGTTAAGCTACACATATAATAGAGCTAAATATTAAATATACAACAAATAACAAAATCACTTTTCCGTAGAAAGAATGTAATGTTACTGTATAGACACAAGTATTACATGCATTTACGTTTCAAATATATCTACGATTAACATTTCAGTATTAATAACGCGGCGGTGTAGTGGCTTGAGTAGTAGGTAACTCACGTGTTTCTTCGGCTAGCCTGACGAGTTGCTCCTTCGATGTCCTGTATCCGAATGCGTGCGCTGTTTCAGGGGTTGAAGTCCTAGGTCTGAGTCCCGATCGCTCTTTCTTCAGTAAGTGTCCCAAGTGGTGCTATGAATATGATGTTGAATGAAATTATTACGTTCAATTTCCAGCACTTTAATATTAAAACATAAGTCGCACTATTGATTGATGAACTGCTTAATTGGTTCACAAATCCGAACCTTTTCGTAATGAATGAAATACAACTTAAAGACGCACACGTTACATTCTAAACAGCAGTGCACGCTGCTTCTGAGAGAGCGCGCTACGACGCGAAAACTGGGAGTAAGTGGACTCCCTCAAACTGCTTGCCGCAGACTGAATGCTTTGTTCAATTCGCTATTGTGTATATATTCTCGGGGCTGGAGCTCTCCGGTGATGACGTATAATAACAAGTTCACACTCTTTGGCTGAAGAAGTGCGAACATTTTAAATAATCAAATCAACGATGGGCGACGACAACGAGTAGAATGTTCTTGCAACTTTCCCGTTGTTCCGGACTCAGAGAGCGTTCACAAAGGAAATAATTGTCTCTGCAACGTATGTCCATATTTGGTCACGAAATCTGGCTCTGGCTTACCAACACAAACGAAGAGACATACCAAAGCAATGAGAGAAGAGTTTCTAGAACATTTGGAATTATACGAGGGTTGGTTAATAAGGTTCAGAATAAATCTATTTTTTCAATGTTTCTTTTAAATCCAAAGAAAATGAGCTATAGGACGGTGACAACCTATTGGGGCCTGAACAGTGTCCGAGCAAATTGATTCAATTTGTGAAGAGAACCCTGGCCGTTGAAGGGTTAATAGTCCATACTAAAATGTCACTTGAGGGTCACTGTATTTTGGAACGTCCTGTATATGAAGCAACTGTCGCTGGGAATTCATCATAAAAATTCGGTATATCGGGACTGCACTGTATGTAATATACTTCACTAGTTCACTGAAGTGTTACTGGAAAATCACTACATTGTGGGACACTCTGTATATGAATCGAAGATCGTTGGGGACTCACTATGAAAATTCGGCGTATTGGGACTGTACTGTTTGTACTACACTTCACTTTGTAACTGTGAGGTTGTTCACCCTGTATGACAACAAGCCACCTTTATTAAAGCCACCTATTATATTTTTAAAGCCACTTTTCATTTATATGAAGCCACCTTTAAGTTCTAATTAAGCCACTTTAAGCCACCATTAGTAAATTGTTCATTTTTAATTTGTTTATATTTCCAATTTATGGTTCCTTTTATTTGTTTATTTATTTTTTCAAATATCAGTTTCTTACCATAATTAAATGTACTTTGATTTACTTTTCAATCATTTTTCACTAAACACAATATATTCAACATGTTAAGCGAAATAAATGTACAAATAAACATTGGCACAGAAAATACTTAACTACTAGACAATAATAACAATGTGTATACCGATTTGGGAAGTGTAGCTTAACAACGAAATAAACGATAATATCGGAATTCCTAATATGTAGTTTGTGTAATGTAGTGTGTGTATATATGCACCTTTTTACAACAAACTTAATTAATACTTAAATTTCCTTATTCAAAATTTTTATAACATTCGATTATCAAATACGAACATCCAATATAACATCAAAATGGTTATATCAACTAATATATATTCATACATGCAAAATAGTAATAATCCAAAAGAATTTTCAAAACAAGAATTCGTAGAATAGTTATGACGTAAATCACATACTAATTATTCAAAATACTGTATTTCAACTTATTAAACATCAAAATACTAAAAGAATTTAAAATCAAATATACTATTAAATCTTAATAATCATATTGCTCAAACAAACAAAAGTTCTGTTGGGTTGTTTCAAATGAATTTAGAATCACGTGTCAACTCATTTTTTTTAAATTATCAGCATTGCTCACAACAAATGTAAATTTTTATTTTATTTATTTACCAATTGCAACAAGTATGCGGGCATCAACACTAGTGCACGAATCTTGTATAACATTGGCGAACATACGACTTTTGGCTGATACAATCATTTCCGAATGTCATTTTCAACAAGTATCTTATTGGCAAAGGCAAACTACAACTCGATTCTACGGGCATTACTCACAAACCCATATCACATAACAAGAGGGATTTACAATCCACCTCTAAAAAACATTAAACGCTTTCCCTACTCATCTAGCATTCCCAAGCTAGGCATTCAAGGAGTATCCATCTCCAAACGTGAACCGCCCTCTAATGGCCTTTGGTTTCACGGTAAAATAACAATAAACTCATAATAATAAATTCATCCAAGGATGCCGCTCTATACAGCCTTTGGCATCTCAAAAAATAGCCCTAACTCATTCGTACTGCTCAATTGCCATTCGGTTGAACTCAAACGTATACAGCTCAAAATATTTTGCATACAATCATTTTGTTCGTTTAATGACCATTATTAATATCAACGTGACTAACAGATTTAACCCTGATTGCCTCAGCATACTATAAGCAATGGAATCTATTAATTATTATTAACTTGTACAACAAACCAATTTCTTTCCATTATTATTATTATTATTATTATTTTTCAAATTCTCAACTCTCAAAATTCTCAAATTCAATTAAAATTTCGTTACAATTGCGTGAGTTTTATAGACAAGTGCTAATTCGAAACAATATTCTCTCCTTTCAAACTTTCGAACATGAAAATAAACAGATAAACAACAAAATAATTCGTTAATCATGATTCAAATAAAGCATGTAGCGAAAGCTCCAACTAATACTTTTTCTCATATTGCAATGAATAAAACTCTAATAAAGTGAATTAAATGAAATTTTTCCACCTGTATGAATTATCTAAGACAAAACAAAACTAAATTAAGTATTCTCTCCTTTGTGTGAGTCGTTGAGCAATAGATAAGACTTGTAAAAAAAACTATGAAAGTAAACTTTATATATATATATATATATATATATGCTCTCCACATTAAGATTATTTCTTCATTTCTAAATATCTGTTTTTCAGAATAATAATTAGAATTATACGAATATACTATGTAAATATAATACGATATATGAACAAAGTTTAAATTCTAGTTATACTTTCTCACTAAATATGCAAAATCTATTCATAAAACTAGTAAAGTTCAAAACTAAACAAAATGTGCCTATATACTAACATTTTTTACGTATTATATCATAATATGCAAAACGGTTAAACTGTTTATCTATATGCTTGCATTACATAACATAAAACTAGTAAACTTTCAAACATTTTAATATATACATGGGTTAAACGGCGGTTAAGCCTTTCGAAGCGCCATCCTGTGTGCCATTTATTAACAACACAGGTTGTAAGTCATTAATTAAACAATATAGGTTAATGAATTGATCCCGAAGATCAATGAGCGCTGACTTACTATTTTTTTTCATAGCTAAAGTGTGCGGGGTCGCTGAACTCCCCGACGATTTGAATAAATCGCTTCTGCACTAAATCCTAGTCCCTCTCAGCTGAATGCTTCGCGCATTACAGCTATGTCATAATCGGGTAAATTATTCCAACCCCAATTGGACTGTCAGTATCTAGACCTAAAGAAGGTGTTTTAAGAAAATAAACATATGAAAAGGACAATAAGGATACCCTGGAGGGGGGGGAATTTGATACTACAGCCCTGCATCTCAATATCATTAATCACTCAGTAACTATTAATTATTTTAGGCTCGCTCATACCTACAAAATTAGTAGGTTTACAAAATATTCTCTTAAAGAGCGCTAGCCAGTACGAAAATGTGCGGCCTTCTGGCAAAATGCACTTCTCACTATCGGGATTATAGTCACATCCGGGAGTAAGTCACAATCGAGAATAAATCATTACATCTGACCATATCACTTACAATCAGAATGTTATATTCGTTATTCAATTAATTTTACTTTAATAATTATTATTCACATTTCCTCAATTTCTAAAATACGCTCATTTCAAAATTTAAAACAATATTTATCAAATTTTATCTAAGGTCAAACCAATAATGTTAATGAATTCAAAATCGACGATGAATTTAATTATCAAATTTCCATAATGTTTATAACTTATTCATTAAATATTAATACAATTTAGCATCTGCTATTGCGTAATAAAGTTGATGTATTCTCATAACGTTAATTCTAATAAAAAAAATTGCAAATCTCAACTTAACATCTTAAGTTTATTTATTTATTTTGACCTAGCTATAACAATTTATGAACAACAATTTTGTAATGGACGTTTAATGGCAACTAAACTGGGTTATGGGCACCTGCAAAACTGAGCTAGAATAATTCGTATTGCGGTTGTCTTTAAAAAGACAATTTACACGGGAGGGATAAATTCACCTCAAAACATGAGCGTTTCTCACAAGTATCATTAACAACATCGAACATAAAAGGGATATACATATTAGCCTTATGGACCATTGTCATTTAATAACATAAACGCACAAAAATATAGGCTTCTTGCCTCCTCCAGCACCCTTGGCTGGGAACTTAACAACATCGAGGGAAAAATCAACCTCGAAAAACACAGATGCGGCCTTTCATTGCCCTTTGCATCGTGTACACTTCGCAATATACATACTTCATGGTCCTCAGTATAAGCGTCTGCCTCTCTATAGGCCTCATGCGCAATGATCGCCCTCTATGCGAATATTATCGCTAATATCCCGAAACTCAACATCGGTGCCGCTTTTCAATTAGCCTTTGACACCGGCATTAACCCGCAACATGGAAACTACTTATTAGCCTAATCCATTCTTGTCCAATTATAGTTCTTAAATTACAACTGGCCTGTTGCCTTGCATATCTCAGTTACTTACTGCCACTATACGTCTTTTTTTTTCAAAAACATTTCAAACTGAACAAAACTGATTTCGAAAACATTTCACTAAGCTGAAATTGGTTTCTGATGCAAACTTAAACAAATAACGAGAATACTTCAACATTGAATTCTTTACGATGCAAAATATTATTCACGCTTAATAAAATATTTCACTTTAAATGTACCAAATATCAAATACCAAAACACTCAAAAGCCGAAATGGAATTTTGAAGTGTGTGTCTAATAACCAAAATCACACACTAGCTGAGGCCCAATCGGACGCTACCCCGATTTCGTCACTTTAATTTGGAAAGAAAGTAGTGACGCCCCTAAGGGTTGAATCATATTTTTCAGCCTTTTACCTCTTCTTATCTTGTAGAATAGAACAGTTATCTCTAAACTCAATTAAATTCGAACTTCATTAATGTCGTAACAAATACCCACTGACTTTGCATAACGAACATCATATGTGAATGGATTCGTAAACGGATTTATTAAGTTCAACATTATTTTCAATTACTTTCAAAATCATACTAAATAATATTTAATTTTCGATGTTTCGACGCCTAACTGATTTTATATTACAAATTCAATATGTTCTTACGCTTACTTAATAAGAAAAGTCAGATGCAAAGATTCATTAACCAAGGAACACTCTTTTTTTCAAAATCCGAATTTCATAATTAATTATGATATTCATCAGTATTTCTCTAATTGAATTTTCAAATATCTCTAATTGCCTAATGGTATGGGGACAGCTAAATAAATGTTCATATAAACGTAAAGGTGAGTGAATAAAAACTCGAAAGAAAATGGAATGGTAAAATTTTATTAATGACATTTGGTTCCCAAGACTGGAAGCACCTGAAAAGAAATAAGACATACAAAACATAAACATCCTAACAAAAATTCGATACAGAAGTTCCGTATCCGAAATGGGATAATCAAAATTTCCAAAAGTGGAGGGGTATTATTAAAATTTCAAAGTCCGAAATCACGATCTAAGTTGATTACCTATTTAAAAATTTCCAATACTGTCCTTCCTCTAGTTTTCCCAGTCATCTCTCATCTTCAAAAGCTGTAAAGAAACAATAAAACATGATATTTCTATGAACGTACCTGTTTGTAGATGGATATTGGTGGTTCCTTGGTTCGAGCGCGTCGGTGGCGGTAGGCACACACTTGAAGCTGAAAGGCAAATTCCTAACTTTCGAAATTCGGTGGGGAATAATTAAAATAAATGGATAACAATCTTTATTTTCATTCTCTATAGAAGCTTAGAAGTCAGATTCGACGTTGAATTTTTTCGTCTTTTTCGGGATTCAGTTCAAGTTCGGGCAAAGTTCATGCTTAGGTCGCGCTAGAATTTTAATCTTGCACCGATGTCTATTACACTTGTATGCCAGCAATTTCATACGTTTACGAGTACTTTTCCAATTACTTTTTGTGATTTGTCGGGCTTTTCTTCTTTTTGCAACGCATTTACTAAATCTTCACGCGATAATACGTCTCCGTTTACGGCGTTTAAATTTACGATGCATTATGGATTCATACACATATTTCTTTTTACGTTTGCACCTACTATCACTGTATTCGCTGTGTAATTTGCTGCACAATACTCGCACGTATTTACGCTTCCGCCTTTTAGCATTTTTCGGAGTCGACGTACACTTTTTTCGCGTCTTGACCTTTTCACGAGTTTGCTGATACACCAGCTTTAATTTACGCTTAGGTCTCTTTCTCTTACAATTACTTTGTCCTAACTTTCGTTTTTGAGAACACTTTTGTCTTACTCTTGCTCTCCCTTCTACTGCATTCCTAATGCGGGATTGTGCGCGCTGTGAGTACGTTTTGCATTGAAGTTGACGAGCATGGACATAATCACGAACGATCAGCTGTTTTCGAGTAGATTTACATTTGGACATTCGCTTTCTACAATTTCGCAATGATGACGCACTAGTTTGATAAAAGGTGACAATACTAGAATCTAATTTACTCCTTTTTACAGCATGTTTACTATTGGTACGCCTTGAGACCGAATTCATATAAACTACCGAATCAGCAAAACTCAACTGGTGGACTCCCTCAAACTGCTTGCCGCAGACTGAATGCTTTGTCCAATTCGCTATTGTGTATATGTTCTCGGGGCTGGAGCTCTCCGGTGATGACGTATAATAACAAGTTCACACTCTTTGGCTGAAGAAGTGCGAACATTTTAAATAATCAAATCAACGATGGGCGACGACAACGAGTAGAATGTTCTTGCAACTTTCCCGTTGTTCCGGACTCAGAGAGCGTTCACAAAGGAAATAATTGTCTCTGCAACGTATGTCCATATTTGGTCACGAAATCTGGCTCTGGCTTACCAACACAAACGAAGAGACATACCAAAGCAATGAGAGAAGAGTTTCTAGAACATTTGGAATTATACGAGGGTTGGTTAATAAGGTTCAGAATAAATCTATTTTTTCAATGTTTCTTTTAAATCCAAAGAAAATGAGCTATAGGACGGTGACACGTTGAAAAGAAAAAAAATCCCGTTGTGACGATCCATTTAATTAAATTAAAATACTCTTTTCTTCATTTTTCATTGGGCGTTAACACACGACTTGCACACCCAGAGAAGATGCTACTGCTATATGCAAATTGCAGCCTAAACGAATCAAAATACGGAATGCAGAATATTACAACTGTAGACTCAATGCTATAGCAATACAATTTTAGAATTACTGCAAAAGTGTTACAACTTTAAATTCAATGCTAAAAATATAATTTTATTACAACATAATGAGAAACTAAATTTTTCCTAAAAATGTTGGCGACCACATCCCTCTTAGAATACACATTTTAACCAAAGTAACGAGTTCCCTCGTGGTTAAGCGGTTAGCGTACGCGCCTTTGGCGTGGGAGATCCGGCGTTCGATTCCCGGTGGGAGCTCATGTGGTTCGGGTTCCACGTTTTCAGTAGGTCCACGTCTTATATAGCCCGGCTGCTGAAATAAAATAAAATATTTTAGTTTAATGGGAAACGATTAAGCCCTGTAGGCTAAGGAAGACAATGATTAAAGCAACTGAATGATGATGGAAAAATTGGTGGAACGAGAAAGTGGGAGGAAACGGAGTACTTGATAAAACCCACGGACATGATGTCCACCACGAACTTAGTTGGCCGGGGAGCGAACCAGGGACCTGACGCACCAGAGGTAAGCGATTTACCAATGAGCTACAGTGCCTCGCTACTGAAAAGAACACTAAACTCAAAGCCAAATCAAATCAGGCACATAGCCAGGCCAAAAATGTAGGGGGTTCGGTGGATGTTAGGGAGGGCGATCCAACAATATTATAGTTCAACACCATATTATAGGTCATTTGCAAGCCTACCATGAAAATTTTAGGAGAGACAATAAAAATTTAGAAGTGGCCCAGCCCCCGCGCTCCCCGTAGATACGGACCTGAATCAAATCAAAGTAACATGATAAAAACTGAATTCGAAGTAGGTGTTAATAAGCAACTGTTTTACCTTGGCGTGATTACAAGATTCTTGTCATTTTATATAATAGACGTATTGTGTCAATACCATAACATTGCTGTTTAAGAACTGTTTTAAGTACAGAAAACCTTAACAGGGGCATCGGTCCTACCCATCCCAACCGTGTGTGCTTCCATAAAATTCAGTTATGTTGTAGGTACATCTTACGGGAAATACGTTTTGAATTTTGTACATCACAGTCTTCAGAATTTCCATATAGGTTTATATTATAAAATTATCTTAAAATACCCTTAAGTAGACCTTCGTTATTTAAGCTGAAATTACGTTTTGCAGCGAAAATAATGAACTAAGACAATCTGGATCAATTCTCCCCTATTATAAAATATATTTAAAATTTACTGTAATTATTACGAATTCATTTGAATTACATATGTTCATTTTAGCATACCATTTCCCTTAAGAATTGTATAACACATACTTTTGTTTAAAACTAACAGTTGCACAATATTGAAGTACGAACAAACGCAGAATGGCTAATCTCTACTGCTGATATGCTCTCATTTTCATTAACTTCTCAACTGAATATTCAATTCTCTATGTGCGATTGCAAGAGCGGATCTAGGGAACAGGAAAGAACCGGCTCTTTCGGGCAATTACGTACTTGACCTACTCCCCCATTCTGCAGATGCGATTTTAATTGATAGCTAAAAGTTTACGCTTTATACAGAGGTGCCCACCCCCTCATGTCCATGACGAAATCCCCCCTTAATTGTCTATCCGTAGGTGTTCTTCCATGAAAAAAAATTTTTCGATTAATTTTTACACCCCCTCAAACATATTTATATAGATTTTTACCCCCCCAAATATTTCAATAACGCAGTTTGCGTCATAGCCCCCCTTTGTTGGCACCCCTGCTTTATATGAAAAATATCAATGTGAGTCTAGTGATGGGCAGTGGGAATATTCCCGGTGGGAAGGAATTTAAAAATGGGAATATTCCCGAGATTTTTCCCTGGCCTATAAATTCCCGGGAAGGAATTTATTTCTATTTGTATACCTTATCTTCCAAATTATAAGAACCATATGACAAATTACTTTATTTTAATATATTATGATTTATTTCTAGGTTTTAAAGAATTTGGAGGTTAAAAACTTAAAAATTCTTTGACTGTACTTTATATAACTAATAATATGATTTTTTAAGTTCCATTTCCATTTGCACTAAAGAATAAGGTAATTGTAATAATAATACTAATATTGGGGGGCCAAAACTAGCAAAAAGTAGGATGATTTACGGAAGAAATGAGTTGATAGTGGTGTTCAAGTAGTCAAGAAAGAATCGAACACAATTTTTTAGGACAGTAGGGGATTTGTACAAACCATAAAGGTAAGTGGAAGTGATTTATGTGAGAAAAGAAAGTGAATTGTTGGTAACGAAGATAAAAAACAACGTGCCATGCGGGGCTCTAACCCGCCTTCACTCGCTAAAGCTCGCTTTGCAGTGCTGTCTGAATTTAATGTTGGTAACGTAATTTAACGTATGAAGCCGTAAAACAACCGCATCAGAATAGAATATCGCAAAAAAGTAGGTGCAAAAGCTGGCCCCCCAATGCTAAACAAGAGCCAAAATTAGCAAAGTACTAATTTACAAATGATGAAAAGTAACCATTTTGTAAAGTAATGTAGAATTATGTAGAAATAGAGATGAAGTGCTATTAAAAAACCCTGAACCACCATTAGTAATAGACGACGGTCTGTCACCTCTCTCTGACTCGAATTTCTGAAGAAGTACTCGGACGAGAAATAGGTAGGAAGAAAGGTCGTGTATGGCAATGTTACGTGCTAAATTATAAAGATAAATCAGTATCTTGCAAATTTTGTGAACATAAATCCGTATGCGCAAATGTTGATAAATTGGTGAGACATGTATTTTACGGCAGTTACCCAATCTGTATATAACATTTAAAAATTTAATATGCTTATAACATCAGTAGTAGAGTCAAGTATAGAAAACCCACTTACTTATAAATTTAAACTGTTTAGCGGTGTAAAAATATGTGGACTTACTATAGCATTTTTTCCACATATTTACTTTCATAGAGCATACTGTAAATAAATATACATTTATTCGTATTATTTAAACATAATAAAATATTAATAAACCAACATAGTACCGTTCAGAATATACCTTTTAAAGAATCCTCTGGAGACGTAATAATATACTGTGATAAAAAAAACGAATAGAAATCTCGAAATCTTAATATAGTAATAGAATGCACTTTTCTTTGTGATTGTACATAAATTCCCGGAAAATTTCCCATTTTGGGAATCTTACCGGGAAAATTCCCAAAAATATCTTCCCGGGAATTTATCCATCACTATGTGAGTCCAACTGCCACATCAAAGTGCTAAACATTTACATTGTTGCTACTCTTTTTAATTTATTCATGCCAGAGGTGCAAATACACTGAAGCAACGCACATTTGCCGAACTCGACTGAAGAGGCGCTCGCTATAGTGAGAACCAGTGAAACAGCAACTGACTAAATCAACCAACAAGAGGGCGGTTCGCGAGTGAGCGACGTACAAGATTCACGTTCTCCAAACATTGTCACTCCTAAAGAATCGTCCCTTCCAGAGAATAGTGGTTCAAAAAGAACCATGACTCCTGAAGAACCACGACTCCCGAAGAACAATGACGAGCCACGACTTCCGAAGAATCATGATTCCCGAAGAACCACGCCTCCCAAAGAACAACGACTCTCAAAGAGTAACTACTCTCGAAGAATCTTTACTCATTTCTAGTGAACAACGACTCACTCACTCATCCAAAAGAGTTAGTCAGAAGAGTCGACTCACTCGCGAGCGATACTTTACTATTAAACAGGCCCGTGCTGGCCGACCGGGACACCGGGACGTGTCCCGGTGCGCCCTACGAAACATCACGATATATATATATAAAGGTCCAAGTTTTTAGTAATAAATTCTTACAATTTTATTGGTAAAGAACCCGTGAAAGGTGCAGTGAGCCCTTTACATTAGGCGCCCTTGCAAAACCACATCAAAGAAGAACGATTTTATTTGTTTTTCTATATACCACAGTTCTTTACAATAAATAGCCTACATTTAGCTGGTAAAGAACCCGTGAAAGTTTACATAAGGCGCCTTTTGAAACATCACATTATAGATAAGTGGTTTTAGTTATCCTGTATACCAGCTTTGTACCATAAATTCAAATACTGACTGTTAATAAAGAATCTGTGAAGGATACAAGGCGCCCTTTACATAAGATGCCTTGCGAAATATCACATATTTAAAAATATATATATATATATTCTTCTGTATTTCAGTTTTATATTATAAATTCGTTGCTATTGGCAGAGAACAGGTAAAGGGTATAATCACTTACAAAAATATTATAAAGTTATGTAGCTATAAAACGAAACAACGTGATACATCAAGAATAGTTCGGATAGTCAAACGTACGATGCCTTCATGAAATATTACATTGACACTAGTCTCTAATTTGCGATTTTCATGGAATCGAAGCCTTCAAAGTCTTAATATCCGAGTCTATATATCCGAGCATATTGATTGGTCCTATGTGTTTTAAAGATGTTCAGATAATCAGTACTTATTGTATTTCTAAAATGTAGCTATATTAATTTCCGTGAAATGTGGTCTTCCTCTCACCACGGCATGGCGCGTCCTCAGGTAGTGGATCAAGGAGAAGGCCTCTAGAGCTTAGTTGCGAATATACTGAATAAGCAGTCGCGGACAGACGACAAGGGGTGATCCTCCAGCTTGGGGATTTGGTGTGGGGCTAACAACTTCATCTTGTAAAAAAAGGATTGTTCAGATATATTCGCAGAATCCCCGGATCAAAACTGCTAACTTGGCACGAACTCAGCAAAGTAAAATCGTCATGAGATTTGGAACATGGAATATAAGAAGTATCTATAGGGCAGGCGCGTTAAAATTTATAACGAATGAGTTTAGAAATAGAGAATGGACCTAGTGGGATATCAGGAAGTTAGATGAGAAGGAAATAGAGGCATCAAGTCGGGAAATTTTACGTTCTTTTACGGGGAACGAATTAAAAATTACCAACTAGGAGCAGGGATTTTTGTTCACAAACGACTAATATCAGCAATTACATGGGTTGAATTTGTTAATGATAGATTTTCTTTTACTTCTCTTAAGGATCGGTGAAATAATATTACTGTTTTAAATGCACATGCCCTTACAGAAAATAAGGATTGCGATTTAAAAAAGACAGTTTTTACGAAAGAATAGAACGTGTATTTGATCATCTCCGGCAATGCTATATGAAAATTCTGCTAGGTGGTTTCAATGCGAAGGTAGGACGAGAGGGTATTTTCAAACCGATTATAGGGAACGAAAGTCTGCATAAGGAATGTTGTGACAATGGCGTTAGACTCGTGAACTTTGCAGCATCCAGAAACCTTATCCTGAAGATTACAAAATTTCCACATCTGACATTCATAAATATACTTGGACTTCATCAGATGGATAAACGCATAATCAAACTAATCACGTTTTAGTAGACAGAAGAAAACAGTTTAACACAACTGATGATAGGCCGTTCAGAGGAGCTGGTTGTGATACTAATTACCACCTGGTACTAGCGATAGTAAGACAGAGACTATCGTTGAATAAACGAAATATTCCATATCTGAAAACGGAGCGATTTAATTTAAATAAATTAGAGGAGAGTCAGGTGAGAGTGGAGCCGAGCCAGATTGAAGTGTCGAATAGATTCTCGGTTCTAGAAGGTTCGGAGTGCACTAGTGTTCAGGATACTTTGTTGAAGTTAGAGATACCATTAAAATTTCAGCAAAAGAAATATTGAGGCACGCAGAAATACGTAGGAGCAAACCAAGGTTCAACCAGGAATGCACTAAAGTAGCAGAGAAGCGAAAACAGAAGAAACAGCTTTGGCTATAAAATCCGAGCGTAACAACTACATAAAATTTCATTGCCATCTGGCGGAAAACTTCCAAATCTTTTAGAACAAAGAAACGCGAGTTTTGAAAGCTAAAATTGAGATAATAGTAAAAACAAAAGCATTCGGGACATGTATAAATGCATTAATGAACTTAAGAAAGGCTATCAGCGTCGTGCTTATACATTAAAGAAAGCCAACGGAACAGTTCTCACTGATCAGGATAGCAGCTTAAATAGATTGAAGGATTTCTTTGACGATTTACTTAACACACAGTCAATAACTAATGTTCATGGAGATGTGACTGTAACCGTATATTCCAGACTCTAACCAGACAGACACAGAAATCGCTATTTAAAAAATTAAAGGAACACACATCTCCTGGTAGTGTTGTAAATAGAAAAAAAAAAACGTTCGTATTTTTTCAGAAATGTACGTTTTTTTTAGAAAAAAAACTGCCTCTCGTTTTTTTTCTAAATTTCGTTTTTTTTAAAATAGTCATTTCTAATGCATCTTACGTCTATTTAAATATGAAATATTTTTATGTAGGTGTAATCACCGTATAATGCAATATAAATTAAACGCTAGACACTGATACGCTACAAATATTTTACAATTTACATTAATACCATACCTATTAACAATTCGGATTTCAGTAGTTTTCATCATTATCAACTAAGAAATAAAAGTAGAAATGAAATTTTGTTTTTTCGTGAAAGCAGGCCTTTAATATGTACGTTCGTGAGTTCAAATGCACGAACAGTATAAAATTCAAACAACTTGTCTAAAGGTAAAAGCTAATACTAATTTGCCTAATAGTATTTTTCTAAATATCATATATAAATAATTTCTCGACCAGATATACATGTATATGATACGCAGAGCCGGCTCTACCATACCTGTAACACGTGCATTTGCATGGAGCGGCAAGTTTGAAGGTCCGGCAAAATCTGTTATAAGTAGAGACCGGATGTTTAGGCATTAAAAACTTGGAAAATTGGCAGGCAAATAGGTACTTAAAATTTAAAAAATAAGCGGTAAAATAGGCACTAAAATGTAACTCGAAATAATGAAGATAAATACTCAATACAATTTAAAAAATAGATTCGTCATAAATAGTGTTCAAACAATATAGCAACATACCTGTTTGTTAATGTCTTCTTTCATTCTATATGTAAAAAACGAAGCTTGATATGTATTTCATATATATATATATATATATATATATATATATATATATATATATATATATATATATGAAATACATATCAAGCTTCGTTTTTTACATATAGAATAAGAGAGAGAGAGAGATTGTAATGTACCATGTGCTTGTGTTATTTACAGTATATAAATTATATATATATTTCCCAATTATGTCTTATTTCAAAGAAAATGCATAGAATACGCAACATTAGGCACTAAAGCAATTATTTAAGCAGTGAGGGCCGAAATAGGCAAAATAAGCAAAATGAAGTTGGCTTAAATCGAAACTATAATCCCCGATATAAACTTTAAAATGTTATTTTTGATCATATCTTTAGCATTAAAGAACATTAAAGAACATTTTGCCTAACATCCGGTCTCTAGTTATAAGTATATTATTTAAATTAAATATTTCTTGTTGGAAACAGACTTCATGATGATGGTAGTTACATTAACTAAGCTAACCTATTTGAATACTACATTCATAAATTATGTTTAGGTTGCATTAGTTTAAGGTCACATGGATAATGTTAAAGCAAATAGTCGAATCAATCTGAGCACAAATTGCTTGATTGTTATCAAATGCAAGAATCCAATTCTCGAATAGTAGCGAATATCTGTTCCACTTAGTAAGTTATCACAGTTTTGATATGACAACTAGTCTTGTTTTTGTCAGAAACAAGTTCCTTATCATTGAAGAGAGAAGCAAGCTTTTTTTAAAAAATGTTAACAGATGTAGAAGAAAAATCAAGAAATAAAGATAAAAGAGCTAGTTGCACTGAAATTGCAAACTGATACATTGAGATTGAAGCTCGATATTGAATTCTATAAAAAGGATTACCATCTTTCCTCTTCAGGTGTGTTTGTGCATGTTTATATTTCACTAACATAATAGATTTATATTTAAAAGAAAAAAAACAGACAAAACGGGATTGCATTTTTAGTAAGTATTTAAGCCTTTCTGAGTGCAACTGCACTTACCCTCACCTTTGTTGTTCATGCTGGAGTAGCATACTTAAAATTATGACTTTTAAGATTTGTTCTTTCTGGAGAAAGGGGGAGGCGGCAAATTATGCCATTGCACGAGGCGACAAATTGACTAGGACCGGCCCTGATTATGTGTATATAGAAGATATGAATATAGTTTGACTCAATTTGAAGTAATGCAGGATGTTTCTTAGAGTTTTGAAACTTTTTAGTATATATTACAATTAACTTACAATTATAAATATTATAACAAATGAAAGAGCATCTCAAACAGTTTTGTACGCACGCATGCACATGCATTGTTTCTTCTCTCTGCCGTTAGAAAGAGCAAGTAGCAAAGATGGAGACTAGAGAGCAGAAAGCTTTTTGTGTTTTAATAAAGACTGAATCTGTACAGTGCAACCGTCTGTGTGAAGAATATTAAGGAGACGCTTGCAACTACGTCCTTATCGTTTGCAGTTGCTACAGGTCTCAAGCGTACAGATTACGGTTTACGTGCAAATTTCGCAAGTGAAATATTGCTGCATAACAATAAAGATTTTCTGGATCGTGTCGTCTTCAGTGATAAATCGATATTTCACCTAAGAGTTAATGTGAACACTCATAATGTATGCATCTGGCCGTCAGCAAATCCTCAGGAGATAGTACAGTTGAAACGAGACTCCCCTAAATTGAATGTGTTTTGTGCCATATGGCGGAAAGTTTATGAGCCTTTCTCGCCTATCGACTAGATGTGTACCGCGTGACGAATGAATCTCACATCAAATACTTGTAGCAAAGACTGTTTGATGTGCTCTTTTACTTGATGCATTGCTTATAATTGTACGTAAAATGTAATAGGTACTACGAAGACTTAAAACCCCGATATTCCTTTTGAAACACCCTGCATTTCTCACCAACAGTGTTAGAACTAAGATATAAAAAGGAGAGAAAATTTTCCTTATAAATTTATTGTTTACAACAACGATATTATTATTAGTCGAGACTATAACTACAAAAACAACACGGGTTAGTACTCAAAAAAATGTAATCAAATGTACACCAGGTGGCCAAAGTGGCACACACGGATGTGTCACTTTTTGAATCCTCTCCTCTGTGGACATTAATTAAGATATCGGGATATTATTCTTGCCAAATATGGTTGGACCATAGTTTATCATATTAATTTCTTTTTCTTCTGGTGTCGAATTTCCTTCTCAAATTTTACCCCAGTCAAAAATTCGAGAATTTTTTAATTTCGAATTTCCTTTACTTCTTTTTTCCCTGTAGCTTCCTTCGTTGTAGAAAGACCTCCTTAAGACTTGCCAGATAGATACCTCGGATGGATACCTAACTGTTGACATCAATTGGACGGGCCTGCGCGTAGTGTTGCCAATTAGGGAAATTAAAACTTACCTAAATTTGGGCAAAAATTCGAGATTTTTGTTTATAAATCCGTATTTATATGTCCGAGTGCAAGTCAACTTACGCCAATCTAACATTTGTCCTTACTTAACAAACGCAAGTACAGATCGTTACAATGGGTAATTAGGGGGCGCACGAAATATTCGTATTTAGGTTCTAACCCTTGATTTTTCTAGTTTTTCCCTTTTATGTTTACCATAATATATTTTTGGTAATTAGAAGCTTTGTTCCTTAAATATCGCCATAATACTTGTAGGATATATTAGTGGTGTACCAATGTTTAATTTAAGATAGCTTGCGTCTGTCTGGTAGCAGTGTTGCCAGATACAGAAAATCTTCATTCCAGATTTTAGGGGGAAATTTTGGGAAAATTATCTGTTTTGTCTCTATTTTTCCCTCTTGTTGGCTACGTCGAAACAAACGTACCAATATCTGGAAGTCTCGTCTTTGCCCTACACAACGCACTATAGAAATTTTAGTAGGATAATTAGGGGAAGTACAGTTGAGGTTTACAGTAGACCTTGTTCTCTAATTGGAAAGATAACTGATTTTTTTTAGGTAGAATGAGATATTTCTTATTGACATGCTTACTTTATTATATATCGTCACAATACTTGTAGGATATATTACAGGGATACCAAAGCTTATTTTAAGATAGTTTGTGTGTGTCTGATAGCAGTGTTACAAGCTACAGAAAATTTTAATTCCAGACTTTGGGGGCAAATTTTGAAAAAAATTCCCTTTTTGTTTCTATTATTTCCCTCTTGTTGGCTACACTCAAACAAACGTACCAGTGTCTAAAAGCTTCGTCCTTAGCCTACACAGCGCACCATAAAAAGTTTCACTATAATAAGTAGGAGCAGTACAGTTGAGGTTTATAATAAACCATTTTCTGCAAATGGTAAGAAAATGGTGAATTTCTGAGGTAGAAAGAGATATTTTTTAAAATTTCATGCTTACTTTGTTAGATATCGCCATGATACTTGTAGGATATGTTTTTGGAGTACTAAGGTTTATTTTTCGATAGTTTTCGTCTGTCTAATAGCAGTGTTTCTAGCCAAAACAATTAATTTCCAATTTTAGGTTAGAAATTCGGAAAATTTCCCCTTTCCCCTTTATTATTACCCTCTTGCTGGCTACATTAAATCAAATGTACAACTACCTGAAAGCTTCCTCTTTGGCCTACAGAACGAACCATAAAAAGTTTCAATGGAATAATTAGAGAAGCTGTAGCCCCGGCATATCTGTTGAGTTTTGCTTCTGAGGCGTAAAAAGTGTCAACATTTCATGTGTATGATGACAGAGAATTTTTTCTTTCCCTCTTTGAATTGAAGCCAGCGACTTCAGGATTTCACTAGACCTTGTCAACACACCAAAGAATTTTTAGGTGACTTGAACCCATATAGCAGCAGTGGTGCTAGATACAAAAAAATTTGAAATTCGGTTAGGGATTTTTTTGTAAATTTTCAGTCCTACATTTCCCTCAATAATTTCCTACCCGTTGACAAGACTGCAATGTAACTTACACCAAAAATAGCCATATCCATTTTCTAAAAAACAATGTCTTAACCATATCAATCGAATGAATGGTTTTTGAGCAATAAGTCACTAACTGAAAATGTAGAAAAACGCCAAAAATGACCTGGGTCCGAAAGGAATAATCACACAATTTTGCTCGTATAGGTACAAAGAAACGAACGATTTTTAAGTTACGAGGGCTCCGACTCAAGTTCTGTTGATTATTTCAATAATCTGTAACATAAATCAATAAATAATAGTTGCCAGAAAAAAAAACAGACATTTGAAAAAAACATGAAAAAGAACGATGTTTTTTATTGAAAAAAAACTTCACAGAAAAAAAAACCGTTTTTTTACAACACTATCTCCTGGTGTACACGAAATTTTGGCTGAGTTAATTTTAGCTGGAGGGGGAAAATTATAGAGCAAGATACACTAACTTATTGTCCTTATCTGGAACAAGGAGAAATTACCACAAGAGTGATAAGAATCATTGTCCCAGTTCAGAAGAAAAGCAACAAAACTGATTGTAATAATTATTGAGACATTTCTATTCTGTCAACATCCAATATATCTTCTTAAACATTCTATGAGCAAGATTGACTCCATTCACAGATGGAATTATTGGAGATTATCAGAGCGGATTTAGGTAAAATCGATCAACTATGGTACAGATATATACCATTTGACTAATACTTGAAAAGAAATGGGAATGCAATATCCTGGCATATCAATTATTGGCTTTAGATTCGGATAGGAGGGAAATATTGTACATGCTTACAGAATTTGGAATACCGAGAAAGGTAGATTAATTAATATATGTTTAAATGAATCCCAAAGTAAAGTCCGGATAGGAAAATTTATGTCCACGAGCTTTCAAGTTGAAAATGGCCTGAAACAAGGAGATGCGTTGTCGCCATTATTATTTAACTTTGCTCTGAAGAACACTATAAGGAAAATCAAAGACAGAAATCAGGTCCTAGAGCTGAATTGTATTTACCAGGTTATGGCGTACGCTGATGATATAAATTTAATAGATGATTGAACAATAGAAAGGAATACAGAAATCTTAATTAACGCTTGCAGGGATATGGGGATAGAACTAAATACAGAGAAAACTGAATATATGGAAGTTTGTTGGGATCGTAATACTGTTTTGTATGGATGCGTTAAAATATCAAATAATATTTACCTTCGAGAAAGTGGATACCTTCAAATATCTAGGATTATTATTAACAGAACAAAACCATAATCACTATGAAATTTGATGTCAACTGAAAGCAGGGATTTCGTGTTATTATTCAGTTAAAAATCTTTTGTTGTCGCAAATTCTGTTGAAGAATTTGTAGCTTAAAGTATAAAACTAAAATCATGCCTGTTGTGCTGTATGGTTGCGAAACATGGTCACTGACTCTGAGGGAAAATCGCAAACTGAAAGTATTTGAAAACAAGATTCTTAGACCAATATTCGGGCTCCAAGAGGTACGGAAATGTGGAATGACGGAAACTTCATATCGAGGAAGTGCATAATTTTTACGTTTACCAAACATTGTTAGGGTCATCAAGTCTGGGAGGCTTAGGTGGGCAGGTCATGTACCGATAATGGAAGAAAATAGAAACGCTTTCAAAGTTCTAACTGGAAATCCAAATAGGAAAACGACCGTTAGGAAGATCGAGGCGCAGATGGGAGGACAATATTAAAATGGTTCTCGCAGAGATTGGAATATAAAGTAGAAACTGGGTCCGGTTGGCTAAGAACAGAAATCAATGGAGAGCTTTTGTACACGCGGCACTGAACCTATTGTGTCCATAGGCCATAGAGCTATATTAATGTGTTGATATATTTAGCTCCTTTTTATTTGACAGATGTGTTATTACAGGAACTAAAAAACTATTTCTCTAGTAAACATGATTTCGATTCGATTTTTTCGTTAATACTAAAACAAATTTGGTGGTGATTTTGATATAAAATGGCACCCATACTTTCAAAGTCTCTCTTTCTCTACATATCTATATATATTACTATCCCAGCACGGGCCTGGCGGGAAAAACTAACCTTCTGATTACTAGCCGCGTGTTTTTCGACTTCACCACAGAGGGATAAATCGCTGAGGTCTTTTAAATTTAGCCAATCAGAGTGCTCCTTTAACCGTGTATATTCGACGATAACCGTTTGGGATCAGATAAAATGCGTTCATCATGTAATTTTATAATAAAATTACGCGCATTTATTTACTTTATTTCATATTTCATATTTCTCCCATATTTACTTTCTAATGATCGGCGACAGTTGCCATCTAAATTCATACAATTATATGCACTCATCTCAATATTTTTTACTTCATGGTGTAGAGGCAACGGTTACTCTTGAACCTCGGAGCTCACTTTAGAAACAATTCTTCTGGAAGAATAATAACCGCATGTACACTCATGTCCAAAATTATTGTCGCATGTTTATTAATGTGATGTTGTAGGAATATAATTTGATAATGAATTCGCCCGGTATTTCTTATAATGTTATTATGTGTGTATAATCGGAAAAGACATGTATGTGCCAAGTTTAATGTCAAAAGAGCAGTAAATAAGATGAATAAAACGAAAATAAAACCTTGTTGTCCACTTAGCAACATTTTGTTTTACTCATTCTAATATTCGTATTTATAATTCTTTTTCTATGAAATTTCCCACAAATATACATTTCCCAATTATACACATAGTATCACTATTAAAAGTACCTTGAAAAAACATCAAATTATATTCTTACAAGAAGACAGTTATAGATAATTTTGGACATGAGTGTACATGACTGGCGATAGTTCGTGTTGGTCCCTTCGGGATTCTTCGCGACTAATGGAAGGTGTGCAGCCAAACTAAAGTCCTCGCTGCCAAGGGTGGACTGGCCGGGTCGGGAAGCCGGGGATTCCCGCCTGGGCCCATTGAGTCAATAATAATAATAATAATTTTCACATACTATCACTGAAGTAGAAGTAATTCTATGCGAACAGATATACGATAGAGCCCCCTTGAGTACGGCCACGGATGCATGGACCATTATAATTTGTTTTACAGAATGCCTGGCTACGCTTTTCCAAAAAGAAGTGCACAAATAACAACAGGACTTCATTTTGGCAGGCGAAGTTTAATGGCCTATTAAAAAAACGAATCCCAAAGGGCAGAACTGCCATAACGTCATATTTCTTAGGTATATTACATACGGCTGTATGAAATTACTAAACACCTGATTACAAGGCCCTGAAGAGTAGCCGGGGCCCTTTCCAAATTCCCTCAGATAGAAGTCCCTTGAGATGACAATCGATTAATGGTATTATTTGCCTGTTTTAATCAGTGGCGGCTGTTCAGATTTTTGGAACCCCAGCAAAAGATTTTGAGCCCTCTGATAGTAGTGTATTTTCAGGAAATGAAAGGGGAAGCAAAGAAAAGGGATCAAGAGAGTGGCGTAACTGAAAACTTGGGGGCCTTCCCGCAGAGAGCTTGGAGTGGGGCCCCGTCTTACGTACTACTTCACGACTTCAGACCCCCGCAATGCGGGGTCTGCGGGGCCCTTATTTACGCCCCTGAGCCAAGAGGTGCCACACATCCGCAGGGCTCCAAGGAAAAGAGCCAGTGGTCGGGGGTCTAATACTCCAGAAACTGTCGGATTTACTAGAGTATCGCACATTTGGCAAGAAGATCCTTTAAACATCATTCTGCATACTAGAGACTCATGCGACAGAATTCTAAAGTAGGGCCTCTGTATGTTTAATCTGTAAGATCTGTATTTGGAGCCCTATAATTTTGCACTTGAATTGGACTTCTCAGTTCTCATGTGTTGTAGACTTGGAAGGAGGCAAAAATAATTAAAATTGAACCTTCTCTGAGGTTTTGTCAATTATTTCAATATCAATCAAACTATTTGAATACTAATGCAGTAATGAAACGATGTTATAACTTAGCTGATTATTTTAAATCCTTTTCTGTGTTGTTATACATATCAAACCCGATACGTTAAACTGAATATTAAACTTACAAATCAAGAGAAATCAAAGAATTTAGATTTGTATCTGTGTGTACTAGCAACGAAGTCATGTCAGTTAATTACTTCTCTTAAAGTATATGTATTTATATATATATATATATATATATATATATATATATATATATATATATATATATATATATATATATATATATATATATATTTGTAATTGCAATAATTGTGAAATTGCATAGATATTGTAGTGTATACTATATATAGGGCATTTACGATATTTAGGGTGTATACGACATTTAATTTATACCATATATTTTATTGCTACAGAATAGTATTGTTTATTGCGTACTTTAAACCAGGGGCGAATCCAGGATTTTGTGACAGGGGCGCGCCAGTTCATTTGAATTAAATTTGATTTTTTACTCCTTTAGGCATCTGTGTTGTGAATGAGGAAATGCCCTGGAAAAGCTCTGTGCCCGGTCTTGGGAACTAAACCCACCACTTTCCGAAATCGAAGTCAACGCTTTACCAACTGAGTCACGGCCGCTTAGTATCGGTAGCCGGTAGTTTGCATTATATAACTAATTTGATTCTGTAGATCAGGAATTTCGCTAATCATGAACACTTGGAAAATTATGGATACATGTATCATGCAAAAGAATCATTAGAATCTCACACAATCATATTTGGAAAGTGTTCCTATTAGTTTCTCACTTTAGGTAGTGTATATTCAGAATGAAGGGGGGTGGGGGTGCACGCGCTCCCCCTAAATCCGGCCATATATATAACATATAACATATAAATCCGGCCCCAAAATAGTGAACAACAACCATGTAGTAACATAGTAGGCCGAGGGGGAAGTCAGATTGTGATGGTGATCAAGATGGTGGCAATCTTGAAAGCCGCCATCTTGAATTCACGTCATGATTTTTATATGGGAACATCCTTTTAGCCTAGAATGTAAAGCAAACACAATGGTGAAATCGGTTTGTTGATATCTTAATTTGTTCAAAAGTTACAGGCATTTCAAATTGCAACTTTTACCGTACTATTTCTGTTGTTGCAGGCGAATAATTACCGCTAACGACAGCAGAGGAAGGAGTTGATCAGGGGATGGGGAGGAAATAGTGCAAGGGCTGTAGCAGCTGAATTCAATGCCAGGCACCCAGATCGACATCCTGTGTCCCATGTTATGTCGCCCAACTCTTCCAGAAGTTCACGGATACTGGTTCTATAGCAGATAAACCCAGGTGTGGAAGATCCACGACCGAAACAGATGAAGCCACATCAGTAGCAGTGCTGGCATCATTTGCTACATCACCACAGCGCAATATCCGTCTTATGTCCATGGAATGTGGTGTCAGCCGTACATCCATCAGACGTATCTTACAGAAAAGCAAGTGGCATCCGTACAAATTGCAACTTCAACATCATCTATCTGAAGATGACCCTGATTGTCGTGTGGAATTTTGTGACTGGGCCCTTGCACACTTGCAAACGTATCCCACATTCCACACACAAATTTTATTTTCCGGTGAGACCAATTTTTATGTCACTGGGGAAGTGAATAAGCAAAAGTGTCACTACTGATCACCGACAAATCTGCAGTGGGTTGACCCTTGCAAAATGGTAGGTACAGACAAATTAATGGTGTGATGTGGTCTATGGGGCACCAAATTAATTGGTCCATTCATCTTTCCTGGTACCCTCACTGCTGAACGGTATTGGGATATGTTGCAGGATCTCATCCTCCCTTCCATATTGTCCGAGGACGGCACATTTCCACTCTTTTTCCACCAGGATGGTGCCCCTCCGCATTACGGATTGCCGGTCGGTGCCTATCTGGATGAACAATTTCCTGGACGTTGGATTGGGCGCCGTGGTCCCATTGAATGGCCTGCACGATCACCAGATCTGACGTCCTTGGATATTTACATATGGGGTCATCCGAAGCCAAGGTATACGCCGAAAAGTTCCGGGATCTTGAACACCTGGAAGAACGCATATTTGCAGCCTGTGTCGATATTTCACCAAAAACTCTTTTGAGGGTCATGGACAATTGGGTTGAACGACTTACGTTGTGCATAACTGGGGATGGGAGCCACGTAGAGCACGTGCTCCGCCATGCGTGACAGGTAAAATTAACAAATTGAAATGCCTGTAACTTTTGAACAAATTAAGATACCAACAAACCGATTTCATCATTGTATTTGTCTTTAAATTCTAGAATAAAATGATGTGCCGCATGACAATATTTCCATTTAAAAATCTTGACGTGAATTTAATATGGCGGCTTTCAAGATGGCTGCCATCTTGGTCACCATCACAATCCGACTTCCCCCTCGGCCTACTATGTTACTACATGGTTGTTATTCACTATTTTCCACGAACACGGATTTTACAAGGGGTGGTAAAGGACCACCCTGTACATTACTTTTACGATCATCGGGCTAGAATCTTTTTTCTTCCTTCAACGGTGAATCAATGTTGCTCCCTCCCTTACATACAATATATATATATATATATATATATACAGATGGTGATCAGAAAAATGGAAACACCTGTAGTTGGCAACACGTAAGATGTATGGGTTGGCAGTGGTGTCGCGCCTGCAGTGCCGGACCGCTGGTGGTGGTGTGTTAGGTCGGTCTCCATACTACGTCAAGCGCAGTGGAACAGCAGTGTCCAGTGGCTGCAGCAGACGGAGATAGTGTAAAATGGGAGACCTCTCCGATTTTCAAAGAGGTCAAATTGTTGGTGCGAGGTTATGTGGAGTGAGTGTGACGTCAGTGGCTACTGTGTTAGAGGTGTCTCGTGGGACAGTGTCGAAGGTGATGACGGCCTACACAACACACGGGAAAACCACATCGGGGAAGCGGAACAGTGGACGGAAGAAAATCATGAGTGACAGGTCACGCCGGGTATTAAAGCGCATTGTCACGCAGAACCGTCGTGCAAGTGCGGAGAAAGTGACGGAGGAACTTAATCAGCACCTCCATCCTGTTTCGACAATCACAGTCCGCCGCGAATTACATGACATGAACTTACGGGGTCGTGTTGCATGGGCCAAACTACTCATCAGGGACCATAACGCTTTCGCACGGTGCAAATGTTGCCACGACCATGTAACTTGGACCGTTCAGGACTGGAAACGTGTGATATGGTCGGATGAGTCATCCTTCACCCTATTCCCAACCACGGGCCATGTTTATGTGTGGAGAACGCCCAAAGAAGCTTATGATCTGCAATGTCTCCGCCCAACTGTGAAACATGGCGGCGGCTCGGTGATGCTGTGGGCCGCCATATCATGGTTTTCATTGGATCTTGTGGTCACACTTAGCGGACGAATCACTGCCAACGATTATGTCGCAATTTTAGGAGACCACTTGCATCCTATGGTCCGGATGTTGTTCCCGGACAATGACGCCATCTTCCAGGATGATAATGCACTCACTCACACAGCTGGCGTTGTTGCAACGTGGTTTGAGGAATATCGGGATGAAGTTCAACACCTCCCCTGGCCCGCCCAATCCCCAGATCTCAAGATAATTGAACATCAGTAGTCTGTCTTGGAAACACGACTCCGGCGACGATTTCCACCTCCATCCTCTCTCACAGAACTGGCCAATGCCCTGCACGAGGAAAGGTGTAAAATTCCACTTGCTACCATTCACGACCTGTATGCCTCAATCCCACGCATCAAGGTTGTTCTGAAGGCGAAAGGTGGCCCGACACCATATTAATCTGGTAAGTTGCAATTTCGTTCAGGTGTTTCCATTTTTCTGATCACCATCTGTACATCCTATACGGAAAATAGATAAAACATATATAGAGTACGGCGGGGGGACTCTGAACAATTCACAGAAAATTTGTTCTCACGTATCATTCATAGGCAGTGAACAAGAAAGCACTATGTCATTGTAGCTGATAGTCCTTCAGCAACGAGTGCATAAAGTTTAGTGTGCTGCTGTAGTGAAATAATGGAGATATAGAACAAATTGTTAACCCATTACAATGTTCAAAGTGACCCCACCGCGGCGGGTGACTCTGAACATTGATGGGGGTACTCTGAACGAAAAAAAAACGTATAATTGTTAAACAAAAAGAAAAAAAACATTTAATGTATGAATATGTAAATTATGCATTAAGATGAAGCTACAAGTTGCTAAGAGGTATGATAATAGTAAAGTGGCATACTCTTGATAAAGTGTTCTTGAGTTACTAAGTAAGTGTACCAAAAAGCTTACGAGGAAACGGTCTCAAGTGTAAACAACCGATTTGCCTGGGTCCGGATATGTGTTACGGGAGACCAAAGTAGGAGACACGTGTTCTGGCGTTTGGGCCCATACGCATAAATTTCCGAAATACGGGGCACCAAAGTGCTCCTACATTAGTGCTCTCAAACGTGTCGGGTTGACCCTACCTGACCCGAGTCGGGTCTGGTTACGGGTCGGGTCGGGTCAGGTCAACTCGGGTTGGGTTGTCGGGTCGGGTCAGCTCGGGTCGGGTTGTCGGGTCAGGCTAATCGGGTCGGGTTATTCGGCTCAGGTCAATCGGGTCAGTTCGGGTCGGGTTGTCGGGTCGGGTCAATCGGGTCAGCTCGGGTCGGGTCACTCGGGTCGGGTTGTCGGGTCGGGTCAGTGGGGTCAGTTCACTTTGGTCAACTGAGTTTAGGTTGAGTTTAAACACGGCTGGAGTCGAAAGCTGCTGTTTTTTACTAGCTGGCTATTTAAAAATAGCAATTTTCAATTGATTTTATGGAAACCATAAATCTATTTTGAACACTTGCAGCTAGTGTTTTTATGGTAAATGCTTATTTTTGTACTTGTGTGTATTTTAATTTTTAAATGTGGAAGATTGATTTTACCAATCGACTGTAATATTAATATCTACGCCAATATGGAGTCTGGATTTAGAACAAAACTAGAAGTTGTTTAAGCAACACCAAAAGAGATATTGGATATGGACGACCAAGCCCAAGCAGTTCCGCGGTGGCTCAGTGGTAGAGAATTCATCTCTGGTGCATGGTGTCCAATAGCGTAGCTAGTTTTTTTCAGGGGGGGGGGCAATGAAGGGCCCAACAGGATTTTGAGGGCACCATCTCCAATATATATATATATATATATATATATATATATATATATATATATATATATATATGTGTGTGTGTGTGTGTGTGTGTGTGTATATTCAAGGTGAATGTTTCCATCCTTGCTGTTCATGATTTTACTCTTTGGAAAACAGTGAAAATATAAGAATTTAGTACCTCAAACAACTACGATTCATTAATGCAATTGATTTCTAATATAAGCAAATAGTTATTTAATCACGGCGTTTAAAATATGTGTAGCTGGTTGACTTAAGTGGAAGCAAACACACTTTTACAGGTAAAGAAAATTACTTATAGGTTCATGTCTCTACTTGAAGAGGATCTTTCTATTCGTGTGAGCAACAGCAAACATATCCACAACTTGTTAAAGATCTAACGATTTAGCAATTCTCTTCTCAATATAAAGTAACACTAAGTTTTTCAATCTATCATGAGTCATTGAATTGCGTATATAAGTCTTTAATCTTTTCAAAGAAGAGAATGACCTTTAACATGTAGCACTAGAAACTGATATAATCACAGAGATGATACCTAGTTTGTAGGTTTCTAGGAATGCGTTTTTGTAGACACAAAGAAGATCAACGAAATTCGTTAAGGAATCAGCTCTGGTTTTCTTCTCGTCTTCATACAACTTAATTGTTAGAGCAATCCCCATTATGCTTTATTTCTTGTTTAATTATGCTTTTTTTTTTTCAAATTATGCTTTATTGTTAAATTCAATGATTATTTTACATTAATCGTGTATAATGTATAATATTTATTATACATTAAATATTCTAAATATCTTGATCTATTAATTGATATTTTTTGCAACTAGTTTCTCTCATATTTAATGAACTTTCTACTTAATTCATTGTAAAGAGATGTGCTTTGTTCTATTATTTTTTTTCTATCATTTGTGTGCACCTTACAGGTACAGTCCGCGGCATAAAATTTGTTACAAAAATTCTAAGTCCAAATGAATAACAAACTCTTGCCCAGGTTTCTTATGCATTCCCGCAATACATGTATCAATCGATTAGTTGCTTCTAGTATTTATTCCGACTCCTCCCCGTCCTCCACCTCTCCTTGTCTAAAGCAGTGTGTGTGACGTAGTACACTCTTTCCATTCAGCTGAAAAAGAAACAGGAATCAAGTTTACAACGTTATAGCTTTAAAACAGTCTTTTCCATTCGTTTCTTCTGAAATATTTTTAAGAGCCTAATTAAAGGAAAGTCACACAATCTTCCCAAAGCTTCATAAATATCTTTAGTTTCATTCTTTTCTTTCTTTAAAGAGTGCAAGCTAGTAAGATGCTCCCTAAGAAATCTATGGAAATTGCCAAGAGCTCTAAAATATCTACGGACAGAAACGAGTTTTATTCGATGATTCATTTAATTTGTTTTCAGTAAGTGCAAGCAAATGTTTCAGGGGCGTCATTTGTGCGGGACAGGAGAATGTAATTCCCCCTCTCTTGAGCTTCATAAATACGTATTTTTTGATCAAATGTATAGTAATACACTAATAAAAAGTGAAAATCTTATGTCGCCGGAGAATCTCATCCTTCCCCCCCCCCCGAATAAAGTCTAAAAGACACTGGTTTTAACAACAAACCTATAGAGTTACGATAGCACATTGCTAAAGAGCTTACATTTGGTTTCAAGAGTCGAAGGTTTGATCTCAAGCCATATGACTTCCTGGGTGACATTGAGAGAGAGAGAGAGTGAGATAGAGAGAGGGATTCAATTATGGAGAGAGAGAGGGATGATTTGTATACACAGATTTAGAAATGGGGAAAAAATGATCGGACAGCATTCGTATTATGACGAAAATTCGGATTTTGTGAAAGATAAGAAGGGAAGTTTTCTAACTGCGGGGATCACATTAGGCAGTTGTCGAATTAATGTGGAGAACTCTTTTTAGAGCATCAGATGATTACGAAAGGAGAGAAAGATCTTCAGAACAGAGGAATTAAGATTTTTAAAAATCTGGTTTCGAACCACGAACCTTGTAGTTATCGAACCATGAATTTATCCATTCTGCTACGGAGAATTCTATTGCTGGTTCACATACGTTTCCCTTAGCTGCGTTGAAATCTACCTTAAGGGGATATTCCAAAAGTTGACTCGGTGGATGCGCCGTTCAGATAGGACGTAAACATCTTGTAACTTAGTTACAATGTGCAAAATGAAATTCCTCTTCTTCAGGACACTTTTTAAAGCTTTAAAATTTGTTACTATTGTTTAAATTAAGTTACATTTGATAGAACCATCTGATAAAGTAGTGCCAAGCCCTCTGCGTCATTGTCTGTTAGGTGAATGGTTAATGTAAGTTACTCTTACGTGGATGGTCCGAGCTTCCAATCAAGACCATTCTTATTGATTATTTTATTTGAGCTACGCTCATACTGTATATTCCACAAGTTCAATTTTGAAGTAATGTAGTCACAGCTAGTTTAATTCGAAATAATTTTCCAATATTATATTTGTTACTAAATTTACATGGCACTCCTCACTGTTTGTAGCCCTGCATAAATGCAAAATTGTTTTAAAAGTATACTTTACTTTTAAGTATTATTGTTTTTTTAATTGTCCTTCAAATTTATTTTATAATTATTTTCTATTTCTTAATTATAACATATTTTCTATTTATATTGTATTCTATGTTACACGTTTATTATTTATATGTTATGTCTTACCTTTGAAGAGGAGCTTTTGACAATTCAGAGCAGCAGGGACATACACAGGATGCAGGCCATTGCAATCAAGAGCTTTTGCCCCCACGAAATCACTACTTTTTTTGTAAATTATATCTAATTTTAGAGATGATGATAGCAGGGGCGGATTCAGGGGAGTGCGTTCGGGCGATCACATCTCCCAGAATAAAGAATTTTTGATACTTTTTATTTTAAAAATTAAATATCCTAAGTATTTTTCATCTTTGTATTATAAACTTAAATTAAAACCAAAAGTATATAGGCCTTACTTTCTTAAGAAAGTTAATTCTGCAGAAGAGTTATTTCTCCTTTTCTAAATTTGTTTTTTTTTCTTTTCTTTTCTTTTCTTTCTTTTTCTTTCTTTTTTTTGCAATCCGCTCTTACCTTGATTTGACTTCGAGCGACCGCCCCTCCCAAACAATCATCCTGGATCAAACCCTGGATGATAGACATTTCAGTAAAATATGCCCTCAATCGCTGAAATAAATTCCTGTCAAGCTTTCGATCGCTGAAATAAATTTCTGTCTACGGCCCTGCAAAACAGTGACAATTTAGGGAGTGATCAGTTAGTAATGCCTCACTGGAGCAACGACACTTCCCCAGAAGTCATATCTCTGATAATTCAATACTTTTCAGTGTCTTGAAACGCACCAAAAAGGAACTGTTCTGAAGTATTTACTTGTTCTCCCTATGACCCCATTTCAATATGGCCAACCTTGGACATATACACATCTGAAATATCACCTTTTATGTCAGTGATCCCGAAAACTATGCATTCGACATAAATATACGATATTTTCGATTCTTTATTCCTGTCACCCTCCCATTGTCAACTCGAAGCCAACCAAGGCTTATTTTGGACTTACGCAGCATCCACAGTGTCACTTTTCATCTTTGCATATGAATTCGACACTAATTTCGTTGGTATTTGACTACTTTTACATGTCACCTTCACCTCTTGGTAGGGATTTTTTCAGTATCTCGCCCCCACAACTATGAAGAAATTTCAACCAACTAAGTATAATTATAAATTATCATCTGAAACACAATAGTACGTGTGATCTTTTCGCAGAGGAATTCGTTAACTACTCTTTCAATATCAATGTATTGGCTTTTTTTGCTCTGCATGCTGGAGATTGCCAAAAAGCTAAACTTCATCTGTACTATTGTGCAATGAATATAGGTTTTAGTGGTTTAATTTACTGAATACTCGCTTACATGTTGCTCTCGTCACAGAAAAAGTGATATACAGTTATAAAAGAAAAATGAAATGAAATATCTAATTTTTACGTCCCACGTTTATGCCGACTATGCTAATGGAGAGAGTAATGGTGAGAAATAAATGAAATTGTTTAATGAAAAAAGTGGGGGGAAACGGGAGAAACCCGAGGACACTCATGCACACGGTGTTTGTCCATAATAAAGTTCATTTGGCGTGAGCTGGGATCGAACCAAGGACCCCATGCACCATAGGTAATGTTATAAAAGAATAGGCGTCTAAACAAATACGGAACACTACTATCAATGAGAGGTATATAAGATTAGATTTTTAGTTATTTCATTCTAAGTTAAAATTTCAATCAATCTTGTTCTTCATTAACTGTTCGAAAACTTAAAGTTGTTGCTGCAAGGACGTGATAAATCTTTTCAGTAGACTTTGCAGTCCCCTTCACAGCTTCTTTTTCATGTAAGGCTAAAGTAGTCTCATTTTAGACATCGAGGAAAAATTGTGGAATTATGAATTTTCAATGGGCCCCGTTTTACTCTGGGCTCCCTCAACGCACTGCCGTTAGTTAGGTCACTGTTCAGGATGCATGATGCATCTTCTGCTTTTAGGAATACTTTCTAAAGCAGTACGAGTTTTTCTTGTTTTTTTAACTGCTGTGTGAATTAAGTTGTATTTGCTAGAAGTGTCGGTTAAAGGAAACTAAAGATCCTACACTCAAACACAAATAATCTCTTTCGAAACTCTAATGGAAAACGAAACGAATCGTTCTAAACATGTTACGCTTTTGAAGAGGAAAAGAGCAAAGCAGTAGTTGCACATACGCTTAGTGGTGTTTCTTGGATACAAATTTATAACTTACAAAAGTCATGTTCACGTCATGGTTTGATAGATGAAGGGTTAGTAAAAGGAATTCTTACGATGGTGGTCATGGGTTCGAATCTCTGTTCTTCTTGTTACTTTTTTCTCTTAGCTACACTTAGTTTGTGCATTTCAAACCTCGAAGTTTGGTTTGGATTATTTATGAAAGCAGGTAGAGAATTAATTGTAGTCGAAATTAGTTTCAAATATGAGATTATAATTACATATTTTGTCTTTAACTTATTACGTATCAATTTTTACATCAAATTTTCCAGTCTTTATTTAATTCATCTTCCGGTGTAATACAATGAACATTTGCAGAGCGACGTCAGTCGGACGAAAGTACTATATTCCATTGTTACTCTAATATACCTAGGTATTTGTTCATATATTTATAAATTGTTTACTAAGTAAAAACTTATGACGGTCCACATTATGTGTCATATAATAGACCGTACGAAGGCGGACATAGCAGAAGGCGTATTGCAAATATCCCTGGTGATAAAAAGTAGGGGTATTTTTCACTAGATTCGAACCACTGTTACAGGCGGTTTTGGTTTACATAGCAAGCATAATACCACTCGGCCATCAAGTCTCGCACGTTAGCTTCTTTATTAATGCAGAACATACTGAGACACTTACATTCACTGGTGTCGCGTAATGTATTTCATAAAATTTTGTTAATAAGTGGGTCGAATTAGATAGCCGTCGAGAGGGCTGATGGTGTTGTGCGCGAGCATTTATTAATAGTGTGTATAGTCCCCTTGGGACTCGATTACAGCTGCCATACGCCGTGGCATTGAATCCACCAGGCGAGAGATATAGCGTTGGGTGCAACAGATCGACCACGCATCTTCAGCACGCTCCCAAAGATCATTAGATGTTCGTGGAGGATTGTTCGACCAGGTTTCCCGCAATGTTCTTGCAACAGAGGCCCACATATTTTCAATAGGGTTCAGATCTGCTGCATGAGGAACCCACTCAACTACTTCGACATCAGGTTGCCTCTGCAACCATGTCTGAACCACATTTGAATTATGTATCGAGCTATTGTCCTGTTGCAAATATAATATGCCGTCACCTACATGAGCTTTTATTTCCGGAAGCGTTTCATCCAGATGTTCCACATACTTGTGGGCGTTTAGGCGACCAGAAATCCTGTAGATTCCTCCGAAATTTGCAGCCTTGCATATCCATGCCCAACAGTGGACAGTTACATGTCCCATTCGACCAGAACGGGAAACGTATTCAGAGGCATACCTTTTTCCGGGGGGGCAGTAAACACGCTTCGGCCCGAAGTTTGCACTGGAAAATATTTTTTCGTCTGTGAAAACGACCTCGTCCCACACACGTGCAATATTTAACTGTGCAAACGCCAGACGGTCAACCATGTGGTCTTCTGTTAGTCGCTCCTTAACAGCTGCCCTGTATGATCTCAAACCAAAGGATTTGAGTCTACGACGGCAGTCGTAACATCTCCTGGGAAATTGGTTTCCTCTCGTAACTGTCGGGCAGACATGAAAGGGTGCTCACGGCATTGGGCAATTACACTCTGGTCTTCTTCGGCAGAGGAAACTCTTTGTCGCCCACTTCCTCTTTTACGTCTTACATCTCCTGTTTCCTCATATCTCCTCCACCACCTTCGTGCTGTAGCACGGTTAACGCCATATCTCGCGCCTGCCTCGCTATAGTCCATGCCCGCATGCTCAATTAAAGCAATCACGCTGCTTTTAACAGAAGCATCGTAGTGAGCCATTTTCACACCAGAAGCAAAATGATAGCTTTGCTTAGGTGTTTGAACGGAACGTGCTTCATGTGACGTCACGTAACAAGGCGGAGTTTCCTCTCATTGCTGTAGACGATATCGTACGCCCTCTGCTGGGTGTTTCGTGACGGAAAAAGTGCTTTTAAGCAGTTCATGGCGACCGCTTTGAAAACAAATGTAAAGTATGAGAATTAAATTTGTCATATCTGTAGTTTGGTGGAGAGACAAAACAAAATTGGAAACCAAAGGTTTAAGAACAACTCAGATTATTAATATAAAACAAGTCAAATATTATTAACTTGTATTATCATACAAGAAATGCGAGAATTTTGAAACAAAGAAAAATAACTTAGAAATTTGCAACTGAAGACAAAAAAACTAACTTTAACACGCTAAAGGGTATGAGTAGGGGGATTAATGAGGACGTCAGCAATGAGGCTATATGTCCCCGTCTCGATTAACGCGAGGGATGGATTTTATCGTTTCACTTTGATGGAATAACGTAGAGGATGGAGAGGAGGGGGAAGATACATAACAGCTATAAATATAAAAATAAAAGTGACAATGTTCGGTGGTGAATAACTCTTGAACTACCCGATCGTTCTCAGATTTTGAACATAGATGAAATTCGAACCTGGGAAGCATTTTGTTATTTCATTTTGATATTAGAACTTGCGGAAGAGGAGGGGAGGGTAAATATATGAAAATGAATAAAACTTAATAACTCTTGAACAATCCGACTGATCCCAATCAATCAAACATTCAACATATTCGGACCTGGGATGTTTTCATTTTTTGCCTTGACGGCACAATGTAGGGGAGGGGAAGGGGGGACTATGTAAAAAAATAAAAATAAGAATGCTGTCTTGGTGACTTCGTCACGCTTAAACCACCGAACTGATCTTAATCAAATTATCAACATAGATGAGGTTCGGACCTGGGGTGGTTTTTATCATATCCCTTTGATGGTAGAACGTAGGGTAGGAGGAGAGGAGGGGAGATATCTATAAAAATGGATAAAACTTAACAACTCTTGAACCACCTGACCGATCTCGATCTAATTTTCAACATAGACGACGTTCGGGCCTAGAAACTTTTGTTTTAATATTTTCACTTTGACGGTAGAACATAGGAGAGGATAAGAGAAGGGGAGATTAATATATAAAAATAAATAGAACAACTCTTGAACCATCCAACAGGTTTCGATCAAATTTTCAACGTACATGACATTCGGGCCTGGGATAATTTTTGTCATACTGTGCCCCCAACATGGAGAGGGGAGAGGGATACATAAAATCATCGAAAATGACCAATATCAAAGAGTGCTTTAGTAATAGTAAAACCATAACATATTACTATTTTTCTTTAATTTAGCCCAGCGAAATCGGGGTGCGACTTAGATTCGAGGACGTCTTAAGTTCGAGTAGTTATCGAGAAATAATTAAAGATATTAACGTGTTATTGAATTACTTTGCTATTATTATTATTATTATTATTATTATTATTATTATTACTATTGAAGATTTGATCATTCAAATATTGAAAGATCAAAATATTCAAATACCTTAAGACAATTAAACGTGTGTCATCGCCGACTAATAATCACCAAAAATTCTAAATTTAAACAAAATATTCACACATGGTTCCGACTTGAGAACCTCCAGATTATTAGCTAGCGCCTTGAGCACAGATCCACGCTCTATATGCGCTAAATGGTATGTTTTAGTATGTTTAAATTAGATTTCCTTGCCTCCAGTTACAAAATTCTAAGTTAGTATTTTTCGTTCTTTCAAAATTTCTTTCGATTTTTTTAAATCATATAAGTCAATAATTTTTGGCATAGTTTATATTAATAACGTGGTTGTTCTTAAACCTTTCGTTCGCTATTTGGTTTCTTCTCCACACCAAACTACAGATATACGTTTAATTCTCATACTTGTCATTTGGTTTCAAAGCAGTCACCATTATCTGGTAAAGCAATTTTGTTCGCCACGATTCATGAGTTTTGTAACAAAACACGTCAAGAAATGAGTTAAATGAAGGCTGCAAGAGTTTATATCAAAGTTGAGTATTGTGAGCTAGTGACAAGCATGTAATAACGTCTCGTATTTGAAAATAATGTTAGCTACTTTTAATTCACGAACTGGTATTAGATTTAATTCAAGCTTAAAGAATTGGAATGAACAAACTCAGTGTAGCTTAAAGAAACAAAACGTAAGAAGAACGAACGAGATTCGAACCCTGGACCACCAGTACAAAAATCCTGTTCACTAACCCCTCACCTAACAAGCCATCAACTTGTATAAGTTTTAAATTTGCAAGCAAATGATATCATTATACGTTTGTGCAATCAATGTTTTGCTGTTTTCCTCTTCAAAAACGTAACATGTTTACGACGATTCATTTCGTTTTCCATTAGAGCTTCTAGAGAGATGATTTGTGTTTGAGTATAGGATCTTTTGTTTCCTTTAACCGACAGTTCTAGCAAATACAATTGAAACAGCTGTAAAAAAAAAAAACAGTACTGTCTTAAAAAGTATTCCTAAAAGGGAGAAACTCCATCGTGCACCCTGAACAGTGAAGGGAATGCGTTGAGCGAGGCCAACAGCAAAATGGGGTCCATTGAAGGTTCGTAACTCCACTTTGAAAGGTTTTAATTAATTTCACACTTTTTCCTCAATGTCTAAAATGTAACTACTTAGCCTTAGATGAAAAGGAAGTTGTGAAGGAGCTATAGACTGTGAAGTCTACCGAAAAGATTTATCACGTCCTTGCAGCAACTATTTGCAGCAACTATTTCCAGCAAAAGGGAATAAGTACATCAGACCTAAGTTTTCAGAAACGCTATAAAACCTTCCCGAGGCGTATTTGTATTTGTTTCAACACGTGTATAACTGATTAATTGTAGCAAAAGAACTGACAAACTCTAAGACAAGAAGAAGAATCTTGTATTGTAGCACTGCAATTGGTGAGAAAAGCTTAAAGGTGGAAAAAGTATTTTTATCTACTTATTCCCTTTTTCCAATCAGTGGTTCAATTATGAGCCTATATTTTTGAGGTGTTAAAAATAATAATAATAAGAAGAAAACGTATAAACTGGTAGGTTACGCTGGACTCTTAATTGTGTATATGGAATAATGGAACGTCGGGTTATACAGAGGATTTTGGATTTCTTTTGGCGATCAATTAATCTTTACCATAGTAGGGAATACTGGTTGGTCCGGATTTCGAACAGTAATGACGATCAAGATTGATTGAAATTTCAACTTAGAATGAAATAAATAAAAATCTAATCTTACACAACTCTCATTGATAGTAGTGTTCCGTATTTGTTTAGATGCCTAGCCTTTTATAACTTTACCTATGGTGCATGGTGTTGTTGGTTAGATCCCAGCTCGCGCTGAATGAACTTTATTATGGACAAACACCGTGTGCATGAGTTTTCTCGGGTTTCTCCAGTTTCCTCCCACTTTCTTCATTAAAGGATTTCATTCGTTTCTCACCATCACTGTCTCCATTAGCCTAGTCGGCATAACGTGGGACGTAAAACTTAAATATTTCGTTTCGTTTTTCTTTTATTACTGTATCTCACTTTTCCTGTGACGAGAGCATCATCTAAGCGAGTATTCAGTGAATTAAACCACTATATTCATAGCACAATAGTACAGAATGAAGTTTAGATCTTTGGCAATCTCCAGCATGGACAGCAAAAAAAGCCAATACATTGATATTGAAACAGTAGTTAACGAATTCCTCTGCGAAAAAGATCACCCGTACTGTTGTGTTTCAGATGATAATTTATAATTATACTTAGTTGGTTGAAATTTCTCCATAGTTGTGGGGGCGAGATACTGAAAAAATCCCTACCAAGAGGTGAAGGTGACATGTTAAAGTAGTCAAATACGAACGAAATTAGTGTCGAATTCATATGCAAAGATGAAAAGTGACACTGTGGATGCTGCGTAAGTCCAAAATAACCCTTGGTTGGCTTCGAGTTGACAATGGAAGGGTGACAGGAATAAAGAATCGAAAATATCCTATATTTGTGTCGAATGGATAGTTTTCGGGATCACTGACATCAAAGGTGATATTTCAGATGTGTATAATTCCAAGGTTGGCCATATTGAAATGGGGTCATAGGGAGAACCAGTAAATACTTCAGAACAGTTCCTTTTTGGTGCGTTTCAAGACACTGAAAGTGAAAAGTGATAATGCACAAAGTAACATTTTGAATTATCGGAGATATGACTTCTGGGGAAGTGCCGTTGCTCCAGTGAGCCATTACTAACTGATCACTCCCTAAAATCGTCACTGTTTTGCAGGGCCGTAGACAGAAATTTATTTCAGCGATCGAAAGCTTGACAGGAATTTATTTCAGCGATTGAGGGCATATTTTACTGAAATGTCTATCATCCAGGGTTTGATCCAGGATGATTGTTTGGGAGGGGCGGTCGTTCGAAGTCAAATCAAGGTAAGAGCGATTGCAAAAAAAAAAAAAAAAAAAAAAAAATTAGAAAGGGAGAAGTAGCTCTTCTGCAGAATTAACTTCCTTAAGAAAGTAAGGCCTATCTACTTTAGGTTTTAATTTAAGATTATAATACAAAGATGAAAAATACTTAGGATATGTTTTATTTTTAAAATAAAAAGTATAAAAAGTTCCCTATTCTGGGGGATGTGATCGCCCGAACGCACTTCCCTGAATCCGCCCCTGCTATCATCTTCTCTAAAATTAGATATAATTTACAAAAAAAGTAGTGATTTCGTGGGGGCAAAAGCTCTTGATTGCAAAGGCCTGCATCCAGTGTATGTCCCTGCTGCTCTGAATTGTCAAAAGCTCCTATTCGAAGGTAAGACATAAAATATAAATAATAAACGTGTAGCATAGAATACAATATAAATAGAAAATATGTTATAATTAAGAAATAGAAAATAATTATAAAATAAAGTTGAAGGACAATTAAAAAAAAACAATAAAACTTGCAAGTAAAATATACTTTTAAAACAATTTTGCATTTATGCAGGGCTACAAACAGTGAGGAGTGCCATGTAAATTTAGTAACAAATATAATATTGGAAAATTATTTCGAATTAAACTAGCTGTGACTACATTACTTCAAAATTGAACTTGTGGAATATACAGTATGAGCGTAGCTCAAATAAAATAATCAATAAGAATGGTCTTGATTGGCCATTCACCTAACAGACAATGACGCACAGGGTTTGGCACTACTTTATCAGATGGTTCTATCAAATGTAACTTAACTAAAACAATAGTAAGAAATTTTAAAGCTTTAAAAAGTGTCCTGAAGAAGAGGAAGTTCATTTTGCACATTGTAACTAAGTTACAAGAGGTTTGCGTCCTATTTGAACGGCGCATCCACCGAGTCAACTTTTGGAATATCCCCTTAAGGTAGCTTTCAACGCAGCTAAGGGAAACGTATGTGAACCAGCAATAGAATTCTCCGTAGCAGAATGGACAAATTCATGGTTCGATAACTACAAGGTTCGTGGTTCGAAACCCGTCGCCGAAACCAGATTTTTTAAAATCTTAATTCCTCAGTTCTGAAGATCTTTCTCTCCTTTCGTAATCATCTGATGCTCTGAAAAGAGTTCTCCACATTAATTCGACAACTGCCTAATGTGATCCTCGCAGTTAGAAAACTTCTCTTCTTATCTTTCACAAAATCAGAATTTACGTCATAATACGAATGCTGTCTGATCATTTTTTTCCCAATTCTAAATCTGTGTATACAAATCATCCCTCTCTGTCTCCATACTTGAATCCCTCTCTCTCTCTCTCTCTCTCTCTCTCTCTTTCTCTCTCAATGTCACCCAGGAAGTCATATGGCTTGAGATCAAACCTTCGACTCTTGAAACCAAATGTAAGCTCTTTAGCAATGTGCTATCGTAGCTCTATAGGTTTGTTGTTAAAACCAGTGTCTTTTAGACTTTATTCGGGGGGAGGGGGAAGGAAGAGATTCTCCGGCGACATAAGATTTTCACTTTTTATTAGTGTATTACTATACATTTGATCAAAAAATACGTATTTATGAAGCTCAAGAGAGGGGGAATTACACCCTCCTGTCCTGCACAAATGACGCCCCTGAAACATTTGCTTGCACTTACTGAAAAGAAATTAAATGAATCATTGAATAAAACTCGTTTCTGTCCGTAGATATTTTAGAGCTCTTGGCAATTTCCATAGATTTCTTAGGGAGCATCTTACTAGCTTGCACTCTTTAAAGAAAGAAAAGAATGAAACTAAAGATATTTATGAAGCTTTGGGAAGATTGTGTGACTTTCCTTTAATTAGGCTCTTAAAAATATTTCAGAAGAAACGAATGGAAAAGACTGTTTTAAAGCTATAACGTTGTAAACTTGATTCCTGTTTCTTTTTCAGCTGAATGGAAAGAGTGTACTACGTCACACACACTGCTTTAGACAAGGAGAGGTGGAGGACGGGGAGGAGTCGGAATAAATACTAGAAGCAACTAATCGATTGATACATGTATTGCGGGAATGCATAAGAAAACTGGGCAAGAGTTTGTTATTCATTTGGGCTTAGAATTTTTGTAACAAATTTTATGCCGCGCACTGTACATATATACAGAAAGGGAAAGTAAAAGATGCCACCAAAAAGTACAGAAAGTGCTTAAGTTCAAAAAGTAAACATAACAATATAGTATGGAGTTCTTGCATACTATTTATTTTTGGCGGAAAAATTTCTTTTACTTTTTTTCTTTTCTCCACATCAAAGGATTACACCGAAAAGTTTACAGAAATGAAAATAAGCTTTTCACTGTTGCATTGTTCATTGTTGCATTCTCAATGATTTTGTATTGTAAATATTGGTCTTAAAAAATATTAACACAGTATGTTAAACTTTCAGTTAAAGAGAATTTTCCAAGAATTGTGTTATATATTTGAAATTATGCTTTATGCTTTTAAAACTAGTTTCTTCTGAACCCTTAGACAATCACAATCATGTTCAAGGTACCAACCATATGTGTAAATTGTTGTTATGCTTTATATGCTTTTGGGTTGCTCTATTAATTGTGTTTGGGAGGATTTTGAGTTCTCACTTTAATGTTTGCAGATCACTCCATAATGCTGGGTTATAGGCTCGACAATGTTGTAATTTAAAAAAGGTTTTTACTTTTTGGATGTAGAGTGGTGATTGATCTGATTGATGATTTTGCAACATGATACAAAGCGGTTTTCCATGTCAGAGATTGTCTATCAATAGTAGGGAGAAAAATGTCTCTTGATAGATATATTATCTTTAGAAAATTCGTTCTCTGCATCTAATGAAGGAAAAGATTCATCCAAAATGAATTTGTGATATTTCGATGGCAGATGTCTAGTTCGTTTCCACGAGGAACCCCTATATTCTATTTGTTTCCAGCTCTGGAATTCGAGACCATTTTCTTTGCACATCTCCAAACATTCTTGATAAATTTGTTCGAATATTGTTCGTTGAGAGTCATATTTACCAGACCTCATCTTGCACAGCGTTTGAACTAGTGTATCTACAAGGATCAAACCTTCTGACATGTATGCATCTACTTGAGATAAGGCGAAACTCAAAGTTATAGCATGGCACCAGTGATCTTAATTTTAGCAGCCCGAAAACATTCCCTCGTGTACAGATCACACGAATTTTCCGGATGGAATGATGGAGGTATATAAATATCAGAAGTTCCAGATTTGTTTTAATACCGCATGATAATATAATGTGTTGAAAACAGATTTTATGAAAAAAAGGAATAAATGGATATGATAATTTGTAAAAAAAAAAAAAAAAAAAAAAAGCGATAGTGCTTAAGTGAATTATAAGAAAAAGCCTTGAAAAGTAATCAAAAGGAACCATTAATATGTTTTTCCTTTGTTATAATAACTTGTCCTAATGGACAACAGTGATAGAAACTAATGAGACTTTATAATTGCAAAAAAAATCATAAAGCACTTAATTTGAAATTAAAGATTGATAATATTTGGTAATATAATGGGGATTCAGGCTGGCAGAGGGGGAGAGTGAAAACGGAGGCAACAGAGACTTTTTTTTTAGCCATGTGCAAAGAGATTAACCTTGAACTTCGGGTGAGAGGTTACTATATACGCATGTGAGTTTCAATTGCTACCACTTGTAAAAGTTAGCTAAGAAAGACAGTTTGAGCATAGTTTTAGTTTCCTAGCGTAATTAGTTTTTGTGACAAGTAACTCGTATATGCAAATAGCATCGTTAATATCATCTTGTATGTTAGAATTGTCTTTGTGTAAATAAAATTGTAATTAAGCATTTCGAGGTAAAACAGGTTCTTTTACTTAACTTCTACAAAGAAAAGATTAGAATTTACCTCTTATGCACACATACGACAGCGTGGAATACTGTCGGTCAGTAAATAATATAATCTGAAGTCATCTACCATACGTAACTAAATATAATTGATTAACCATTTTTATTAATCAATAAATAGTTGTTTGGTAGATAAACTCATAATAATAATAATAATAATAATAATAATAATAATAATAATAATAATACCAAATTATTTAATGGATGTTATGCATTTGTTCTATGTCGCCATAATCAATGGAAATCAATTACTTAGTGTACGAAGACCTTTTTCGTCCAACACAAGTGTAATGTTTTACTGCAGTGCATGTTATTTGTAAGTATGCATATCATATTTTAGTATGACTTTCAACATTGAAGCGAATGAGAATGCCGACTGATTTTCCATTTTTCTGGTTATTTGTCAAAAACAAAGTAGATAACTAGATAAGGGACAGAGGTTTAAACGAATGTCCAGGTGGTGAGGTTAATGCAAGCACCCCACAGATTTCCGTGAATTAGATCTTGCCGTACTACAAACTAAAACGAGTGGAGCTATTTTATTCGGTACGCAACGGTATTCTGCAGTTCGTAACTTTCTTGTCGAGAGATGTTTTGGAAGTAGTTTCACTTGTAGCCACTGGCAACTCACCGTTTGTCGACCTATAATACCATCATCTGTGTGGGGGGGCACTAGGGGGCCAAGAATTTGAGCAAGGGGGCATGGCCCCCCTTGGCCCTCCCTTGGCTCCGCCACTGATGGTGTCCATGGTTCGATCCCAGCTTGTGCTAAGTGGGCTTTGTGGTGGGAAAACGCCGTGTAGTGGGTTTTCTCGGGGTTCTCCTGTTTCCTCCCACTTTCTTCATTCCACCATTTCAATCATTTCTCATGGTCATCATATCCCTTAGCCTTGGTGCAGAATCGAGGGACCTTAAACTGAATATTTCATTTTATTTCACCAAGCCCAAGGACACCGATACAACAGCGTTTCCCAACCTTTTTCAACTTGCGGCACACTACGGGTGTAAATTGAATTCTCGCGGCACACTCATAGATATTATTATTATTATTAGTAGTAGTAAATAGAAAATACTGTCGTAATTTTTTCTGTGATTACTGACCTTCTCACAGAGAAAAAAGCTCGATCACTGGTTTCCCCCCATCGTAAATCATTATTTTATTTTTCATTCTAATTCAAAAATAGAAAACAATTCCAACGAAATATAGGACTCAGGCTTTTAAAAGTACACTTTCTTTTTGAAGACTGTATCCAACCTTTCACTAAGGAAGATCACTAAATAACAAACGAACAAATAAATCTCTTGTACTTTTAAAACAGATGAAGGTAATTTGTATGAGTGTTTGCTTTGACGAAAAAGTAGAATGAGATTTTAAAATTTCAAGTTACGAAATAACCTGTAACAATGAAGAAGCAATAATGGTCACAGCAATGATAATAAATACCTTTTTTTAACATTAAAAATGTATAGACAAGTAACAGTGTGAAACGTAATTTATTGACGGTTAATATACGTCACAATTTTTAAATATTAATAAAATTCTGTTTTCGAAATACAATATGTGTAGTAGTAATGTATGTATATACAATAATATATTACAATTACAGTATTTTTTCCATTGTAGAGGTTCATAGTAATGTGAAATACAAATACACGTTTTTCCTGTCTTGTAATTTGGTTGCTGTAATTAATAATTTTGTTTTCATTTCCTCGCGGCACACCAGCGGCCCATTCGCGGCACACCGGTTGGGAAACGCTGCGATACAAGAACAAGATAAAGATTGGATATGCAAGACGAAGTGCATAGTAATCTTGCTCTTGGCCTTGTTTTGGTGATCACCAAGTAGCGATGAGCGTATTTTCTTGCTTTCCGTATAGTATGAAAGACCATAATCAAAATCACACTTGGTCTTCATTTGTACCGATGAGGCGAGCATTCTTGGCTCTAGTATAGCATGAAAGATAACCAAGACTACGAAATGCAGGAACAAGACTTGACTGCAAGACAAAGGATAAGACGCAGTATTGATTACCAAGACCCAGGGAGCGACTTGTTTGAATTTCATTTGTTGGGCTGAAAGTGATGAAATAAAATTAGTACTTTATAATTAATTATCATACTGTATTTTTAAATTTTAAATTACAAAATTCATATTATGTATCTTCTTACTTGCAACTATATATATACTGTAAAATACGTTTTAATTACCGAGAAAGAATAATCAAATTGGCACGGGTCCCGGAATCATAGGAACCTATTTTGGAATGAAAGTTGAAGGGTTGGAAAAAATCACAGTTGTTCTCCCGTTTCCTCAACCCTTATCATTGCAGTTAAACGATTTCCTTTTGTCTCCGCCAAGATACTCTTGCTACTGCCTTCCGAGAAGACCCCAGTGCCGTCCGAGCAGGTGAAAACACTGACCTTGAAGAAAAATTTCGTCACATAGAACTAAAGCAAGAAAAAAAATCTCCCACGTCGGACATTGGTATCAGTTATAAAAAGAAATAACTAAACCTCAAAAGTGCCAAATATCCATTAAGATGCATATACAAATCCCCCGCTTGATCTAGCTAGTGGTTAACGTGTAAGACTTCGGTACACGTGGTCCGGGTTTAATTCCCAATGTGAGTGCATTTTGGCGTTCATCCAGTTTCGTGACCATAGTGCTCTCAAACGGGTCGGGTGGGGTCAACTCGGGTCGGGTTGTCGGGTCAGGCTACTCGGGTCGGGTCAGCTCGGGTCGGGTTGTCGGGTCGGGTCAGCTCGGATCGGGTTGTCGGGTCGGGTCAATCGTGTCGGGTTGGGTTATTCGGGTAGGGTCAACCGGGTCAGCTCGATTCGGGTTATCGGGTCAGGTCAATCAGATCGGATCACGGTTCGGGTCGGGTCGGTCTTCAACCCGACCCGACCCGACCCGTTGAGAGCACTACCCTACATGCTATAACTAGGAAGCGAATGACGTTACTTGTACACAACCGATTTGTCTGGGGTCCGAATATGGCTATTATAAGCCCAAGTCGAAGACGTAGTTCTTTTTTCGACAGAACCTGAGAGGCCGGCAAACTTTACTTCCACCACACTGCCCGGTTTCCTGACAACACACGCCGTATCGATTAAATATTAATGTTCACTCTCTTGCACAAAAGTGTTCCGCCCAGTTTCCACACATCCAAGCCATAGAAATACACGCGAAAATCACAAACATTCTTTTGCTCCGTTGACACCCTCGTGGTCAGCAGATCCACCCTCGACGGCTCGTGCCATCTGAACATTTGTTCAGAATTGCATGCGTACCACATATGCCAACTTCATGGCCTTATTGAAAATCTAGCAATATGGGACCATGTATGTTCGACATTCCTTTTTGTGGGACCTAACAATAACACAAGTCACATACTTTTGCATATATATTAACATCTTATTCCAAGCCAAGCCAACATTCCGTACCAGTAACGTCATTCGCTTCCTACTTATAGCATGAAGAGCAACTTTGGGGCCCCATATTTCGGAAATTTCTGCATATGGACAGAAAAGCCAAAATACGTGTCTCCTAGTTTGGTCTCCCGTAACACATATCCGGACCTCAGTCAAATCGGTTGTGTACAAGTAACGTCATTCGCTTCCTAGTTATAGCGTGTAGGGGCAGTTTGGGGCCCCATTTTCGGAAATTTCTGCGTATGGACCAAACGCCAAGATACATGTCTCCCATTTTGGTCTCCCGTAACACATATCCGGACCCCAGTCAAATCGTTTGTGTACAAGTAACGTCATTCGCTTCCCAGTTATAGCATGTAGGGGCAGTTTGGGGCCCCGTATTTCGGAAATTTCTGCGTATGGGCCCAAACGCCAAAATACGTTTCTCCTAATTTGGTCTCCCGTAACACATATCTGGACCCCAGGCAAATTCCGACGTTGTAGGTTCGTAAAACGAACGGGTGCAAAATCAGCAATTATTGCTTTCACGAGATGTGTCATTTGTCTTCTTCTCCTTCCCTAACCTCTTCCCCTTCTTCTCAGAAATACTTTTGGTTGCTTTATTACCTTTCTTAGTAAGGGTCAGTTGTTTGACATACTCCGGAGATGTGAGTATACGCGCTGGTTGTTGAGGGCGCATCTGTTTCTGTGGCGTTCTGAGTTCAGGTAGGGGTACATGTAGAAAACTGGGCGTTGTAGATCTAGAAAAAGGAGCTTCTGGGGAGGGATGTGGGGATGACTGAGAAACAGAATCGTTATCTAGCACAGGCTGATGACTGATAGCGTTACAAAAATTTTCTTCATCTCGAGGAACAACTACTGCTGTAGATAAATCTGACGTTTGGTTTTCCATTGGGGTCGTATTTTGCACAATAACTGCTGTGTTGGGTTCAGAAACATGATTTGGTATCACGTGAGGAACTAGGAGGAAAATACCACATGCCCGGAACCCTTTAACGGCGTTACCTACTGTGGCGGAACGTCCCCATGCATCAGACAAAAGCTTAACAAACTGGTACCTGGTCAAGTTACGTTCTATGTTGTTACGTACCCAAGTGTTTGCTGCCGAAAAGTAGTTGCTTTTTAGTGACTTGAAAACACACCTATCAAGTGGCTGTAATCTATGAGTCGTGTGGGCGAGAAGGCTGAGCAGAATTATATAATTTTGTTGACAGAACATAAGGACATCAAGACTCTTGGTGTGACTATAATGCCCATCAAAGATAAGTAAACAACGACCTGCAACACGGTATCGCTGAAAAATGCTCCAACCATATGACGAAAACACCTTAATTTATGTAACCATTGTCATTCATCGCAAATACAGATCCTGGTGGAAGTCCATGACCTAACTCTGGATGTCTTCTCACCCCACGAAATATGACATACGGCGGTATGAAACTACCAGGTGCATTACAACATTCTACCACTGTAACATTTTCACCTTTTTCGCTGCTGGTTACGGCAAGAGCATCTCTGATTCCTTTTTCTGAAATTACCGATTTCACTTTGTTATTAAGTGGAAACCCAATCTTGTCCATATTTTAAATCAATTGTAATGATGCCAAGAGATCATTTTCTTCCAGTGTCTTTTGCAGTAACTGAAAATACTGACCAACACTTTCCCTATTTAATCCCCGTGCTTCTGCCAGTGATAAAGCATGTGGACTGCGCAGAGACAGTTATGGATGTCTGGGCATGAAGGACGTCAAACAGTCTTTCCCAGCCATTTTGGTTGTTGCATTGAATCTATGAGCAATTCCTGTCATTGCCGCATATGTAAAAGCTGCACGACGGACATCATTTGGTATGAAAGGAAATCCTTTCCTGGCTGCTTTGATTAGTATTTATGCTAACTGTGATTCTTCTTCTGCTGTAAATGTTTGTCCACCTGGAGACTTCTTACACATGTTCCCAGATATGTTGAGATGTAATATCCCTTTTGGTATATTATATTTCTTAGAAGCTGCTGATAAAGACAGGGTATTGTTCTTAATTTCTGCAAAAGCTGAAACCATATCCTATTCTGACCAACGTTTATATTTCTTTCCATCTTCTACTCTTTGTACGTTCTGGGCATCTGCAACAATATAGAAAAGAATCTCACTATGCTTCCCTTTGTGATTATTCCCTCACAATACAACGTTCAGAGACACCCCATAAATTTCATTCAGAGTCGCCCCGAAACGTCCAACCTGCTATTATTTCTCATTATCATCGATAGATGGCAGAGCGGAGCCCAACACCAATTGCCATGTGGTGGCAACACACACATTGTTAGCGGTGTTGCTGTGTTCATTTCTAGTAGCTAACAATGCCTTACATGCAACAGCTGCATTCTTACATAATATACAATTTTTACTAGTTCCGTACTCACATTGTCAATCTATTCCCTACACCGGTGCTACAGGATTTGATGTTTTTCAATACAATTTACACAACACATTCACAAAACATCCATCTACCACTACACTCTCTCTCGTACTGAAACGTTCACTTCAGGGCCGCGGTAGCTTAGTAAGTTTTACGGGCGTTCAGTCTCCCCCCTCATTCAGAGTCCCCCCGCCGTACTCTACTAAACACACAGAATTGTTATGCATTGTATTTCTAACATAAATATTATAACATTTACTTACCTTATTTGCACAAAAGGTCGATGCGACGATCCTTTCGTGTTACATATCGTGTGATTACTTCATCATACCATGACGGTTGTTTCATTAATTTGGACAGCAATTCTTTCTCAATTGAAATGATTGATAACGCTGACAGTCTATCTTGGGACATTGTTGTTCTCAGAGTAGTTTCTTTCTTGATTCAAGCAAGAGAAACTTCTTTCAGCAGAAGCAGTTGTAGCTGGGATAGTCGCAATGAGAGAAAACAGTTTATATGCTTCAGGAATTACTTGAGACATTCCATCATGAACTATGCGTTTCAATAATGTAGGTAGATCTGTGTTGCGGAAAATATCCCTACTGAATACAATTTCGAGCTCAGTGCGCAAACAGGCAGTGTTGAAATAGGGTCCATATGTTGAGATCAAAGAAGTCAAAGCATGAGTGGGAAAATTCGCAGAGTATGCATCAAATTTACTACAGTCAGCTAACTGAAGAAATTCCAATTTATTGAGTTTTTATAGTGTCAATTATTTGAAAGAAAATTTGTATTTGGCGCAGGTAGTTCCTGTTTCACGCTCAATGACTTTAGCCCTTTTCAAAGTAGTACCAACTGTAGTTTCTTATTCGGTACGCCGAATGTACTCACTAAATTTAATATCGTTCCGTAGCGCATCAAGAAACTTTACACGTCCTTTAACTTCACGAATACATACTTGAATATCTGACATTTTTCTCTGAATAATGCTAACCAAAAACTCAGTTTGTGCAAAAATATCTTTAAACACAAGAAGGAGAAAAATGAATTCAAATTCTTCTAGTTTCCTTTTGTATCCTTCAGCTCGCCGAATAGTCTTTTCATTCGTTTCTACGGACATAATTTCTGAGAACACTTTCACTAAGTACACTCTTTCGTTTGAAACGGTAGATATAATTTTGCGTTTGAATTCCATCTTACTTCAGTATGAGTTGGTATCCGCTTTCCTGAAATGCATTCTACAATTGCTGTTCAATTTGAAGAAAAAAAAAAGCTTGGAATTCCTTGCAGTGTAGAGAAGAACAGTTTTGCTGCATAAATATTTTTACAGCTCTGTTGAACAATTAAATTCAAACGATGTGCAAAGCAGTGGGTGAAAATAGCCTGAGGAGCAAATTCACGCATTCGACTCTGAAGACCATTTAATTGTCCTGATGGAACACTGGCTCCACCGTAAGTCTGTGCAATCAATTTTTGTCGGAATCTATATTTATCAAGAACATCCACCAACATCTCCTAGGTCGCGAAATCCTAAAAAATGTTCCTGAATTTCACCTTCAGTATCCACAAATCGAAGGATCACAGAACATTGAGATCTACAAGCTCTATCAGTTGTTCCGTCCACTTGACATGAAAAAAAAAATTGTTTTTAAAATCCTTTCAGCAATAGCCTCAGTCAGTATCTCGGCTATGCAATCAATCAATTCATTCTTGGTTGCTTTTGACAGACAAAATGACCCAGTTTTTCCCAATGAGCTTTTAGTTTTTCGTTACAACTTAGCATTAATTCAAAAATTTCTTTAAAATTTTCCCGGTTCAAAGAGTCATGTGATTCAGAATTCCCACGAAACGATAGTTCCTGCTTACATAAGACACACGTCAAATCAATCAATTTCTTAAAAAATTCTCTGCTTTTTGTGACATTCTTGTTATATTCTAATTTTCTTTGCTTTTCATGCTCATTTATCTGTTCTAATATGGTTGCAGCTTGTTTGCTGATTTGTTTTGAACCGATAAAATTATTGATGTGCTCTTTCGATTTAGAATGTTTTTTTAAGCTCCGAGCCAAGTTCTTTAAATCAAAATAGCCTTCAGAACACTATACATTTTTCTTCACGCTTAAAAGCAAGCACGGCTAACAAAACAATCTACCAACTACAATACTACCGCATAGCCACTTATGAATGTCATACCAAGATTTCTTAAAAGTTCTAGCCTTCTTACCGTCTACCTGGATCAATGATAAATCGGGAGTAGGGGGTCTATTGTTAAGAATAGACCTTTGAGCCACTTCACTTCGCCTAGAAAATGGTATGTTTAACAACGAAACGATCACATCACAAGAACCAATGTCTTCCATCATGTACACATTAATTCAGCACAAGATCAACGTCCTAAACACTGTTCCAAACTCACAAAAAAAATACCCTACACGCACAATGTCGCTCGAAAACAACTCACTGTCCAAAACTCACGAAAAACATTACAGGCGTAAACTTGTTACAAATGCACAATACCGCTCGCTTGAAAACAAAATATAACATGCAGAAAACCACGATGCTACACCCGCTATCCGTCGATTTTCGCGCTCTTACTACAAAAATGTACTTCACAGTATTGCCGTAACTGTTATAGTTTTTTTTTTTTTCTTTTGCTTTTGCCATCAACATTTTTAGCATGTTTACTATAAATTAAGTATAAACTACTATATATTTTGAAACCAGATATTAAAAATTCCCTTTAAAGGAAATATACTTCCTCAGTAAAACCTTCTAAAAGTTTAAATGTTTTTCATATGAAGGAAATAGCAAATGTAATTCATCACTTCTTTATAATCAAGCTTACGTTTAAATTTATTCAATTTGCTACACTGCATGCCCTTATCTGGGCAACAACGGAGAGTATGAGAAGTGTCCCTCTCAGGTTTAAGCGTGCGCAGTGCGTGTCAGCGGCACATTTTCAACAGCCCTCCCTTGAAACACAGAACATTGGAGTAATTCCTAACCCAAGATTATTGCCCTTAGGTTACCCCTCTCCCCTTTCAAACTCCCATGTTTTCGTTGCAACTGCTACGCCGTTGAGGCGGTCCAATCTTTTTCAGGCCGAAATACAGGATTGGAATTTTAAAAATTAAAATTATCATGCCAAAGAATATGTTTTATTTTAAAAAAATTACACAGTAATGTTGAGTTAATTTGGAATTTATTCCAAAAATTTCATTTACTTTGGTCAAAAATATAGGTGAGGCCAGGCCTCACCTGCCTCACCTGACGAACTGCTAGTGCAGCATATTCGCATTTCACTTCATATGAAAAATAAACAATTACGAGGATAAAAGAAGCAAACTCTAGTGACTCAGATACAAAAGGATTCTTCATTCAGTGTGTTTTACAAACAGCAAATATCCCTTGGAACAAAAGCCAAGTACCGAAGTTCTTGAATTTCTTTGAGAAATATTGTGGTCGTAAAGTTATTGACGAGTTAACCCTTCGAAAAGGATATCTTCAAATTTCCTACAAGTTCGAAAGCTCACTGCTGGCTCTCCATGTACACCACATCTCATTGTATGCATGGAGCGTGTACAAATCATTACAGCATAGCGATATTTGTGAATGACAGTCTGAAAGTATTGTATCTGGATGGCGTACAAGAATAGAGTTCTTCTTATGTACAAAGACAGTGCGCCATACAAGTTACAGCTGCTACTGCACTTAAAGTGTTTCATCCTAACCTGATCCACTTAATTTGTATGGCACATGCTCTCCAACGGGTTGCTCAGAAGATAAGAACCAAGGTTCCGGAGATCAACTAACAGAGGCGAATCTACAAGGTAAAAACTGGGGGGCCAGCCCGCTCCCAGAGTATGCTAGGCATATCATGAATTTACTATACTCTTTCAAAAATGTTTACACAAAAGCTTATTTTTGTATCTCAAAATCTGGGGGGCCTATCTAGATCCGCCACTGTCAACCAACTTATTTCTTTCACAAAAAGTTTATTTTTGAAGGCACTACAACATGTGCTAGTTTACAAGTAACAATTGCCAGGGTACCACTTGCTTTGGAACCTATTATTACAAGATGAGCCACTTGGATAGGGGTAAGTTACTTTTACAACGAACATTTTAAAGAAGTTAAATCTGTGCTTGACTCACTTTCAATGGACTTAGCTGTAGTCCTCAAAGCCTCTTCAAGAACCTCAAACTTGCTTGCGAAATGGCATACATAAACAGCAATTTTGGTTGGAGTGCTACAAGCACCAACAAACTTGAAATTGTTGAGATTCCTCTCAGGCCCGTATCCAGGGGGTCTAGGGGCCGTCCCCCCTAAATTTTGACTAGCCCCCTAAAAGTTTTGCGGTAGACTGGCAAATGAACTATAATATGGTTGCATTAGGCCCCCCTAACTTCAGTCGGGTCCCCCCTACATTTTTGGGCTGGCTACAGGCCTGATTCCTCTCCTGGAAGCCATGGATATATATGTGGATGCAGGAAAGAAACTGGCTGCTGTCGGACAATTCAAAGAAAATTTTGTTGTAGTGACTGAAAGGAGCCCACGTTACAACAGCTTATTGAGAGTGAGCCGCAATAATGAAACAGTTATTCTTCCTAAAGTTATTTCTCCTAATCTCATTCACCTCCTGAAGTATGCTTCGGTTAATTCTTGCGACGTAGAGAGAGGTTTCTGTGCGTACAAGAGCATATTGTCTGATCGGCGACAAAATATTTACCTCTGAACATTTGGAAATGTATATAGGAACATACTGTAAGTTAAATAATTGAACATATTCAAACAGTGCATGATCCAAGAGTAAAGGTAACTTGAATTTTTTTAAATGCTTTTTGAGTGAGAAAATATGGACAACGAACATTTACTTCTGAACATTTTGAATTGTATCTGGTCGTAACTTATTGTAAATTAAATAATTAAATATATCCAAACTGTGGTTAATGTCAAAATGTACAGGTATCTGTTTCATAGTTGTTAATGTCTAGCCATGAGTCAGTGCTTGGGAAGTTTCAAGTAGACACAACTGAACTAAAAATTACACACATTAAAAACATTCCCACAATTCTATTCTTTCATTTCAATAGAGAAGATTAATCATGAACAGAGATGGAGTGGGTCAGTGTGTCAAGTTTTCTGAGTGGGTAAGTGGGTCGTGGGTCAACTGCATGTGACCCACTTCGAACCACCACTCACCGTGACCCACTGCGACCCACCACCCACCATGACCCACTCAGACCCACCGACTCCCTCTGACCTATACCGATCCACTCTGCTCACTGCATTATATACAGTATCTTCTGAAGACTAGTGAATTTGTTTGCGTTTTACTTGCAAGACCTCCATTTCCCTTCCTTTTCCATTTGTTTCTGTATTAGTGCGGTTTTTGGCGGATGGCGCTGCTGCTGTGTTTACATCAGTTTCTAAGTAAGGGCGTTGGAACAGGGGGCGGAGAGCGTTACGCAGTGTATCCAACGCTTTTTAAAAGTTGCAGTTTACATGTTGTAAGTAGCCTAATCTCTTTGAGCTTAATAAAGAACGCCATAAATTATATAGTTATTATTGAATTCAGGAATGGTTCACCATTCCTGCGGTAATGCAGATGTATTGTGGATAATGACATATGCATAGAAATTAAAAATATAAGAACAACGCAGCACGTAAGTGAGTTTCTACCGTGTATTAAGCAGATTGTATAAAATTGATTACTTGTATTCGATTCCATTATAAAACAGGAGCAACCTGTTAAACGCAGGAATAAGATGTCAATAGCTTAAGGATTAATTTAGGGTTGATAGCTTAGATACTTCACAATACCTTGTAACTGTAAGTATAAATCAAGTTAAGGCTCACGATGCTTCTATTTGTTTTAAGTGTATGTTTATCGGTTGACAAATAAATTATTTTCTCGAGTTTTAGCCAAGGAAGAATTCCGATACATTTTCACTCGAGAACTGTGGAAGTTCTGTCTGTTGGCCTATTGGCTAGCGCATCTGCCTTTGCTGTACGTGGTTCTGGGTTGAAATCGCAGTGAGAGCCCAAAAATTAATTTTTACAATCCTTCATTTTCATTAATCTGTCTCCTCTAGCATAAAGAGCATAATTATGGTACGCTAAACTAAAGAAATTTCATTTCATTTTCTCGATGAATGTGAATCCATTGGGGGAAAGGGAGGTGAAGAAGAATTTTTCCTTCATTTTCTTTAAAGGCCTATATGGGATTGCATAGCTTGCCTTTCGGGATTGATTTGTAAAATCTGATTACAGTGCATCTTTCTTTTAGGATTATTATCGAAATTCAGACTTTTGATAAATGTGGAATAAAAGTATTGATAAAACATCAGCGTATGGGTAATATAAGCGTAAGTATCATTGCTTTAACACATAATAAATTCACATCTTTTATTTCTGAGTAGAGAAATTCACCTTGAACGCCCTCTGAATTTCTTTCAGATTCTGGGACTCAGGTAACAAAGAATTAATTCTACTGTTTTCACACACAATATAATTTTGAAACTTGGGAGCCTAGTGTTATATTTGTGTCTGTAATACATAATCATTTGTCGATTTATTTCAGAGAACTGAGTTTAGCCCTTACGCACAAATTACCTATAGTTCTAACATATCATACGTACTGTCTTGTTTAATAAACCCTGCCCCTCCCCCTTCTCTTTCTGAAAAGCCCTGTATTGTTATCCACATGAAATTCAAAGATAAAGGCAATCGTCTTTAAGCAGCTATATTTTTGTTTCAAGTCTTAGTATTAAAATGTGCTACGTATGGTTGCAAGAGGTTTTTTTAATATATACTGAACTTAGGTACCTAACATTGGCACTCATTTTCTTCTTCATGAATTGATGTAAGAAGCGGCTGCGTGATTTTCTGCCAATTGTTTCATTACCGGTATCTTTGAACAATGAGATAACAGTGGGAGACAAACTTCGTTCTTCTCAAACTTCATACTTTGAAAAACTTATGCAAGTGGTTTTGTTATTCAAGCTCTAATCAGATTCAGAAGTAGCATTTATTTTATAATAACATAATGCCTGTAACTTAGCCTGAAAATGTGTTTTGTATGTTTTCTTCTTTGATACGTAATTCATTTTTTTCTGAATTTCACTGGAGTTATAAGTAACCTTCAATTGTCAGGCACCCCACTTTAAACTTTACTCGCTTCCCTACCGCCCTCAATGTAACATTGGGTATATTTGTTTTAAATAAAGTTTTTAAAATATGGCAGAAATACTGGATTTTTAAAATTACAAAACCATGCTAACTAATGACAGGTTAAACATCAGAGAAAGTTATCTTTATCTACCATCTCAATCAGGGGCGGATCCAAGTCTCCTTCGGAGGTGGTTAGGAGTGTGGTGGTCAAAGGTTATCAGTTTCTCTCTGACCGAACTTTTGCAGCACATCCGAAAATAATCTCAATGCAAAATAATTTTGTTACTCAAGACACTGCTTAGACAACCGATCGGAGATCACAGTTTCCAACTTGGTCGCAATTTCTAATCTCAAAACGTCTTATCTCAAAACTACACAATATAACTTGCTTTAAACAATGAAAGCGCACTTGCCAAAGTATTACTTTGATTCACAAAGATGAACTTCGAGGTTTTGTTAATAGGAGAAGCAGGAATGCTGCGAAGTACTTAGTGTTTCTTTGTACAACACTGAGGTTTATTTATTTTCAAGTTATTGCCAAATTAATATGGAGGGTGTATGTACTATGTTTCAAATCCCTTAAAATGTTCTGGAAATAACTTACATAACTTTTGAAACTGTATTTGTCTTAACTTGAACATATGCTTGAAGTGGTTCATTATGGACAGGACAAAAAGTACGGCGATAGATTAATTACAAGTAATCCGGTTAGAAACACTGTTGCTTATATTTTAGCTACAAAACCAGCCGCCCGTACTCGTTCGCTGGTTATGTAATATCTAAGTGAAAAATGAACTTCAAGCACTTTTGGATATTGATATTTGTAATTGTAATAATAGCAATAGGACTTACACTACTACTTAACTCTTGAGGCATGTGAGTTTTTAGAGGAGCTAACTACTGAAAAAAAACATCTGTAAAATCACTGCAATATATAAATTATTATATAAAAAATTGCATGTAACTAGGTGTGCCTGATCATCACGGCCAAATTCCAAAGTCAAATGAAATGACTTTTGGTATATAGTTAGGTCTTAAGGAAAACTGGGATGTTATATCGCTTTCATTATAATACATATCTTAAGGAGGTAGTGGAAATCCGGATTTTTTAGAAAAAGTTGAGTATCTCGCAAGCCGTTAAACTTACGGGGCTGAAATTCAGTGTATTAACTCTTCATTGAAAATAAACAGAATGTGTCCTAGCATTTTTTTTTTTTTTACATTCGCCTTTATGGGGGGGGGGAACTTTCTATGTATGGAAAATTGGTAGTAAGTCGTTTTGTAAAAATTATCGAAAACGATCGATATTAGTTGAGAAAAAATTCACAAACAAAAAATACAGTGCCTCATTTCATATATCCATTGCTTGCTACTATAATAACTGCCGAAGCTTATGTTTATTATATGGAGCGTTTACAGCACAGGACGATCAACCCATAAAGTTGTGAGAAAAACATACATAAAATTTGTACTGTAAGCTTAATTAGACGGAAATTTTAAGTTTGGACTGTACGCATAATTATAGGGAAAATCGTACACTCCCCCCCCCCCCTTTATGCTGGTCTACTCACCTTGATTTGGGACTTTCAAATTTCATCATTTTTTACACTGAAAAGTATCGAAAATTCAACAAGGAAATAATTATACTATGACAATTTAATTGAAATTCATCGTAATTTGGCCCATGACAAGCAGCTAACTAACTAATTCTATGGCCTATGGAACCCGGAGATTCAATGCCGCATTCACAAAAGCTCTCCACTGACTTCTATCCTTAGCTAACTGCATCCAGTTTCTACTTTGTATTCCAATCTCTGCGAGATCAATCTTAATATAGTCCTCCCATCTGCGCCTAGGTCTTCCTAATGGTCGTTTTCCGATTGGTCTTTCAGTCAAGACTTTGAAAGCGTTTCTACTTCCTTCATTCTAGCTACATGACCCGCCCACCTAAGCCTCCTAGACTTGACGACCCTAACAATGTTGGGTAAACCATATAAATTATGTAGTTCCTCGTTATGAAGTTTCCGCCATTCCCCATTCCCGTTCCTCTTGGGTCCGAATATTCGTCTCAGGATCTTGTTCTCAAATACTTTCAGTCTATGTTCTTTCCTCAGAGTAAGTGACCATGTTTCGCAGCCATACAGAACAACAGGCATGATTATCGTTTTGTATATTTTAAGCTTCAAATTCCTCGACAGAATTCGCGACGACAAGAGCTTTTGAACCGAATAGTAACACGAATTCCCTGTTTTTAGTCGACATTTAATTTCTCCATGAATATGACTTCCCTCTGTTAATATTGATCCTAGATATTTGAAACTATCCACTTTATCAAAAATATTATTTAATATTTTAACGCATCCATAATTTGCTGTATTCCGGTCCCGACGCACTTCCATGTATTTAGTTTACTCCGCATTTACTTCTAAACCCATGTCCCTGCAAGCGTTTAATAAGATATCTGCATTTCTTTCTATTGTTCTCCTATCATCTCCTATTAAATTTACATCATCAGCATATGCCATAACCTGGTGAATACCGTTCAACTCTAGGCCCTGGTTGCTATCTTTGATTTTCCTTATAGCGTATTCCAGAACGAAGTTAAATAATAATGGCGACAACGCGTCTCCTTGTTTCAGGCCATTTTCGACGTGAAAGCTCGTGGACAAAAATTTTCCTACCCGGACTTTACTTTGGGATTCATTTAAACATATCTTAATTAATCTAATTAGCTTTCTCGGTATTCCAAGTTCTGAAAGAACGTTGTATAATGTTTCTCTCCTAACCGAGTCATACGCCTTTCTAAACTCAATAAATAGTTGATGTACCGGGGTATTGTATTCTCACTTTTTTTTCGAGTATTTGGCGAATGATAAATATTTGGTCGATAGTTGATCAATTTCGTCTAAATCCGCACTGATAATCTCCCATAATTTCATCTGCGTATGGGGTCAGTCTTGCTAATAGAATGTTTGAAAGGATTTTATAGGATGTTGACAGAAGAGAAACGCCTCGATAATTATTACAGTCGGTTTTGTCGCCTTTCTTGTGAATTGGAACAATGATTGATTCTTTCCATTGTTGTGGCAATTCTTCCTTGTTCCAGCTAAGGAGAATGAGTTTGTGTATCTTGTTCCACAATTTTTCGCCTCCAGCTAAAATTAACTCAGCCGGAATTTCATCTACATCCGGAGATTTGTGATTCTTTAATTTCTTTATAGCGGTTTCTACTTTTATTCGGTTGGGTTCTGGAATATACGGTTCTGCGGTGTATATCTCCTTTTCTCTACGCACACTAGTTTTTGGTTGCGTGTTAAGCAAATCGTCAAAGAAATCTTTCCATCTATTTAAGATGCTATCCTTATCAGTGAGAACTGTACCGTCAGATTTCTTTAATATATAAGCACGAGGTTGACAGCCTTTCTTAAATTCGTTGATTCCCTTATACATATCCCGGGTGTTTTTATTTTTACTATTATCTTCAAGTTCCTTAATTTTAGCTTTCAGAAAATCGAGTTTCTTTGTTCTAAAAGTTTTGGAAGTTTCCCGCCTGATATGTGCGAAATTTTGTGTAGTCATTTCATTCGGGTTTTGTAGCCAGCGTAATTTTGCTTGTTTTCTCTTCTCTGCTAGTTTTATGCATTCCTGGTCGAACCACGGTTTGTTCCTACGTATTTCTGCGTGTCCCAATGTTTCTTTTGCTGAAATTTTAATGGTATCTCTAATTTCAATCCAGGTATCCTCAACACTAGTGCACTCCCAATCTTCTAAAGCCGAAAATCTATTCGAAACTTCAATCTGGTATTTTTCTCTTCTAATTTCTTTAAATTGAATCTCTCCGTTTTCGGACAATGAATATTACCTTTATTCAACGATAACCTCTCTCGTATTATCGCTGCTACCAGATAGTGGTCAGTGTCACAATCAGCCCCTCTAAACGACCGGACATCAATTATGCTAGATTGCCTTCTTCTATCTACTGAAACGTGATCAATTTGATTATATGTTTTCCCGTCTGGTGATGTCCAAATGTATTTATGAACGTCGCGATGTGGGAATTTTGTACTCTTCACGATTATGTTTTTAGATGTTGCAAAATTCACGAGTCTAACACCGTTGTCATTACTTTCCTTATGCAGACTTTCGTTCCCTATAATCGGTTTGAAAATATCCTCTCGTCCTACCTTCGCATTAAAATCCCCTGCGAAGGTAGGACGAGAGGATATTTTCAAACCGATTATAGGGAACGAAAGTCTACATAAGGAAAGTAATGACAAACAGCAGTGTGGTAATTTAAGGGGAAGAAGAGTGGAAATTAACAGGCACCTGTGAACACTTCCTCGGAACCTCGTTCCCTTTTGCTTTCTAGGGGGGCGGGGACTTGGTAATGACATCAAACCTCCATGTGCAATTACAAAAATTAAATTTATAAACAAATAATAAATCATCAAGCTTTAATTGATCATTTGTGCGCAAGATTCCCAATCGAAAGTGTGGTAGATGAAGTTTCTGTTCTCCATGAGTCGACATTGCTAACTGACATGGTCGATATGGAAAAGATATATGGTGATACTTCTTGCTGAGTGTTTCAAAACTGATCGAGAAAAATTGTTATCAGACTTACGTCTAACAAGCAGATTGTCGATAAGGGGATGCAGAAATATTTATGTCGGGTAGAAGTATTATCAATTACCACGACAGAGTGCGAACGGGGATTTCCCCTTATGAATTTACAGATGACGGATATTAGAAATAGATTAAGTGCTCAAGCATTGTCTAACTTGTTGATCACCAATGTTGATGGCCATCTGCTACACAACCTCAAAGTAAACGAACTAGTTATTTCTTGGCTGAAGGATGGACATCATTCCGCCGCAGATGATTTACCACGAAAAAGTTCCGTAGACGAACAGGAAAGAAACCTTATTTCAGATTTGTTTTAAGGTGGCAAATTACGAGTTACGGAAAATGTATACTTATATTACTAGTGGCTTATTTGTGTTATTCGACTTAGTACCTAATTTTTAATAAGTCTCTTCTTTGCTTTTTATCAACTAGAAGGTAAACTACTTTGAATAAATATTGATAACAATTGCAATTATGCATATATGTAACTTAAATTTAACGTTTTGTTTTAGTGATTACACAAATTACAATTATGAGCATACTTTGTAGAGATACTTTCACAGAGGGTACCCAAGCACCTTAATACGCTATGAAAAGCTGATTTCTCAAGTCTTTTGTGGGAAAAATACTGTGAACTAAGAAATCATAACCTTTTCCACATTGTATATACATTCCAACACCACATAATTGTATAAAGGGGTTGTATATCTCTCAGGGTTTGTTCCATGGCCAAATTATAATGAAAAACGAAGGATAACCATTTCTCAGACTAAGTAGAATCTTTATTGTTTGAAGTGTTTTGCCCAATGAACACCAGTCTTGGGAAGTAACGTAACGCAAGTAACGTTTCCTAGTAACGCATTACATTTTCTCCAAAGTAACTGTAACGGTAACGCGTTACAATTTTTTAAGTAACGTACCTAGTTTGCGTTACTTTTTTCGCGTTAATTTCGGATGAGTAACTATAATATATGTATATTTTTTCGGAAACAAATGTTTGTTTCCTGCAAGTGAATTTCTCAGAATGGAACAATGGAGCATGAACGATGTCAGTGACCGACAATTCCTGCACTGTTCGCCTTTCCCGTTTCGCCTTATGACCTCTAGCAATGAAATTTGCATGTAAAACCTGTTATCACTTTCCATCTTAATGTAAGGCGGAACGGGAAATCTCGATGTGCATTTTCCCGTTTCGCCTTACGAACTTTATGCTGGTAGGCTTAAAAATACATTCATAGTTACAATTTGATTTGTTTATTTACATAAGAAAATATAGTGCCACTTGCTGGTTTTGGAAGATGAGGACAGCCTCAGGGAAATCACGTGTACTGATTGCAAGCACCTGGAAGTTTTGTCTTAGATTTTGACAGCTCCAAATCAATGCATTCAGTGAGTGAACTACGAGTGCAATGGTACTGGTAGTCTATTTTACTTTCATTGGTGTTGTTTATATAAAGATGGAGAACGAAAATATTTTTACCGTTCGTACATTTGAAAGAATACTTTTTCTTGAAAGCTGAAAATGATGGTGAACAGAATTTAAAAGTAAAGTGGTGTCCATGCGGGAAATGCCATAATTAACGACATTCAGTAAGTGGTTAGTATGATTAAACTGTGTTCTGATGAGCAGGCCTACTTTATTATATAATGTTGATGGTATGTAATATTAGAGTTCTTTTAAATTAGTTTGCATATTCTAAAGTCCCGTTGATTATGAGTTTGGAACAAGTAGCTTTAAAAAGCATGTATCGATTTTAGAGTTATTGGCAAATTTTGATTCACCCCCAGTTCATGTGTTCTCATTTTGTCAGTTGTAGTGTAATGTTTCTCTATATTCTGTATTTTTAATTTTACATAGCAACATTGTTATTATTATATAATTAGTTTAGCAGAATAATAATAAGCAACCATTTCTTCTAACGCAGAGGGATGGGCACGAGTCAAGCTAAAACTCGACTCGAATCCAAATCGAGTTTCGAGTCGAGTCAAAAGTAATATTCTCGAGTTGAGTTCCGAGCCGATTCACTGTTTTTGGCGTCGAGTTTCGAGTCGAGTCGAGTTTGATAAATGGATCGCTCGTTTTAACTCGTTTTGAAATCATGGCCTGATTACACTGGAAAGCGAAGGCCATGAGAAATGTAAACTAAGCAGTAATATGGAATACTTTTAGTGTTGCTCACGAGAGGGGACACTGCTCGCATCTCATCTCGTCTGGATAGCGAGACTACAAGAGGTTTTTTATAACAAGCTTAGCTCGGCTTAACTGAGTCGTTTGGGGTGAACCATCGGCTCGAGCTGGCTTGGTTGGGATAAACCATCTGCTAGGTTCGACTCAATTCAGCGAAGGGCTCTAGCCGACTCGGTTGGGTGAGCCCTTGGCTCAGCTCACTTCTTGGTTTGGGTCGTTAGTGAATGTGTTGTGAGCCGATCTGCTCGAGTCGTTGATAATTCTAAACCTGGGCCGAGCAGTTTTAAGATATTTGGCCAGTGCCCTATAACTTTTAACAATGTTTGGTTCGAGCTCAAATACTCAACCTAGACCCTCAACCCAAATTCAGAAGCTCGGGAACAATGTCATTGACTCCTAGACTTCACGACTACCGAGGTTGGAAATCAACTACTTTTTAGTATTTATATTGTGATGAATCTTTAACATCACCACGTACATTACCAGGACAATATGAAAAAAATAATAAATTCATTTTGATTTAAACATTGCAAAATGGAAAACATCATTTGGTTAACAGGTTATTCTTGTGTAAGTAGTCCAGATAGAAAGAGAAATCAGGATCCAGCATTCTCTTTTAACTCTCAGTAGCTAAATCTGAAATAGAAATCCGTTTGCTAGAAAGTAGAGTTCCGCAAACGGCAACTATATAAACTAAAAGAATGTGGGTCAAGAGGTCACACTTCCAATATTCATATTGTGCGTGAAGTTGCTGTGTGACGAAGCCCTAATCTTCCAAGATTATTTGAAAGTTGAATTCAATATTTGACCGACCATCCACAGCAAGTGGCTTTTAGACAATACGTAAATTTCCACTTGTGATACTTCAAAACGGCTCCATGCATTAAGTCTGGTGTGCTATACAACTACTTTCATTCGAGAGGTCCTGGGTTCGTTTATGGAACTTAGCCACTCTGCCTGTAGCAGTTTGGGCCACCAAGACCATGAGGAGTTGACAGCGTTCCATCACAGAGGACAGAGGAGGAGGAGCTTGTGAAGAATCCTTCTAATCACTCGAAAGACAGATATTATGATTAGTGCGCGAAGTGCATAAAATTACATTCGTGTGTTCATGAAGCTGGGACAAGGCCAAGCGGCCAATGTAAGTAATTCTTGCAACGTAAACTTCTGAATTCAAAAGGGTACACTCTGAAAGAAGTTTCCCTCATGAATCACTGCTAAATGACCTATCGAGTGTCTAGCTATAATGTGTTTTGATTTCAATCGATTTTATTAATTATACTTTAAAACTAACGTGACAATGATTTCATAACTCTGGCATGTAGGTAACTAAATGTTCTTTGTGAGGATCGTTAAATCTCCAATCTTGATATAGTTCTTTGTACAGGACATTCACATAGCCTAAGTGTACAAGTAATGTGAATAAACATTCATAATCATAAAACAAAATAGTGTGTCGAGTATTTCTTAAGATTATCACCCAAAGGTTGAAGAAAGGCACGAATCTAGTTGTAATGAATTACAGAAGAAAGAGCTTAGTATTTTTAAAACAGATTTTCCTTTAAGTGTGTATTGTCGGTGACCAAGAGCTCAGTCACTTTGAAAGAAAGATTTATTTACATATCAGGGCAGCATTGCTTGTTGCCTATCTTGAAGGAGATTTATCTCACCCTGCCAAAGTTAAAGTTTATAGTCCGGTCTCTCGCAGACCACCATTACTAATACAAAAATTACAATAGTAATAACTCAATATATAAACCCCCTATCTTTGTTTATACACAGTGTTGTAATAATAATAATAATAATAATAAGTGTTAGTAGTACAGTACCATTGATAATAATTATATTGTCTATGTAAGATACTTGAAGAGAGTACTCGAAAATATACACCAGATTTGGCTCGACTCGACTCGAAACTCGACGCGAATTTGAGTCGAGTTGGAGGAAATTTCAGCTCAAAGATGTCTGTTTCTAGTCGAATCGAGTTTCAAAGAAAACTTGCTCGAATTCACTTGTGCCCATCCCTACGAGTAACATAGTATGGCATTTTAGTCAATGTTACATTACATTAAAATGTTCATATAATTGTCAAGTAAAAATTTGTCCTTGCATTTACATAAATCGATTCAGAACCTACAATAATAATAATAATAATAATAATAATAATAATAATAATAATAATAATAATAATAATAATAATAATAATAATAACGATAGTAATAGTAGTACGGAAAACTGAAGTAATAAGATATTTTTCACATATTCAAAGTTTCGGACCTAAAAGTAACGCATTAGTAACGAGTTACTTTCGAAGTAATGTAACAGTTACTTTTTGAGGCAAGTAACGCGTTACATTTTAAGAAAAAGTAAAGTAACTTGTAACGCGTTACATTTTTACAAGTAACTTATCCAACACTGATGAACACCATATATCACTGACATTATAATTGTTGTATGTGTATGTGTTGTATGTGTTGTATGTATTAGCTTATTTTAAAATATATAAAACGATAATCATACTTGTTGTTCTGTATGGTTGCGAAACATGGTCGCTTACTCGGAAGAAAAAACATGGATTGAAAGTATTTGAAAACCAGATCCTGAGACGAATATTCGGACCCAAGAGAAATGGGAATAGGGAATGGCGGGAACTTCATAACGAGGAACTACATAATTTATACGGTTTACCCAACATTGTTAGGGTCATCAAATCTAGGAGACTCACGTGGACAGGTCATGTAGCCAGTATGGAAGAAAGAATGAACGCTTTCAAAATCTTAACAGGGAGACCAGCCGAAAAACGACCATTAGGAAGACCCAGGCGCAGATGGGAGGACAATATTAAGATGGATCTCGCAGAAATAAGAATATAAAGTAGAAACTGGATCCAATTGGCTAAGGATAAAAGTCAGTGGAGAGCTTTTGTTGGTGAACGCGACATTGAACCTCCGGGTTCCATAGACCATAGAGTTAGTTAGTGTATGTGTTTGCTTATTACGTGCTGAATGCAAGAAGGAAGAAAACACTGATCATACATGAATTAAAAACTCCAACGGGAGTGGGCTCAAATCTTGCAAACGATGCGAGATATTGAAAAAGTAATCGAAAAAAGTCTCCCCTTTACGGTATCTCTTGCCGATATTTATCAAGACGTCTTTCATTTGTGTCTGCAAAGGGACATGTACAGATGTGATGAATAACAAGGAGATTGATGCTCATATATGAATGATGCGCTGTGTACAGAGCGCAGGCTCAGCTAGTCTACCTATTAAAATGCTATAATAGCAATTAAAAGCGATTTTTTAAAACTGTTTTTCATTCCCATCTGACGATGGGCGGGCCGTAAAAGGTTACGCCTTCTCTTTGGCCAGTGTTTAGATGAATAATTGATAATTACTGTAGAGGTGATAGGTAGGTTTCAATTATATGTGTAGAGCCTAGAATAAAAATGTCAAATTTGATGCACCAGAAAAAAGTATGCTAATCGTAGGCTAAAGTTCGTGGCCTATGTGGGCAGGTCATTATCGATATAGATGTGGGTGGGTTTGGTATATATTGCGCTCCGGGTTGTAGTCAGGTGAATTTGTTACTCTTTCGTAAATTGCGAGGAGATGGTCCAGAGGGGGATGTCCAGAACGGGGGAGAGCAGGTGTCTGGTCCAAGAGATCTGTGATTCTAATATGAAATGTAGCTATGTGATGTGTGATATATCGGGTTCGGAGGTTATATAGATGGTCCAAATTTGGGGGCATGGTGGTATTTTGATAGAGTTCATCGTTTGGGGTTTGGTATGAAAGAGAGTGGGCGATGCGTAACGCCTTGCGCTCGAGAAGTTGAAGGCGGTCATAAGAATGTGGTGGTGTTGAAAGCCACGCTAGATTGCCGTATGTCATAGCTGGGCGAACAAATACTTTATTGGTGTATAGTAACACTTTGGCGCTTAGGCCCCAAGTTGTGCCTTTCAAGTTTCGTAATAGATTTAGACGTTGGCGGATGTTTTTCTCGAGAGCGGCTAAGTGGGTTCGCCATGTTAGATGTTTATCAAAATAGACCCCAAGATATTTAACGCTGTTTTGAAGTGAGATCGCAGAGCCGAGTACCGTAATATGAAGGCGTTCAGGATTTCGTGAGGGGCAGTATTTATGTTTCTTTGGACCAAAGAGCGTCATTTGTGTTTTAATTGTTTTCATTTTTAGTTTCCAAAGTAAGCACCAGGAGATTAAAGTATCATTGCTGTTTGTAGGTGGATATTGATGCGGTCTACAAAGGAGCCGAGAGCAAGATAGGCGGTATCATCGGCAAACTGTAGAGCATGGATTGGAGGTGACGGAGAGGGCATATCGGCGACATATATGATATATAGAAGCAGAGAGAACGATCCTTGTGGCACTCCTGCTATTAAGAAAAATTCTTGTGAGTGTCCTTGGTTTAAGTGAATGAATGCACGGAGTTGATATAGAAAATTTGAAACCAGGCGGACATAATGGAGTGGTAGGAGACGTTTGAGTTTATATATTAATCCCTCATGGCAGATAGTATCGAGGCACGCTCTATATCGAAAGAGATAAGCACAGATGGAAGGTGCTTATTAAAGTAATTCTGAATAAGGGATGAGAGTTTGAGAAGCTGGTCACTGGTTGCAAAAAATGGTCGGAATCCTGTTTAGGTAGATGGAAGGACGTTATGTTGTGCCAGAAGAGGATGGAGTTTTTTTTAATTAGAATCCTTTCCAGTGTTTTGCTAAATATTGAAGTCAGGCTTATCGGTCTATATGGGGAAACTGATGCCGGATCCTTTTGAGGTTTTAGAAAGACTACGAGTTTGGCAAACTTCCACAGGTTAGGAAAATATCCTGTTGAAAGGATGATGGTGCAAAGAAGGGCTAAGGTAATGTATGAAATGTTGTGCTGCCTGTGAAAGTTGCTGGTAGCTGATAGAGTCTGGACCAGGCGCGGTATTAGGTCTTTTGTGAAGAACATTCTGGATATCTTCTGGTGTAATTGGGGCTAGGAGGCCAACGGCATCACTAAGTGGAGCGTCAAACTGTGCTTGTATGGTTTGCTGATTTGGATTACCCTCTAGTTCAATATTTCGGTGAGAAGGATGCGCAAATATTGGATCGGAGTGAGGGGTAAAGACGGTTTCAAAGTATGTTGCAAAGGCCGTTACCTTCTCGGTATCTGTAGTTGGAGCCGTATCATTTGCGAGTAGAGGACATTGTGGACCATGTTTCTGAAAAGTCATGCGTTTAAATAGGTTCTAAAATTTTGTCGGATTGCACTGTCTGGAGTTTTTTTTACAGGAATTCCGCCAAGTAAGACATTTTTTGGCTATGACAATGTTTTACCATTCTCTGAAACTGCTTGTGGAGATTGAAAAAATATGGATCATGTGTTCTTCGGTACTCAGGGCCGCAGTGGCTCAGTGGTAGAGCGTTCACCTCTGGTGCTTGGGATCCCGGGTTCGATTCTAGACCCCGCCAAGTGGACTTTGTGGTAGACAAACGCCGTGTGCGTGAGTTTTCTCGGGGTTCTCCCGTTTCCTCCCAGTTTTTTCATTCCACCATTTCATTCATTACTCATCATCATCGTTTCCTTTAGCCTAACCGGCATACCGTGGGACGTAAAACTCAAAGATTTAATTTCATTTTTTCTTCGGTACTCGGTTAGGTAAGTGTGGGAGCGATTCAGAAGGAAAGTGCATATGGAGGTAAATTAGGCAGGAGTGGGAGGGAAATATGTTTAGGTATTGCATGTTCGGTGCCATCACTAATTGCTTCTGTGAGAGTCTTTGCTAATTAGTCTATGGATTCAAAAGTGGTAAGAGTGGGATTAGTGAGCTTAAGAAACAGGTAGACGTGCTTAGACATGAACAAATAGAGCTTACAACTCAACTTTTAAAGTTGGCTGAAGTACATGTACAAGATACAAGTTGTTTGGAAAACGCGAAACAAATCCAGGGTAAAGAACACAAACAGCAGGTTTCACCTGTAACAGCAAAACATACAGTGATGTCTTAAAGATCAATAAAACACATACAAACAGTAGGCTTACTTCCGGGAACAAATATGGTGTCAAAAAAACGATAGTGCAAGTGGAAAATACACGATACAGAACGCGCAAGTTCAAGTACAAGGAACAATGGTAATTTCTGAGAGTTCTCACAATAAAATAACTAGTACAGAACGGTCCCCTACGGAAAGTAAACACTTAACCAGTGAACAAGGTGATAAGTGATCCGTAGTTGTGAAAAATGCAAACAAGGGTAGTGCGAAGAAAATCAATACAAGGAATAAAGTAGAAGACGAAGTAATACTGACAAACAGATTTGTTGTTCTAAGTGAGGTAAATGATAAGTGCAAAGAAAGTGTCGAAATATGCGGCACAGAATGTGACATTAGTATTGTAAAGAAAAAGGGTCAGTGGCAGTCATACTGTAAAGTAAACAAACAAGAAAAATACATCTTTACGCGGACAGTAAAGGAAGAAATGTAGGGTCGCATCTCAACAACTCAAGTAATTGTGAAGTGAAAATCACTTTAAAACCACGTGCAACTTTTGATCAAGTTAGTGAGGGAATTGATTCTGAATCGGTATCAATGGGCGATAATGATGTAGTAGTTTTCTTGGCTGGCACGAATGACATTTCAAACAATCAAGCAAATGCATTTTTACGGTGTCTAAAACAACGGCTTCAGGCCTTGTTATATACAAAGATTATAGTTTTTACTGTGCCACACAGATATGATTTAGCCACGTGGTCGTGTGTGAATAAAGAAGTGGAACGCGTGAACAAAGAAATATATAAAATAACAAAATACTTCAGAAACGTTCGTGTAGTAGACATAAGTGCGCTAGATAGGAAATTATACACATCACATGGTCTACATCTAAACAGGTACGGCAAAAAACACGTGTGCGCAGAAATAATTAAAAATGTATACCAGATGGTAAATAGTAAAGGAGATAACGCAATACCTCTGTGCTGGAACACATTAGTTCCATCCAAGGAAATTACAGTAGGAAACGAACATTTTTTAGCATTGAATACAGGAATAACATTGAAAACATAAAACCCGATAGAGAAAGCAATTCTGATGGAGATGTGAGAATCTGTTACTTGAATGTATGATCTGTCAGGAAAGTAAATGTACACCTATTTTTCGAGTCTGGCATTCCTGTGCTCCATCCGTGGAGAGTATGAGAATTAAATCAATCAAATGTTTACTGAGGGGCAAAAAGAAAAGCTTAATCTGAATAAGACATTGCAGAGGGGCACAAGCTGTGAATACGAATAGTGCATTGTGTAAATAAAGGACGACACCGAAAGAGAAAGCCAGAAACAGCTGTTAAACTTACAAAAAAAGAGTAAAAATTGTTGAAGTGGGAACATAAAACACAAATACAACAAATACGCCGACAACTAAACGGTCACCATCCCATGATCTTGGTGTAGTGGTTAAGGTGCTGGCTTACAAATGCAAAGGACGCAAGTTCGCATCCTCGGCAAGGACATTTTTAAAAATTTTTGTTAATAATACATACAACTCATGAGAGATGATAAAAGAGGTCGTATTTAGTTTTTCGTAGCAATTATTATTGGTAATGTTTAGTACTGATAATACTTTTTGTCTTTGCGTATTGCTTTTGTTCTTGTCTTCATTTCGAAAGAGAAGAATATCCGAACAAATGCCACCAAAATTCCTCATATTTTGAATGTAAACGCCATTTGAAATTAGTAAAGAATAAAAATTGAACGTTCCGAAGTAGCTGCAAAAAGTAAAAGTAAAAACATGGAAGTCGACCATACTCATGGTTACTAAAAATACAATTTCTACATGCCTTACACCTCCCGACCACGTTTCTACGTTAGCAAGTAAGAGGTTTGTGTTTAGGTTAGGTTGGTCAATACGTTTTGCAAAGGGGCCCGGTTTAGCTCTGACGCACCACAGGTGCGAGAAGGGAGAAAAACACTTTTTCTCTCTCCCTCTGTATGTCTACTTATCTATCTATTTGTATATATATAACGCTATTTGTGAATGCCATAACCACCCTAATTTTCAGCGGATTGAGACGAAACTTGGCACAAACATTAATTGTTGAAATATCTTGATGAGTTCGTTAACCAGAATAATCAGATGAAAATGTTCAAAATGGTGGCCCTTCAAACTCTTAAAAAGTTCCAAGGGAACCAAATTTCGCCCATAAATAGGTATTCAGAAAGTTTGAATAAATTTTCCTCTTTTACTGAAATATTTGTGTGCAGAAACTTATTGAAATATTGGACCCGATTAATCGCCTAAAGAAGGTTCACGCCCTTTCGCTACGGTCAGTTTTTTTTTTTTTTTTTTTTTTGCAGGAGGGGGTTATCTTCCTATTGGAACAAGATGATTGTTACTGATGATATGAAATTCCACATTGAAAGTGAAGTAACTTCTGTAACGTGTTATTTGAAAGAATAATATAATAAATGTGCATTCCTCTAACACAGAGAAAGGGGGGCGCGGTGGCTCAGTGGTAGACCGTTCACCTCTGGTGCTTGGGGTCCCGGGTTCAATCCCAGCCCCCGCCAAGTGAACTTTGTGGTGGACAAACACCGTGCTCGTGGGTTTTCTCGGGGCTCTGCCGTTTCCTCCCACTTTCTTCATTCCACCATTTCACTCATCTCTCATCATCACCGTCTCCTTTAGCCTAACCGGCATAACCGTGGGACGTAAAACTTAAAGATTTCATTTCATTTTTTCTAACACAGAGAACTCATGTATTTCGAGTTCGGGAGCCTGAATGGCGAGGAGTGTTATTTGATTTGCTTTTTAGTAACACATTGCATTGCAAATAAAGGTAGGCAACATTAGTGGTAAGTAAAACAACAACAACAACAACAACAACAACAACAATAATAATAATAATAATAATAATAATAATAATAATAATAATAATAATAATAATAATAATAATAATAATAATAATAATAATAATAGGTGTTGTTTGTGGCAAGGCAATATCTTCCTCAGTTCTTCTTCAAACGTAATGATTGTAACGCCATATCTCCCTTACAAACAAAATATTAGCAATTTATATCGAGAGAACGGGAAACTGTAGAGCGATGGGACCAACGTTGGACAGTATGCACTCATAGTACTCAGAAAAGTAAGCGATTTCAATGCAAAATGAACGAAGAGTCATTGTCATGGGTACTCATGGGGCCACGGCAGAGCCCTCTTTAGGAAAAATGTCGATAGCTTATATCGAGAAAACAGGAGGTGATACTGGGATGGGACCAACGTTGGACACCGTGGACCCATAAGGCGCATCGAAAAAATTAGGGAGGCGGGCGCCAGCCAGCCTTACTTATTTTCACATAATAATATAAAATTATATTGTCGAAATACACACACGAGTTAGCTACTAATATTTCATATTATTATTATTATTATTATTATTATTATTATTATTATTATTATTATTATTATTATTATTATTATTATTATTATCATCCACAGCGTCTTTTCATTACCTGAGCATGTTTGACATGAAACCAAAGAGAAAATCCATCCTGTAGCGAAAGGAAACAATACTTTCTCTCAAATGGATAAAATATCAAGCCGAGATTGATTCGAACTCGCATGGACGGCGCGAAAAGCCAGTGCTTTGTCCACTATTTTCTTAACTGACTCACCGAACGCGTTTCAGTAACTTACTTATTGCTAATTTTACTTGCTTCACTCGTTTAACTTGCTTTTTCTAATAACTTATAACGACAGGGACACGAACACAGAAACATCGAGAACAGTTAAAAATGATAGATGCTCTCCCGCCGAGAATCGAACCCGAGACTCCATACACCCAAGGCTCACGTGCTAGCCTCTAGACCAGCGGCGATGGCACCCCTCACTTCCTGTGTCGTTAGGGATTACGACCACTGTATTGCCAGCTATCACTTCTGTGGGTTGTATACTATGATCACATGTTTCTTCTTTGCTGGAAGAGTAAAACCTACATTATATGTAATACATGAGGTATTTAGACCTACATGCTCTTCATATAATGAAATAAAAGGGTCATGGTGTCGGATTTTAATACATGACGTATTGCAGTATACAACATGCTTTGCATTACTTGTTTGTTTGTAGTGTTCTGAAAGGTTGTGTTCAAAGAGCATAATTCAATGAGCTACTAGTTTAGTGTTCTGAAAGGTTGTGTATAAACTAGGGATAACCCGTTCCGGAATTATTAGTTTTCGGACTCCCGAAAGTAAAGCCGGACAAATTCCGGAATTCGGAAAATTCCAATTTTGTAATAATTTCGGAATTCGGAAAAATCCGGAATTTAGAAATTTCTGATTTCGTTAACATTCCGGAATTCGGGAAATCCGGATTTTTTCGAAAGTCGGAGATTTCTCAATTCCGGAATTTTCTAAATTCCGGATTCTTTCCGAGTTCCGAAATTCTTCTGAATTCCGGAGTATAACTGAATTCCATAATTTTTCGAAATCCGGAAAGTGAAAGTTCAGCTTCCGAAAAATGAATTTATTTTGGTTAATATGAATCGTGGCGGAAATAAGTCTTTGACCAGGTAATGGCGACTGCTTTGAAAGAAATGGGGAGTATGAGAATTCAATCTGTCATATTTGTAGTTTCGTGTGGAGAAAGAACGAACTTGTGAACCAGTGGTTTAAGAAAAACTCAAGTTATTATTATAAACTTTGCCGACTTCATAAAAGAAATACGAAAGACATTTTGAATCGTAAAATATAACATATAAGTTTGCAAGCGGAGACAAAGAAACCTAACGTAACCAGACTAAAAACGAATCTTTTACCGCGGAGCGATCGCGGTTTAGTGGTCAAGGTGCTTGTGCGAATGCACATTGTATTTTTTTTTACTTTAGGATTTTTGATGGCGATTGATCGGCGATAACATACGTTTTATTATATTCAGATATTTGAATACTCGGATGTTTCAATACTTGAACTATCAAATCTTCAGGAATAATAATAGTAATAATAATTATTTTTATCTCGTAGAAGATTAAAAGCTAGGAGCTAATTATCGCTCAGGTTATACCATTACAAGCAGAAACGTGACATTTGGAAAGAATATTTCGGTTTGGTTTAATGTTGTTAAGAGAAGAGGAGTTTCTCATCTCGTTTCTAAAACAAATAAAATAACATGAGAATTAACATTTTACATTCCAGACGGGTCAAGGCTAACTCAAAATTTTCGTCTCTCTTTGGAGATGAGAATCGAGACGAGACGAAAAGTATGGTAAACATTTCTCGTCTTGTCTCGATTCTCGAAATAGTGTATGTCCATTCTTTAAGTAACAATTGCTCTGTAGACTGAATCTCATAGGCTATTTCGTTACATTATATTTCAGAGCTCATTGAATTATGCTCTGTGTAGGTATTTTTGTAGCAAAGCTTTTATATTTACCTCTGCATATTCTAAAAATTAGTTTATTATATGCCTTACTGTCGCGTGATATTCAGTTATATTTATTACAGTTATTTTCCTCAAAACATACTTTCTACATGAAACTTCAATAAAAGGTTCTAGTTTAAAATGTTGGTAGTTGCAGAGGTGTGTTTTGAAGGTACGGAACCCTTTCCCCGAAATCTCTACTTTTAAGTAAGTTTTGCCAAATTTCAGGGCAAGTTTAAAACTATTATTATTATTATTATTATTATATTATTATTATTATTATTATTATTATTATTATTATACGGTCGTCTGGAAGTCTTCAGGAGGCAAGGACATCGGTCACGTTCTGGGTTTGAGTTCCGAAGGGGCAAGTATTCGGGCTCGAGCAAAAAATTGTTAAAAGTTATAGGCTTCATCCAAATATATTCAAAACAGCTGGGACCGGGTTTGGGCTTCTCAACGGCTCGAGCGGCTCGGCTTACAGCTCATTCAATATCGAACCGAATCGAGAAGTGAGCCGAGCCAACAGCTCACCACACCGAGCCGATTTGAGCCATCGGCTTAGTTGAGCTGAGTCGAAACGTGCTGATGAACTAGTTTCAACTTAGCTGGCTCGAACCAGTTCACATGAGTCGAGTAGGTGACCCATCCCAACCGAGAAAGCTCGAGCCATCGGCTCAATTGAGCTGAGTCGATAGCTTGTTCCAACTAAGCCGGCTCGGGTCATCGGCTCATCCCAACCGAGCCGACTCGAGCTGTTCGCTCAGTTGATACGAGACGAGCCGGTTGATATCACTACCCGAGTTGGTCTTCTGCTTGGGCTCAAGAATTCGACCGTGCACATCTCAGCCTTGATTTTAAGAACTACAGTATATACTTATATTGGTGATTACGACATTTGAGGCTGTCTTGTAATAATAATAATAATAATAAACTCTTGTCTTCTCGTTATCTAGACGAGACGAGATACACTAAAATTGCCCCACGAGATGCACTAAAATTACGATTACGATTGCAATAAGATTATTGGTTCGTTCCAAACATGTTCATGTAATGATATTTCCACCAAAGTGCATGCCGTAGTTAATTTATTCGTTGATCTGGAGACAATTTAGTGCCCATTAATAAATTAAATAACATACAATGGAATAAAATTACTGAAATGATATCGTATTATACAGTAATTTCGCCGTGCAAGTAATAATAATAATAATAATAATAATAATAATAATAATAATAATAATAATAATAAAAAACATTTTCATCGGTTGTGCGCGGAAAGTGAGAATTAAATCAATCACATGTCAAGTCAATGTAAGGAGAAAAGCCTAAACTGAATAAGACATTGAAGCGGGTCACAAGCTGGGAATAAGAATAGTGCATGGTGTTAATAAAGGACGACACCGACAGAGAAATCCAGAAACAATAGGTAAACGAAGAAAAAAAAGAGTAGAAATTGTTGAAGTGGAAACAAAATATAAATACGAATAGGGATGAGCAGGAGTCGAGCCAAAATTCGACTCGACTCGAGTTCAATCCGAGTCGAGTCAAAGGTATTTTTCTTGTAGTACTTAAAATTATACTGTAGTTCTTAAAATTAAGGCTGAGACCTGCACGGTCGAATTCTTGAGCCCAAGCAGAAGACCAACTCGGGTAGTGATATCAACCGACTCGGCTCGTATCAACTGAGCGAAGTTGTTGTATTACTATACATCTGCTTCCGCCTGTGTCAAATCTGGTCGATCTCGTTGACGCGACATATTTGCTTTTTTATACCCCTTTCTTCGTTTACTGAACAAAACAGTAACTATTCTGAAATATACTACTGCGCATGCCTCGTAGATAAATATTTTTGATGCCAATAGTTTCCGTTTTGTCCAAGGAATGTTCTTTTTCTTATTCCCAGCATGACCCTTTTATTACATTATATGAAGAGCATGTAGGTCTAAATACCTCATGTATTACATATAATGTAGGTTTTACTCTTGCAGCAGAGAAGAAACATGTGATCATAGTATACAACCCACAGAAGTGATAGCTGGCAAGACAGTGGTCGTAATCCCTAACGACACAGGAAGAGAGTGGTGCCCTTCCCGCTGGTCTAGTCGCTAGCACGTGCGCCTTTGGTCTATGGAGTTCCAGGTTCGATTCCCGGCGGGAGAGCATCTATGATTTTTAACTGTTCTCGATGTTTCTGTGTTCGTGTCTCTGTCGTTATAAGTTATTAGAAAAAGCAAGTTAAACGAGTGAAGCAAGTAAAATTAGCAATAAGTAAGTTACTGAAACACGTTCAGTGAGTCAGTTAAAAAAAAAAAGTGGACAAAGCACTGGCTTTTCGCGCCGTCCATGCGAGTTCGAATTAATCTCGGCTTGATTTTTTATCCATTTGAGAGAAAATTTTGCTTCTTTACTCTACAGGTAGTCCACTCTTTTCGTATTTTTCGCTGTCGTTCACAGTTAAAGTAACTGACTGTTATTCTTTCTACGAATGATGGATCTTCTCTTTGGCTTCATGTCAAACACGCACACGTAATGAAAAGACGCTGTCGATAATAATAATAATAATAATAATATGAAATATTAGTAGCTAACTCGTGTGTGTATTTCGACAACATAATTTTATATTATTATGTAGAAATAAGTAAGGCTGGCTGGCGCCCCCCCCCCTATTTTTTCGATGCGCTTTATGGGTCCACGGTGTCCAAATTTGGTCCCATCCCAGTATCACCTCTCGATATAAGTTATTGACACTTTGCCTAAAGAGGGCTCTGCCGTGGCCCCATGACTACCCATGACAATGACTCTTCGTTCCTTTTGCATTGAAATCGCTTACTTTTCTGAGTACTATGAGTGCATACTGTCCAACGTTGGTCCCATCGCTCTACAGTTTCTCGTTCTCTCGATATAAATTGCTAATATTTTGTTTGTAAGGGAGATATGGCGCTACAATCATTACGTTTGAAGAAGAATTGATTAAGATATTACCTTGCCAAAAACAACACCTATTATTATTATTATTATTATTATTATTATTATTATTATTATTATTATTATTATTATTATTATTATTATTATTATTATTTTACTTACCACTAATGGTGCCTACCTTTATTTGCATTGCAATGTGTTACTAAAAAGCAAATCAAATAACACTCCTCGCCATTCAGGCTCCCGAACTCGAAATACATGAGTTCTCTGTGTTAGAGGAATGCACATTTATTATATTATTCTTTCAAATAACACGTTACAGAAGTTACTTCACTTTCAATGTGGAATTTCATATCATCAGTAACAATCATCTTGTTCCAATAGGAAGATAACCCCCTCCTGCAAAAAAAAAAAAAAAACTGACCGTAGCGAAAGGGCGTGAACCTTCTTTAGGCGATTAATCGGGTCCAATATTTCAATAAGTTTCTGCACACAAATATTTCAGTAAAAGAGGAAAATTTATTCAAACTTTCTGAATACCTATTTATGGGCGAAATTTGGTTCCCTTGGAACTTTTTAAGAGTTTGAAGGGCCACCATTTTGAACATTTTCATCTGATTATTCTGGTTAACGAACTCATCAAGATATTTCAACAATTAATGTTTGTGCCAAGTTTCGTCTCAATCCGCTGAAAATTAGGGTGGTTATGGCATTCACAAATAGCGCTATATATATACAAGTAGATAGATAAGTAGACACACAGAGGGAGAGAGAAAAAGTGTTTTTCTCCCTTCTCGCACCTGTGGTGCGTCAGAGCTAAACCGGGCCCCTTTGCAAAACGTTGATTTTGAGTTGATTTTGAGTTTAACGTCCCGTTCAGCAGCGAGGCTATATGAGACGTGGACCTACTGATTAACGTGGAATCCGAACCACATGAGCTCCCGCCGGGAATCGAACCCGGGTCTCCCACGCCAAAGGCGCGTACCCTTTGCAAAACGTATTGACCAACCTAACCTAAACACAAACCTCTTACTTGCTAACGTAGAAACGTGGTCGGGAGGTGTAAGGCATGTAGAAATTGTATTTTTAATAACCATGAGTATGGTCCACTTCCATGTTTTTCTTTTTACTTTTTGCAGCTACATCGGAACGTTCAATTTTTATTCTTCACTAATTGCAAATGGCGTTTACATTCAAAATATGAGGAATTTTGGTGGCATTTGTTCGGATATTCTTCTCTTTCGAAATGAAGACAAGAACAAAAGCAATACGCAAAGACAAAAAGTATTATCAGTACTAAACATTACCAATAATAATTGCTACGAAAAACTAAATACGACCTCTTTTATCATCTCTCATGAGTTGTATGTATTATTAACAAAAATTTTTAAAAATGTCCTTGCCGAGGATGCGAACTTGCGTCCTTTGCATTTGTAAGCCAGCACCTTAACCACTACACCAAGATCATGGGATGGTGACCGTTTAGTTGTCGGCGTATTTGTTGTATTTGTGTTTTATGTTCCCACTTCAACAATTTTTACTCTTTTTTTGTAAGTTTAACAGCTGTTTCTGGCTTTCTCTTTCGGTGTCGTCCTTTATTTACACAATGCACTATTCGTATTCACAGCTTGTGCCCCTCTGCAATGTCTTATTCAGATTAAGCTTTTCTTTTTGCCCCTCAGTAAACATTTGATTGATTTAATTCTCATACTCTCCACGGATGGAGCGCAGGAATGCCAGACTCGAAAAATATGTGTACATTTACTTTCCTGACAGATCATACAAGGGTTAAGTGACAAAAAACAGTGTACTATTAGATTTTGCAATTGAAAATTTAGCAAACATACTATGTATCAGTGAGCACTGGGCGACAGAAAACGAACTTGAATTTTATAAATTGGATGGGTACATTTTGGCTAATTATTATAGTAGGAAACAGCATAAAAGGGGAGGGGTAGCTATCTTTTTGCGGTCTGACATAGTGTATAGTAAACTAGTTTTGGAATTTTTATGCGTAGAAATAGATTTTGAGGCAACTGCAATATGTTTAGAAGATCTGAGGATAATAATCGTATCACTGTATAGATCGCCTGATGGAAATCCTGACATATTTTTGGAAAAATTGGAAGGTTTTTTTGACATATTTAAGTTATAAGAAAAAGTACAAGGTAATAATAGAAGTGATATAAATTCTCACTTTGATGTAAATACGAGCAAAAAAAGTGTAAAGGAATTTTTAAATCTACTAAGACAATTTGACTATTGAATACAAAATTATAAACCAACAAGACTAAACGCATGTCTAGATAATATTTTTACTAATTTAAGTAGAAATAATGTGAGTAGCGAGGTAATACCTTTTCATTTTTCCGATCATTGTTCGGTTTGGATTGTATTGGGAAACGATATATATAAAAACTGCATCAGGAAGGCTCCTGATATTGTAACGGTTAAATCTCGACCGATGACAATTGAAAAAATGAATAACTTCATTATGTCACTGTTACATGAGGATTGGGAGGGACTAAATAGAAATATGAACATAAATGCGAATGATACATTTAACTATTTTTTTTAGGACTTTCATAAGTAAATTTCAAATGTCATTTCTGGAAAGAAAAATGGAACAAAAACACCGGTAAATTAAGCAAAGGGCATAAAGAAATTCCGTGGCACACTACGCAATTAGCAGATATGAAGAAGAAAGTAATGACTTATTATAATTTATATAAAAATGAGATGACAGAGCGTAATAAAAGAAATTATACTACTACACGTAAAAGATATAAAAAGGCTGTAATGGAAGAGAAAAAGGAATTTAACCAAATAAGCATCGAAAACTCTCACAATAAATGTCAAATGGCTTGGAAATTAATAAATAAAGTAGCAAAAGGTAATATGATAGATAAAGTGAATATTGCACCTGATGAATTAAATAAATATTTTATAAACTATATAGATATAGTGAAAAGTAATATTAATAAAATAGGTTCTGATAACCATGAAAATAAATTTAATAAATACTCGCACATATTTGATTTTAAATTGGTAACACCGGAAGATATCATACGCATAGCTAATAGATTTAAGCCATCAAATAGCAAAGATATATATGACATATCGAATAAGTTCATTAAAAAATGTAATTAACTATATTGCCGAGCTGCTTACATTTTGTATTAATAAATGTTTAAGTGAAGGGATTTTCCCAGATGTTCTAAAAATAAGTAAGATAATACCAATCTTTAAAAAGGCAGACAGATTATGTCCAGCCAACTATCGACCAATATCTTTAGTACCCATATTCTCTATAATTATTGAAACGGTGACGAAGGAACAGGCATATCATTATCTAAATGAACACACAATGCTTAATAATTCACAGTTTGGATTCAGAAGCGGTAGCTCAACGATAGATCCCATTGACAATCTAGTGAAATGTATTCATGAAGTATTTGAGAACAAGGGTTTTGCATTGACTACATTTTGTGATCTAAGTAAGGCTTTTGACTGTGTAGAACATTATACATTGTTAAGAAAATTGGAATGCTATGGTTTTCAAGGTAAGAGTGAACTTTTTTAAAACATACCTAGAAGGTCGTACTCAGATTGTTAGTGTTAATGGAATGAAATCTGATAGTATTCAAATAAAACATGGGGTTCCCCAAGATTCTGTACTGGGGCCACTATTGTTTATATTAATGATAAATGATCTACCACTAAATATCTCAGCTAAATCCTTTCTCTATGCTGATGACACAACCTTTCTAAACACTAGCAATAACTCTATAGATCTAATGCAAATGAATGAAAAAACTTTTATAGAAACTAAGGAATGGTTCAAGGCAAACGGATTTCTTCTCACTGAAGATAGACTACTCAGCAAGTATTTTCATTAAATGAATGTCCGGAAATGTCAAATAATGTGAAATTTCTTGGCATTATTCTCGACAGGCAGTTAACATGGAAGACACATGTAGAATATGTATGTGTAAAACTTTCAAGAACAATAAGTTTAATACGAAATTTAAGAGATATTGTACCGAACAACTATATAAGATCAGCCTATTTTGCCTTTTTTCATAGTACCTTAGAATAAGGAATATTGTTTTGGGGGAGTAGTAACTACATAAATGAGGTTCTGTTACTACAAAAAAAGGTAATCAGAATAATCAGTGAAGCATCATACAAGGAACACTGTAAACCATTATTTTGTAAGTTGAAAATTATCACTGTTGTAAATTTGTATATATATAAAGTTTTAGATTATGTAAAACAAAACATGTCAGATGTGAAACGTAGACAGGATATTCATTCATACAACACAAGATATGCTAAACAAGTTAATGTATCATACAGCAGGCTAACAAAAATTAAAAATAGCTATGCAATACAGGGTACAAAATTTATGAATAGGGTACCAATAGACATCCAAAAGTTACCGCTCACTCATTTTAAAAGCAAACTGTATGATTGGTTAATTACTGTACCATATTATAATATTAAGGAATTTGAAGAAGATAAGAGTATATTGAAATAGGGATTAAAAAACATAGTTGTAAAACTGCATTTGACGTTGTCTATTGTCTGTATACAGATTTAACGACAATAAAAATATTCTATTCTATAACTTGCTCATTGTTGGCAAACTTTGTTCTTCGCGGGTGCTACTTAATTTTGGGAAACAGGTGAAAGTCACTTGGGACAAGATCTGGAGAGTGGGGAGGATGCTCAAGTATTTCATACCTGACATCGGCAATAGCGGTGGAGGAAAGGTGACTTTTGTGAGTAGAAGCATTGTACTGCAGCAGCAGCACTTTCATGTGTAGCTGCGTTTCCCTTTGATTGCCTGCCTTACTTTTGGAATCAGTTGGGAATAGTAGTTACTTGTAATTGTCGTTGGACCCTGAAGATAATCAATGAAAAGTATGCCCTTACTATATCCCCTTCCAGAAAAAAATGTTTGCCATAATCTTGCCATCTGATTGCATTATCTTGAATTTCTTGAGGGGTGGACATCATGATGCCGCGTCTGCATGCTATGTTGATTGGAGTCTGGACCGCAATGATATACCCAAGTTCCACACAGCCATAAGAATACATAGCCAAATCAATTTAACTCTCTCCACTGTTCGGATTTTTGCGCACTCGTGCTATGTGAAAGGAATTTTAAAGTTTACAAGAGAAGAAGAATCTTTGTTTTAATAGAACGTCACTTCAGTTTCCGTATTTCAAGATAATTCATTAAGAGTCTGGTTTAAGATAGATTGACAGGGAAAAGAATTGAAATATTTCGTTTTTCTAATGATTTTCCGTCGTACGTAAGGTGTTAGTCAAGGCTAGATTAACTTATCTGGAGGACCGTGGCTAGAGAAAAAATATGTGGCCCCTGCTGACTTCACCTAATAAATTTCTGTCAAAGTACAGTAGGAAAGTTAAGAGAATATGTTTAATATTTTTGGTAATTTTATTTTATGATGATGATTATATCGTCATGATTCTTTTTAGAAAGCCAGTTGAGATTTTGATCAGATATGAGGACCCTATTCACCTGGAGGGCCGGGCTATAGCCTCCCTAAGTCCCTCCCTTTATCCGGCCCTAATGTTAGTGCATGTGCTTTCGTGTGCATTGCTTAAGCTGCTATCCCGATACTAGTACGTTCTCTGGTTTAAAATTACTCATATTGTGATATTTTTTTTGTTTTTTTTTACTGATGCGGTAGTGGGAAGTCTGCATTTGATGTTTTGATTGGAATATAGGATATAAATACACTTACCAACTGGTCAATATTTGTTCTCATTTCATTCTTCCTTCTACGATTTTGTAAGATTATTACATCGAAATTGTCGAACAGTGGACATTCTTTCACAAAATAGCTGACTTTTTATTAAAAAGCTGAGCTTTTTACATGTAAATTTGTAAACATTTTACCTTATAATTGTGTGGATGATGTTGAGTCTGTATTGGTTCTTGAATCAGAATTGTAGTAGCCCCGGCCAGCATTTTGTGACCGAAGTAATGCATGATGTTGTTGCAACAAGTATTTGTAAAATTCTTCATAATTCATGTTCATGAAACTACGTACATTTTAGTACAATGATCGATCTTGTAACTGACTCTATTAACGAGTTTTTTTTTTTTACATTAAGCATTGACTAGAAAAACTCGCTGCATTACCGTACTGCTAAAATCGCAAAATAAAGTTGATAGCTGGAAATTTCAATGCTATTGTTACTTCTGAAAAATACCTATCATCACTACTCTTCAGCAACAGTTAAATTTTCATTCTAGACTAAGAACTCATATAAGAGACACATAAAGAGTTATTAGGCCTAAGCTATATGCTATATGCCTATGCTTATATAACTACTTACATAATTTCCGTCATTTAAAGTTTCGTCTTTCATTGATTATTTTCTGAAAGATCAAAGGGAGTTATAGAGTACAAATTCAACCAAACTCATTGATCTGAATCAAACTTGGCAAGGTGTAAATCTTGACGTTGTACTCATGTGAAATAAATATGATATGCAGGCTTCTAGTTCCCGAGTTAGAGGAGATCAAATTTAAAGTTTGGACTTCGACACATTTTAGAGAATCAATTTTAATAAAGACTTGATTTAAAACCAATGAAGGACATTTTCCTAACGCAATTGAGAAACACTAATTTTTCAAGCAAAATATTGAACAAATACAAATATGATTAAATGTCAGACTATTCAAAAATAATTGAAATGATGTCTCGACATTGAAAAATCACAAAATGTCGGACATGCTTGGCAAACGCCGAAAGGATGGCAACCCTAATTTCACTGAAATTACCTGTGAAGAAATATAAATGTTCTATTTCGGTATCTTACCAATACTTTTCACTTACTAATATTGATATGATTCAAATGCCGGAAAGTGATGGGGAACTACTTGTTTACTAACACGCTGAATCACAAGAACTATATCTCCCAATTTAGATTCAATTCCAGATCTCGGATACAAATTCAAAAAGCGATTTAGACTGTGATTCTAATCCGACCACTTCCACCTCACAAGTTGGCAATTTTGTTATATAGTAGGCATATGCGCGTTCGGCGCAAGACGCGGATTTGATTGCAGATGGGAGTTCATGTGGTTCGATAGCCACGTTAATCAGTAGGTCCACGTCTCATATAGCCTAGCTGGTGAAAGAGACACTCAACTGAAATCAACAACATTCCGAGTGGGAACTGAAGGGGTTAGGACATACCGGTAACGATAAGGCGGAAGTTCGTGTCAAATGATTCAGTGCTCAAAAGGCATGCTGAAATCCGAACCAACCAAACAATCAAGCTGCAGAGGCACATGAGATGTCCATGTACGTTCCGTTCCGCACGACAAAAGATTACGTTAAACTACTTATTTTTTTTTTCAGGGCACGGGAGCGATAGTGAATATTGAGAAAAGCATTATATTATCAAACATTATATAAAATGCATGTTTTAGATAAATGTTAATCTAAAAAGTTAATTTCAGAGACAGATTAAACATTTATGGATAGGATGATTATCTCACAAGGAGATTTACAAAAGTGAAACTCACTGATTTGAATGAAACTTTGTAGACTTGTAAAACATCGAAAAATAATCGACACGTATTTTTTATTTCGGCATTGGTGCGGGTTTAAGAGCAGAAACAAACTTTGAACGTTAGAGGTGATCTTGAAGCATAGACAGAAAACAATTATTTAATGTAGAAATAAAACATACTGCCAGGGGGGGGGGTTCAGGACAGCTGATTCAGAATCTCACGTCAAAATTAGAAAATGCAAAATTGTGGATCCAATATGGTGATTACAATTACAAAAGTCTTCGGGTTTGAAATGGTCTGCAGTTAGCCAAGAGCAATTATCCACTATCGCAGGCAGGGGTTACTGCGAGGAGGTTGCAGAACGATTTGAAACACCTTTCTCTAATTATTTTAACGAGATGCTTGATTAAAGTGCATCTCTATACCTCTCATATTCAGGGCGCTTGTTTATAGTGAGTCTCCTCGCTTGTCAATATGTCCGAGTTTCATATATCCTCAGTTGTTATAATTATAAATTTATTGAAACACGTTTTACAGTAATGATATTCCGTAAAAAGATGTGTGATGCATAAACATAGCTTACACAACGCACACCTTACTACAGCAATAACTGAGCCCAAATTGCAAAATGATGCACAATCTTTGAAAGAAAATGTTATGTGATTGTCAAACGTAGGAGGTTTATATTACAAATAACCGCTTTCGTATCACAGATACCTAATAATATTTACTAATGTGGGAGAAAAAACCTATTTATGAATCAAAGATTGGATCTTAATTATATTACTACGGAGATATTAATTTGTGTTATAGAGAAGGACAATGCCAGAAAAATGTCCCAAGATGTTTTTCCAGGGACTAAAGAAGAGTACATCAAGATGCTAAATCCAGTTGTTCCTGCAGGAATGATTTCTATTTTTAGATACTCTTTTGAGATTTAACTCGGAACTCAAATATAATTAAGATCACTTAAATACGCATCCCCACTAGTGAGAGGCGATGGGACTTACTTTCAATAAGCACCTCTAATAGTGAGAAGCGAGGGGACTCACTTTCAATAAGCATCACAAACAGTGAGAGGTGAGAAGCCTCACTTTAAATAAGCACCCCGAATAGTGATAGGTGCAAAAACTCACTTTAATCAAACATGAAGGTTTCAAATCGGTTCGCAACCTTCTCGCAATAACTCCTGCCACCTATGATTGTTCTTGGCTAACTGCAAACAATTTCAAACCAGAAGACTTTTTTTTAATTGTAATCAACATATTGGATAAGCAATTTTGAATTTTCTAATTTTGACGTCAGATTTTGAATCAGCTGTTCTAAAACCTCCCTTGTTTCTTCAATATTAAATGATTGTTTTCTGTCTATGCTTCAAAACCTTCCCTAACGTTCAAAGAGTTATTGAGAGACTTTAAACCCGCACTATTGCCGAAATTATAAAAACTACGTGTCGATTGTTTTCGATGTTCTACAAATCTGCAAAGTTTCATTCAAAGCGGTGAGTTACACTTCCGTAAGTTTCCTTGTTAGAGACACAGGTAGAGGCACTTGAAAGCACAGGTAAAAGAAATATCAGAACAGTAGTATTGCCAACACCCTATAGGTATGATTTTCCGCATAGGCCGAACGGTAGTGTAAACAGATAAATATTTGAATTTAATATGCAGGTGAAAGAAATAATCTCTAGAAAGTACAGCCATGTTAGATTTGTTAGTTTAGGTGCATTGCGTAGACAGGATTACACTAGTTACGGCTTACATCTAAATGCAAAAGGAAAGAGAAGGGTCTGTGATTGGATTATTGAGGCAGCGAATGCTTTTTTATAGGTTACGAGTTCTGCAGAAAAACGAAATATATGACGTGTACTTCACTTCCGCAAAATAAACATAGAGAAGTTTCCTGTAATTGTTATGACAAAAAAAAAGTAATATAGGTTATGTGTGTTGTGGTATGCCGTCTTGTATCTCGGATCTAAATGTTGTAGATAATGTAAGTTGCTCAAGTAATACTCCCCTACTAAAAGCAGTAGATATAACTACCGGTAATGTTCCTAATCAAAAAGTAGAAGACGTAAGTGAGTCCAAAAATATCAGTCTCCAAATCCTACATCACAACGTCCAAGGATTAGGAAATAAAATAATCGAATTAAAAATCATTTTGGAAAATGAATTAAGTAAAACTGATGTCTTATGTATATCGGAGCACTGGCTGAATAAAGAAGAAGTAGAAACAATTTCACTCACAGGTTTTAAACTATCTGCGTACTATTGTAGGGAAAATATATCCCATGGCGGTATTGCCATATTTGTCAAAGAGGACTTTCGTATCAAAATCCTAAGGAATACCGGTACCCTTACATTGAACGTTGAGAAAACTTTCGAGTCTGTAGCACTTGAATTTTGCGATCATAATTTAATACTTATCTGTCTCTATCGCACGCCAGACAGTAATGTCAATGATTTTTTTGAATAAATTAGAAAGGCTTATATCAGAATTCTCGTCCTCTAAAAAGTCGTTAGTAATTTGTGGTGATATTAATATTGATTTTTTATTAAATAATAGCAAAGAAAAAGAAGATCTCATTTCGCTCTGCACATCATTTAATCTGAAACCTATCGTAAATACTCCTACCAGAATAGGCAAAACAAGAATCTCTGCTCTTGACCAAATAATAAATCCACGTGATGATTTCGTATCTCATGTTGATGTACTAAACCTAGGCTATTCTGATCATAATGCTCAACTTCTTTATTTTTACACAGAAATAATTAATAAGAATACAAACGTGAGCGTGGAATGGTCCGAACGGCGTTCATTTACACCCACTAACGTGGCATATTTCAGATACTTGTTAAAAACTGAGTCATGGGAAGATGTTTATATTGAATGTAATGTTAACGACCAATTTAATTTCTTTTTATGTATATTTACTCATTATTTTAATATTGCTTTTCCTAAACAAAAATTTAAGATAAATAAATCGGTAAATGGCAGTTCGAAGTGGAAGACTTCTGGAATAAATGTTTCTCTAGAAAAAATGCGCTATTTACATCAACTTGTAACGCCCCATTGTAAACGATTCTACAATTGTATTATTAGTACAAGTTATTACTTACCTCTTGTAATCCTTTTGTATTTGGCAACCCTGCCGAAGCATCATGTTCGCGGGTTCGCGCAAGGGATTCTGGGTACTCGAAGTCGAACATGAAGACATCATGGTAGGATTAATTTGGTGCGCGTTGATAAACTATGTCAAATCTCTAATTTACAGCCGCCATCGTCAAGTTTAATAGTGTGTGTGCTTCATTTTATGCTTCAAGGAACTGTTTCACAGGTTTTGGCAAGTGTGTCACTATTTAGCATAATGTGAAATTCCGAATGTAGTTGGGATATAATTATTAGCCCAGGCTGCCGCGTGAGCCATGTTCGTGTAGGTGTATGTTTTAAGTTGGCTCTGTTCTGTTACCTCTGCAAATTTGAATATCTAGTGAATAACATTCTCAGAGTGGACTGCTCATCATGTTTTTCAGTGAACCATATTTTTAAATTGCAGTCAGAAATGATGTATCTAATGTCTAACTAAATTCTCAGCAGCGGGGCCCCCCAACTCATTCGCAATGTCCGTGAAGCGTATCAGAAATAAGTACTTTCCTCATCAGTCCTATTCAGAAATATCCGTGCCTTTATGTAATATGGAAGCATCAGGAGTTTATAATGAATTTGCCAGTGAAAACATGACATTCCGGAAGTGTAATCCAGAACATTGTCATCATCGTGATTTATTCGAGTGGCAAGTATGGATACAGGTTTATCACTTGTTCCTGCTAATTTTACTTGTGCTGTTTAGCCATTTGATCGTACGTAACCTGGTGACTTATGTGATCCAGTACTCCCGAGTGACTATTTAAGAAGTCAAAAACTCAGCATTTTCCCAAGAAGTTGGAATGGAACTTTGTACATAGGCTTACCGTTTGAAGTGTCTATCCATTAGAGTTAATATCTACAAGTTTAAGTTTCATCAATACGCTACTTGTGTCTCTTACGAAGCGTTCAATTAATATGTTCTCAGTACGATGTTATAATAGTGCTACTTATTAGTCAAATCTTCGTTGATATTCATAATACATACTGTATCTTCATTGTCTGTTATATTGTCCAGTGAACGTCATGGATTTTCAGCATCAGGATCGGCGTGTTTACTTTTGGCGACGGTGCCCCCCCCAGCTCTCGCCTGCCCAGATCGGGTTGTGCGCAAGATGAAGATTTCTCCTCATGTCCTATCTTCTAGACGTAATAGCTTAAGGGAAGTTCTCCATAACAGTGATCAGTTATTCTGTTTCAGTTTCTGTGCATCATATGCGTTTGGAATAGCAGTTGGTGTGTATTTCTTTCGTGTCCAGTTGGAAATGTGTTCCGTTAATAGTGCAAGTGCATTTATGAAGGGTATAGCAGTCTCTGCTTGTTTATACTTGTTGGAAGGGTAAGTACCCTGTGTTGTGAGTGCCCGCCTTCGTAGCAGGCTGAACATAATTCTGCTTTGTACAGAATTATCTTTTCTGTTGCTGATTCATTGGAATTGTAATTGCATAGCACCCGTATGTGGATTTGCTGATGCCCGTCTTAAGAATGTAATTTCGACGATTGTCTGTTTGCACTTATCAATGCTGAAGTAAGCTACCCCATCAGGATGCCGCGGTCGGCAAGAGGGATTGCCGCCGTCGACGGTGGCAGGCCGCCGGTAGGCAGCCGGCACCCGTCCGCGGCGGCACGACGATCTACTTGTTCAAAATTGCCGACCTTTTGCCGAGGCGGCAAGCGGTCGAAAATCGTAAAGAATAATGCCCTTTGCCGGCTCTTTGCCGACTGTTGCCGACCGCCAGAGTCGGCAAAACAGTCGGAAAGACCTCTTTCCGACCCTCTGCCGACTCCTTATGCCGGCCTCTTTTCGACGGCGGCGCCGGCGCATTTACTGCACCTTTACGGCTGTTTGCCGACTGCTCGGCAAGGCAACTTTCCGACGGCGGCGCCGGCGCATTTAATGCTCATTTCCGGCTGTTTGCCGACTGCTCGGCAAGTCAACTTCTCGACGGCGGCGCCGGCGCATTTAATGCTAATTACCGGCTGTTTGCCGACTGCTCGGCAAGGCAACTTTCCGACGGCGGCGCCGGCGCATTTAATGCTCATTTCTGACTGTTTGCCGACTGCTCGGCAAGTCAACTGTTCGACGGCGGCGCCGGCGCATTTTATGCGCCTTTCCGGCTGTTTGCCGACTGCTGGAAAGGACCTCTTTTCGACGTCGGCTTCCCGATTCTCCCACTGGCGGCATCCGACTTCTTGCCGCCGTCGAAAAGTGGCCCTTTGCCGACTGGAAATCAACGCTTTAGGAAGGCAAAATTTTCATCAGCTTTTACATTAGTCTTGCCTAAGTCTTCCTCCATGCTATGATTTCTCGACAAGGAGCACCCTTGGAAGTTCTTGAAGTATAATACTTGCATTTTTTTGTGTGTCCCAGGACAAAATTTGTTCTTTTTGCTTTTTTGCAGCACTTTCAGCCAAAAAACAAGAAATTGAATGGGACATGGAAGTATTATATACTTTCAGAACTAGCCATTGTGCCCTTCATGAGAAATCATAGCATGGAGGCAAACTTAGGCAAAGCTACTCTAAAAAGTGGTGAAAATTTTGCCTTCCTGAAGGGTTGATATCCAGTCGGCAAAGGGCTACTTTTCGACTGCGGCAAGAGGTCAAATGCCGCCTGTGGGAGAATTGAGAAGCTGACATCGAAAAGAGGTCCTTTCGAGCAGTCGGCAAACAACCGGAAAGGCGCATAAAATGCGCCAGCGCCGCCGGTGGAAAGTTGCCTTTCCGACCAATCGACGGACAGCAGAAAAGATGCGTAGCACTGCAATGAAAATCATGGCGGATTCCCACCAGTAATAAAAATGAAATGAAATCTTTAATTTTACGTCCCACGGTTATGCCGGTTAGGCTAAAGGAGACGGTGATGATGAATAATGAATGAAATGGTGGAATGAAGAAAGTGGGAGGAAACGGGAGAACCCCGAGAAAACCCACGCATACGGTGTTTGTCCACCACAAGGTTCACTTGGCGGGAGTAGGGTTTGAACCCGAGACCCCTAACACCAGAGGTGAACGCTCTACCACTGAGCCACCGCGGTCCCCACCCCACCAGTAATATTGCACTCGGTACATACGCAGTACATTTCTACAATTCTCAGTACGATTTAAGTGCTATATAGAGGAAAAGTATCTGGGAATGACTTACAAATGCTTAAAAGCGAACTAAAAATAACAACTGAGCAGCTAATAATGAACGTTAAGAATAATTCAATTAACACGTCTGTGCGCCTAATGTGAAAAACTTATAACAGTCAGTACATTTTCCCCCTGAAAGCACATCTTTCACTATCACGACCACTAGGAACAACACTGTTCTATGCAATCAAAATTTGCTAGTTGCAAACGCTTTCTTCGAAAAAAAAAAAAGCCGCAGCAATCCGTCGGAAATACGGTCTTTTTAGGTTGTCGTTTTCCCATCAACTATTGGAAAAGGATTTTAAACGTCAATGATTTTCTAAATTTTTTTAAAGTACAGGGGTCACACTCCCAATGGAAAATGAGATTTAAATAACAATTAATGAAGTAAAAATTATAAATAAAAATACTGTAATAAAAGGTATGTGGTGGCGGAGAGATTCAAACCGAGCCTACACACAAAAAAAAAAAAAAAGGATAAAGTAAACAAGAAAAAGGTGGACACTAACCATGTTAGTTTGTCAATATATGGAAAACAGAGACGTGTATCCAAGCAGCCAAGCCAAAATGTCTCTGCATTTGTTGTAACTTTGGTATTAAAAAAAAAAAAAAAAAAAAAAAAAGTGGCCGGAGCGATCACTTGTCTGCTTACACCCATGACTATATTCGTAGAAACCAAACACTGAAATGCACTAAACACAAGTTCTAACGACTAAGCTGTCAGTTCTAACTCTATGCCTTAAATATTTATTTAAATACACTTTAAAAGTGGAAATCATATTAAGATAAAATAACAATTAACTAGGTAACTAATTGTTCATTTAATGCGTTCCTATATGATTTATACATTAATTGTATACAATGAAACAGAAAAATGTGAGAAAATAATTTATATCGTAAATAAAACAGCCACATGTACAGTATACTCATAGTGCATACCCATTATATAGAGAAAAAAGGTTAATGAAGTCATTTACATAATAAATGAAGTGTTTTAACATAATACTTTGCAAAGATCCTTTGTTTTAAAGGAATTCTTTAAGAGAATAAATGAAGGGAAGATCACAATTTTTTCTGGTCTATATTAGCACTAAAAACACACCAAATTGTATTAACAAAATACAATGCACATCGTATTAACTTATATACATTAGCCTATGTAATGAACCTTATCATCATTTAGAAGTTATATGTAATATACCTTCGGATGTACTACTACTTTTTTTTTTTAAACAGAAATTTGTAGCATTCCATAACATTGAGTTTTAACACAGATAGCCTTCATACAGTATGTAAAATCAGAAAAGCAAATATATATGAAGTGATTACAATGTTCAAAAAAGCACTATATTATTCTAAAGAATTCCTGCTATCCATATTTTGTTTTGAATAACTCAGCCATTTTTCTTTTTTAGCCCATTGATATATACGAGGAAATCTTCCTCTGTTTCTTTGAGATTTTAAGGGTTTTACTTTTTATTATTTTTCTTCAGGTCTATTTAAATGTCTCTTACTTTGTGGAAATAAAATTCTGTGTTGTATGTTTTTAATATTCATAAATGACATCTAATTTAAATAATAATATACTTATATATACTAAAAGATCATTTTGACAAAGCAAGGGACATTTAAATAGATATTCAGAAGAAATCAGTAAAATCAGAACATCAAAAATTTTATTCATTTCAAAGAAAAGGAAGAATACTTCCCCTACAAATCAATGGGATAGAAAAGAAAGGAGGCGATGGTACTGAACCTCAACGTTAAGGAGCTTGTACTCTGAGAAATATAATTACACTTTCTCTCTTAACTGATTCCACGCAAAAAAAAAAAAAAAAAGTTAAGAACAATATCAAACAACAGTTGTCTTTATAATTGAAGAAAACTTCAAACCTATGAAATAGTAATGTAGAATTTAAATAGCTCAGAATCAGGATTGTGAGAATATAGAGAGATACAGAAAATTTTACAACACTGCATAGAAAAGATGAAGTAATAATAAAAAAAGAATTTAACGACAAAAACCGGGATAGGGAGACTAAGGTAATATTGGCAAAACAAAAATCAATTTCAAAGCCGTAATTCTCAATATTCGCTTCAAAGGTAAGTGATGACCATAATTCCCGTGTGATTTGAAATAAACCGCATTAAAATGGGAAATGTTTTACAAATGTTATGATTGAATGAAATTCACCCGTTCTAAAAGGAAAAAAAAAACTGTAGTCTCACATATATCCTACCACTCTTCACAAATATCTTTAAGGATGTTAGTACATATGATTTTTGTCAATACTCTCCGTTAGTGGCGTAGGGAAGGGGGGCCCAGAGAGGCCGGGCCCCCAAAGAGGTCCGACAATGTAGTTTGATGTTTGTAATTTTTTTTATATATTTTTATGCTTATATATTTTTTGTTTGGAATTGTTCCATATGTACCTATAACAGCACTTGCCCCCCAAAACACACATCCTGGCTACGCTACTGCTCTCTGTGGGTCTTCTTCCATTGCAACACTTCTGTATTTCTTGAGCAACATTTCCCCTTGCTTCCAGAAATAAATGAACTATCTAAAATAGAACAAATATAATGCTTTGTAAAATATACTCTTCAATGTGTACGGCGTTGGCACATCACGTATATTTATTACAATCGAAAATATACTTCATCACACCAAAACCAAACCAAACTACACAGTGTAATAGACCTTGTTGCAATGAACCGGCTTCAACGCTATATGTTAGACGCTATATGTTACAAGAAAACCTGTAAGAGTAATGAAAACTATAGTCACTGATGAAGAATTCAATTACGTCGAAACAGTTAACTTTTACTTAATCTTTTGTCACTCGCGCTGTTGGAAAAAAGCAAACAGGTGAGTAAAAACTAATGATTTTTACGAATGGGGTCGCATTAGCGGAGTCACCCTCACTGCTATTCCTCAAGTGGCTCCTTCCCCTCTTTCACCCTAAAGCTCGCTGACGTGCTGCAATTGTAGTAGCTTCCAGTACAGGTTGAGGAAATAGTTTCGTCTGCGTTTGCTTTTTTCAAACGCGCGAGTAGTTCCGTGATAACACTAGCAAACATATATTTTTATGGAGTTTGAAATTTTCCAACGCGCGATCGTTAATGTGGTAATTATTGTTTATGAGTGAAGTTTTGTTTTTCTAAGCAACGTCTCGCTTCTTGAATAGAAGTGAGATAGAGAAGTGGCTTGACAATATTAATGATGAGTCTGATGTTAACTATCGAAAATTAGTGGCTGCTGAAAGTGATGCGAATTGAAGTAATGAAAAAGTGAATGAAGATGATATTGATCATGATAGTGAAGCAGATAAGAACAGTGTAGATGCAGATTCAGATGCAAACGATATGGATGTGAATTACAGTTACAGTGAAAATATTGTTTCATTGGGAAAGACAGGAAAACAAAATGTAAATAGTAACTGGCAGCATCAGCAAAGACAAAGTGTAAAAACATTGTGAAAAAGATGCTAGGACCGAAGTTTACTGCTAAGGGTATCACTGAGTAAACAGTTTTTTTTTTTCCGAAATTTATCGATATAGCCGTGATTGATGAAATTGTAAAATGTACTAACAATTATTTGGATAAATTACGAACAAGTTTCGGCGAAGAACGCACTGCAACTGTACAGCAACTTCAAGAGCAAAATTAATGACTTTATTTCGACGTCTTTATTTGATTGCCAAAAGAAAGGAGCACGTGATGATGTACGATCACTGTGGACATGTGACGGAACAGGAATTCTAATCGTAAGAGCAGCAATGAGTTACACGAGCTTTTTACTGTTACTCAGGGCATTAGATTCGATGATTTCGAAAGCCGATCTCAGAGAAGAGATATTGACAAGCTATAGATATACCACATTGACTTGACACCTAGTTTTCTGTTCCAAGCGTTGCTATCGGCTGAAGGAATTCACTCCCTTTCGCCAAGGCTCTCTCGTTTAGCAACAGCTGAACCCTTATTGGCTCAACGCGTGGATGTGTCGATGGTTTGAACTTTAGTTCGCATTTTTGCCACGGATCAAGACATTTTGACAGCACTATAGCAACAATTCCAAATATCCTAAGTATTTACTCAACAATTGCATGCATTACTTCAAATAAGTTTACTAAATATATTGTTTGTATCTCAAAATGTCAATGTTGGAAAAAAGCAAACGCGCGAGTAGTTATGTTACTAAATTTGGCGCGAGTGACAAAAGGTTAATCTTTATTACAACAGTACGGTCGCCACCCCAAACGAGAATCAGAAAAGAAAAGAAATCCTGCCGTATATCCAATGGTAGGAATTTGAGTTTCTTGAGAAATCTTTGAAACATTACCTTGAAGCTGCAAGTTAAACAATAAATCCCTAAGTCCCTCACCAGACAAAAAGATGTATTAAAATAGAATATTATATTTAGTGAAGATAGCATTATATTACTTTGAAATAGAACTTCGATACGCGTCAGGGTTTTGCGACACTATTGTATTGGCAATTGAGAATTTTGTATTCGGCTGAATACAAAATATTACATCTTAAAATAAAACCTTGTTAATGGAACAAATAAAATGCACATATACTTAAATAAACTACAGGTAAAATCGATCAGGTGGGCAAAAATGATAAAAGTTTCAAAACAAATACATTTTATGTTCTCCTAGGAGTCAATTTGAGTAACATATCTAAAACACAAACCATCTGTAATAAGAATTCAATCGAATGAACATAACTTTGAGAAACGCTATAAAAAAAAATCACAAAACTATAACTTTACATTTGTTCGTTTGTCTGCCGAGCTCCTTTATGGCTGAGCGGTTAGTGTACGAGTCTTAGGCGTGGGTGACCCGGGTTTGCTTCCCGGAGAGAGCTCACGTAGTTCGGGTTCCACCTTAATCAGTAGGTCCCGTCTTATATAGCCTCGCTGCTGAAAGGGACGTTAAACACAAAATCAACTCAACTTTCAGCCTTTTAAGTTAAAATTTTCAGAGTACAAGCACAAGACACTCTAAATTCCCTGTTTAGATTTTGGCGGCATACCAACGTAATATATCAAAATGGCGGCCATTTTGTCAAATGCACGAGTATCTACGCTACGAAGCGCAATTTTCAGTCTTTTAAGTTGAAATTTTGACGGTAGAAGCACAAGATATGCTAAATTTGCTGTGTAGATTTTCTCGGCGGTCTAATGTAAAAAAAAAATAATAATCAAAATGGCGGCCATTTTTTCAAAACGGCAGTGAGTAGAAAATTGTTGCAAGTTGTGACAATGACAATATTGAAATATAAATCACATTTTAACACTTTTACCCCAAAGACATTGAAATACTTCGAAAAAAAACGATTAAACCCGAAAAAACCCAATTAAACTCGAAAAACACCCGAAAAAATGGGCCCAGGTGGGTTTGGCTTTTTCAAAAAAGCCCGGGTTTTTTCAAACCCTCGTTCATGATGAGCTTTTCTCCTCAAAAAAGTTTTAATAGTAGTCGCTAATGGTTTTCTACAGATGTTAATGTTAAATTGTTAAATTTTTTCAAACTTCCGACGTCCAAGTTTTTGTACCTACACATCGTGAAACAGTGTCAGGAGAAAGGGTTAACACTCGGAAAATGAAAATGAAATATTTGAGTTTTACGTCCCACGGTTATGCCGGTTAGACTAAAGGAGACGGTGATGATGAGAGATGAATGAAAATGGTGGAATGAAGAAAGTGGGAGGAAACGGGAGAATCCCGAGAAAACCCACGCACACGGTGTTTGTCCACCACAAAGTTCACTTGACAGGAGCAGGGTTTGAACCAGGAATCCCATGTACCAGAGATGAACGCTCTACCACTGAGCCACCGCGACCAGCAAAAAATCAAAATAAGACAGTCTGGTGCAGGTGTAGTTTTGGTGCACTACATTTTGGAAGATTTACAGGTAAAATTCAATACTTTCCATGAAAAGACATGTTTATAAGGAACGAATTTCTACAGGTAACTTAATTACATACAATGTAATACAACTGTATCTTACGTTTACTAATGTTAAACCATTACAAGTGCTTTACGACGAATAAAACAAATGAGTGCATATGAAAAATGGCTCTATTAGATGTTATTTTCCACGGGCGGCTTATTTCTGCACCGTGTACACCGGCATCATATTTCTGCACAGCGTGCAGAACCTGTATTTTGTTTACAAGTGGAGAGTTACTAGTATGAAACAACAACAAGTGTTGTTGAAACTTGTATTATTCTCAAAACGCACTTCCTTCCACTACCCTCACTTATCCGCATACACACTATCGCAGACGTGCCTGCTCCCTTCGGACGTATTCCCGCGCGGGCCCACCAGCTTCGCCCTATCTGACTCGGTTCGATAGCATTTGTGCTATTTAGTGGCCACCCAGCACAAATTGTTTTGTGCTTTTTTGCGCTGTTTTTATGCTAGACATCTGGAAGCCTTATTTATACGCAAATCGTAAAAGAATTATAATTTTTCAACAATTACTTCTAGAGGTCCCCTTGAATTTTATTTATGCCAAGTAAAATATATTCCGCCCATTTGAAACCGACTAGGGGACAATAAAAAAGAAACTGGTGAAAGAATTATAATTTTTCATTTTTTTTTTTTTTAGTATTGCGCCACAATAAACCTGTACACAAGAGCGTTTAACCACTACCTCATTTCTCTCTTTTTTTTTTTTTTAATTGGAAGTTTTCGCTCACATGTGAAACAAGTCCTGCAGTATATAATCTAGTGGATCTTATTAGGTTACTAAAGATACACTAAATACTAGAGAATACTAAAGGAACACAAACCTTGTCACGGCACAAGCATTATGAGAAATTGTCCACGTTTCTCTAAGATAATTAAGCACCAGGTGCTAGTTGGCCACTAAAGAGCACGAATTCTATATAACTGAGTGAGAGCAGGGCAACGCTGATGGGCCCGCGCGGTAGCGCGGGGGTATGTCCGAAGGGAACAAGTGCGTCAGCGACGGTGGGTATACGCGTAAGCGAGGGTAGTGAAAACATATGGGCTTTGGTAATCATACATTTTTCAATATCACTTTTTATGGTTTCATACTAGTAACGCTTCAGTTGTAAACATAAAATACAGCTTTCGTACACTGTGCAGAAATACATTGGCGTTGAGTTAGAAGACACTTATCTTAAAAACTAAGACATGTAAACTTTTGCAATTTCAAGAAGAAAATAATGTACTACAGTTTCTTAACTGTCCCTCGTTTTGTAAATAAAAATTAAGTGAAACCTTTAAGTTTTTTGTCCAACGGTTATGCCGGTTAGGCTAAAGAAGACGGTGATGATAAGTAATGAATGAAATGGTGGAATGGAGAAAGTGTAAATAAACGGGAGAACCCCGAGGAAACCCACGCAGACAGTGTTTGTCCATCACAAAGTTCACATGGCGATGGCTGGGATCGAATCCGGGACCCCAAGTACCAGAGGTGAACGTTCTACCACTGAGCCAGCGCGGACCCTACAATTGTAAGCGAGTTCTTGATATACCGGTAACTCTTTACTTTCGGCAAGGCAATGATATCCTGTCAGTACATAGTATTGCCGAACGAGCGTTAGCGAGTGAAGGCGGGTCAGAGCCCCGCAGGGCACTTTGTTTTCTGTCTTTCCTTCTTGGGAACTGTAACTATAATTGCGGGAACCAGTTCAGATGACTTGGTTATTGTCACTGCCTTGCCTAAAGTAATGACTTGCCGATATACCATAGGGGGTTCGTGAAGGTAAGCAGCAAGGCAACAAATAGAATCGAAGTTAATACACAGGTTGGGCTAGGTAGTACCATTTAAATTACTTTCTTTGATACCCGCCCCCAAAAAATTTTATATGCCAGAGACGCCAGTGCGCGTGAACATACTATAACCGAATCTTTTTCATGCGCAGCAACAATTAACATATGTAACACAACATATAAAATTCATGACAATTTGAAATGTATATGCATAATATTAAATTAACTCACCCCATGTATATGCATAATAACTGCAATAATATATGCAAATGTATATGAATAATATTAAATTAACTCACCACTCTCTCACTTCATGTTTTCGTGGTATTTGCTTAACCAGCAACTGCGTACAGTTCCAATGAATGAATATTTTTATGATAAACATTATTTTCCCAATTTGTAAACTTATCTCAACGAATTTTTTTTGAAGGACTTTACCCACACTGCATCACAATGTGACAAATGAAGAACGCGAACCGAACATACAGACAGCGCAACCAGACTACGATTTCTGCAATCAGGCTCTTCAGCGGCAAAGGCGGCTCGGCGCCTGTCCGAGCATCTTTTCAAGGTCGGTCCATCCGCTGTTTGCCGACCTTCTTTCGGCTCCTTTACTTGTCGGCAGGCCGCCAACGTTTCGGCGTCTTTCCGACAATATTTGCCGCGGTCGCCGTCCGCTGTTTGCCGTCTCCTTGCAAAATGTTTGTCAAGGATCCTCTCGTAGTTATTTACTTCTCATATACCCTTTACGTGCAGTCCCTTTACTAAATTTCTTTTCATGCATTTACCTTTTTCGTGGTCGGCACGCCGTCAACGTTTCGACGTCTTTACAACCATCCTTTGACGCTGTCGTTCCGTCCGCTGTATGCCGACTTTCTGCCGACTCCGTTTTCACAAGACATATTTTATGGAATTAGTGCCCACCCACAAGAAAAACCTTCGGACAGTTTCATTTTTTACTTCATCATTAAAGAAGATACAGGCTCTATTCATTTTCCAAAATTCGACTCTTTGCCGCTGGTACGCGTTATTGCAACTTTCGCCGACGTCGTGCCGACGTCGCTTTTCAAGAAATTGCCGGCAGTCTCTTTTTGCAGTCGTCGTCCGACTGTCTGCCGACTGTTTCGAGAAAGCTTTATACGAGGGAAATATAAGCCCTAATTCGTATTTTAAAGCAACAAATTACCTTCTAACTCTCTTTGTTTTCTATTGGTGAACGAATCTCTTTTTGCTCGTCGCGGTCGAAAATCGAGCGGAAAGACGCCGGTGTCCGGCGCCGGCAATCCGACCGCGGCATCTGGTCGGCATGCACAAATTGTCCGACTATAGGCGGCAGGATCCTGATGGGGTATAGGAACACCACTAGCTATATGATTGTCTAGTTAACTGCTGTGTATTGAGTTTATCACTGTCGGAAGCAGAAGTGCGCTTTCAGTATTTAGGAGACACCTGGCCGTCTAGCACAAGTTGATTCGATACGTTGTCCTTTTGTTTCTCCACTTAAAGCTAGTGTGACTTTTACTTTTGTCATCCTATATGGATCACGTTACCGTCGTTTCCTTTTAAGTTCTGTCCAAATACGCCACTACTTGAAGTTTACATGGGTTTTGTTAGTCAGAGCATTGCATCTGTATAATTATAATGCTCACTTGTACTTAGCATCCTGATCAGCGTTGGCGTTCAGTAATACATTGTCTGTTTTCCTTATAATGTCTAATATTTACATTTGTCTAATTCGTCTACCCTTTTATTTACATTCATGTCCTCGTTCATTTGGGACGAATCACTTGTCTTATGTTTACATACAATGTAGCGAGAACCTATCTAGCATGATGTTTCTTTAGGGTTCCTTACTGCTATAATGGTTACTAGTAAGTGCATCATATTATACTTCTGAGTATTACATAATTGGTGTAAACCCGACTAGTCGTGGTAAGTAAATCTACGTTTGCTCGAGCCATTTATCCTATTATCTGTTAGTGTCATATTACTCGTTATGCAATTTTATAAAAATGTATATGTATATGTTCTAATATTTTGTTTTATATGAGTGTCGAATCCCATATCATTATTCTCAATGACAATATAGCAATATGATGGGTGTGAGTTTATTCAGTTAAGTGACTAAGCAAGTCACTAAGTATGACATTGCAGGGTTATCTCAGAAAGCAGTTACAATGGTAACTTCAGTATAATTTTGGTATAATAATTGGTGAGATCCATCATTCTTAAACTGTGAATGTTTTTAAGTCAAATAAAATGTTGCAACACCCTATCATAAGTGTTATGTTTTGCGAAATTAACTCTGCAGCCTTGTATTTCAGCTTTGGCATTCTCACAAGATTCAAATAGGTAAGGAAATCACAGCACAAGGGAAGGGCTGTGTTCTGTGCATTCGTAGAGTGTACAGGGGGCAGTCTCGCACATGTTGGATTCGTTTTACCGTTGTACTAAAAGTTTGTTTTCTTTTTCTCGTTTTTTTTATTAACGCATTGATTCAGCGTAATTTTGTGCAGTGTTAGCATCTGTTGCTATTCCTCTCCTGTGTCACAGTATTATCACAGGTGGCGACCCCTACTATATTTTGTCATCTCAGTGCTCCGGCACTGGTCAATCAAGCCTAGCTGTAGCCTGCCAGGGATTGGGCCCTCTGGGGCGCTACAGCGGGTTTGTTCTTGTTTTGGCGACCTGATCGCCAGGATATCAGCTGGTATCTTTTGATTTTTCTTGTGTTCTAGTGATTTCTATTTTTATTTCTCTATATAGAATTTTGTTGGCATCGTATTGCAATTTTGTTTATCAGTATCTTGTACATTCTGTATATTTCTTAGCTTCCGAAGATGGATACCGTCATCTTTGAATTTTTCAAAAAAAAAAAAAAAAAGTCTTACTGTCTTAAGTCAACTTTCATCGTAGGTGAGGTGCAGCGCTCTTTATTGACATTGTCGGATTGGGTTGGGGACCCGCATCATATATCAGTGAAGTAAAAGTCAATTGAGTGTTTAACGTCGAATAAACTATTTTTTCAGTGTATTATTGTAACTGTAGTGCATGTGTTAAACTGTTAGTGGCAGAATGAACAAGTCTAAGAGGAAAACTCGTCAGTGTGGCCATTCAGGCACTTTATTAGAGTGTACATCCTGTAATACTTGGTACTGTAAACAGTGTTCAGGATTAAGTGATGAAGCTTTTAATGAAAAAGGCAAGCCTAATGTTTCGTGGGATTGTAATTCCTGTTTAGTACAATCTCCTGATTTAGCAGATAATACTATTGAAATAGATGATGTAAACACTGGATCTTTGGTAGAGAAGAGTCAAAGCGGAAGTAGTAGTAGTGAAGTTGGTGTTGCTTCTAATTTTTCCGAGCTACTAGCGCAGCTCACTACCCAAATAAATTCTATTAAAGTGGTTGTAACGGAAGAAACATCGCAGCTAAGGTCAGATGTAGTTAATGAAACTTCCCAATTAAAGGTGGCCGTAACTGGAGAAGTTTCACAGGTTAAAGCGGCAGTGATTTCTGAAATTTCCGAAGTCGTAGAAAAGGAAATGTCTGAGTTGAAGGACACCGTGGATCGTCACATCAAAGAGCAGGATGCCCGTATAGCAGCCTTGAGCAACCAATTAGAAAATAATACGGCGGAATTGAATCATCAGTTGGAAGTGGTGAATGAGAATTTAGCATCTCAGGAAGAAACCCTGCTTAATTGCTTAAAAGACAATAGTATGTGTAAGCGTCAATTGGAAGCATTGTCTACCCAAGTGAAAGAAATCCATCAGACCAGCAACTCCTGTCTAGAACTACGGGACGAACTTGAAGCCTTGAAGGAGAAGGTCGATAGCCTTTTTGATCAAGATTACGACGAAGAAGTGGAAGAGCAAAGTAACCAGCTCAATTCTGATGTTGTTAGTGTGGAGCGTAGACACTTCACAGACTGTGAAAGATTTTTAGGTCTCGTTAATCGTAGTACTTGTGAAGGCAGTAGCCAGTCTGAAATTCCAGTGGTTGTTTCTAGTCCTTTGATTGGAACTACTTCCGTAACCACTACTTCTGGTCTTCGCCCTGCCCAAGTCAATCTGTCCCAGGTACAGCATTTCTTTAACAATGCTAGTTGTGTTTCCACTGCTTCTGCTCATGGTATGCCGCACAGTCATTGTACTCATTCCCAGCCTGGTCATGACAAAGGTTTGAACGGTCGGAAAGCTGATGGTTTTCCTAGTTATGAGCGAAATAATTTATTCAACCCTTTTCTTTCGCAGCATGCTAAAGATAGGAATGACTTGCCTTGTGTTTCGTCAGTCGGCGTCGGTCGAGGTGACTCTGCCTACCCAAGAACTTCCACCTTGGAGCCAGATGTTCCCTCTTTTCTGTCCAATGGTTGTCCACTATCTAGTATTAATGGCAATAATAACAACGGTAATGGTCTAAAATCTTTACGCTTGTCCGACTTAAGTCATTTCCCTGAGTTTACAGGTAATGTGTTGGAGATTTCCCCACTTGATTTCTTGCAACAATTAGAACAGAATTTTAAGTTGTTGAATCTTGATCCCGAATATCAAGTGTTAGTTGCTATGAGAGCCATGAAAGATTCTGCTGCTTGTTGGATCTCACAGGTCTCAGATCAAATTCATTCATATCATGACTTTAAACGTCTTTTCTTGTCGCAGTATCTCAATCCAAAAGTTTGTAGGGCTCAGTGGAGATATTTGTTGTCCACCAAGTATAACTCCAGCATTCACGGAAAAGCTTCTGAGTTTGTGTGGAAACTTTCTAAAGGTCTAAGAATGCTTAAGAATAATATGTCACAAGTGGAATTAGTGGATTATTTAATTGATACACTACCTCCAGAGTATCAATTTACTTTAAGTCAAGTAGAAATCACTTCGGTTTCTGAACTCGCGGAGCGCCTAATGCGGCTAGAAGTACCTGATAAAACTAAGCTATTAAACAGCCCTCTGGTGTCTTTAGAGTCATTTAGTTTTAAACGTAAAGCAGGTAATGACAATGATCCTCCTAGTAAGAGTAAGAAACGCAATGTGCATTTTGATGTTAATCTCGCCACTGCTATGATCAATGAAAACAATAATGAACAAGGTAGCTCTAATGTAAATTCCAGCTCTGAAAATAAGGTAACTACTAAAGAGAAATGGGCTCAAGTGGGATATGCTAATGTAAAAGATTACCTAGGTAATAATCCTCCTGGTAATAGCAATAACAATAATGTCAATTTTAGGCATAATAACCGAAGAAGGTTTGGTTTTGGTAACCGTAATAATAACAATAGTAGTAATAATTTCACTAATAGACAAGGTAATAGCGGTTTTCAAGCTAGGCAGAATAACGTAATGTTAGAAGGGTTAACGTTAGAAATCGTAACATTAACAATGGTTTTGCGAGAAACACCAACAGTCAATCAGGAAATTCTTGTGGACAGGCTGAACCTATTTCATCTTGTTGTAATTGTAATCATTGTCCTAATTTTAGGAATAATCAGGAAAGTATGGGTGTAAATTCACAAACTGTCTCTGAGCCTTATGCTCAATGTAATACAACTTTAAATTAACAGGGCAGACTCCTGATCGGTCGCCTGGAGCACGCCAAGATTGTAGTCAGCGACCAGAAGCTAAAGTGAAAACTAAAGGTGTCGAAATTAAAATTGGTGATCTTGTTTTCGTAAAAAATCAGAAGCATAGCTCTATGATGGATAAGACCATTAGCAAGTTTTTCTTGAAGTATTTGGGTCCATTTTTGGTCATAGGTGTAGAAAATAACGCAGTAAGTTTGGTTAATTTAAACAATGAATGGATTGGTACTTATAATTTGGATAATGTTAAGTTGTTTAACTGTTCTCTGAAGAAGCGCCAGGAATTGTTGGTGAATACATACTTATAAAAAAAAAAAACTATTTGGTCAAAGTTTTTTTTTCTTCAACCAGGGCGAGGTTGTAACGCCCCATTGTAAACGATTCTACAATTGTATTATTAGTACAAGTTATTACTTACCTCTTGTAATCCTTTTGTATTTGGCAACCCTGCCGAAGCATCATGTTCGCGGGTTCGCGCAAGGGATTCTGGGTACTCGAAGTCGAACATGAAGACATCATGGTAGGATTAATTTGGTGCGCGTTGATAAACTATGTCAAATCTCTAATTTACAGCCGCCATCGTCAAGTTTAATAGTGTGTGTGCTTCATTTTATGCTTCAAGGAACTGTTTCACAGGTTTTGGCAAGTGTGTCACTATTTAGCATAATGTGAAATTCCGAATGTAGTTGGGATATAATTATTAGCCCAGGCTGCCACGTGAGCCATGTTCGTGTAGGTGTATGTTTTAAGTTGGCTCTGTTCTGTTACCTCTGCAAATTTGAATATCTAGTGAATAACATTCTCAGAGTGGACTGCTCATCATGTTTTTCAGTGAACCATATTTTTAAATTGCAGTCAGAAATGATGTATCTAATGTCTAACTAAATTCTCAGCAGCGGGGCCCCCCAACTCATTCGCAATGTCCGTGAAGCGTATCAGAAATAAGTACTTTCCTCATCAGTCCTATTCAGAAATATCCGTGCCTTTATGTAATATGGAAGCATCAGGAGTTTATAATGAATTTGCCAGTGAAAACATGACATTCCGGAAGTGTAATCCAGAACATTGTCATCATCGTGATTTATTCGAGTGGCAAGTATGGATACAGGTTTATCACTTGTTCCTGCTAATTTTACTTGTGCTGTTTAGCCATTTGATCGTACGTAATCTGGTGACTTATGTGATCCAGTACTCCCGAGTGACTATTTAAGAAGTCAAAAACTCAGCATTTTCCCAAGAAGTTGGAATGGAACTTTGTACATAGGTTTACCGTTTGAAGTGTCTATCCATTAGAGTTAATATCTACAAGTTTAAGTTTCATCAATACGCTACTTGTGTCTCTTACGAAGCGTTCAATTAATATGTTCTCAGTACGATGTTATAATAGTGCTACTTATTAGTCAAATCTTCGTTGATATTCATAATACATACTGTATCTTCATTGTCTGTTATATTGTCCAGTGAACGTCATGGATTTTCAGCATCAGGATCGGCGTGTTTACTTTTGGCGACGGTGCCCCCCCCAGCTCTCGCCTGCCCAGATCGGGTTGTGCGCAAGATGAAGATTTCTCCTCATGTCCTATCTTCTAGACGTAATAGCTTAAGGGAAGTTCTCCATAACAGTGATCAGTTATTCTGTTTCAGTTTCTGTGCATCGTATGCGTTTGGAATAGCAGTTGGTGTGTATTTCTTTCGTGTCCAATTGGAAATGTGTTCCGTTAATAGTGCAAGTGCATTTATGAAAGGTATAGCAGTCTCTGCTTGTTTATACTTGTTGGAAGGGTAAGTACCCTGTGTTGTGAGTGCCCGCCTTCGTAGCAGGCTGAACATAATTCTGCTTTGTACAGAATTATCTTTTCTGTTGCTGATTCATTGGAATTGTAATTGCATAGCACCCGTATGTGGATTTGCTGATGCCCGTCTTAAGAATGTAATTTCGACGATTGTCTGTTTGCACTTATCAATGCTGAAGTAAGCTATAGGAACATCACTAGCTATATGATTGTCTAGTTAACTGCTGTGTATTGAGTTTATCACTGTCGGAAGCAGAAGTGCGCTTTCAGTATTTAGGAGACACCTGGCCGTCTAGCACAAGTTGATTCGATACGTTGTCCTTTTGTTTCTCCACTTAAAGCTAGTGTGACTTTTACTTTTGTCATCCTATATGGATCACGTTACCGTCGTTTCCTTTTAAGTTCTGTCCAAATACGCCACTACTTGAAGTTTACATGGGTTTTGTTAGTCAGAGCATTGCATCTGTATAATTATAATGCTCACTTGTACTTAGCATCCTGATCAGCGTTGGCGTTCAGTAATACATTGTCTGTTTTCCTTATAATGTCTAATATTTACATTTGTCTAATTCGTCTACCCTTTTATTTACATTCATGTCCTCGTTCATTTGGGACGAATCACTTGTCTTATGTTTACATACAATGTAGCGAGAACCTATCTAGCATGATGTTTCTTTAGGGTTCCTTACTGCTATAATGGTTACTAGTAAGTGCATCATATTATACTTCTGAGTATTACATAATTGGTGTAAACCCGACTAGTCGTGGTAAGTAAATCTACGTTTGCTCGAGCCATTTATCCTATTATCTGTTAGTGTCATATTACTCGTTATGCAATTTTATAAAAATGTATATGTATATGTTCTAATATTTTGTTTTATATGAGTGTCGAATCCCATATCATTATTCTCAATGACAATATAGCAATATGATGGGTGTGAGTTTATTCAGTTAAGTGACTAAGCAAGTCACTAAGTATGACATTGCAGGGTTATCTCAGAAAGCAGTTACAATGGTAACTTCAGTATAATTTTGGTATAATAATTGGTGAGATCCATCATTCTTAAACTGTGAATGTTTTTAAGTCAAATAAAATGTTGCAACACCCTATCATAAGTGTTATGTTTTGCGAAATTAACTCTGCAGCCTTGTATTTCAGCTTTGGCATTCTCACAAGATTCAAATAGGTAAGGAAATCACAGCACAAGGGAAGGGCTGTGTTCTGTGCATTCGTAGAGTGTACAGGGGGCAGTCTCGCACATGTTGGATTCGTTTTACCGTTGTACTAAAAGTTTGTTTTCTTTTTCTCGTTTTTTTTATTAACGCATTGATTCAGCGTAATTTTGTGCAGTGTTAGCATCTGTTGCTATTCCTCTCCTGTGTCACAGTATTATCACAGGTGGCGACCCCTACTATATTTTGTCATCTCAGTGCTCCGGCACTGGTCAATCAAGCCTAGCTGTAGCCTGCCAGGGATTGGGCCCTCTGGGGCGCTACAAACTATCATGACGGTGCCGTACTCACGTGTTTAAACGATACCACAAAATGTACAGACGAGTTTTACATAAAGTCATAAAACAGGCAAAAATGTTAGAGAATGATACTTACATTGGGAAAGCTTCCAATAAAATGAAAGCTACATGGCAAATTATTCGGAAAGAATCTGGGGAACGAAAACCCTCCTCTAAGATAACTAGCGTTTCTTGTCAAAATAAAATTACTAAAAATCCGACTGAAATTGCAAATGCTTTTAACGATTACTTCACGAATGAAGTGGAAAAGCTTATCACTAATAACGTGAACAATAAACTATCTAGCAAACAATACGTTAGTAGACATAACGTTATTTTCGAAAAATCATTGTTCTTGCACCCAGTAACTAGTCAGGAAATCTTAAATACTACACTGAAAATGACAAATAAGAGTTCTTCAGGGTATGATGAAGTTCCTGATAAAATTCTAAAGCAGTGCTCTTATGAAATTGCTGATATCTTATGCTTCTACAATTACACAAACAAATGTAATTGTGTCTACTCTGCCTCATCGGCATGACTTAATCGGTACATCAATTGTAAACAAGGAAGTTGATACAGCAAATGCAAAAATCATTAAATTGTGCAGAAGGTTCAAAAATGTAAAGGTACTAGACATAAGTATGTATCCTAGACAATACCATACCGTACATGGTCTGCATCTAAACGGTAAGGGGAAACAGTGCATGGCTGATAAAATATGTGTATTAGTGGAGCAATCGGAAACCTATAATGATACTGGTGTTATAGCTTTACCATTTAACAACAGTCTCAAAAGTAGGACCACCGTTGCTGTCAGCGCTGATGTAAACAGTACTAATGCGTATAAAGAAAGGGAATTAGACAGGATCTGCCTCGTTCAAAAAATACACGCAGATAATGTGGAAAATCTTGAAAAAGCAGGTAATGTAAGTGCACCTAGTCCAACTCAGCGAAAATCAAATAGAATAAGAAAGGTTCCTACAAAGTATGATGATAATAGTTTTTTAATGCAAGTCCCAATAATAATTCCAAGCACTTAGCCAATAGAGGTAACAGTGACTACAATGTAACAAATGTATATTATCAGAACGTGCAAGATCTAGCTAGTACGGAGCAAGGTAAACCTCAACATAATGCTATACAAGGGTGCACGAAAAACAATAGAAAATTGTTTACAGAGTCATATAATGGTACAGCAAAAGAAGTTGAGCTAATAGATAATAATGAAGCTGGTCGAATTAAACAATCTAACTTAACTAGACTTCTTAATGTTAGCAACATAAATGATATAATTTTAGCACAAAGTAACTCTGGTCTGTTTTCAAACATGAAAGGTGTTATAAATTGTGACTTTGAAAATATCTTGCTGTTCCACATTAACGTACAATCAATAAGAAACAAATTAATTGAAATTGAAATTTTTCTTGACTCATTTCCGTGCCAAATTCTTTGTGTTAATGAACACTGGCTTAGAAATGAAGAAATACTTCTATATGTACCTAAAAATTATATCATGGCAGCAAGCTATTATAGAAGTAGAATTACCTATGGAGGAGTAGCAATTTATTTAAGAGATGGCTTCACCATTGACTATATTGTTATTAACGTAGATAATTTCTGCTATGAGGGGGAATTTGAAGTAGTTGCAATTTCATTTCCTAGCGCGAAAACAATTGTGGTATCAATTTATCGAACACCAGATACGGATGTCAATGTCTTTCTTGCACGCTGGGAAGACCTTACTAACTACTTAAGTAAGCATGATAAATATAAAATATTATATCTGGGGGATGTAAATATCAATGTTTTAGTTGATACTCCTACCAAGAATTATTTTTCTGATATACTTAGATCATATAACTTTTATTTTCTAAATGATCAGCCAACAAGAAAGGAAGCTTGTTTAGATAACATTATTACAAATGTATATAGAAATGATTTATCGTGTGGTGTAGTACAGTGCTCATTGTCAGATCACGATGGCCTATGGGTGTTATACCCCTTTGTTAAACACAATAATACTAGGGTGGTGACCAAGAGTTTTCGAGTACTGAGTTTAGATAATATCTGTAGTTTAAGGCATAAATTAAAAGAAATTGACTGGCAGCCAATATTCTTCAGATGTAAAAATGTAGTAGAAGCGTGTGAATTTTTTATGTATAATTTAACACGATGCCTAAACGAATGCTGTACAAGAAAATTTAAATGCTATAACTTATCTACAAACAAATTACAGCAAAATGTTAGTAACTGGTACACTCCAGAACTAGCAGAGCTTCGTAAGGTTGTCATTGCTTGGTATAATAGGGCTAAATCGGGCTGTCCTGTGGGAAAAGAAAAATACATCAGAGCTAAAAGACGCTACAGAAAGGAAATAAGTGCGGCAAAAATTAAGGCAAACGACAATTTTATTGTAAACCATACAAATAAATGTAAAGCAGGGTGGACAATTATAAACAGGGAAATAGGGGTACGAAAAGAAAATGACTCAATATCAATATCCCCTGACACTTTTAATGAATTCTTTGTAAGTAGTGCTAAGTATGTAAATGGTAATACAAGCAGTATCTCTAAGTCCGCAGAAAACGATGTTATAGACTTCAAAAGTATTCTAAGTTCATGTAGAAATCAAACTAGTAACTTGACATTTAAATGGACAAACGTAACACCTGAAGCAATTTTGTCAGTGGTTCGTAAGTTTAAGACATCTGGTAGCGAGGATTATTATGGGTTTACTAATAGTACAATTAAAAATATTATAGACGTAATAGTGGAACCCCTTACACACTTAATTAATTGGATACTAGTAGAAGGAGTGTTCCCAGATTGTCTTAAGATTGCGGTTACTATTCCCATACATAAAAAAGGGGACAAAAACTGTCCCAGCAACTACAGACCAATATCTCTCGTACCAATTGTATCAAAAATTATTGAACATTGCATGAAAGAACAACTAACTCTGTACTTTGAAAATAACAATCTCATTAACTGTGCACAATATGGGTTTCATAAAGGTATGTCCACAACTAAAGCTGTTGAAAAAGTTGTATCTGAGGTAATTGATGCCTTTGAAAACAGTTCATTCGCTTGCGCAACATTATTAGATTTAAGTAAGGCTTTTGATACTGTTTCACATGAAATATTGATTCAGAAATTACAGTATTATGGGATCAGAGGAACTGAGCTCTTATTGATCAGGTCTTATCTAGAAAGTAGAAAACAAGTTGTGTGTGTACAAAATAAACAGTCAAACGTACTTGAAATATTAACAGGAGTGCCACAGGGAAGTGTCATTGGACCTTTTCTATTTCTGGTATACATTAACGATTTACCTGACTACTTATTAGAAACCACTGTTATGTATGCCGATGACACTACATTTATAACGAAAGATAATAATATCAACGCAATACACACGAAAAATAATAAAGCAATGGATAAATCTACTGATTGGCTGTTTCACAATAAATTAAATTTGAACCATAATAAAACAGAGAAGTTATACTTTCATCTCAGCAGCTCCACAACTGATACAAAAGAATGCTCCTCAGTTAATCTATTAGGGATATACTTAGATACGAAATTAAACTGGAATGTGCATACTATGCAACTTTGTAAAAAATTATCAAGGGCAGTATATGTGTTACGTAAATTGAAAATATCTGTAAGTAAAAGTCTATTAATCACTGCATATTATGCTTTCTTTCACTCTCATCTGTCGTATGGCATACTATTATGGGGTAATTCTTCCGGAGCACAAACAGTATTTAAGTGGCAAAAAAGAGCGATAAGAACGATAACAGGAATTCCAGAGAGAGAATCATGTAGACATTTTTTCAAAGATTTTGAAATAATGACCATCCCGTCCTTGTACATATTATCGTGCCTTATTTATATCAAAGAAAACTACAAATTATGTTACTCGAAGTAGTGTTCATTCACACAATACAAGGCGCAAAAATGAAATAAATATTCCCCATGTACGGCTGTGCAAAACTCAAAATAGTTATAAATATATAGGGATGAAATTGTATAATCTATTGCCACCTAGAGTGAGAGAAATGGAGATTAAAAATTTTAAATGTTTTTGTAAAAAGTGGCTCTTAGAAAAGTGTATATATAGTATTTCAGAATTTACGGAAGAAATTTCAGTATTAGAATAGAAAAGTGGTACCAGGTAAAATATAAAATATTGTATGGATTAATTAAAATTGTAAATATTATATGTACGCAAACTTAAATTTTGACGTTGTCTATTACAACATCATGTTGTTTAACGACAATAAATAATTCTTATTCTTATTCTTATTCTTCTTCATAGTAAATAACTCATTTAGTAGTAGCGTTTTTCCTGAGGCATTGAAGCTAGCAGTTGTTAAGCCCTTATATAAAAGGGCAAGAAAGACCTTACCTCGAACTATAGACCAATATCATGTCTGTCTACCTTCTCTAAACTTTTTGAAAAACTTATGTATATAAGACAAGTTAGCTTTCTAAATAATTTTAACTTAATATCTCCTGCTCAAAATGGCTTTAGATCAAATAAGTCTACTGAAACTGCTCTTTACTCCTTTCTCTATTCTGCTTTAAATTCAATAAACGCTAAGAAATATACAACCGGCATATTTCTTGATCTTAGCAAAGCTTTCGATATCATTGATAATCAAATTTTACTTAAAAAATTGCAAGATTATGGTATATGGGGAAATGCTTATGAGTGGTTTAAATCGTATATATCCAACAGAAAGCAAACTGTTGAAACTAACTGTCAAACTCGAGACACTCAGGGAGTAAGCAAATGCTATTCAGATACCAAAGAGTTAAAATTTGGAGTTCCTCAAGGTTCCATCTTAGGCCCTATTCTATTTTTAATATATATAAATGATTTGCCGTAATGTTTAGGTTCTGCTGAAATTGTTCTGTATGCTGACGATACAAATATATTAGTAACTGGAGAAACTTACGTTGAGTTATGTAATGCAGTAGATTCCACCATGTCTGCCGTCAGTGACTGGATGGATAGAAATAAGCTAATACTAAACACAATAAAGTCTTCGTGCATGTGCTTTCATGTAGCAAAAAACGAGATAAGAAAACGCCCTTGTGTAACAATTAATGGCAAAACGTTGAATTACGTCTCGGATATCAAATTTCTTGGTCTTTGGGTGTCAGATACATTAGATTGGAAAATTCTCATTCAAAAATTATCTAGTAAATTGGCTCAAACCTGTTACATGTTAAAGCTTTTACGAAATAGTGTCAGTCAACATGTTCTGCTCACAACTTATTTTGGACTTTTTCCTTCTAAATTGAAATATGGTATTATATTCTGGGGATCTACTGCACTGCTAAATTCCATATTCGTTTTACAAAAGAGAGCTTTAAGGTTTATGACCGGAAAAAAACCTGGAACTTCTTGTAAACCTCTATTTAAATTTCTTGAAATCTTACCTCTTCCATCTTTATATATATATATGAACTTCTAAAATTTGTAAGAAAAGATATACAGATAGATACAAGCAGCTTCCGGTTGAACTCAGATATTCATATGCATAATACAAGACAAGCGTCTGACTTTCATGTAGAGTCCTCACGTTTAAAAGTACATAAGAATAGTACATTTCCTATGGCAGTGAATATTTATAACAAGGTTCCTTCCATTTTAAAAAACAAGACATCTGGTTTCAATAAAGTAGTCAAGTCGTACCTACTCGAGCACTGTTTCTATTCTATAGAAGAATATCTCGCCTGTAGTAAATAATGTTTAAAGTATATATATTTTGTATATCTATAATGTAAGGTTTTATTAACTGTTATGTTGTTTTATATCGCTGTATGTAAATTAGAGTAATGAAAAATTGTACTTTTTTTTTTACATAAATTCACACTATTTTAATATTGCATGTAGATTTAAATCTATACATATGTACACATTCAGTGTTCTTATGGCGTGTCCAACTCATACGTTCACGTTGTGAACAATTGGTATGAAAAAGGATGAAAATAAATACAATACAATACAATAATATAATAATGATGGCCAAAAGAATTATCTTACACAGTGACCAGGACTATTACAAGAATATTTTTTAATTCTAGAAATTACATACAAACTGTGGAAACAAAGTTGTCAGTCATTTTTAATGTGCAGTTTTTGTTCTGAGTGCTCTTGTTTCAATGTAATTAAGTTGTTGCTTAAAGTGTCAAATGTGGAATACATTTAAATTCATATTATCAATACAAGAGCAACATCAAAAGTCCTGTTCATCTATTCGAAAAGCAATTCCAAATGTCCCATATTGAACGTCTAAGTACTTAGCAAGAAAATGCAAAAATTAGCTACGCGTTAAAATTCTCAGCATATCCTATTTATGTTTCTGTATTAACATTTTTCTTTCGAAACAGTTAAGATATTATGCTTTTCCTTTCTATCGACGAATGTGATATAAAAAGTCTCACTGTCGTGAGAATGTTACTACGTCATCGTCACGCAGAAGGTAGAGGAACTGTTTGAATGGCGGGAGAGTAAATTGAAAAGGTGGATATATCCTTCTGAGCGTTTATTAACAAATGCAGCAAGCAGTTGTGATCATAGCAATCCTCGAACGACCTCTCGCCCGTTTACGAACGAGCTGTTTCTTTCCCGATAGAACTTGTTCTAAATAATTAGTATCAAGTTGGCCCCACCCCTTTTGGACGGAGAAAAATAAAGTGGAGACCAAACATACAGAGTGTCTCCCGGTTTAACGTGGTTGCCAGATTTAAGGAGTAGTCAGTTCATTTGACGGATATCTGATAATTTGAATATAAACAACTACGTAGTTTCTTTCCACATATTTTTAAATTCTTGTAAACTTATTTCCCCAAAACTGCGTGTACTTTTCTACTTTGTGCTATTGTTTTACATTGTAGATATCTGAAATATTGCAACACTGTAGAGGTCCTCATAACGCCTGCAATTCTGTAGAAGAATGTTAATAGTGTGTGTGTGTGTGTGTGTGTGTGTAACATTAGATAATCCAGATATGTTATTAGTACCGGTACCATTTATATCTTGCAGGTAATGTTGGCACCAGGATCCAATAAATATAGTACGACACCACACGTCTTTCCCAAGAAACTGCCAGAAATAGCGACATAAGTATTTTCCCACCGCAAATATGAATAAAATTAATGCATTTTGATCTCACTCTCGTTTTTGTATCTCTTCTAGTTTTTTTTTTAATGCACATTTGGTTAAAACAAGTCGGTCTCCCAACTCGGAGCTAACAAGTACGGAAAACGCGTATAGGTGTGTGTGTGTGTGTGTGCAATACATAATATGCAAAGTACAGTTAACGTTGAACATGATACCTACACAGAATTGCCATTAATATTCATCCCAGTGCGTAAGAAGTGAATGGATTTTTTCAGTGTACAAACACTAGAGTTATGGAGCTCATTTCTCACAGGTGAACTGTTCACCTTTGGGCGACTGTTTTAAGGGGACGAAGAGGTGGAAATCACATTGGAAGATGCACTCTTTCTGCACGATGAAATTGGATTACAACTCCTTGCTCTGATCAGGAGGAATCTATGATGCACCCCTCCATGCAGCGAAACAACTTTCTCCTACTGAGTAAAGGTCCAAATCTCCTCCTTAAACCTGCAATCTGCACATCGCGCTCTATTCGCAAAACACACCCCACTATCTAAGATCATATGTACCCTCTGTGATTCAATACACTGCTTCCACAGTAGAAATGTCCCTTTCATTTGGGCATGCCTTGTAAGTTTTAATCAGATGTAAATTTGTAAGCCATAGGTACCAGTTTACTTAATATTTCAATGTTTTATAATTTGGAAAGATTGTACGAGATAATTCTATCCGTTACATTGTGCTCGTTTTCTTCAGTTTTTCCTTTTTCCTATTCTATTTTTTTTTTAATCCATTCCTTTGTTGTATATGTTCAAAGTGATATATTTAACTTAGAATAGTATTTTCCCAAATAATTTTTATCATTAGTTATTAAAACGATGAGGGGGAATTTTTGGTGAATTTTATATTAAAGGGAGTTAGCATTATTGGCTAGAAGCAGAAAAAAGGCAGGAGGTGCTCATATTTTGATGTAAAATTTTTGCGAGGTGTTTCGTTTGGACGTCATTCTCTACAGCGAATTAATGGACATAACATTAACTTAAGAAAGTAGGGAGTAAAATAAAATGAGGACTCCGAGAACCTGTAAGTTTTGATTTTTTTTTTTAAATTACGCCTCCTTTCTCAAACTAATAGGAAGAAAGAAAGACAAATATTGTTTCGCATTCATGTTTTGTATGGCAGCCTATTTTTGTGTAACATGTAAGTAACTTGATATGAGAGGCAGGTTTCTCCAAAACCCCTTCTTTGGTTTCCAGTAAATATCAAGATGTGATTAAAATTTTGATTTAAGAGTCGTTTATTCTATTATTTTTCTCCCTCATTATTTATTTCGTTATAATTCGTTCATATTCGATGAATTAAAAGTAATGAAATTGATGATTATTTAAGTGTGCTAAGGATTAGAGAATAAAAAGGTGTTTATATTCTGTAAATAGATACTAAAATTGTTTTTGGTATAAAGGAGACAAAGATAAGATTATTATTTCGTGATCTCGTTCTTAAAAGTTTCTGATTTTTGCTAGTAATAATAGCTATACTCTTTGTCACGAAACATATTCTACGTCCTAATAATGGTAACACTTCGGTATGTAATTGTAGTATTAATTGTGATATTAGATTTGTTGGACTAATGATATGGCGCAATGGCATATATCGAAAATAGTTAATTCTGGTAGTGTAATTATGAAATTTTAAATATCAGGATATGTAGTTACAAATGCAAAGTTAGGATTTTTTAAAATTCATGTTGTATCTGGTTCGTTACCGGTAGAAATATTGAAATTCTGATTAATCATGCCATAATATTGTTATTTCGGTGCACGTAGAATTTTTGTCTGTTTACATGTTTACTTCAGAATACGGAATAGGTGAAAAGGGGGGTAGTTTAAATTATGTGGTTTAATATATTAACTAATTATTTTGAGATACGTGGTTTTCTGCAGTAGTTGTTAAAAACAAAATCTTGGGTTGCTTATATTTGAGGGTCTTACTCACTACAGCTTACTGCTCAAAATAGTTGATCACATATACGTATTTGTTTTTTCTTTAAATTAAATTCTTTTTTTCTTTTTGCAACCAACATTCTTGTCTATTTCTTCTGGCTTTTGTATTATATGTCTGTCAATGTGAAATAATTCTTTTCGTGTGTTAACTGCCAATTTTATCAGTGTACTGTTATATGTTCGGGGATCGATTGCCTATCCTTGAGCATAGGGATCCCAATTTAATTAGATTTACCGTCTGATGTCAAAAGCATTTAAAGAAGGATAAATGTGTTGTCACTTATGCTGTTCCATGTGATTTATTTTAACGTTGCTTTAGTTTACGTAATTTCGAAGGAAAAAAATTGTTTTCGTTTATTTTAAATTATATCTTGGTAGAGTGTATTACAGAATTGAATACGAGACGATTGATTACCTCTGATTGGACCTTTGTGAATATAATATCTGTGGCAAAATTCATTCTCGGATAGGAAATCATCAAAACTTAGCAATTTTTGATTGTTTCCGATTCTTCAACCTTATGTTTCTGAATTCTTTCCAAATTTTTCCCAATAACTATGAGTTTACATTTAATTTGTCCTTAAGCTATGTAACAGTTATTTCGATTTGATCAGTGATTAGGAATACGCAAAATTTTGAAAATCAAGGAAAGCTGTTATCGACGTTTTCGGTTGTTTCGTTTATTTATTTTTTTTTCGTTTATTTTTTGTAATCCATTAATGATACTGCTTTATTGAATTTTCGGAGTAGTTAGAAATTTTGAAACGCCAAAGGACCACTGGCCAAAATGCTGAGACTAGTTTTTTATTTTACGTTTTATGATTGGCGTATAAACTTTCCGTTTGTAAGGCCTTCTTTAAATGGGGTTAAGTAAAAGTTTCGAGCTTGAATTCAATTTTGGGAAGTATAAATGATGTAGAAACACGATTTTCTTTTTATTTTTAGCCGGGGATATAATTGTAATGAAATAATGTATCGTAATTAATTATATAGTGATCAGGAAATGTAGCTCTTTTCTTCGTTGATTGAATAAGTTACGTAGCAACGCGTCAATTGTGAAAAATAGCCAATGTATGGTAAATATGAAAATATTATTATGATTAAATGAGTACTCGTAGTAAAAGTTTGTAACGGAGCTGAGAAAAAAACAACAATCCCCGCCGCTGTCTCTATCGTCTTAAGTCATTGCGTTCGGTTTTAAAGTATTAATTTTGTGAATGCCCTATCTGTAATCGTAACATTATTGAAGTCAATATGAATTCAGTACCTTAATTGGAATAAGAGGCCATTAAAATAAAATCTCTACGATATTAGGAACTGTATGTGATGATCATGCGTACGTGTTGATTGGACAACTAAGTGGTTCTCAATCTGGTCCTGGAGTTCCTCTGTCTGTCGTCTGAAATTTAAAAATAAAAGAACAAGTTCCTTTTCCTCAATATGTATAAAAGTATTGGACTTAACTGATAATTGGACATCCACATTTACAACGTTGATTATTATTTCTATTCTTTCCTTTGGAATCATCTATAATTCTGGAAAACTTTTTACCAATCTTAATTCTGAAAAACTTCGAAAGTTTAACCGAAGCAATAATCTTTTCGTTACATTTGGTTGGATTATTGGGTGAAGTATGAGTGACAGTTTAAACAGCATATTGTCATGTTTAATTGGATTTTCGATCTTGGTACTAGAAATTGAGACAAATGTGTCTTGATTTCAGTTTTCTTTATTTTTGGACAATACCATGGAATTTAGTTGCATTTTAGATAGTTGATAAACTTTTGGCTTACAATATTTAGAAATTAATATAGAAGTATTTGGCTTCCTGTGTATGTCTGTTGGACAAATATTAAGTTTAATTAGTGACTGAATTAATTTATCAAAATTAACTGTGCGGACTAAATTGATGGTCAAGAATAATTACTAAATTATATATTCTTTTCCTTTCAACGTTATAAATTTAAAGTTTTTCCTGTTCGGGTAAATGTTGATATAACGATGAACGACATCTTATGTCTAAGTATCGACGAGAATGCTGTTTTGAACCTCGAAGACTGATTTGAAGTATTTAAAATAAAAGAGAAAAAGAGAAAAATCTATTGAATTATTTTGCAGCAACGTAAGTGGGTTGTACATTGACTCCTTTGTGCCAATCATTAGTACTTTCTCACCGGTGAGGGTAGGTCATTTCGGGCGCAATATTTTTTTCATTTGCTTAGTTCAAACAACATTTTTTGTTTGATGAATGTGTGATCCTCCTGTTTAAAAATGTTTATTTTTTAAACTATTTTTTTCTAATTTGAATTCCCATAATGGATGGACTTCTTAATTAATATATGCATTTATATATTTATTTATTTATTGGATGATTATTACGATTATTTCGTTTGCTTAACATTAATTTATTTTATTTTATTGTTACTATATTTTTGTTGTTTTGTTTTCCCCTTTTGGGAAATAAACCTTTAAAAAAACTCAGCGGTTTACATATTTATCAATTATTATTTTTCTTAAGTCTCAGCATATGATTTACGGTAGGTTTATGTAAAATATATTTTATTTAAGATATCGTTAATGTGTGATTCTAAGCTAGATATATATAAGTGATATGGATTTTTAAAATTAAATGATTATTTTAAATCGAAAGGAGTTCCGGTCTTGTTGAGGCAGGGATCTGCACTACTTGGCAAATGGATTTGTATTGTCATGGTAATGAGAATCGAATTAAAAATTAATTTCCTTATACTCTTCTTTTTTCATTTATTTATTTAACAATATTTTATTAACTTTTGCTTATCTTTACTGAGTCATCGTGCCTTCTTTTGAATTAAGGTTCTCGGTAGTATAGCTGTACATCTCAATTGCCTAAATTCTAAAAAATATAAGAAATCCATTTTTTTTAAAATTCAATTCTAGCTATTATTATTATAGAATTTATATATATTTTTTCTTGGAGACAATATTTTTTTAACAAACGCGTCTCAAGAGTTCGGATTATGTTAATTTCAGGTATGATTTTATGCACAGAAAATATGTGATTCATTTTTCAAACAGTAGTTGATATGCTTTTAATTGGTTATTATAAGTAGACTCAGAACACACATGAAATACCCGCTAAGATTTTTTTAACGTTTTAACGGTGAAATATTTTAAATGCTGTAAATTTTTATTCCCTTTGGTATTATTTGTTCGTCAACATAACAAACCTACACGGTTTGAAATATGTTTATTTCCTCAAAACTGAAGTAGATGATTACTGAAGATATTTTCCAACCTATAAGTAGTAGAATTTATTTCCACAAATTTATGTGATGATAGAAGTTTCTGTGTATTCTAAACCGGTTCCAACATCCGGTTCCACCCTATCAATTTGTAAGAATGAAATTCAGATATTTTTAACTTACAAGTGTTGGAAAAGTGTTCAGCATACATTTCCTTCAGTTTAAAGAAAGAAATTTCAAACTATGTTAGAGAGAAATGTATATTGTCTGAATATTTCTATGTACAGAAAATATTCTCTAAGTATTTTATGTAATGCACAGAGGGTATTTTTTAAATATTTTCTGTGATGCACAGAAAATATTCACTAAATAATATTTTGTGATGCACAGAAAATATTCTCTGTATATTTTCTGTGATGTACAGAAAATATTTACTAAATATTTTTTTCTCATATACAGGAAAATATTGTCTAAACACTTTTTGTCATGTACAGAAAATATTCACTATTTTTTTATTGTACAGAAAACATTTTCTCTTATTTATGGGAAATATTTCAATATTAATATTTTCCAGAACATTAATCTTTGTTAAAAGTGAATGAAAAATCTTCAGAAATCATTTTAACTTGCCTACTCAATACATTCTAAAAAATATTTAGAAAAATTTTTCTTCATCCTTGATAAATTATTTTCGGTCGTTAACACTATATAAAACGTTTCCAATACATTTTGAGTAATGTTTCAAAATCGTACAGAAAAATATTGTTGGAAACATTTTTAACGGTGTATAAATTATTTCTATGTTTCTGAGTGTATTGCGAGCATACTTTCAGTATTACTTGGAAAATGTTATCAAAAACATATGGAATGTATTTCCTTAAGGAAAGTAGGATACATTTTCTGAAAGAAAATGTCACGTTTTAGAAAGGTTTTAAGAATATATCATTCCTGTGTGGGTATTGGCCAACATAAGTACACTTTTGAGACTTCAAACTATTTCCCTTGGTAAAAGTTAGCTACACTTGATGCAAAAATAAATTTTTCAACAGTACAGGTTGATATGCTTTTATGAAGTGCCTTTGTTACTAACCACTTTGATACACAGAACAAACGTGGGTAACACTTTTATAAGTAAGCATTTCCAATTGAATTTTTTTTTTCGCCCAAAGGTGCTTGCCTGAAGTAGTGCAATTCAAAGTGCTTTCACACCAAAACTTAAAAGTGGTTTCTCAATACCTGTATAAAATAAATGGTTTTCTACATTCAATTTAATAGTTTAATTTTATTTATGGGAGAAAGCAGTCTCATGATTGGACTTGCAGCTGCATGCAATTTGAATGTTCATTTATTTTTTGACACACAAATTTTCAACTTTGCTTTCACTTTAGCCTCGTTAGAAGCACTACTCTTAATAAATCTACTCTGCAGTAAAACACAAATTTTCCTGTTTGTGTTGACTCTCTCATTTTGCAAGATGAGTATAAGGACCCTTAGTGACGCACAATAAAAAAAAAACTTTAAAACCCAGAAAGAGACATCACGGCATCCTAGTTTATGGATTTTATGAACCTAATTTAGTGTTGTACACGTTTTCGAGTAAATACAATGATTTTTAAGATAAATAATATTGGAAAAGCTCTTTTTAGTTTTTATTAAGAATAATTCCGCTTTTTGTCATTATTCGCATTAATCGGGTGTAACGCCGAATTTTGCAAAAACTCGTGATAATATAAATGTGACTTCTGGTTTTGAAACGAAAAGTTTGATGTTTCCTAAAACATATACGCATTTTTATAACGTTTCGCACATATATCATTAGCAAAAATATTACGTCTCTACAAATGGGAATTTAAACAATCTTTTTTCCGGATTGCTTTTCCATACTCATTGCAAGTATATGAGTCCTCTTGATGATTATGCATATGGCACCTTAAAAGACCCCTGTACTCAAAAGCTGTCACATAAATATCAGCGGTGCGCTCCATGACTAAGCGTATTGTACTACAATCTAGCTTTTTGAGTTACACATTTTCCTCCTTCAATACAAATAAATGACTTCTTTCCGGTATGAGTTTGCATATGGTACCTTAAATGACCCCTGTATTTAAAACCTTTGCCACACTCGCTATTACGTTATTTCACTCCTATATGAGTAAGAAGGTAGGATTTGATGTAAGGCTTCATCGTAAAAGCTTTGGCACATTCAGCGAATTTATGTTGTCTCGTAAGTACTCTTCTTGGCAACAGCCTTGCATCACTCAGCGCACCAACTTGATCTATCTCCTCTTTGAGTAAACTTGTGATATTTTTAACAATTCTTGATGCTAAAACCTTTCTCATACTCAGTGCATGGATGTAATTTCTGTCGTCTATGATTATGCACATGGAGCTTGAAATGTCCATTGTGCTTAAGAGCATTGCCGCACTGAGCGACGAGATGTTCTCTTTCTCCTGGATGAGCATACGGGACGTAAAAAATCTCTGCTGATAAAAGGCTCTGCCACAGTCACTGCAAATGATTGACCCTTCATGTGTATGACTTGCGATGTATACTTACAAGGCATGCTCTCTAGTGAATCCCTTTATACGCTGAGCAAAGTTATGTGGTATTTCAGCTTCTTAATAAGATTTTATTTTTCAATACATTCCTAATTGTGTTCTTTCCTATTACTAGGATAGGCGTGTAAGGAATATGTTCTATTAGTAGGCACCTCAAATAGAAAATTGACTGAAACTGTTTGTTTTTTAAGCTTTATCAATAAGCATATATATTTTAAAACTACTTCTTCAATCAACAATTTTCCCACACTTAGTGCAAATATGATTGTTTTCAACTGTTTCTACAATTAACCATGTAAACTACATTCCAGTTTTTCAAGTAAGTCTTGCAACAATAAATGCAGTGAGTTGGGTGTGTGTTAGTATGAACAAACACTAGATTATTTAGAAGGTTTCGTAATAAACGCTGTACTATAATTAATGAAACGTCCTTTCTCCTGCACTAATACGGATGTGAGATTTTAACGAACTGTCATACCTAACGCTTCGCCAAAGAAATCATATGTCTATCAATGTATAAATAAATATTGTAGAGATATATTAGAAGTTTATAATATTTTATTTTGGTGATTGGGATAATGATATGTTAGAATCAAATTTAAAAGATTAGAATATTACAATGAAGTTAGATTGTATCATATTGGCACGTGTGATTGCTATTGTTTATGTAAGCCGTTGCACATGGTTGTGTTTATGTTATGTTATTCGTGAAATCTTGGCGAGACGCTATCTCGCAGGATTACCGTATGTAAATATAAAACTAAGAATAGCAATGTCAGAAATGTGTAATACCATCTTTTGTTAACATTGGCACAATTCGGATATGGCATAACATTCAGATTCGCAGAGATTGATAGTCTGGGAATTCGGTCACGATGTAATACGGTTTGAAACAAACGTTTGACCAATAGCTGAGGTAACAAAGTTGAATCACAACATGACGAATTCCACGGTCTGCACGAAGAAACAAAAACCTCGATGCAGAGGGAGTCGAGGATCAGTCGAGGAGCAGTTGGTGATCAATCTGAGAGGAGTCTGAGATCGGTTGAAGATCACAAGTAGATCAAGGGTTGATCTACATTACGTCCAAGCACGACTAACTACCATCGAGATAGAGATCCAGAGCCAAGCAGTGGGGATTCGATTCCAGCCTGAAGCTATATTACCAAGGTATGTGTGCCTCAGCTGTGTGTGTTACTCGTGATCTAAACTCCAGGCATTTGACAGTCTGTGATCTGAACAATTAGGCCATATTCATCCATTACATACATTTACATTATGACATTCAGTAATCAAATACATGAGTTTAAACGACTTAGAGTGTTTCTGTGATTATCCTCTCGCCAGAACATTTAATCGCTCGGTACCTACTCATTTCAGATAATGAGTAGTAGCAGCTTCGTTACGTCACTACAAAATTATCCCCAAGTTTAATAGGCACGACGTAAGGAGATTGTTAATATGTTTCTTCGAAGTAGCTTTATGAGTAAAAGTCTTCCCACAGTAAATGTTACGATGTGATTTTTCACTAGAATGTATAAGTGTGTCGTTCCTCTATCGCCTTTAGCAATAAATGTTTTTCTACAGTGAAACCTGGAATATGATCTGTCCGAATAGACGTTAGACCTACTCTACAGTATTTGGAACCGGAGATATTTGTACAGTAAATTTTTAAAAGAAAGTATTTAAAAATGTTTTTTATATTCTCACCTGCGTTTGTTAGTATACTGAAAACAAAATATTGTTTGCTCTTACGTAGAAAAAGTTTTTAACAATGGGTTCGTAAAAGGACTCCCAGGGTTACAAATTATGTGTTTTATTCCTATCCAAACGAGCAAAATTTATATAACACACAGTAGATTTCGGATTACTAATGTTCATCAAAATTACGTCATTAGTAACATAATAAAGTAAGTCCGGGTGTAGTAAGATAAAATGTCGTCTGAAATACCCTGCATTATTGGTGACGTTCTCTTTCTTCATCGACAGTTTGAAATAAAAAAAAAAATATATTTTCACAACTGAATAATTTTGAGAAACTTGTCGGTAAGAAGGTGGATAGTTTTGAAGGGCTACAGCCCGTTATTTCAAACCAGAATTACAAGATTGCATTTGTAGTAAAACCTTAGACATATTGTGCGCAAATGCTTCATCTTCTCCTATATGAAAAAGACTGAGTTCCTTTATATCACTTCTCTGTTACTTTTTCGCTAAACTTAAAAGAATGGCGAATTTCACATGCAAGAGCAATGTGTTCCACTAAATAAGCATTTTGCTACAATTAGTCTAAGTATGTCATCAATTATCTGTATGAATAAGCACGCGAACCTTTTAGTTTCTGCTTTAAGCAATCGCCTTCTAAGAATAAGCACAGCGACGTGTCTTTTCCGAATAATAGCCTTGCCGCAATAACTAAGACTTAGCATCTAGACCAGCCCTGTCCAACGCGGTGCCCGCGGGCGCCATGGCGCCCGCCAAGCATTTTCCTGGCGCCCTCTGAAATCGAACTCAAAATGCGCAAAATATCTTGTTTTCAACATTAGATTTTCTTTTATTTCTGTTATTTCATTTCGAAAATAGTAACTTGCACTTCTGGCTGTTCTGAACTCTGGGAAAAAGCATTCAACAAAATCGAAGAAATAGTTTCACAACAGTTAATTTGAACATTTGTTACTTTACACTTGGATAAGACTACCGCTAAGCTATGGAAACCGCGGTAGTTCGCGTGCCTGCTGCTAGTGGCGCTGTCTGCCTTTACCCGATCGTCCTTTGTCATATCGCGCCTTAAAAAAATTCCATTGTGAGGATAGACTCGCTTTCTCTTGGGGAATACTCTTTGTGTGAACTCGTGTGTTTTGCGAAAAGTTGCAACTGTACTCGTGACTCCTTTTATTCAGTGCTTTTTTTTTGCCATGGCCAAGAGACAAAGAACGTATAGTTTTAACTGTGAGTGGGAGGAACAATATTGTTTTGTTGAATACAGAGGAAAACCGGTGTGCTTATTGTGCAATGGAAGTGTGTCTATTCCTAAGAAAAGTAATGTAGAGAGGCATTTCGCGACGAATCACAAAAACTTCGATACTGAATTTCCTACAAATTCTGAACTCAGGAAACACAAAGTGAGAAACCTAAAATCTAAATTAACGCTGCAACAAAATGTGTTTCAAAGGCCTGTTCAACAAGTTACTAACGTAACAATTGCCTCTTTCAAAGTGTGTTATGTGTTAGCTAAAAAGAAAAAGCCTTTTAGCGATGGTGAAGTAGTGAAAGAAGCAATGATTAGTGCCGCTGAATCCCTCTTCGATGGACACAGAGATAAACATACAATCGTGTCTTCCATCAGTGCACTCCAGTTGTCTCACCAAACTGTTGCTAGAAGGGTGGAGCAGATTTCGAATAATCTGCAAAATCATTTGCACCAGGACTTGCAATCGTGAGATTTTTTTTCGCTCCAGTTAGATGAAAGTACTGATATGTCCGACACTGCTGAGTTGTGCGTATTTACTAGAATGATTTTTGATGATTTCACGGTAAAAGAGGAATTTCTCAAATTGCTGCCACTTCATGGGCATACTAGGGGGGAAGATATATCTAACACCTTTCAAAAGTTTGCTAAGGATAGCAATTTGCCTCTTTCTAAACTTGTCGCAATAACAACGGATGGAGCACCTTCTATGACTGGTAGGAATAACGGGTTTCTTGCTCTTTGTGCTAAGGATGAATCATGTCCAACATTTCTGTCTTACCACTGTATTATTCATCAGGAAGCTTTATGTGCAAAAGTTTTAAAATTCGACCATGTCATGAAAATAGTAACTCGTGTAGTAAATTACATTAGGTCATCTTCCACTCGTCATCGATTATTCAAAAGTATTTTGAATTTATCAGATGCTGAGCATGGTGACGTCCTTCTTCATGCAGACGTCAGGTGGCTGAGCAGGGGCAAGACACTGGAAAGATTCTGTTGTCTTTTGGATGAAATCAGGGACTTTCTTAAGTCATCTAAGGGTCAGTATTATCATGATCTCGATGAAACATCATGGTTGCTAGATTTAGCTTTCTTGGCAGATATCACTTTCAAATTAAATGAGTTAAATCTAGAATTGCAAGGGAAAGGCCATAACATTTCAGCCATGATAAGTACAGTTAATGCTTTTCAAAAGAAAATGAAGCTGTGGATTGCTCACTTAAACAGGAATTCCCTTTCTCACTTTCCAAACTTCAAATCTATGGTGGAAAAGGTAAATTGTGTTGGTTGTGATCTTTCAAAATTTTCAAAGCATTTGGAAATTCTTATTCTTGAGTTTCGGAACAGATTTGCCCAGTTTGTAGCACTTGAACCAGTGGTTCTATTCATCAATAATCCATTTGTCTCTGTTGATGTTATTGATCTTGGTAGTAGGATATGTGAAGTGTTTGGAAATTATAATCTTGAAGATTTAGAACTTGAAATCCTAACTATTCAAGAAGATATAGTTTTGAAATCTTCCTATGCAACTTGTACTAATATATGGATTCTAACGGACAGAGTAAAATACCCCCTTCTGAGCAGTGTTGCTAAAAAAATGTATTCCTGCTTTGGCTCAACTTGTCTTTGCGAAGTTGCATTTTCTGCCATGAACATGATCAAAAATAAGTACCGAACCTCCCTGACACCCTCTCATCTGGATGACGCAATAAGAGCAGCCTGTTCCAGCTACACACCAGATTTCCTTCAACTGGCAGCAAACGTGCAATGTCAGTCTTCTCACTAGGTATGTATCAATTTTCAAAATAATAATAATAATAGTGATGATGATAATATTAATAACAAATAAATAATGAGTAGTAGTTGTTGTACTAGTAGCAGTAGCCTTATTTCTATAGTAGTTTTGTATTTTTTCGAAAGGCGCCCGCACGTCGGAAAACAGGAGTCAGTTGCGCCCGATAAGGTGAAAACGTTGGAAAGCGCTGATCTAGACTATCAAATTACTTTTGTAATTGAAGGGCATGCCACAAAAAGACATTTTGATTTCACCTATATCAATGAATCTGGATCTTTATGCAAGTTTTGGTTGAAATTCTTTTGCTGCTTACAGTGCAACTAATGGATATTCAATTGTAAAAGTATTTATAACACGTACAGTGAACAACATACTGCACTAAGTGATAGCATTTCTTCTTTCACATCCATTAGTACGCATTCGGATCCCTAAACAACCTTTCTGAATTAAGGCCTTGTCTCATTGTGTGTTGCAATGTGGCTTTTAATCCTATGAGTAAGTATGTGAGTCTTCAAAGGAGTTTGCGTTGAAATTCCTTTGCCACAATGCGTACAAGTAAATGGACGTACACCTGTATGAGTAATGGCATGATCCTTCAAATCATATTTTCTAGTAAACGCTTTTCACAATGAAGGGAAGCATGTGGTTTTGCGCCTGTATGAGTAATAGTGTGTTTCTCTAAAGCATTGTAGTTTTTTTTTTTTTTTTTTTTTTTTTTTTTGCAACACAGAATGCAAGCATGTGGTCTTGCATCTATATCAGTAAGCAAGTGACATTTCAAAGTACCTTTCCTATTAAAAGCTTTTCCACAATAGGTTCAAGTTGTCATAAACTCATTTGGACATTATTTTGGCTGTATGCGGCTCAAGCAGTTTAATTCTCTTATATTTTAAAAGGATTGTTACTTGCAAGCAGACTACGTTTCTCTGTGTGCGTTTCTCGCTCAGAGAATGCAGACGACTGGCTTGACCTTGGCCAGTGCTTCTCTAGCCAATTACAGCTCTGTCCGCTCTTACGACATCCAGCACGAGAAACTCACGCGAACAGCGAGAACTAAAGAGAATTGGCGGTAGGCAGCACTACTTGGCGCCGAAACAAGGAAGATGTAACAACTCAAGTACCTTTCTCCAGAACACAATGGCATACTAATGTAATCTAACATTCGTCTATCAGTTTATATTTATTAGATAAAAAGCATCGAGACGCAATTCTATTGTAAATCCAACACCTACTATCAGGTGATGTAAGTATGGTTAATTATTAAAATTTTAAGTCCATTTGTGTGTATTGTTTGTGACTTGCATTTATACCCTCAAGCCTTGTGGTAAGCAATTTATGTGCATGGTACTGAAAATAATTCTCACTTATTGGCTGTGGTGTTTATTATCTTTTGAAAACAATGATGCTGAATCTTTAGCGTGTAAGTATATTTGAAGGTTGTATTTGGAATCTTTGCCTACGTGTAGTTAGCGGTGAAAGGACGTATTACTTGTAATAACTTGTTTCATCGTCAACGCTCGGGCAAAACATTCTATTTACGACTATCTAATGTAATGTTTGCTCTCTTAGGATTACTATCCTATGGAGTAAACGTTATAAAATGGTGCCAGGATATATATGTCGAAGCAGGGCCTTTCTTTTAGTGTAAATCCATAGTTTTTGTGTCCATGAATATAAGCCTAGGTATTCTTGACGTTCAAAACTTACTGCGAATTTTTTGCCGCCATCTCAGGGTGTTATAAGGTACATGAAATTCGTGTCGTTATATCCTTATCCAGTGCATTCATCCTTGCGTAACAAAGCCTAAATTCTGTCAAAATTAGAGAATCATTTTTTTAGTTATTTGCAATCCTAGATTTTTGAAGAAATTAGTCAATTATTTGTGTTAGTGAACTTGTATTATTTGTGTCGTTATGGCTGTAGCAGATCTTAGGACGGTAATTCTCGCCATGCGGCGGGAATTGACCGTATCCATAAACGAGGTTAAAGAAATTCAAAATAAATTGAATGAAAGTGTCGTGACGATAACCGAAAATCAAAATAATTTGATTGAAAATCAAGAAAAATTGAAAAGTGACATTAAAAGTGATTTGCATGAATTACGCAGCGAATGCCGCGAAAACATATCTCAGTGCAAGGAAGATTTATCCGGTGAAATTAACAACGTGAATGTTACCATGCAGAGCGAAATTAAAAATTTGAACGAGTGTATTAGTGCTGTGCGGCAAGAATAATTAAAATGAATTGAAGCAGTGGAATTAAAGTATTTTAATACGAGTGAAGATATATGTAGAAGTGTACGTGAATTAGCAGAGGCAGTGCATGATATACGGGGCACAGTTGAAGAAAATACGCGCCAAGTGAACGACCAACAACGTCAATTAAGCGAATGTTACAATAGAGTGGATGATTACGAAAAAAGGTTGCGTTTGGTCGAAAGTCTTGACAAGTTCCGTGAACGTAGAGTTCAGAAATGCGAGACTAAGCAAAGTGAATACAGTATAGCAGTGCAAGAATGTATTCAAGTGTGTCACGAGCAGAGTAAATTTAATCAGAAGTGTTTTGAAACGTGTCTCCGCGCCAGTGAGTTAAGTGAACAAACCAAGCAAGATGTGGAACGGTTATCAGAGCGTGTGTACCGCATCGAATTATCAAACGAGCGCCATGATGCGGAAAGTAATAAATCACAAGGAAACAATAGTTCTGTACGCAGTGTGAAACGTGAGCGTAAGTAGAGCAGTGAATCCGAAACGGCGTCTGACACTGAAATAGAAAGTGAAGAGATACGCAGGACAGTGTCAAAAATTAAAACTGAAGCGAAAAGCCCGTATACTAAAAGCGCACGAAATAGTGAAATTGGTGCTAGGCATTGTTCGTTGAGATTAGCGGATATCAAGCAATTATCGACATTGTCCGGAGATATAATGAAAGAAAGTGCAAGTGCATTCTTAGAAAATTTTGGTAGAGAAATGTCGCTTGCCGGTGTGCCGCAAAGTGAATATTAACGATTCTGCCACTTATTTGAAAGGATAGTGCGCTGAAGTTGTACGATTTACATGGCAAAAAGTGTCAAACCTTTCAAGAATTTGTGATCGAGTTTCAGAATGCATTCGAAAGCAACGCGTCTACGAAACCTACGTTCCATTCCGTTCGATCCGAAGCGTTATAGTAGTGTTGTTGGTTTCGTGACCGAACCTTATAGTCAAATTCAAGCTTTGGAAGAATATGAAAACCCAACTATTACTTTGTAGCACATCATCACCCTCCTTACCAACCGGTACCAACTAGCTATGATGGGTTCTATGCCAGATAATATTAACCAGTTTCTCGCGAATGTGCAATCTATTGAAGGTTTGTCAGGCATTACCAACGTGTACGAAAGCTCACGTAATAAGCAGAAACAGCAAGGCGGTACCAGTGTTAGCGTAAATAATGTAAAAGCGGAGCGGAGTAGTGAGATGGGAAGTGAGCAAAATACGCGCCCGAATTTCAAACAAGGCTCGAAGAATAAATTTCATAAACGTGGACGATGGGGTAACTTTAACAGGAATGATAATAATTCGAACGGTGGTAATCAGTAACAAGGCAATAGCCGACAAAACACGAGTGCAAGTAAAATCGAAATGAAACGCAAGGTGCAAGGGCAAACGAAACCAAAGTAGTACGCCGAATTCCCAAAGTAGTTCAAATCAAAGTGGTAACTGGTCTCCTACGTTTAATAGAGGTCCTAATGTGAACAATGGAAATAATCAACAAAGACAGTTCACTTACCAACAAGGTGGATTTTACCCGCAGAGCGCTACGTCTTTAAACTAGTAGTGCCCTCCCATTTCGTTGCAAAGGGGAGGGATTTTAGTGGCTTAATCGGATTACTTTTCCATATATGTGCAACGAGGAAGATTTACAAGCGGAAGACGATACAGATAATGTTAGTGAAGAAGAAATAGTTAAATGCGAATTAGGTCGTATTACAATGAGAGTGAAAATCTTGTTAAATGAACAGCCCAAAATTTGCCTATTAGATAGTGGATCAGAACTATGCTCATTACGGTACAATATTTTTCGAGAAGTGACAAAGTGTGTAACAAATATTCATTTGCAAAAAGGAGAACATATCGTTTTATGTGATTTCTTAGGTAGAAAGAAGAAATGTGTGAAGGGAAAGGTCATCCTACCGGTACGAATTGAAAATGTGGAAGTGCCAGTTGAATTTCTTGTGTTACCAGAACTGCACGAAAACGTAATACTCGGTGCAAATTTTCTTGAAAAGTTAAACAGTGTCATTGATTTTAAGCGAAGTAACTTGCATGTTGAGTTTCAAGGAGTTTGTGGTGAAGTGCCTTTAATACAGGGAAATAGTGAAAGTGTCATTGTAGCTAATGTAAGTGAAGTTAAGTGCAAGGTAGCCCCTGTTGTTGTGTTGTCCGAGATAAAGGATCTTAATGAATTTTATGCGAGAACGGTGAATATGTTCCGCAGTGGGTGCGCCGAGCCTTTAGTGAAAATTGAAGCTAGTGACCTAATAGGACTTCCCACCAGATCGATATTTCACAGTAGATGAAATAAGGGGTGCAGTTACACGCGCTACGCTGAATAATGAAAACGAGAAGGAGGAATTATTTGTTATTGTTAAAACATAGAAAGGTGTTTGCTCGTTTTCCTGGCCTGTGTAATAAGTTTCAGTACCGATTAGAAGTGGATACAAATGAACCTATAGTTGCTCGTCCTTATGATATTCCGCATAAATACAAAGAGGGTGTGCGCGAAGAAATTCGAAAATTGTTAAAGTGGGGTGTAATTCGACCTAGTTCTTCATGTCACTTATTACCGTTGTACGTAGTGCTAAAGGACAGTGGAGCACTGAGAATAGTAACAGATTGTAGAACTTTGGATGTGCATATTAAGAATCCAGCTCTCCGAGTAGAAAAGTTATCCGACCTCTGCCAAATTTAATGGTAAGCGTGTGCTAGGAACTCTTGACTTTACTAGCTCGTATCGACAGTGTGGTATTACAGAAGATTCTATGCAATATCTAGTTTTCTTGTTCGAAGGGACGTTATATGAATATACACCATGGTGTTCGGTGTGAAAAATGGATCGTCTGTATTAAAATTGTGCTTGAATAAAGTGCTTCCATTACCCCTACAAGAGAAACTAATCAGGTATATGGATGACGTAGCTCTTACCTGTGAAACAGTACCAGAATTTTACAGCAATCAGATGAAGTGATTAGCTTGCCGAGTGATGCGAATATGACGTTAAACCTTACGAAGTGTATCTTTGGTGTCGGTGAAATTAACTACTTAGGCTATTACGTATCCGCAGACGGTATACGAAAAGATCTGAAGTCATCTGAATCAACTGAGAAGCTACCAGTGCCGAAGAACTTGAAAATGTTACGCTCATTTCTTTGTGCGATCTAGTGGCATTCAAGAGCAATTAAAGGCCATGCTGTTATCGCTCAACCCCTTTACGAACTTTTGACAAAAGGAAAGAAGTGCAAGTGGGAAAAAGAACATCATAAAGCGTTTGAGTTATTAAAAACTGAATTAGTGAAAGATGTGAAATTAGATCATCCTCAGTTTGATATGCCCTTTAATCTCGAAAGCGATGCAAGTAAACTTGACCTCGCTTGTGTGTGTTATCAAATTATAGACGGTGAAAAGTGTGTGTTAGAATACGCAAGCCTTACTCTTAATAAACACGAACAGAACTATGCCATAATTGAACTCGAATGCTTAGCATTTGTGTGGTTTATTCGTAAGTGGCACGTTTGGCTTAAAGGAGCGAAAATATACATACGAACAGACCATAAAGGTTTAGTGCAGTTAAGACGTATGCGTAATTGGAATGCTAGACTTATGAGATGGTCACTTGAACTCCAATCTTACGATTACGAAATAGAATTCAACAAAGGCAAGTCTAACACCTTAAGTAATTGTTCTATCTCGTATGTTACCAACTCTGGAAGATTTAATGGTGAACGTGAACCCCATACAGGCTGTTCAATCAGAAGTGTTCGACTTGGATGCTACTACAATTGCGAAATTGCAGTGGGAGTGCGATGAATATCGTCCTATTATCAGTTATCTACAAGGAAACGTGAGCGAAAGTGAAAATAGTGCCAGTAAAAGTTCTTTCCGTAGTAGTGCACGAAATTGGAAACAAAATTACACTTTAGAAAATGGCATTTTGATGGTGAGAGGTTTTCATTTTTCTGACAGATTCAAATTGTGCGTTCCTCCATGTTTGGTGAAATATATTTTGATGAGCTATCACGATCACTATGGTCACTTTGGATTTATGAAAGTGTTCAATATTATTTCACGTATGTTTTATTGGAAAACTATGCGCAGCGATACAAAGTCGTACATTCTTGATTGTGAAGTTTGCATGAGAACGAAGGCAGATCATCCTGTGCATAATGCAATCTGTGCCAGCAAGGAATGTTCGTTATCTAGTTTCGCCGGACTTAGTGGGCCCTCTTCCTCGAAGTAGACATGGCGAAACGTCCTTGTTAACAGTGTGTCATGTATATTCTCGTTACTTAGTAGCATATCCGCTTTGTAGCGCAACGAGTGCAAGTGTCGCAAAGTGTCTCACTGAATCATACATGCTTCACCTTGGTATTTTTATGAATACCTTAGTAGACAACGGACCACAATTATTGGAAAAAAGTTTGTGCAAGCAATGGAAGCGTATAATGTCAAGATACATTATACTACACCTTATCATGCTCAAGAAAACGTTATTGAAAGATTCCACGCTGACTTAGAAAGGATTTTGCGTGTGTTGGGGCGCGACTCTCATTCTTCATGGCCAGAATATATTGTAGGAGCTTGTTTGTTGTTGAATTATACTATTAGTGCCAGTACGGAAATAGCGCCTGCAGAATTACACCTTAACATCAAGCCAGAAGAATTCACACTATTACATTTTGGAATTGTGAAAAACAACGAAAAGCAAGAAGGTATAGATTGGAATGGAAAATTAATTATGGCCAACTTACAATGAAAGAAAATCATCCAACAACGTGTTGAAAATTTAAATGCTTCTCAGAAAGCGAGAAGAAATTTGTGTGAAGGTGATTTAGTTTTCTTACGTTAGTATAATATCAGTAGTTTAGTGGATAAACGCATTGCGAAACTGTGAAGTGTACCGTGGCCCTTACTTACTGTGGAAACAAGTTGGTGAAGATGTGTTTGAAGTGATAGACCACCAAAGTGGTAAATATCTTGGATTTCAGAAAGTTTCAAGAATTAAATTATGGAGACCAACACCTGTCACTCGGAAGAAATGGCTTGAACTTCTGAAGAGGCATGTCGATGAAGAACAATTCGGTGATATTCTTGACAGACCTGAGAGAGAAGCCAATGAAGATTATATAGGCCAAGAAGAAAACAAAGAAGATCAATAACGAAGATCAAGAAGTGAAAGTACATTCTAGTTTTGTCGACGAAAGTGTTTTGTGGTATGTGCGACATGACTATTTAGACGAGCGGAAGTTATTCAGTCCTTTAGAGAGATATTATCAATAGTGGTTTGAAGAAGTAAGGTCAAACTTATATTGAGATATATTAGGAGTTATTAGAGTGTGTACACATTTTATTAAAGTATTCGTTTTGTTGTTATTGGAACAATATTGATGTTTTACCTTACAACCTACGACCACGTTTCGCCATGGATTTCATGTGCATCATTTTTTTTTGCCTTCTATAAAAACTCTATGGAGTTTTCTTAGCGTAACTTCTTTTCGATAACCATATCTCTTGTGTCTTCGTGGTCGTACTTATAGTGGGTAGGTGTATTTGTTTTTTGTGGGTTGGCTCTTCTTCGTTTAGTCGTCAGAACATCCCTTAGATGGGTACAGGTTGGCATTTGTAGACATCTGACATCGCCTCAATATAAGACTCCATCATTCGAGTTTATATTGGTTTGTTTCCTTCTCCATTATAATATTCATGTAACAGTCATCATTAACATTCTATGTGTAGGTTTATTATATTATCTATAGATTTTCTTCAGCATCATGTCCTACATAGGTACATTTCAGTATTAATCTATCGTATAACATGTACGTATTTGATGAAGTTGTACGTAGGCATTGAGGATTGGGACGTGTTTATCATGATTAGTGCTCATGAAGGGATATAGAAAAAAAATGAAAGAAGAAATACTTACATCTCTTTTAACCATGATTACGCAATTTAACTTTTGCAATAATTACGTATAACACGTAAAGAACATACACTTGATATACATACACAAGGAAGAACATACATTCTTTTTACATACAGCTAACACGAGTGCAGGAGAAGCAGATTTAAAAAAATAATAATTATATATATAAATAAATAAGTTGCAAATCATTCGTTGAATAAGTCTATGCGCAATAAAGTATAGTACGATAAGAATCTCCATATCGGCGCCCAATTCTTGGAAAACAGTACTATGGCTTCCTGAGAATTTCGAGAACTTCCACCGATGGACCTAGCCCTATCCAATGGTAAGAGGATAGGAGCAGAAGATTTATTCGCCGAGTGTTCATTTAATGGATGAACGAAGAGGATGACCTATGGGATTGGACATTGTTCTGGAGCATGGTGTAGATTGTGGATAGTGGACAATTTGGACAGTGTGACGTGTGAAGATAGTAAAAGTATAAACAGTGTGTTATAAATGAACAGTAAAGTGTTATTATTAGAACTGAAATATATATATATTCATTTTAATATTCATTTTTTATGTTCAATTGATTGCAAAGGTAAAAGTGTTTTACAAGTTAAGTTTATTTATTATTTGAAGTGTTTTCTCATTATTTATATTTGGTTGCAATATTTTAGTGTATGTGTTAATTTTCATTTTACCATTATTATTTGAGTGAATGTGTATTTGAATTTCAATTATAATGAACAAGTATACATACATATATACATTTATTCATATATTACATATTTCTGGACTGAATGAACATTTTATATATCAGTGATTGCAGCAGTAGGTGAGGTGCTTGTGTGAACTATGACTCAGCCCATGTGTACTTCAAAAACTTTATAGTGTTTCCCGTCATACGCGAGTACTAACAATTAGTGTTGCCAGGGTTCTTAGGATAAACGTATCTCATCAGAACTTTACCTATCAGCTGTTCGGGTGCCATTTGTCATAAACTCATTTGTATATTAGTTTTGGCTGTATGCGGGTCAAACAGTTTAATTCTTTTATTTTAAAAGATTTATCACTTGCAAGCAGACTACGTTTCTGTCTGCGTTTTCTCGCTCAGAGGATGCAGACGACAGACTTGACCTTGGCCAGTGCTTCTCTAGCCAATCAGAGCTTTGTCCACTCTTACGTCATCGACGACGATAAACTCACGCGAACAGCGAGAACTAAAGAGATTTGGCGGTAGGCAGCACTACTTGGCGCCGAAACAAGGAAGATGTAACAACTCAAGTACCTTGCTGCAGAACACAATCGCATACTAATGTAATCTAACATTCGTCTATCAGTTTATATTTGTTAGATAAAAAACATCGAGACGCAATTCTATTGTAAATCCAGCACCTAATATCAGGTGATGTAAGTATGGTTAATTATTAAAATTTTAAGTTCATTTGTGTGTATTGATTGTGATTTGCATGTTATATCCTCAAGCCTCGTGGTAATCAATTTATGTGCATGGTACTGAAAATAATTCATACTTATTGTTTGTGGTGTTTATTATCTTTCGAAAAATATAATGCTGAATCTTTGGTGTGTAAGCATATTTAAGGTTGTATTTGGAATCTTTGCTTATGTGTAGTTGGCATTGAAAGGAGCTATTACTTTTAATAACTTGTTTCATCGTCAATGCTCGGGCAAAACATTCTATTTACGACTATCTAATGTAATGTTTGCTCTCTTAGGATTACTATCCTATGGAGTAAACGTTATAAAGTAAGGTATTTAAACCCTGTATGAGCAAGCAAGTGACATTTCAATGTACCTTTCTGATTAAAAGCTTTTGCACACTAGGTTCACGTATGCGTTATTTTCTCTGTATGAGTGAGCAAGTGACGTTTCAAAGTATCTTTGTTACTAAAAGCATTTCCACAATATGTGCAGGTATGCGATGTTTCCCCTGTATGAATATTCAAATGAGTCCTTAAATCGTATATTCTACGAAATGCAATACCACAATGAAGACAAGCATGTCGTTTTGCGCGTGTATGAGTAATAGTGTGTTTCTTTAAATCTGACTTTGTAGAAAATGTTTTGCCACACACAGTGCATTCATGCGGTTTCTCATCTGTATGAGTAAACAAGTGACATTTCAAACTACGTTTGGTACTAAAAGCCTTTCCACAATAAGTACAAGTATGTGGTCTTTCCCCTGTATGAATAAGCAAATGACATTTTAAAGTACCTTTCTTACCAAAAGCCTTTCCACAATAAGTGCAGGAATGCGGTCTTTCCCCTGTATGAGTAAGCAAGTGGTCTTTCAATATTCTTTTCAAACTAAAAGCCTTACCACAATATGTGCAGGTATGAGGTCTTTCCCCTGTATGATTAAGCAAGTGGTCTTTCAAAGTACTTTTCACACTAAAAGCCTTACCACAATATGTGCAGGTATGAGGTCTTTCCCCTGTATGAGTAAGCAAGTGAAGTTTCAATGTACTTTTCGTACTTAAAGCCTTTCCACAGTAAGTGCAGGTATGTGCACTTTCCCCTGTATGAACAAACAAGTGACATTTCAAAGTACCTTTCTGACTAAAACCCTTTCCACAATAAGGGCAGATATGCGGTCTTTCGCCTGTATGAGTAAGCAAGTGATTTTTCAAAGTAACTTTATGTCTAAAAGCCTTACCACAATAAGTGCATGTATGCGGTCTTTGCCCTGTATGAATAAACATGTGGTACATCAAACTAGATTTAGAGGTAAACGTTTTGAAACATTGTGGGCAAGTAGTTGGACTTGTGCCTTTATGTGTAACATTATGAGTCTTTAACACACGTTTTGTATTACACGTCTCTCCACATATAATAGAAGTTTCTGTTGTTTTAGCTGTATGTGTTACGGTTTCATTTACAAATATAGATTCTACAGTGCGCTCTGTCCCATCAATAGGATATCCGCGTAAGGAACATGTGGTACCATTTGGCACCTGAATTAATGAAGCAGACCTTTGACTATCGACTTCGACACTCGTATGGTTTACAGAAGTATGTAATGTTAATTCGAAATTTTGGTCAAGTGTTTGTGTATTTTTGTACCCACTCCAAGCCGCACTATGCGATCTGAAAAATGTAAAATATACTTTTACGTGTGACAGAAAAATCAATTACTTCATAACAAAAGACGAAAAACAATGGTGTTACAACGATGGTAAAAAAAATTAGACTCATTGCTTGTTAGTAAATTATATGAGTAATATAACAATTACACGCTGATATCGAAATAATATACTGTGACTCAATTAGTAAGGTGATGAGCGGAAATTAACTATGAAAGGAAACAAAGCTATCGCTGTGAGATTATTAGTTGGATACGTTCGGTAAAAGTACCTTTTCGCTTTATCAACATGTCACTCTTACGTAAGAGGATCTCAACTTCTGTAATGATAGAATAAATGCACATCAGGATTTTCATTCTATCATTATCACCCTGATTTCTGATGTAATGAAATGGCGAGAGTTTCCTTTCCTTTACCGATTACAATTTGCTACATAAACCTTTCCAGCAGCAGTTTGCCTTTAGTTTCCAAACTCTGAACTAAGAATGTGGAAAATAGTTCACCGTACCACTGCTTACAAGACTAAAATGTGCAAGTACGATACTACCCATCAGATAACAGGCTTCATTAAGGAGATGCTGATGTTAATTTTTAACGACGACGTTATTTCTGAAAGCGTACTGATCGGCAAATATTTCACGAACATAAAGACATTCATCCTAGTAATGAAACCACCACGCGTAATCATGCATCTATTTTTGAGAAAACTGATATAGATGTTGCCTGTTGTTCCTCTTCAGAAGATAGTGGAGCCTGTCCAAGACTAGTAATCACTGAATCTTGTGCTGTTTTCAATGAGCACCATCTCGTTCTTTGCCGCGTTCTGATCACGTTTGTCGGGAAACTTGAGGTCCCAGAACTCCTTCTGATTTCCGAATGAGAGCAAAATTGCAATACATCCTAGAAGCTAGAGTGTAAAGCTAGAAATTCCTGTTACTTCCCAAAGAATCTGACAATTGCAACTGACATTTGATGCCTGCGTCATGAATTGACCAGTGCTCAAGTGTCATGTCCACTTTTAAAAAATTAACGGAGGTCCTGCTGAGTAACTGATCCGGAAGAAGGCTATAGTTGTAACGGACACAATTATATTATTTTTTAATTAACGATACTCTTTGATGAGTTTGTCTATTTTCGTTCCATTACTGGTCCTAGTTTTACGTGAATCATAGAGTATTAATCAGATTGCAGAACTCCTTTCCTGATAATAAGCTTGGACTATTGCAACCCTTTAATCCTACATAGGCAAAAACTTTTCAACCTTAATGAATTTAGGCTCGGATCGTTCTAATCCAAAAGCCAAAAGTCGTAATACATGCGACACATCCATTCAAGCAAGAATTGTGTCTCAGCAATTTAAAATGAATGAAATCTTAAGTTTACGCCGGCTAGGCTTAAGTTTACAGTCCACTGTTATGCCGGCTAGGCTAAAGAAGATGCTGATTATAACAAATGAATGAAATATTAGAGGAAACGGGCGAACCCTGACAAAACCCACGAACATGGTTTTTGTCCAACTCAATGTCCACCTGGCAGGAGCTGGGATCGAACTCGGGACCCCACTCACCAGAGGTGAATGCTCTACTACTGAGTCACCGGGGCCGCCTCTAAGCAAATTGAGGGCTAATGATCTAGCCCGATATGTGTTACTATTATAGCCCTTTCTCCAGAAAATTTTAGTGTCATTTAGCTCTCTCCGATCTACTACTGACAATTTTATTCACCTCAAGGGTATTTTTCATAAAGGCCTACTTTCGCTTTACGTGAGAAAGAAGCATGATGCACCAAAGACAGGCCACATAGCGCAGAAATCAATTTACTATCCATTTCATAAAGATAGGCCCCTGACCTCGCGGTGCTGCCGTGACGTCCAGTCAAACTTATACTGCATTGTCGTACCTCGTTGGAATTGTTGGAATGTTGTCTTTTCAATACTTAAAACAAACAATTTTTTTTTGTACTGTGTAGTGAGAAAAAATAGAAATTTATGAAAAAGTGCGTATTTTTTCGTACTTTTTTGGTAAATCAATGTTTATAGGACTATATCTCGGAAAGGAGATAACATGAAATAATTTCCTGTGCACGATATGTAGATGCATATATTACCTGTAAGTTCTGAAAATTTCATTACTCAACACACAGTAATTTTCTTGTTGTTCAGTAAAAAGTGAGACATCATTATCTCTGAATTGCTGCGGTGTATTAACAATCTGAAAAAACTTTTAGAAAGATCTTAAAGTAGCTTTTTCAACCAACCTGTTTGGACTTGTTTTAAAAGATAAACAATCACAAATATGACATTATGATTTTCTCTGCTTTGCGCCCTTCGCTATCGCAGTTTATACGGAATGCTACGTTGCCACATTTTCCTGGCGCTATACACTCTCAGCCGGATGGGTATTTAAACTTGCCACGCACACTGTCCGGCACCTTTTAGAGATATTTTAAAAATGTAATGTTTCCACAGATTTTAAACCAATTTCTTAGAAATTAACAGCATATACAGTAAATGTGACAAATGTTCAAAATTAGAAAAGTAAACTCTTATCTTGTTTCGATTTGCATGTGATGGTCCTCGAAAATTTGTTGCTTTTTGTCAGTTTTTCACTGATTGCACGCAGTACAAAATACACTTCCACAGAAACAAATACACGCACAAAGTTTATTATATGGTACAACCTTAGTTGATATGTAATATTGAGTTTACACTTCACAGAAAATCTGTTTTCAGATCTAAGAGTCCCAGTACTTCTCTTTGGTGTTGTACATTTCGAAGCACTTTCCCACGCAAAGTCCAACTTTATTTAATCAGACAATAAAGCAGGGATGCAAATAAGCAACAAGAGTTTACTCGCCCAAGAAAAAAGTTACTAGCCCACATCACATAATAAAAATAATTTACTTAACTTCCGTATGATATTAAATACTCGCCCGCACCGATGAACCACACGCCCTGGGCGAGTGATTATTTGCATCCTTGCAATAAACGCTAATATTTATTAAAAACTTCCTTTCATCGTGCGGATGCTACGCACTTTGCATGGGGGAAAACTCTCTAATGGCCCCTTGCTACCAGAATTCTACCGGGTGAAGATCCCTGTACTTCAATGCCTGCTGGGTGCAGCAGTTTATCTGCTACATTCGCATAAAAAGTTTGAAGTGCGATATGTTTTCCTGCTTTGTTCCTGTACAGTATGTGAGCATTGACATGTGTGATAAGTCAAACAGCAGAAAAAACAGCTTTTTCCAACACTTGACAGACATACTAATAGATCTTGCGTAGTTGATTTGTAAAAATCGCGTAAAGCTGGCTTCCGTACAAGGCATATGTGAATAATTAGTGTAAAAAGTTCATTGTTTTCAATTGAAGTAACACGCTTTCATTTAGAAAACAAAGATTTTTGTTTTAGTAATTTTTCTTTTCTCAATCTGCTGTTTTGCGCATTGATTCATTTCTTTTACTACTATTCCTGGCGGGAGCTCATGTAGTTTGGATTTCACGTTAAATCAGTAGATCCACGTCTCATAGTTTCACTGCTGAACAGAACATTAAACACAAAATCAACTCAATTTTTCTTTTTACTATAAAGCTTCATCGGTAAAAACAGCTGAAACACTTTATATGCGGAATACTCTGTAGATAGCCCAGCATTCCCAGGACACCACTAAACAGGGGTTTTGCATTTACTTGAATTTTATCGCTCCAACCTACATCAGAATCTGCCTTTGAATAGGAATGACGCGTTTTCTTCTCTCTCTCATTCCCGGATACGCCACTGAGCACAGAATAATCAATGTCATTACTATTAATTTCTAACTCATAACCGTCTGAGTCATTCATCAGTCTGCAATTTCATTATCACTAAACATTTTGCCTCTTCTTTTTGTAATACCGCCGCTCGTAAAGGAATATCCATTTCTTTTTCAATCAAAAAGCACAAGATATACTCATGAAAATATAAATGCCCATTCGTCCGTCTCATTGCAATGAACCCATATGATTAGAGTGCGTGTGTACGTTTTTGACGCCTATGAACCGAAGGGAACTGTTGAAGACTTAATCAGTGCAACGTGATTAGACGCAAATACAGCACTTGTCACCTAGTCATTGCATTGTTACTTTCGTTGAAAGAAAACAAAGGACCCATTCCGTGCTACATTCGGCAGGGGAATTGATCGCAGAACTTTCGTGAACACATGATTGCCAAGGCTACTGTACATTTCTTTTTAACCTTTAACGTGTTCGTAAGCTGGAAAGTGTGTATACTGATAGATCTTGAGGTAGAAATGGAGCCATTGTTAATAAGTATTCAGGAAGATAGCAGAAGTAGCAATGAGTTAACAAAGCCATGACGAAAGTGAATGAAGTAAATAGATTTTTGGATGTGTTAATTCAAAGTTTTATTTCGATTACATTGAGATGTGTACACTCATGTCCAAAATTATTGTCGCATATCTATAACTGTCTTCTTGTAAGAATATAATTTGATAATGATTTTGCAGGGTACTTTTAATACTGATACTATATGTAGAGTCGGCAAATGTATATTTGTGGTAAATTCCATAGAAAAAAAATTATAAATACGAAAATTAGCATGAGTAAAACAAAATGTTGCTAAATGGATTTTAAAAAATATTTTCGTTTTATTGTTCTTATTTACTTCTCTTTTGACATGAAATATGCCACATAGCCTACATGTCTTTGCCGATTATACACATACTAACATTATAAGAAATACCAGGCGAATTCGTTATCAAATTATATTCCTACAATAACATATTTATAGACATGCGATAATAATTTTGGACATGAGTATACATGCATTATTACTTTTATGGTGTTGTGAAACGTTATAATAAATACTTTTACCTATTACATTCTTATGAAGTAAGCTCTGCGCAACAAGCTTCTTCAACGCGACAACACTTCACGACAGCGTTGCCGCACTTCCAATTACTGTATGCTGTTTCCTCATATAAGCGTGGGGAATTTAGAGATTGGGCTGCAACATGGCTCACCGCTTAACGCAGAGAATATGTTGAGGTAAACATTTTTTTAAAAAAATAAATACTCTAGCAACTAAACCCTTTTTTGTTAATAGTTCCAAATATTTGGAACACGAGACTTCCAAATTTTCGAACAGCGTTTTGTACGTTTCTCTACCTACCATGGTAAAGGAGATCAGAGCGTCGTACATTTGTTTTAATTACACAAAAATTTTAAATGATGAAAATTGAACTTTTCACAACTTACAGTTAATGGATACATCTACATATTGTACACAGAAAATTATCTCACGTGATCTCTTTTCTGAGATATAGTCCTATAAACATTGATCTACTAAAAAAGTACGAAAAAATACACTTTTTCATTAATTTTTATTTTTTTCTCACTACATAGTACAAAGAATATTTTTATGTCTTAAATATTGGAAAGACAACATTCCAGCAATTCCAACGAGGTACGACAATGCAATATAAGTTTTGACTGGACGTCACGGCAGCACAGCGAAGTCAGGGGCCTATCTTTATGAAATTGATAGTAGTTCAGATTGCAATGCGATAGAAGAATTCCTACAATTAACAGGGTTTTTCCTTAAGGCATCGACCTCCGTATTACAATATTTGCATTAACTCTCAAAACAGTTACGAAGTATATTCCGGCTCTTAAGTCCCGCAAGGATTACGTTGAAGATATTGTCACTTCTAACTGTTTCAGATATCTTTGCTAATTGCAGGACAGCTTGAGCTTAAATAATTTTGCTTGCTAATCGTATCATGCATGTCTTTTTTAAATAAATACTCTTTCCTTCTTCAAAAAGTTTCCCAGTTTAACCAGACAATTTACTTGATGACACTAGCAACTTGCATGCTAATATGGCCCGAATTCAGGGTATAATAATTCATCATGACTTATCCTAAACACTAAATAAACTCTTCGACATAAATGTACTTGTAGTAATTTCATATCATCATGGAAGGGTTCAAGGTGTAATATTTTTGAATCGATGCAAATTATACTACGGTTCTATTGCTCAATCATTTGAACTTTCATTGCAGATGGAACAACTTCAAACAACGTATCAGAATTTCAAAAGCTACTGAGATATTTTGTACCATTTCTGGTCCTATGATTTGTTTAAGTAAAAAAAAAAAAGAGCTTGATGTTATTATTTATTTTACAAACTTTTAATAAATTACAGTTTATTATGTCTCTATCCCTGAAGCTCCACTCTACGTAGTAACCATTTTCGACAGAATTCATGGCTATATGTCAATGTTTATGAACTATACGTCAGATGTCGGCATTCCGTTATGAGAGCCTCAACACAGGTAAATTTTCGTAGCCGTCTGCATGCTTGACATATGTTTGAACTTGCCCAATATGAACAATGAAGCCACAGAAATAATGGTCGATTACCATCATGCGCAATCCAGCAATAAAGTAACAAGAAATGTATTGAAATATTAAGAAAATTAGTCTAACTTTATTCCTTTGTATACGAACGGCACCAGGAAGAAGCATCTTGTTGGCTATTCTTTCGGCATGCGGAAAGAAAGCACGAAATTTGGCATGAACCTATGTGTTTGGTATTTCCTACAGAAATAACCGAAAATAACTTTGCTCACGGACACTCACTTCAGCTAACACCATGTCATGTGCTTATCAGAATTGACCCGTAGACCGTTAATAAAAGTGTGGAAATGTTTTAGGAATATACATTCTCCTAGATATCATTTTGTTTAAATGAAATCAGCTACAGCAAAATATCTATGCTTTTGTTGGCTTCTGGTTGCTGCATGTTAAGAATGGTGCATAGAGAGACGTTGCGCTAGTACAGCCCCTTCCCCACATCTGGTAATTATTTTTATTGGGTGTGGTCTTCTGACAATCTGAATGGAACCCGGTAAATGAAAATAAATTCATCTTTGTTAAACATGTTAACATAATTGGCAATCACCCTTCTATACTAATTTTAAAGCTTCTGGAACACCGGTGCATCAAACATTTCTCTCTCGCATCGAAATTTTGTAAGTTAGTCAAACATTTACTTTTAAGCTATGTGTCATACATGCATATATATATATATATATATATATATATATATATATATATTTGGTCTAGGAATTAATTCGTGCGGGTGGACAAGAGATGGCGCAACGAACGGAGCGTCCCACAGTTCCGTGTATCCACACATGTGTTGCAAACCCCTGTCATCGCGTATCGTTCGTAGTATAGGACAGTGGATTAAAGCGTCAACAACACCAGTTTGTAGTTAAGTGAACATGCCGCAATTTGTGCCTGATAAAGTGTTTTTGCGGGGTGTCCTGCTGCATTACTTTAACATGCAGAAAAGTGCGACTGAAAGTCATCGTATTTTGGTGGAAGTGTATGGTGACCATGCTCTAGCTGAGCGAAGGTGTCAGAAGTGGTTTGCACGGTTTAGAATTGGTGATTTCGGCTTTGCAGACCAAGAGCGAGCTGGACAGCCAAAAAAATTTCAAGACGAAGAATTGACAGCATTGCTCGAGCAGGATTCGTGTCAAACGCAGGAACAACTTGCAGCAGCATTAGGCGTTGATCAAACAACAGTCTCCAAACGCTTGAAAGCCATGGGAATGATTCAAAAGATGTCACATTGGGTTCCACATGAATTGAAAGACAGAGACGTTGAAAGACGAAAACCCATTTGCGAATTGCTGCTTCAACGACAGAGCAGAAAGGGGTTTCTGCATCGAATTATTACGGGTGATGAGAAGTGGATCCATTACGAGAACCCTAAACCAAAAAAGGCCTGGGTGAAACCAGGTGAACCAGGTCCATCACAACCAAAACGAGATATTCACTGTGCAAAGGTTATGCTGTGCATATGGTGGGATATGAAAGGTGTGGTGTACTATGAGCTGCTGCAACCGGGTGAAACTATGAATGGAGAACGTTATCGACGACAATTAATGCGTTTGAAGCAAGCTCTGGCCAGAACACGACCAGAATGGGAGAACAGACATGATAAACTTATTGTTCAACATGATAACGCTCGCCCACATGTCGCAAAACCGGTCAAAACCTATTTAGAAAATGTCGGATGGGAAGTTTTACCCCACCCGCCGTATTCACCAGACGTTGCTCCTTCGGACTACTACTTGTTCGATTGCATGAACAACGATTTGATTGGACAGCGGTTTACTTCTTCAGAAGATATCAAAACATGGGTCTCTGACTGGATCGCTTCCAAGGATGAGGACTTCTTTCGCCACGGAATCCGTACATTGCCTGACAGATGGGCGAAAGTGGTGGCTAGCGATGGACAATATTTTTCTTAAGGTATTTATGTATTTTGTGTTTGTACTACAGTTTCAATGTGTGCGTACCAACCGCACGAATTAATTCCTAGACCAAATATATATATCTGAGTATACGAAAAATTTTCGGAAGATACTGATACACTAGAAATCATTCACGACCATTTAATACTATTATACATATCTTGATAAACTTTTTCAATGTTCATATTTCATAATTTGTTCTTGCGATTAAAATGCATCCGTCTTTCTGAAGTGTATTTTAGAGAATTCCTCTTACATGCTTGATTCGTATTGCTAATTAATTAGTTATATTCTTATTTTTTCTTTCTTTCATTGCCTTACTTTATAAAGATCACTCCACGTGTTTTATGCAAACGTTATTTTGTATTTTATTCTGAAATTATTTTGCATTAATGCGTTTTAGAAAACTTGTTCTGATATATTACAATTGTTAGCGATTGCTGGCCAAGCCAAGAAGTAACGTAGAGCCAAGAAGTTAAAGCTTTCCTTAAACTCCAATCAATCAACCAATTCAAAAATGGAATTATTCAAGCAAACAATCCATACATAACAAAAAGTAGAAACTACAGTAGTATGACACGTTATACCTACAGTTGATCATATCATATACTGTTTCCAATTGAAGGTGATACCGAAAATGTATTATTCTTAACCCTTCAGGACTCAGGTGGCGAGAGACACACACAGGTGTGTCACTTTTTTAATCCGCTGCTGTGTTGACATTAATTAATATATCAGGATAATTTTTTTTCCAATTATGGTTGGACAGTTTACAATATTAGTTTTTTTTCTGAGTGTCGAGTTTCCTTCTAGAATTTCAGCTCACGTTCATAAATTCGTGAATTTTCGAATTTTATTTTACCTTTGCCGTAAATAACGCACAATAGAAACTTTCAATAGGATAATTAGGGATAATTACACCAAAAAATAGTTACACCTCCCTTCTAAACCACATCACTCGGGTAAATTATTTTTGAGCAATAAGTCACTAACTGAAAATGTAGGAAAACGCCGAAAATGATCTCAGTCCGAAAGGGTTAACTTAATTACACCAGTGCACAGAGGGCAAGGAACTTCGAAAACTTGGCGAAAAGAGGAAGTCGTGTTTCAATTTTTATCGAACTTGGTATGCAAAAGTATAGAAGGTTGCTCGGTACATATTTGATACTAAAAAGGGAAATGGGGAACAAAAATTCATATATATATATATATATATATATATATATATATGTACATGTACATGTTTGTGTGTGTGTGTGTAATATGAGTATAGATATTTAAGAACAACCGGATGTGAAACTAGCAACAAGTGAAATCATACTTGCTATACACTATTATGCTTCGAAACGTCACAAACTATCGCAGCTACTTGCTATACACTATTATGCTACGAAACGTCACAAACTATCGCAGCTACTTGCTATACACTATTATGCTACGAAACGTCACAAACTATTGCAGCTACTTGCTATACACTATTATGCTACGAAACGTCAAAAACTATCGCAGCTACTTTTTTTTACGACCTATATTATTTAACAGTTTGTGTTTTCTGTGCTGATTGTCTTCGTATTTCGGATTACTCACTTGTTTTCCAGCCTGATTCTTTTTAGAATATGTTGTCTGATTTCCCGTGCTCCATGTTTTACATTCTTATTTCACATCGTAGAATTCACATTGCTCATCACTGTATTAACCTCAAGGTTGAATGAAAAGGAAAGTGAAAAAATAGATACATAGGTAATTATATGGCTATTTATTCAGAATCAAACTCAATCCTTGTTGCAGGCAGGTGTGGCTTCAGGACAGAAAAGACTTCCCGACGGTGCTTTCTTCTGTTTCGTTGAGACATGGCCTGTCGGAAGGTCGAAGTTAGGGGATCAGGTGTCACAAACAGTCGGAACAAAGCATTTTCCATTGCCTTTTCTTTGGGACACTTACGTGAGTAATGCACTCGGTACTGCTGATGTACTACCGGGCCTCTTCGAACATTTGTCCTATTGGAAGCAAAGCATGGACGGTGATAGACTGGCCATGAGGGAGAATCTTTTGAACTGATTATGGCAAGTAGAATAACGAGTAATTTCTAATAATTCCGGGATATCATTTGCACAGTTTCTAAATCTGTCTCCCTTGATATCCAGTCCTGAACATAATGCTTGTAGTAACACAGAGCACTTTTCGATGAATTTCGTGTGGAGTCCTATTATCATAGCTACAGTTTCCGCATTGTGAAAAAACCTTCCAGTCATGTTGCGTTCTTTTCATGTGCCGCTGCTGCCCGGCTTTGGCTAATGAAGTATTAGACCTAACTTAAGTTTTCAATTTCTTTTGTATGCCTGACTTCCTTTCCTTCTCGCTTTTTTGATTTTCTTTCCCAACTTGCCCTTTTTTATATCTAGTCGTCAGGCCACATGAAGAAGCCACCCCAGAAACGTAATAAATACATATAATGTAAAAAGACTAAATCTGAAGGAGTCGGGATTTTTAGGCTTGCTGATGGAGGTCTTCTAACTGTCCATATCTTTAGGTTTTGTACCGCTTAAATAACAAGTTTGTGTAGACTTTTGCGTGGTCATACCGTTGCTGATTTGCCGCCTAGCATCGTCAAATGGATCCTGTGTTGGCCTTGAAACGGCATATATTCAACGTCACTCTTACCTGAATTGTACGACGTTGCAGTGTCTCTTTTAGATTGTGTCCAGAACTTACTAATCTTGCTCGCTGCAGTTGAACATGCTAGATTTCTTGAAGTACTTTTGACTTGTCAAGTTCTGTTTGTTCTCTGCACTTTATCGCGGCTGCGTAAACATCGCGGCTGCGCGGCTAAGTCTGCTTTAGGAGTCTGACTTTCGCCGAGGTAGATAGCAATGGTTCACTGTCACCCACATTAATATCAGTACTCAGCCAGTTCGCATAATTTCTCTCTACCTTATCTTACTCGAGATTGCATTTGTCGAGGTTATGCAACATCGGATAGGAAAAGGTGACTACTGCTTTTTGGACATCACTACATAACATCCCTCTACCTAATATTTAATCTTCCACGAAGCTCAGAAGCTGTTGCTTCTTGGCTTCTGTGTTCTCTTCTGCATTCCTCAGAAAGTCAAATAGTATTCCATTAATCATTTTATGTGCTGTTGCTTTGAAAAGAGATGAAACTAGGTATTAATATGGTGTATTTTGGTTACAAAATTACACACACCATCCACAGAAAATATGCGATTACAATCTAAACAGGCAAAAAAGGGCAAAAATGGTTCATTGCTTCTGAAACATAAATAATTCAAGTATCACACTGCGAAAATCACCATTTTCTATCCGCTTTTCCCGGATTAAAAACCTACAAAACCATAAAAAATGTATTTTTCTTCGTGACTGACAACCTACTTCTCCGTAAGCATCCATATAATCGACAAATTACATATGTCAAAACTAGATATTGTATGTATCATTCAATTAAAATATACAGATATAGATAAACAATAGTTACTTATCGGTGGATATGATGCTAATCTTCGTAAAAATATCGCGAAATTAACATTTTCTAACATAGAAAATAAATAGAACGTTTACAAAGTTTTGTTTTGTCTTTCACTGCTGTTCAAAACAGTGAACATATGTCAGTGAAACTGACAGCTGTATATGATTGGGAACTTCCTGGATGATGCGCGTTAGGTGATAAGAAATTTTGACGAACTTCCATTTTTTAGATTTTCGTCATGTTTTCGGGGTTCTTGGCCTACTGTGCAGTGCCAGAGGAACTTCAATGTGAAAAACATGCATATTAGACCTTTTTTTCGGATAAACCTGATATATAGATCAGTGTCTGGAAAAATAAAAAATATTAAGTTTTATATTGAAGAAATAAATGTTAATACTTTACAAAGAAATACTATATATATAATATTTTCAGGATTTTCAAATGTGATATATTACGAAATTACCTTTGACTATAAGGTTCCCCTTTTCCATCTTGAATTCTCTCAAATGGCGATGAATCAGCTGATTTTACAGATGAGGCAAACCTATCAATTTTTAATTCGTCAACGAAATCGGTTAAATATGCGTTATCATCATTGGTTTCTGGCTCAGGCTTCACTACGAGTAGTAATCCCGAAGATGGAGATGTAACGTTCTGATGTGTTATCGGACTCTCATTTTGGACTACTGTCAGCTTGGCTTCTTTGTTATCCGTGAATTGCACACAATTTTCATCAACTGGATTTCCATTAAAACGTTTGCTTTTTTCAGCCACGTGCACAATTTCCGATAGCAGAGAAATTAATTCACATGTAAGTTTATGTTCATCTTCCATCGTGACAATTCCAACATCTACTTCCTAACAATCACCTAAAGGACATGAACTAATTAGAAGGTGATTGTGAATTTAAACGGTGTTTCCAGGTAAAAGTTACTCGTTTCCTGCAAAAATAATACAGAAAATATTTATCAAAGAGACTGGAAAGATAGAAAATAATAATAATAATAATAATAATAATAATAATAATAATAATAATAAGGACAACGACAAAAGAAAATTTTTATCTCACAACTGCCAAACCACATCAAATTTGCATTAGTACTTAAGAATGAATGTGTAGTAGTAATAGAGGTATATTCACGCGCAATGCATCTAAGTGCGTAGTAGTTTGAGTACGAATAACGCAGACAACAAATCTATGTACATCTCAGAAGACTTGTAATATATATAGAAAATTCCCACACTCTTCTTTACTTTCTGCAGGTTTGTACTCCCTTCGCGTATTATATTCTCCTTTAGATCTCACTATCTTTATTCTACGATTTTTCGTGGTAATTCGTGTTAACAGATACAATACTGATCTTGTATGGTCAATGTACAAGTTCTTGTGCAATCACGCCTGAAACGAATAATGTGTAGATACTGAAAGACGGTATTAGTTTTACTGCAGAATCCTTTTTGTTATTAGAAAAATAACACACGGATTTGTTCAGCTGATAGTGTCTTAGGAACATAACTGTAATTTAGAAGTTATAAAAATGTTACACTTCTCCCTGAAACGAAAATGTTAGTAGATAGATAGATAGATTAATAGATCGCTAAATCAATACTGAAATCAAAAGCTGCAGTTGATTTCTATCACTTCTGCTTTTAATAGATAATAAAGGATACAGAAAGTGTACTCCTGGAACGTTTATTTCCATTAAAAAATTACTTTACGATATCTGTTGAATTTTTCTTCTACAGTGATGAACAAGAGTTAGTAATGGTTGGTTTGTATCACTTATATTTTGAATACTGCCTCCGTACCAAAACTTCTTTGTTATATCTTTTAACCCTTTGCGTCCTTGGTAAATGTGATGATACAAGTACTCCTTGAGATTTATTTCGTCTCTTTGACGGATGGACACACAGATAAGGTAAATGAGTAGATTCTTTAAACAAATCTACTGAACAAGATTTGTTCATAATTATAGTACTTTTGTGAACAGAATAAAAGTTAGGCCCAGTATCTGTAATGAACACTCAAAATAAAATCAATATGGGGAAAGTTATACCTCTTCATGAGGACATACGTTTTTGCAGAGGGCAAACACTGGCATCTCCCGTTAATGTACATAGTAGGAAAAGTAAAAGCTTTAACAAATTTTAAATAACAATTTTGTCAAACCTATAAAACAGAAAAAAAGTGCTAAGGTTATTGGTTTCCTTAGTGCTTGCGAAACCTTGGGATAGAAAAGGTGATCAGTTAACTACATTCCGAACTGTGCCTTGTCCTGAAGAAAGAAAAGAAATGAATCATACTATCAGAAACTGTAAACTGAGATCAGCGGAAAAGTACAAAAATAAATAAATACAAGCATCAAGTGGGATTCAAATAAGGTTCAAAAGTTTTGAAAAATGAAATCTTTGAGTTTTACGTCGCACGATTATGCCGGTTAGGCTAAAGGAGACGGTGATGATGAGTAATGAATGAAATGGTGGAATGAAGAATGTGGGACGAAACTGGAGAACCCCGAAAAAACCATGTACACGCTGTTTGTCCACAACAAAGTTCACTTGGCGGGGAACTGGGATCGAACCCGGGACCTCAAGCACCAGAGGTGAACGCTCTACCACTGAGCCAGCGCGGCCCCGGTCAAAAGTTTTGAATAACAAGTGGAGAAAAAAGCTTAACATATACAGTTACCAAAACAAATGTACATCTATATTTCAGTTATACTGATAGCTAAGGAACACCTTAAGACACTAATCATTAGAACCTTAAGCTTATTTGGTTTGCCTTTGTTTAAAAATGGTGTATGTTTCTTCTTTAACTACAAGACGGACCTGCGGTAGCTCAGTGGTAGAGTTCACCTCTGGTGCCTGGGGTCTTTGGTTCCATAACGCCAAGTTAACTTTGTGGTGGACAAATACCGTTTGTGTTTGGGCTTTCTCGGGTCCTTCCATTTCCTCCCACTTTCTTCATTCCACTATTTCATTTATTCCACATCATCACCGTCTCGTTTAGCCTAGCCGGCAAAAGCGTGGGACGTAAAACTTAAAGATTTCATTTTATTTAACTACAAGAATGATATCTGCATTTGCTAATGTACTATCTTGTTTGGAACTAACATATCATTAAACAATAAGAAAGGAGCTGAATATTTTAAACAGCAAACATCAAGGAGTGGAGGAAGTGCTTCGATACCACGAGGTACTCTCTGAGTCTGTTGTTGCCAACTGACAAGTTTAAGAGACTTGGAAAAAGATCACGTACGCAATTATACTTTGGAGAACTGTACAAGAGAACACATAAAGAGGACCAAGAAAGCAATTGCTTCAGTTTCGTTGTTCAAATAACGATTAATAACACTCACAGCTTCACATATACAAGAAAAAGAATGTTTCCAAACACAAGTTGCACACTCCATAAACTAACAATCGTTTTACACACTTCGTAAATTACGGAGAGAAATAAACGACGAGTTATTAAGAACAAAAGACAAGCGAGTGCAGTAGCAAAGGGGAGAGGCATCGAAAGTGCACGTCGGCGAATTTTAAATATGAATGAAATGAAATCTTTAAGTTTAACGTCCCACGGTTATGCCGGTTAGGCTAAAGGAGACGGTGATAAGGAGAGATGAGTGAAATGGTGGAATGAAGAAAGTAGGAGGAAACAGGAGAACCCCGAGAAAACCCATGAGTACGGTGTTTGTCCGCCACAAAGTTCAAACGGCGCGACCTGGGATCGAACCAGAGATCCCAAGCACCAAAGGTGAACGCTTTACCACTGAGCCACCGCGCCCCCCGCAAATTTTAAGTTAGCTGCTACTGGGTTGCAAGAAATCAAACGTGCAGCCTGTTCTGAAGCTGTTATGAGTGACCTATATTCTTTAGTAGTATGATCCGTAGAAAATGACAACTGTCTTTTTCAAGTATGTGGTGAATGTCCTGGAGTGGAAGGAATAAGTGTGGTTTTTAATTATTGATCCTAATGAAAATGAAAGTGCTACGTATGCCATATGGGAAAACAATGATCTCGTTAAAATCTGTCCTACTTTTTGTTCTCGTATAGTACGTTGCTGGTTTAATTGTAAGAATTGTTATTCATAACATCAAGAAAATACAAAGAGAATTAATTGTTAAGGATACAAATTCTATTTCGTGTAGACTTCGCTGACAACTGCACTGTTATTCTGTAAAGTGAAATTCAGAGTTATCACCGTAAAATGAGCAAATTTCCATCTCTACAGAACAACTGACAGTTTTGTTGTAATAAGCGATGACAAAACACGATTCGACTCATATACTCATTGTCATAGACAAGATTCTAAAAATACTCGAAGAAAAGCGAAAATATATGTTATAGAAAAAGGTTCGAATACGTAAAAATAAGTGTCTACAATTTCCCAAACTATGTCAGTGATTTCTGATTGTGCTCCATCCCTCTAAAAATCGCTTTCAGGTGTTCGACATGCAGAAAAGTCAGATATAACTTTGGTTTTTCAGTGAAACCGTCCATGCAAGGGTTTCTGCGACAGTATTGGGGGTGGGTTGTAAAGAATGTGGCAATGCAGCATAACCTTATGCAAAAACATTATATATATATATATATATATATATATATATATATATATATATATATATGATTAAAACTGCAGAAGAATTCGTGAGTATAGTGCAAGTACAAACTCTGGGTATTACTCTTGTGTTGTTGCCAGCAAGAATAGGAAAGTGTGCGACTGGTAACTGGTATTCAACAAAGATACCTTTGGCTTTCGGAAAATGGCGAAGTTTTTATGGCAGTAACGGGTCACCACAAACTAACTTCATGCTGCCACAAAAATCGAACTTCTGCAACTCAAAATGAAGATTTAAGATGTCTGCAGAAAGAAACTTTTTACATGCATATATGATAACCAGTGCTGGGTAGCAGAAATACGATGCATAAATCACGAATTAAGTGAAGTACTGTCCATGCTTACACATGGACCTTCAACAGGATACAGGTTTCCAGAAGACAATAACAGAAGTGAAAATAAGTGTTTTATGACTATGGACAATGTGCTATGAGTTGTGAATGCACCAAAACCTATTGAAACATCTGCAAGACTACATGCTATTACCGAAGAAGACACAAACAAGCAAATGATTGGTTCACGTGAATAAAAAGTGAAATTTTGTTTTCGAAGACCATTTGAAATAAGTGTACTTAAAATTAGTTTCGTAATAGTAATTTCCACCTGAGATTACTTCGATTTAAGAAAACGGAGGAGTAAGGGCAGGCTCATTCATTATTTCGGAGAGCATTTTTGATCAAAATAATAAAAAAAAGCAGTCATGAGAAAACTTTTGTTCGTTCTTTAATGAATGTGAAGCACAAACATTATCAAAGTGTTGCAGTTTTATTGTTTCCAGTGTTGCCAACTGTGACACCAAAGTTAACGGAACTTTGCTTACTTGAAAAGGCTGTAGTTAGTTCATGAAATACTGGCCGAGAATGGTATTTGGTGTGTTTATTACTCATATAAAGTTGAATTACGTGGCAAAATTTCAGAATTTTAGAGTATGTTGTTCTCGAGAAAATGGCGATTTTGGAAAACTTGACAATATCTAGAATTTTTTTTAACAACGAAACGATTGCATACAGAAGCGACACATTTTTTTCGAAAAGCGGGTAATTAGGTCTTACCAACCGTGAAAACACAATTTTAAAATTCGAACCAGAAGTACTCGAAAAAAATTTGCAAACTTCGACATTTCAGATAAACTGACGTTCCTTTGTTAATTTTCGTACAAAAAGATATGCATCTGCAAACCAAGCTATAATAAAATATAGTTTATTTATATTCGTATGTACATACCACAACAAGAATTATACCTCTACATGCCTCCGTAGCTGAATGGTGGGACTTCGAAGTTGACCATTTTCCTAGTTTCCTAAAATTCATGAATTGTACTCGCCGTCTTTGATGGCCCATTCATTGACGGATTTTTTTTCGATAAAACAAAAAATGGGTCTCTGAGAAACATGTCTTGTAGCTATAAAAAGGTTTCAACAATAACTGAAATGGTGTTGGTAGAATTTTATTTTTTCTGCCTGTGTTGAAATGGAAGGCACCGCATATATTCGATTTAAGATATTTTTGTTAGTAATTTTGTTGTTCGTTGGTGCTTCGTCGCGTCTCTACCACTGATGGTATAATTTTCTTAACAGAAGTGGGGCCACCGTTCCTCGTCGCAGCGGCGCTGCCCAATTTTTGGCGATATGCCGAAACTTGCCCATCGGTTATCCGCCGATGCTTACGTCATGGGGAATTGTGTTTGAAAAATAGGAGAATAAAGAAGCACTTTATCCATGAAGTCCGTTGGCACCCCTAAAGTCTGAAACGGTAAATCAGATGTCAAAACCGCAAACACGTATTTCCTCATTTCAAAGGTACCTCGTGTCGAGGTAAAAGCATTTGTCTCACGGTCCACCGTTAGGTTCACACAAAATTTGCAAATGGTAAGGGGGATCAAGTATTATATCATTTAAAAGTATTGCTAAAAGAAAGAATGATGGTAACATTCTCGAGTCCCCATGCTAAACTTGTGCAAAATAGCGATCAAGATGCTAATAAATCTTTCACTGAAAACTCTGGCCACCTCTAGAAATGTGACATTGTGAAACCGATATCAGTAGAGGTAGACACTTGTATTACTTTTGCAAAAGAACAATGCACGAAGGTAAAACAAAAAGTGCCCGATTTTAGGTTTTTACATCACTAACGTTAAATTCTAAATTCCACATCGTGCCCTTTATGTTAAAGGACAAGTTATTATGAATTATCACTAATGGTAGACTACAGAAATGGAAGGAATGCTACTGGGGCTAGCCCTTACCTAAGCAAGTAATTGGAAAAGTTAAAACCAAAACAAACAAAAAGAAACGGTGGATATTATCAAAGTTTATGCCGAATTGTCTCTTCTACTCATATATAAAACTCATCTTGCCCCATCGTTACTTAAAGGATCAGCAAATACACGTTTTCTCGCTTTGACATCTGTTTCACCGCTTCAGACTTTTAGGGGTCTCAACGGACTTTATGGATTCTTTATTATTTTATTTTTCAGATACAACTCCCCTTATGCCGTAAGCGTCGGTGGACTACCGATAGACAACTTTCGATCTCTCGTAAGAAATTATCGGCACAGCTGAGACGATCCGCGTGCCTCAATTAAGTTTTGAAAATTACACCACTAGCGGCAGAGACGCAACGAAACACCAAGGAACAACAAAATTACTCCCACGAAATATGCTAAATCAAATATGTGCGTGATTTGTATACATTTAAATGTGTCTTACACTAAAAAAAGTACCCCAGGACTCCACGGAAACGATGGATGAAATCTCGTTTGCAGAAGGATAAATCATTGAGGTCTTAATTTCACCAATCAGACAAATCCCTATATCCCGAATCCTATTAGAAGGTACAATGAACCATTTCAGATTCATTGCTTCCTGGTATTGTACCTGGTGGGTGTGCAAAATTTGTGTAAAATTGCCGACGTGCATCTTCCGAGCCTCTGCTCTTTAGTACAATTTTAAACTGAGGTAGCGTGGGCAATCAAAACTTGATCCACGACACACTGACCCGCTGAGACACATTTTGATACACCATCCATTATGGATCACTCTGACCTTTTGTGACCAATTCCGACCCACTAAAACTTATCGAAAAGTGACCCATTATGCACGCCTTCCTCTCTACTGACTAAAGAGGTTACACTTGTAATGAAACAATTATATTTCCAGTAGATAGCTCCTTTAAATACGTACAGGCTGCATCACAAATGCCAAGTCGTAAGTCCTATCGCTATTATTATATCAAAATCCAAAAGGACCTTGAACTTTTCTCATTAGAATCAAATAGAAAAAAAACAGGTGTTGAAAGTAAAACGTGGGCACATTCACCAGTGTTCAGATGAAGTTGCCTACAATGCAGTGAGCAGAATGCGTCGATAGGTCGTAATAGTTCGTCAGTGTGTCACGGTGAGTGGTGTTTCGCATTGGGCCACGTGCTGTTGACCCACTTACAAATCTTGATCCATTTGACCCACCGACCCACTCCATCTCATTTAATTATGCCTTTTTCTTAAACATACATCAACTCAAGTTTTCTCGATTGCGAAGATTGACTTGAAACACACTGGTTCAGATGGGCATTTCTTCTCACGGTGAGAAGTTGATATGATTTAAAAGTGGGCAGAAACTGCACATCTTGAAGTGAAACCAAACTAACCTACAAACTTATTAGAAACGCTTTCCCGGATAGTATGAAGTCAACAATAATTGCAATAATTTTTGACATTTTGCTGATCTCCCCTTCATCCTCTTAAGATGGGAATAAATTTGGATGTAAACACCAGTGGGAAAATCACTATTCATCTTAGCGACCGAGAAAACTATGATAACACACTACAATCAGTCGTTTTGCATTATTTTTACATGTCACTACCCACCCCAATTTCCATAACTATAAGTATCTTTATATCACAATATTTTCTTCTTATATTGAAAGTAACAACTCTCCAACGTTTCGTTCAAGTTGCTCCAGACATTCCAAGAATACGCTAGAATATACTTTTATCCACATACATGAAAATACGCGTACCTCTCTGAGCAACGCCTTCGATACTGCCCCTATAAATTCAGAATCCATTCGACGTGCTCGTTCACGCCTAAACGTGGCATTAAATGCCATTGCGCCTGTAATCTAATAATTTTACAAACCAAATTATAAATTCGAGACTAATCTCAGTCAATTGAGACATTTTATTTTCCATCCCTTTTTCACTCCACACTAATATCCTCGATTTTGATTCCTATTAAATATTAACACCTTCCCACCAATACAGGGTACTAATGGAAGCTAAACTTGGAGACTTGAATAGTATAGGAAATGTCGACAATCAATGTAGGTAATATAACAGATTTACAACCCAAATTATAAATTCGACACTAATCTCAGTCAATTGAAACATTTTATTTTCCATCCCTCCAAACTAATGTCCTCGATTTTGATTCCTATTAAATGTTAACACTTTCCCACCAACACAGGGTACTAATGGAAGCTAAACTTGGACTTAAATGGTATAGGGATTGTCGAAAATCAATTTAGGCACACCTAATCAATTTTATCGTCACTATTTCTACCAACAACGGGATACTAATGGCTTAAAAACAAATTTCTCCAGTAGTGTTGCTATTTATCTCGGTGATCCCGAAACTATTGACTCTACACTAATATCAATCTCTGTGATCCCGAAACTATTGACTCTACACTAATATCAATCATATAAAATCACTGCATATATTACTCCCTTCCACTCTCGCGTATGTGCTAGGGGGTCTTACCTTTATTACAAGCTGATCTCAAACTAAAAGCTCCTCCGAACTGCTCTTAATGAACCTGCAGACCCCGAAAGATACGGATCCGAAACATTACTGATTTTCAATTATTTCTACATTTCGCAATTTCACACATCCTTTCAGGGTGCTAATTGGGGCTTACTTGACATGCTATCTGTAGTACCACTCTTTATCTAAGCGACCCAAAACCGTCTTATTTTTAATCATTTTTATGTCTGCCTCCTCTCATGAGAAGAATAGTTATGATAACGCTGGGGGTTAATTTGTACTAAAATGGCATTACCACTGCTACCAGTTAACTTACCGACGCTGAAAACGAACGGTTTGACACTAATATCGGTCGATTTCGATATACTGTCGCCACTGATAACCTCCTGGGCGCTAGTGGGTAGAGATGGGCACGAGACGAGCTAAAACTCGACTGAACTCGAATTCGAATGAAGTTTAGATTCGTTTAACAGCTAATTTTCACGTGTAGAGTTCCGAGCTCAGTCGCTGTTTTTGAGTTCAAGTTTCGAGTCGAGTCGACTTTGATAAATGGCTCGCTCATTCAGCTCGTTTTAACCTTTTTGAAATTATGACCTCATTAAACTGGGAAGTGACAGACGCAGTGACAATAAGCAGTTCTGTTGAGTACTTTTAGTGTTCCTCACGAGAAGGAACAATTCTAACATCACGTCTCGTTTTAAACAAGTCAGCTTCAAATGACGTGAGAAGCAATATAAGTATGCAGGGTGAACCTGAAAGGAGGGCAAAAACTCTGGGAGGTGACTCATGACATCAAAAATAGACCAAACGTCATCTTGCATATTGTCGAATTCCGCATCATGTAAGATTGACAGGGGTACAATCTTGGAATCCAAACTCGACTCGTGACAATTGGAACAGAACAGAATGATGTGGACATACTTCGAGAGGTGATTAATGACATCAAGAGAAGACCAAACGTATTCTGTATGTTGTCGATTTCCGTGAAGAGTACGAGTGACAGAAGTGCCAACTTGGCATCGAAATTCGACTGCTGAAATTACAAGTGGATCAGAAAGATGTGCACCGCGCACGACCACGACTGTCTCAACAGAAGGCTTTCGTCGTAGCGAGTGACGTCACATAAAGTAGTGACAAGCAGGCGTACACCGTACAATATGCTGGGCAGCGTTGGCCAGCTCAACACCAGAGTCAAAAAAACAAGTCGTTTTACAGAAATGTATTTTTGTATATATATATATAAATTTTAAACGATACGCACCGAGAGCTAAGAGGAGAAAGAAAAAGACTTAGACCTTTGATTCCATCACATTAAAACTGTTATGTTCGGGGGAGAATAATAGTAATAAGAAACATACGTATCATATAAAAAATCTTAAAAATTATATTTCTGACAAATCTCAAGAGAATGTTTAAACATTCTCTTAGTACTTAGTAACACTTAAAACAACAGATTCTGTTAAAATCTTTGTATCATGGAAGAAAGAGAAATTTTCGTTTAGAAGACATATCTCATTAGGAAGAAATTGTTTCAAAGAGGAATATTTTATTTCAGCATATCTTTTGAATACTTGACGAACCAAATTGAAACAAAGCATGAAAAGAGCCTGAGATATTTAGAATTTGGAGAATCGAAAAAGTAATGTCCAAGATACAGTTAATTTCTCGTGTCACCTTCGGAACGAGACGAGCAGTGTATGTTTCAATAAGAGGTGAGACGAGAAGTATATGGTTTAAATGTCGGCATATTACACTCATAGTGAACATCTCGTGACGCGGGAGAGTTCTAATTTCCAGATAAAATTAAGAAGGAAACCAGGCCATACATTTATAAAACGAGAATAGAAACAATTCGTCGAGAATCACAACGAGACGAGAAGCCAACAATTAATTTAAGAGACGACAGCATAAAACTTAATTTCTCGTCTCGTGAGTAATACTATGCAAACATACCACTACTTTAATCAAGTCTTCCGTATTAGAAAGAAGGAAGAAGATTGATGGGTCAATAGCACAGTCTTCACATCTCTTGTAAGGACCATAATTCAATCCCAAGTAGAGTAGTATTCCCCACGAGAAAGACGAGAAATAAGAATTTCTCTTATCGTCAATATTTGTACAATTCTCATCTAGTCTCGATTTTCAAAGAATTATCTAAAAAGTTTTTCTCGTATCCTCTTGTCTTCTAGTTTCTGGTCTCGATTCAGAAGAAATTATCTGCCAACTTTATATTGCTTGATGGTAATTGGGGAGAGTAGTACAAATCTGTTTTGAGATGTAATTGGGAGAGACGACACCAAATCAAATAAAATGTGAATTTTAGCTTTCTTATTCAGAACCGAGATTATATGAGACATACATTGTAGATCTTGTAATCGATTCGTGGGTCTGTTCGGGCTGCCATTTATTTGTGATCGCCTGGTCGAGTTGCTGTTTGTGGTTGTGTTCTCCGTTGTCCTGCCAATGAGCATCTTCCGGAGACCTGGACTTACCTGGGTGAGACGTTTAAAGATCTCTCCAAGAAGGGATTACAAAATCATTTTCGAGTTGCTCGTTGGTGTCAATGATGAGATGAGAATTAGGCACCGAAAGGTTAAGACGCCTTGCCTTGAGAACCTCACCGAAGATCAGACGGTCATCCAGACCATAACACACACAAACATCACTCATACACACAACGAAAACACACGGGGTTAAATGACTATACTTATTTATTAGAATACTATTAAAAAAGAAAATAATGAAGAGAAACGATGACAACACTTAACACTGCACATGTTTAATTATTTCCATTAATAAAATCACAATTTACTTTTTCATCAAATGTCGACGTTAATCCTTGGTAAAAATAGATATTCTCCAAAGTGGAATGATAATGTTGGAGGACGTTTATAACTTCGACGCACAAGGTATGTGAACGTAGGACTTACTGATTGGGGCTAGCCGTAAGAAAACGTCCTTCACCGGCTAATAGCTTGCGCCCATTAGCTCATCATACTTGTTGCTCGACGCGACGTGCGTAGTTGCTGCCTCGAAACGTGGAGTAACACTCCTCGAAATTACAGGTTTGAGATTCGAGCAACATTGTTCAAAAGATCAATGTTGGCAGTTCATTCTCAAAAGAGCTCAGGTTACATCACCTGTATGTACATGCAAAAGAATACGGAAAATTGATGTTAATTTTAGTCCACTTGCCACGACGCACGGGACATTGCGATAATTCGAGCGTGTGAACGTACAGTTAACGAACTGGTAAAACGAAGTGGCTCGTATCGTTCTGGCTGTCGAGGACCTGGTTAACTAGTATTTTCATAAATGATCAGAAAATTCACTTCAGTTCCAAATAATTGTAGAATATATAATGTGCATATTAATAAATCAGAAAGAAACACTGATAAGCTTCGTCACTCACTAAAACGTTTCAAAACGAGCTTACCTTTCAGATATATATGTATGAAAACATTATGAAAGACTTCTTTGTCCAATTGCGTGGGAAGAACAATCGTTTCCATCGAAAAAAGAACTTAGTTGCGTCGCAGAATATAGTATTTATGGAAAAAATAATGACTGTCTTTACGAAATATTTAGAGCGTCTACAAAAAATACTTCTCTAACCTGGTGGTGCTTATAATCTACAGTTTAAGGTGGAATTCGAACCCGAAATCTCATACAGAAAAAAGTCACACGCTGCCACTACATCAACAGTCAGGGCTAAGATAATCACTGTTATATATAAATATATCAGTGATTATCGCGGAATTTAGTAAGATTGTCGCAGAATTCAATAAAAATTACATCTTGTAACCCACACTCTTAACAACTGGACAACGCCAAATCATCACAATCGAAATGTGTGTGTAGGACTGAAAAGAAAGAAGAAGAAACTTCGCATTGGAATGTTTTGACAGAATTCACATACATGAACATTCGTAGTTATTACATAATGTGGAATTCTGTATGCAAAGTTATCTGATCATAATAATCCTTTTCTTCGTGAAATTTTGTGTACACCACGGACTTCCCATATTAGTAGTTCACCCGTTAATTACATATGAATTATTGTAATTAATTTGCTAACTACTGAGAATAGTGTCATTTTATTCAACCTTCAACATCTTATTACTGGGGGGCCGCGGTGGCTTACTGGTAGAGCGTTCACCTCTGGTGCTTGGTGTTCCGGGTTCGATTCCAGCCTCCGCCAAGTGAACTTTGTGGTGGACAAACAGCGTGTGCGTGGGTTTCCTTCGGGTTCTCCCGTTTCCTCCCACTTTCTTTATTCCACCATTCAATTCATTACTCATCATCACCGTCTCCTTTAGCCTAACCGGCATAATCGTAGGACATAAGACTCAAAGATTTCATTTTTTTTCTTATTACTGGGTGGGGTATTTAAAATATCTTAAGTGGAGAAAAATTTCTTCCGTTTCAGGATTTCGCACTCTGAATTCGTTATACAAATGAAAATAATAGTATCTAAGTAACCACACCAACTCACTGGCCTTCTTAACCACATAAATTATTGAAGCTTGTTTTATTTAGTCGTTATTGATACTTACTTCAGTTGCTTCTATTTATAATTAGTATGTGGTAAACAAATATGGCTGTCCATTGTGAATGTTCCATCATACATTAAAAATAATCATCCCTCTATTGTTTTTTTTTTTTTTTTTTTTTCATTCATGTAGGCTTGTTGATACATATTAGCAGCCTAGTGGGTAGTGACTTTTAAAAAATCAGTCCTCCTACTTTTCGGAAATACCCTGCAAATAATAATGACCGCATGCACATGACTGCTGATAGTTCATGTTGTTCTCTTCGCGATTCTCCTCAACGAATCGAATGGGCGCGTACCAAAGTGAAGTCCTCGCTGATATGCTGTAGTATCTTCAACACTTCATCGAAACTGTGCTGCCAATGGCCCACAAGCGTAATCCTTCGATATATTTACGATTGACATTTACCGGTGCGTGAGCCACTAGATGTAGGCGACGTTTACGGGTTGTGGAATATTCTGTTTTTTAGTTTCGAAGAAGCAAGCATTCGGCCTCCAGCACAAAAATTTTTACACATTGCAAGGAGCAAAGCATGTTGAAAATTGCTCGGCCCGAGTTTAAAATTGTCAACGGCTCGCGCGGCTTGACTCGCAGCTCATTCACTATCCAGCCACATCGAGAAGTGAGCTGATCAAACCGAACCGAGCCTTTGGCTCAACAACCAACACGGCTCGAGCCGTCGGCTCAGTTGAGCTCCATAGATCCGAGCCAATGGACTCGTTTCAATCAAGCTGGCTCGAGCCAATGTCTCGCCTGAGTCTAGTCGAACCGAGTCGGTGGTTCATCCTAACCGAGCCGGCTCAAACCATTTGCTCAATTGAGCCGAGTCGATGGCTCATTTCAACCGAACCTTCCGAGCTGTTTGCTGAGTTAAACCAAACCGAGGCGATTAACATCATTACACGGGCTTCAGCTTAAGCTCACCTGAACCTGAAAAATGTGCACAAAATACGGGAGGTAATTTGTGATATCAAAAGAAAACAGAAAGTCGTTTTTGCATATTGTCGAATTCCGCGTCGTCCAAGAAACAGGGGAGCTAACTTGAATCGAGATTCGAATAATGATAATTGGAGCGGAACAGAAAGATGTGCATATACTTCGTGAGATGATTTGTAACATCAATAAAAGACAAATCCCTTTGAATGCTGTGGAATTCCGTGTCTTGCGACGCCCATCTAAATAGAAGGCCATGGGGCTGTTTAGATTCTGCAGTGACGTCACTACGAGTAGGTACAAACAAAGGCGATAGACTTCTTAGAGCGAGTGAGTGACAGTTGTTCATGTGTGTTAAAAGCGAGTGGTGAAAGAGTGAACGCGCCCTTTTAGTTGTGCTATGTGTGTGTGTGGTGTTAAATACTATAAATTGTTATTGCAAGTACTTATAAATATAATTCGGAGGCAAAAGTGCATTTTACTTGAGTTCCTAATTGTAAAGTGAATTACCGAAACAGTCCAAAAGTGAGTGTATTTCAGTTTCAGTTGAAGACAATCCATGAAAGAAAAGGGCTCCATATTATCACCCCGGACAATACTTCATGCGTAATTTAGTAGGGTAAGCCTGTAGTTCCTTTCCCCTCAAGACAGTTCTTAACAATGATTGATATTTATTAAGTTACTTCATTTTTGAGTACCTACGATATTAAGCTACTTCTTTGTAGCATTGTTCACATACAAATACAGAACTTTCAGATTTCCTATACCCTTAAAATAGGCAGGATTTCAACAAATTGTCCCTTCGAATCCAAATGAATGATCCGGAAGCTATGTATAGTAATTTGATATAACCTTCTCTGCAAGTAGGCAACGAAAATCTATTACATCTTCCTCAGATTCAATGATTATAATAATAATATTATTAAAGTAACGGATCAATAAATCACTACCTTGAAATAGATCTATTTAAATATTAGCTTCTCATATTCCCTCTTCACCACAGAGGCCTTATGACATGTATTTATACATTAATTTCGGTTGCAAACCAACATATCCTAGTAATGTAGTTTGTCTAGTGCATGAATTTCAAGAGTGCTGAATATATACCCACTAGGCTGCTAATATGTATCAACAAGCCTACATGAATGAAAAAAAAAACAATAGAGGGATGATTATTTTTAATGTATGATGGAACATTCACAATGGACAGCCATATTTGTTTACCATATACTAATTATAAATAGAAGCAACTGAAGTAAGTATCAATAACGACTAAATAAAACAAGCTTCAATAATTTATGTGGTTAAGAAGGCCAGTGAGTTGGTGTGGTTACTTAGATACTATTATTTTCATTTGTATAACGAATTCAGAGTGCGAAATCCTGAAACGGAAGAAATTTTTCTCCACTTAAGATATTTTAAATACCCCGCCCAGTAATAAGAAAAAAAAAATGAAATCTTTGAGTCTTATGTCCTACGATTATGCCGGTTAGGCTAAAGGAGACGGTGATGATGAGTAATGAATTGAATGGTGGAATAAAGAAAGTGGGAGGAAACGGGAGAACCCGAAGGAAACCCACGCACACGTTGTTTGTCCACCACAAAGTTCACTTGGCGGGGGGCTGGAATCGAACCCGGAACACCAAGCACCAGAGGTGAACGCTCTACCAGTAAGCCACCGCTGCCCCCCAGTAATAAGATGTTGAAGGTTGAATAAAATGACACTATTCTCAGTAGTTAGCAAATTAATTACAATAATTCATATGTAATTAACGGGTGAACTACTAATATGGGAAGTCCGTGGTGTACACAAAATTTCACGAAGAAAAGGATTATTATGATCAGATAACTTTGCATACAGAATTCCACATTATGTAATAACTACGAATGTTCATGTATGTGAATTCTGTCAAAACATTCCAATGCGAAGTTTCTTCTTCTTTCTTTTCAGTCCTACACACACATTTCGATTGTGATGATTTGGCGTTGTCCAGTTGTTAAGAGTGTGGGTTACAAGATGTAATTTTTATTGAATTCTGCGACAATCTTACTAAATTCCGCGATAATCACTGATATATTTATATATAACAGTTGTTTTGTTTGAAAGAGCATAAAATAAGCTTTCCAACGATATATCGCATGCCTAATTTTGGAAGAATAACTATTTAAGATCACCCAGTATGACCTTTTGACCTTGAACTTTTGAGAATGCATATCTTCGATTTTTCTAAAACTTGCATATGATTTACACACAAGCTTACTCTATAACATAACGGAAATAGAAGTTGGGACAGTAATGGGAACTTCAATAAAATTGTTATTTTAGTAACAATTTGTTTGTACTAGACAGACTTTTAATGTGTAAAGCAGTTTGCAACACTGTAGCATTGCACAACAGCATGATAGATTGCGCAGTCTTCTGCTACAGAAAGGTTTGGAAGATTGAGAGGTGTGGATACGTTAGTTAGAGGAATGTGTTGATAGGGGACTGAGTCCACACGTTCAAATGTGCGATTGAAGTGTTTATGTGATGGTGCTGACTTTGTACTTGAAAACAGAAGCTTGATTGTGGTGTCCGTTAAGTCAGTGTTCCAATGGTCAGTCTTATTTAACGAATTATTATATCGGAATATTGTCATCGTCAAGATTCAAGAAAACAGTTTGCTGCAATGCGTTTAATATAGAAGGTCATGGGAATGTCAAAACAAATTTGAGAAATGTGCTGCCGTGGATGATTTCAAAGTGTTCATCGCTAAAAGATGGATTTAAAATTTGTGATTCCTGTCGTAAGAATTTAGCAACACCTTGTGATGCTAGTACGACTCCTGTAATAACAGGGAGTGTGATGATTAGCAGCACCGATGCTGGAAATAGTGATATTGAGCAGTGCGTCAAAGAAAGTGCGTTAGAATCTCTGAACCGCAGCCCAAAAAATCACAAAATTATTAGAATTTCTACAGAGTATGGGAAGCAAAATGCAGCAGAAGGTGAAATTATAATGCAGTTGAAAGAAAAAATTCGAACAGCGGATAGAAGTGTGCAAGTAAAATTGCTAACTGTACTTCCAAAAAGTTGACCTGTCAGAAAACATCAGCAAGAATTTCACTGGACTAACTACATGGCTCGTAAAGTAAAATAACTTACTCATCAACAATCTTCATATCTTCAGGATCTGAAAGAAAAACTTCTTGAAAAACAGTGCATTGTTCTTTCCGATTTTGCACAAAATTAGTCTTTCGTTTTCCTAGAAGCGTCATAAGGTTTCCACTGGAATAACGGTCAAGCAACTACTTTGCTTATACTCCAGAAATCCACAGACGTCTACAGTTATAACTGACAATGTGATCGTCGGCTGTCTCAAACATGATACAATTTTAGTGCACCTATTGCAGAAAATACTTATTACCTTTCTGAGAGAGAAATTTGGTTCTGAATATTTAACAAAATTATTCTATTTCTCCGCTGGAGCAGCAGCTCATTACAAAAATCAGAAGAACTTCATCAATATTAGATACATTAAAGCGATTTTTCCGTACCTGTTGAATGTTTTTTTTTTTTTCCGCCGCACATGGAAAAAGCACGTGTGATAGACTCGGGAAACTTGAAAGACACTTGCAAGAGCAAGTGTGAAAAGACCTTTTAGTAATCAGATAATAACACCAAAACAATTATATGATTGGGCAAGACAAAATATAAAACATATGGCCCTAAAATATGTCACTAATAAGGCATACAAAGCGCAAGCGTCACTCCTGGGGCTTTCGTGGTACGTTATTTTTTAAAAAAGCAAAATCTTTTCCAGCTTGGATACGGTAGCTGTCGCTTTTTTATTATTACATTAAATGCAGTGTTGCAAACTGCTTTACACATTAAAACTCTGTCTGGTACAAACAAATTGTTACTTAAAAAAAGCAATTTTATTGAAAGTTCCCATTACTGTCCCAACTTCTAATTCCGTTATGTTATAGAGTAAGCTTGTGTGTAAATTATATGCGAGTTTTAGAAAAATCGAAGATATGCATTCTCAAAAGTTCAAGGTCAAAAGGTCATACTGGGTGACCTTAAATAGATATTCTTCCCAAAGTAGGCATGCGATATATCGTTGGAAAGCTTTTTTTATGCTCTTTCAAACAAAACAAGAATCAGCTCTCTACGCTAATTAGATCAAGAGCAGTGTTATCCGAAAGTTTCGTGTATGTACCAAAGTGGACGATTTTTTCGTATTTTTGAGCCCCCATAATTCAGAAGCTTCGTCACACAGGAAGCTACAACTTTGCACAATTCCATATCTCGACAATCCCTACGAAATACTAAAATTTGATAAAAATCTAAGATGGTCGGGTTGTGGGCTTTGTTGATTTCACATGGAATGACCCTTATACTATATTCTGCGACGCAACTAAGTTCTTTTTTCGATGGAAACGATTGTTCTTCCCACGCAATTGGACAAAGAAGTCTTTCATAATGTTTTCATACATATATATCTGAAAGGTTAGCTCGTTTTGAAACGTTTTAGTGAGTGACGAAGCTTATCAGTGTTTCTTTCTGATTTATTAATATGCACATTATATATTCTACAATTATTTGGAACTGAAGTGAATTTTCTGATCATTTATGAAAATACTAGTTAACCAGATCTTCCACAGCCAGAACGATACGAGCCACTTCGTTTTACCAGTTCGTTAACTGTATGTTCACACGCGCGAATTATCGCAATGTCCCGTGCGTCGTGGCAAGTGGACTAAAATTAACATCAATTTTCCGTATTCTTTTGCATGTACATACATACAGGTATAACCTGAGCTCTTTTGAGAATGAACTGCCAACATTGATCTTTTGAACAATGTTGCTCGAATCTCAAACCTGTAATTTCGAGGAGTGTTACTCCACGTTTCGAGGCAGCAACTACGCACGTCGCGTCGAGCAACAAGTATGATGAGCTAATGGGCGCAAGCTATTAGCCGGTGAAGGACGTTTTTTTACGGCTAGCCCCAATCAGTAAGTCCTACGTTCACATGCCGTGTGCGTCAAAGTTATAAACGTCCTCCAACATTATCATTCCACTTTGGAGAATATCTATTTTTACCAAGGATTAACGTCGACATTTGATGAAAAAGTAAATTGTGATTTTATTAATGGAAATAATTAAACATGTGCAGTGTTAAGTGTTGTCATCGTTTCTCTTCATTATTTTCTTTTTTAATAGTATTCTAATAAATAAGTATAGTCATTTAACCCCGTGTGTTTTCGTTGTGTGTATGAGTGATGTTTGTGTGTGTTATGGTCTGGATGACCGTCTGATCTTCGGTGAGGTTCTCAAGGCAAGGCGTCTTAACCTTTCGGTGCCTAATTCTCATCTCATCATTGACACCAACGAGCAACTCGAAAATGATTTTGTAATCCCTTCTTGGAGAGATCTTTAAACGTCTCACCCAGGTAAGTCCAGGTCTCCGGAAGATGCTCATTGGCAGGACAACGGAGAACACAACCACAAACAGCAACTCGACCAGGCGATCACAAATAAATGGCAGCCCGAACAGACCCACGAATCGATTACAAGATCTACAATGTATGTCTCATATAATCTCGGTTCTGAATAAGAAAGCTAAAATTCACATTTTATTTGATTTGGTGTCGTCTCTCCCAATTACATCTCAAAACAGATTTGTACTACTCTCCCCAATTACCATCAAGCAATATAAAGTTGGCAGATAATTTCTTCTGAATCGAGACCAGAAACTAGAAGACAAGAGGATACGAGAAAAACTTTTTAGATAATTCTTTGAAAATCGAGACTAGATGAGAATTGTACAAATATTGACGATAAGAGAAATTCTTATTTCTCGTCTTTCTCGTGGGGAATACTACTCTACTTGGGATTGAATTATGGTCCTTACAAGAGATGTGAAGACTGTGCTATTGACCCATCAATCTTCTTCCTTCTTTCTAATACGGAAGACTTGATTAAAGTAGTGGTATGTTTGCATAGTATTACTCACGAGACGAGAAATTAAGTTTTATGCTGTCGTCTCTTAAATTAATTGTTGGCTTCTCGTCTCGTTGTGATTCTCGACGAATTGTTTCTATTCTCGTTTTATAAATGTATGGCCTGGTTTCCTTCTTAATTTTATCTGGAAATTAGAACTCTCCCGCGTCACGAGATGTTCACTATGAGTGTAATATGCCGACATTTAAACCATATACTTCTCGTCTCACCTCTTATTGAAACATACACTGCTCGTCTCGTTCCGAAGGTGACACGAGAAATTAACTGTATCTTGGACATTACTTTTTCGATTCTCCAAATTCTAAATATCTCAGGCTCTTTTCATGCTTTGTTTCAATTTGGTTCGTCAAGTATTCAAAAGATATGCTGAAATAAAATATTCCTCTTTGAAACAATTTCTTCCTAATGAGATATGTCTTCTAAACGAAAATTTCTCTTTCTTCCATGATACAAAGATTTTAACAGAATCTGTTGTTTTAAGTGTTACTAAGTACTAAGAGAATGTTTAAACATTCTCTTGAGATTTGTCAGAAATATAATTTTTAAGATTTTTTATATGATACGTATGTTTCTTATTACTATTATTCTCCCCCGAACATAACAGTTTTAATGTGATGGAATCAAAGGTCTAAGTCTTTTTCTTTCTCCTCTTAGCTCTCGGTGCGTATCGTTTAAAATTTATATATATATATACAAAAATACATTTCTGTAAAACGACTTGTTTTTTTGACTCTGGTGTTGAGCTGGCCAACGCTGCCCAGCATATTGTACGGTGTACGCCTGCTTGTCACTACTTTATGTGACGTCACTCGCTACGACGAAAGCCTTCTGTTGAGACAGTCGTGGTCGTGCGCGGTGCACATCTTTCTGATCCACTTGTAATTTCAGCAGTCGAATTTCGATGCCAAGTTGGCACTTCTGTCACTCGTACTCTTCACGGAAATCGACAACATACAGATTACGATTGGTCTTCTCTTGATGTCATTAATCACCTCTCGAAGTATGTCCACATCATTCTGTTCTGTTCCAATTGTCACGAGTCGAGTTGGGATTCCAAGATTGTACCCCTGTCAATCTTACATGATGCGGAATTCGACAATATGCAAGATGACGTTTGGTCTATTTTTGATGTCATGAGTCACCTCCCAGAGTTTTTGCCCTCCTTTCAGGTTCACCCTGCATACTTATATTGCTTCTCACGTCATTTGAAGCTGACTTGTTTAAAACGAGACGTGATGTTAGAATTGTTCCTTCTCGTGAGGAACACTAAAAGTACTCAACAGAACTGCTTATTGTCACTGCGTCTGTCACTTCCCAGTTTAATGAGGTCATAATTTCAAAAAAGTTAAAACGAGCTGAATGAGCGAGCCATTTATCAAAGTCGACTCGACTCGAAACTTGAACTCAAAAACAGCGACTGGGCTCGGAACTCTACACGTGAAAATTAGCTGTTAAACGAATCTAAACTTCATTCGAATTCGAGTTCAGTCGAGTTTTAGCTCGTCTCGTGCCCATCTCTACCCACTAGCGCCCAGGAGGTTATCAGTGGCGACAGTATATCGAAATAGACCAATATTAGTGTCAAACCGTTCGTTCTTAGCGTCGGTAAATTAACTGGTAGCAGTGGTAATGCCATTTTAGTACAAATTAACCCCCAGCGTTATCATAACTATTCTTCTCATGAGAGGAGGCAGACATAAAAATGATTAAAAATAAGACGGTTTTGGGTCGCTTAGATAAAGAGTGGTACTACAGATAGCATGTCAAGTAAGCCCCAATTAGCACCCTGAAAGGATGTGTGAAATTGCGAAATGTAGAAATAATTGAAAATCAATAATGTTTCGAATCCGTATCTTTCGGGGTCTGCAGGTTCATTAAGAGCAGTTCGGAGGAGCTTTTAGTTTGAGATCAGCTTGTAATAAAGGTAAGACCCCCTAGCACATACGCGAGAGTGGAAGGGAGTAATATATGCAGTGATTTTATATGATTGATATTAGTGTAGAGTCAATAGTTTCGGGATCACAGAGATTGATATTAGTGTAGAGTCAATAGTTTCGGGATCACCGAGATAAATAGCAACACTACTGGAGAAATTTGTTTTTAAGCCATTAGTATCCCGTTGTTGGTAGAAATAGTGACGATAAAATTGATTAGGTGTGCCTAAATTGATTTTCGACAATCCCTATACCATTTAAGTCCAAGTTTAGCTTCCATTAGTACCCTGTGTTGGTGGGAAAGTGTTAACATTTAATAGGAATCAAAATCGAGGACATTAGTTTGGAGGGATGGAAAATAAAATGTTTCAATTGACTGAGATTAGTGTCGAATTTATAATTTGGGTTGTAAATCTGTTATATTACCTACATTGATTGTCGACATTTCCTATACTATTCAAGTCTCTAAGTTTAGCTTCCATTAGTACCCTGTATTGGTGGGAAGGTGTTAATATTTAATAGGAATCAAAATCGAGGATATTAGTGTGGAGTGAAAAAGGGATGGAAAATAAAATGTCTCAATTGACTGAGATTAGTCTCGAATTTATAATTTGGTTTGTAAAATTATTAGATTACAGGCGCAATGGCATTTAATGCCACGTTTAGGCGTGAACGAGCACGTCGAATGGATTCTGAATTTATAGGGGCAGTATCGAAGGCGTTGCTCAGAGAGGTACGCGTATTTTCATGTATGTGGATAAAAGTATATTCTAGCGTATTCTTGGAATGTCTGGAGCAACTTGAACGAAACGTTGGAGAGTTGTTACTTTCAATATAAGAAGAAAATATTGTGATATAAAGATACTTATAGTTATGGAAATTGGGGTGGGTAGTGACATGTAAAAATAATGCAAAACGACTGATTGTAGTGTGTTATCATAGTTTTCTCGGTCGCTAAGATGAATAGTGATTTTCCCACTGGTGTTTACATCCAAATTTATTCCCATCTTAAGAGGATGAAGGGGAGATCAGCAAAATGTCAAAAATTATTGCAATTATTGTTGACTTCATACTATCCGGGAAAGCGTTTCTAATAAGTTTGTAGGTTAGTTTGGTTTCACTTCAAGATGTGCAGTTTCTGCCCACTTTTAAATCATATCAACTTCTCACCGTGAGAAGAAATGCCCATCTGAACCAGTGTGTTTCAAGTCAATCTTCGCAATCGAGAAAACTTGAGTTGATGTATGTTTAGTTTTAGTGGGTCGGAATTGGTCACAAAAGGTCAGAGTGATCCATAATGGATGGTGTATCAAAATGTGTCTCAGCGGGTCAGTGTGTCGTGGATCAAGTTTTGATTGCCCACGCTACCTCAGTTTAAAATTGTACTAAAGAGCAGAGGCTCGGAAGATGCACGTCGGCAATTTTACACAAATTTTGCACACCCACCAGGTACAATACCAGGAAGCAATAAATCTGAAATGGTTCATTGTACCTTCTAATAGGATTCGGGATATAGGGATTTGTCTGATTGGTGAAATTAAGACCTCAATGATTTATCCTTCTGCAAACGAGATTTCATCCATCGTTTCCGTGGAGTCCTGGGGTACTTTTTTTAGTGTAAGACACATTTAAATGTATACAAATCACGCACATATTTGATTTAGCATATTTCGTGGGAGTAATTTTGTTGTTCCTTGGTGTTTCGTTGCGTCTCTGCCGCTAGTGGTGTAATTTTCAAAACTTAATTGAGGCACGCGGATCGTCTCAGCTGTGCCGATAATTTCTTACGAGAGATCGAAAGTTGTCTATCGGTAGTCCACCGACGCTTACGGCATAAGGGGAGTTGTATCTGAAAAATAAAATAATAAAGAATCCATAAAGTCCGTTGAGACCCCTAAAAGTCTGAAGCGGTGAAACAGATGTCAAAGCGAGAAAACGTGTATTTGCTGATCCTTTAAGTAACGATGGGGCAAGATGAGTTTTATATATGAGTAGAAGAGACAATTCGGCATAAACTTTGATAATATCCACCGTTTCTTTTTGTTTGTTTTGGTTTTAACTTTTCCAATTACTTGCTTAGGTAAGGGCTAGCCCCAGTAGCATTCCCTCCATTTCTGTAGTCTAGTGAGCGTGAGCCCGGGTGAGCGCAAGCCTAGTTGGGAGAAGTGGCCGCAAGCGCGAGTGAGTGCGAGCCCAGTTGGGAGAAGTGATCGCAAGCCCGGGTGAGTGCAAGCCCAGTGGACAGAAGTGAGCGCGAGCCTGAGTGAGTGCGAGCCCAGTTGGGAGAAGTGATCGCGAGCGCGAGTGAGTGCGAGCCCAGTCGAGAGACATGAGCGCGAGCCCGAGTGAGTGCGAGCTCAGTCGAGAGATGAGCGCGAGCCCGAGTGAATGCGAGCCCAGCTGAGACAGGTGAGCGCGAGTGACAACGAGCCCAGTCCAGAGAGATGAGCGCGAGCCCGAGTGAGTGCGAGCTCAGCTTAGACAGGTGAGCGCGAGCCCGAGCGAGCCCAGTGGAAAATGGCCACCTTTGGTGCTAACACGACTACTCTGCTCACGTTCCTTCTGAAGAAATATAATTGAAGTTCCTTTGTTATTCGTTGCAAATTCTGTGGCTTTTTCTTTTTACTACGGATGGGAGAAGTTTGTTCTCTGTCTTCCTTTTTATCGGAAGGGTTAATTTACATATCTAAATGTCCTTTTACGTATGGAAATGTACATGACCAACAAGCATGTGCTGACACGAATATATGGTTTTGAAGTATTGTATCATTAAATATTTCAATCAATGTTGCTTTTTTCTACTCTTAATAAGAAGTATTATTATATTTCACATAAAAGAAGAGCACATCTAAATTTTTTTCTGAATTGCAAACGTTGGCTTGCAGCTTCGAAACTGGTTTGTTTTTCCTAAATTACCCGAAGTTGCACTTAAAAATTTTTACCTCAAAACAGCAATAAAGATTGGGCCCATTCATTATGAAACAGCGTGTACATTTTAATTTGTATTAAATATTTTTACCAAGTTAGTAAAAAAAATAGATAGTTTACAACAGCAACTTCTCATCTCCCGTGCACATCGATACTTCTTACTGTTGTAGTACCTACAGAAATGATTCTATATCATGTACGACTGGTAATAGAACACACAACAAACCGACGTCACGAGAATTCACACTCCATGTTGGAGTGTGAACACAACATAATCTGGGTTTGTTTTGTGTTCTATTAGCAGTTGTACATGATATTGAATCATCTCTGTAGGAAGTACAACAGTAAGAAGTATCCACGTGCACGGGACATGCGATATGTGTTTTCAATTCCCCCTAACATAGTCGTACATTAAGTACAAGGGCACATTATTAATCTTCCCACACGATATAAAAACAGATATTCCTACAAAAACACCTTAAGTACAAGGGCAGTTAAAAGAATGCAATATAAAAAGAGAGGAAGTACAATGGTAATATTATTTTGTCGAATACAGTATAGAAAAACACATTAAGTACAAAGGCAAATTTTAGGAATGGAACGAAAAAGAGAATAACGACCAGGATGCATTCATTTTCACATATCGTAAGACGGGCTTACTTTGGACAAAATGTGAAGATTTTCATAGTCCTCTGTCAGCAAGACCATGAACAGCAAAGAGGAAGTTTCAACTGCCACCGAAAGACAGAACATCTAACTGCATTTTGGCTATAATATTTGTAGATACCATTAGTTCTAATTACCGTGAAGGTTCGTTGTTGTAGAGGTATGGAAAGCAGTCACTGTAAAGGCCGCCAAAATTTGAAAAATATCACGTACAACAATTTTCGTCAAAATTAAGTCAGTTTCGTAGAATACTACTGTGTATAATGAAACTTCACTCACAAAGGCTTTCGTTTTTTTTTTTTTTTTTTTTTTTTTTTTTTTTTTTTTTTTTTTTTAGAAATAACTAGGATTTTGGGAGGGCTTGCAACTTATACGCATAGAAATGACTAGCATTACATATTTTTAAAATGAAATCATGCAATTTGGGTGGGCTTAGGCTCAAAGTCCCATATCCCGTAAATTTTCCATTAATTAACGTTGGGATGATATTCTTGGACATAAGGAATAACTAAGGCAAATTGGTTCACAGGGACTTTTTTTTCTGTTCCTGAGTTGGCATTTGTGTGGGACATATGCTGAACTATTAAAATGAGGTTCCTGTGCCGGGACCAGTAAATACTTAATTTTCTTCAGAAATATTGGTAATTCATACTAAGTGTCGATATCAGTACCCTCATTCTAATATCAATATTTGTAAAATGTATCCAGTTACGTGTAGAAAGTAAAATGTATAAATACTGAAGGGAAAACATTGCACAGAAACGTTATATTCATATCTTTATATCCATTCATATCAATATATTCATATTTCTCCTCCTTTGCAACACGGAAAGTTTGTCTCGTATACTATATTTGAAAAAGTTTCCGGAAATCCGGATTTTATTACGTTTCTTCAGTCAATATCATATTCGTAAATGGCATTTTACTCTTGCACTACTTATATTTAATTTTATTGCATTACTTACAAATATTGGTTAGTTTTACTTGTTTGAACTGAAATATTAAGCTAAAAAGTTATTTAAAAAAAACAGAATCTCGCTTTACTTGCGTGTTCTTAACATCTTTCGATATATTCGCATAAAGAAATGAAATGCAATCTTTCAGTTTTATGCCTCACGCTTATGCAGATTAGGCTAATGCAGACGGTGATTATGAAATATAAATTAAATGTTGGAATGAGGTGCGAACAAACGGAAGAACCCCGAGAAAACCCGCGAGCTCGATGTTGTGCACCACAAAGTCCACACGACGCGAGCTGGGATCGAACAAAGGACCCCAATCACCGGAGGTGAACGCTCTACCACTGAGCCACACCGACCCACACCTTCGCCTAAAACTCGTGGCTAACACCACTGATGTCCAAGAGCGTAAATTGTAATTAGCCACTATAATTATTTGACTGCGTTAACAATCGAAAAATATATCGATTATACTGTACTGTGCTGTACTTGACACTTTAATGACACAAATCTACTTTTATATCTTTATTCTTTCGAGGTATGCCAGCTAAGGAAGTAAACTCTTTCCACGTGTGTAATCGCTTACAAAAATCCAATTCATTAAAAAAATAATCTTTTTACCTATTCAGACGTTTGCTTGGCAACCGAAATCTTTTAATTTAAAGCACAGTTAATGTTCACAGTCGATGTACAACAGAAACATACCATTTTAAAAAAAGCCATATTTAATATTGTTAATATAGCATTAAAAACAATATAAAGATATAAAACTTGTATTACAGATAAATAACTATCTAAAAACGAAAATAAACACACACACATTACAAACAACACAATATGTAAAAAAAAAAAAAAAAATCGGCAAGAGTTTACTTTCTGCCGACCAATGACTGGAACCGATTCATCTGACCTAACCTAACCCACGCAAAATATCACTGATAAGGACAAAAGGAATTCTTATCCAAAAATGTTCCGGGGTACAAGAACCATTAAAAAAAAGAATATCCAAGACGTACGATAACTAATATCACTTTTTTCTTTTTCCTTTAATAATCCTTCTTCGTTACTTTTTCTTTTGAAAAATTAGTATATTTATATTCAAAGTTAAATAAAGAAATAATTGAACCGAACATAGGTGCTTTATTCTGAGGTATGTGTTTCTCGCAAATACAACATTAAATTTGCGTTCTTATGTTCTACTTTGTTAAATATAAGTCGCACTCTACAGGACGAAATGAATCAACGAAAAGTTTGAGGAGTTACCTGGAAAGTCTGTAAGTGTATAGCGTTATATCACATGATATTCACTCTCGATGAGTGATCCTATGAAATTATTTTTGTTTACAGCATCCTGTATTTCGCTGAGAATTATGTAAGATACGTGGCTACTTGTGCGACATTATAGCTCTGCATTCACTTGGTCGAAAAACAAAACGACTCTTTAATTTTTACTGAATGTATCAACTTAGTCGATTAATTTCTTTCGATTCTGTTCAATTGTTCAACCAAAATAGTATTCTTCACTTTTTTGCTCTTCCTTTGTCTTTCGACAGTGTTGCCAGATACGAAGATTAAATAGTAGCGCGGTTGTGCTTCAAAAGTAGCGGATTTGAACTACTTTTAGCCCATACATAAAAATAAATTACATTGCAGATTTTTTAGTAATTATATATATATATATATATATATATATATATATATATATATATATATATATATATATCCCTTTGGGGTACTTATGGTACAATTTGTACCACACGCGTGTTTCATGGTACATTGCGTTATAACTATCCTATTTGAGCTTTTTCGTCCGTTTTTTTCCAAGTCCAGAGTAGTAATGGGTAAATTCCCGGGAAGATATTTTTCGGGAATATTCCCTGGGAAGATTCCCAAAATGAGAATTTATCCGGAAATTTATGTGTAATCAGAAAGAAAATTGCATTCTATTACTATATTATGATTTCAAAGTTGAATTAATTTTTATGTCACAGCATATTATTACTGTTGTCCCTAGAGAAGTCTTTAAAATGTATATTCTGAACGATGTTATGTTATTTTATTATTATTCTATTATATTTAGAGTGTACGCGTAAATGGATATTTATTTACAATAGGTTCGTATGAAAGTAAATATATTTCAAAAATTGTATAGTAAGTCCACATACTTTTAAACCGCTAAACAGTTTAAATTTACATGTAAGTGGCTTTTCAAAACTTGACTCTACTACTGATATTATAAACATATTAAATTTTTCAATGTTATAAACAATTTTGTTAACATTTTTGCATAAATATGTATGTTCACAAATTTGCAAGATACTTTCTTATCTTTATAATTTTGCATGTTACATTGCCACACACGACCTTTCCTCCTGCCCATTTCTCAATATTTCGTGCGTTCATTCACATGTAAGAGAAGTCCGAGTACCTCTTCAGAAATTCGAGTCAGAGAGAGGAGACAGACCGACGTCTATTACTAACGGTGGTTCAGGGTTTATTAATAGTACTTCAACTCTGTTTCTACATAAGTTTACTTAATTCTAAATTATTTTACAAAATGGTTCCTTTTCATCATTTGTAATAGTACTTTGCTAATTTTGGCTATTGTTTAGCATTAGGGGTCAGCTTTTGCACCTACTTTTCTGCGATATTCTATTCCGATGGGATTGTTTTACGGTTTCATACGTTAAATTACGTTACCAACATTAAATTCAGACAGCAATGCAGAGCGAGCGTTAGCGAGTGAAGGCGGGCTAAAGCCCCGCAGGGCACGTTGTTTTATATCTTCGTTACCAACAATTCACTTTCTTTTCTCACATAAATTACTTCCACTTATCTTTACGGTTTGTACAAATCCCCTACTGCCCTAAAGAAAAAAAATGTGTTCGATACTTTCTTGACTACTTGAACATCACTATCAAGTCATTTCTTCCGTAAATCATCCTACTTTTTGCTAGTTTTGGCCCCACAATATAAACAATTAGCTTACTTTTTAGTGCAAATTCAAATGGAACTTAAAAAATCATATTATTAGTTATATAAAGTACAGTCAAAGAATTTTGAAATTTTAACCTCCAAATTCTTTAAAACCTAAAAGTGAATAATAATATATTTGAAATAAAGTAATTAGTGATATGGTTCTTATAATTTGGAAGATAAAGTAAACAGTTAGAAATAAATTCCTTCCCGGGAATTTATAGGGCAGGGAAAAAACCCGGGAATATTCCCATTTTTAAATTCCTTCACACCGGGAATATTTCCACTGCCCATCACTACTCCGGAGGCATTGTAGAAGACCTTGCGTATGGTTTCACACCTTCCTGCGTCAAAACATAGGAGGTGATGACGTCATAATTTTAAAAATATATTTTCTTTTATATGTTTTCTTTTTCGCCTATGTTCATTATTTTTGGCGGGCTTATTTTTCCACGTAGAAGTTTGAAATTTTGCACAAACATTCACTCCACCGAGTAGTACTTACCAGATTTTTTTCAGATTTCTGCGTTAAAACAGGGGGGATCCAGAGGGGCAAAAATTTGAAAAAGGGATATTTTTCCCAAAAAATCCCGCTCTTCGAGATTTTCCCCCCTTAAATACATGATGGAGACATACGAATGGCACCGCCTGAAAGGCAGTTTTATTCTGAAGAGAATGATGGGCGAAACATGACCCTAGTGTAATTAGGGAAGTGTCAGGGAATTTTTATCAAAATTTTCTTCTGTATAGGGGAATTTTGGACATTTTCGGTATTTTTGTGGGCTTATTTTTGCACCTAGAAGATTGAAATTGTGCACAAACATTCAATCCACCGATTAGTATTTAACAGATTTTTTTCATATTTCTGTGTTAAAACAGGGGGGTACAGAGGGGCTAAAAGTTGAAAAAGGGATATTTTACCAAAAAATCCCTTTCACGGGATTTTCCCGCCTTGGATACATGAAGGAGACATGTGAGTGATAACGCCTGAAAGGCAGTTCTATTCTGAAGAGAATGATGTGCAACCCATGATCCTAGGATAATTAGGGATGTCTCAGGGAATGTTTACAAAATATCCCTCTGTATACGGGAATATGGGACATTGTCGGTATATATTTTTTTTGGCGGGCTTACTTTTGCACCTGAAAAAATGGAATTGTGCATAAACATCCAGCCCACCTAGTAGTATTTATCAGATTTTTTCAGATCTCTGCGTTAAAATAGGGGGGTCCAGGGGGGCTAAAAGTTGAAAAAAGGGATATTTAGACCCAAAAAGTCCCTTTTTGGGGATTTTCCCGCCTTAGATACACGATAGAGACACGTGAATGGTACCGCCTGAAATGCAGTTCTATTCTGAAAAGAATGATTGGCGGATTATCCTCCTAGGGTAAATAGAGATGTCTCAGGAAATTTTTTACCTGAGATCATGGTGTTTTGTGGTAATTTGGGGCATTGTGGGGAATCTTGATAAAATTTCTCCCGCCCTTAATATTCAATATAGAAACTTGAAATTTGCCACACACATTCAGTATACCAAGTACTATTTATCAGATTTTTTGAGACCTCTACGTTCACACAGGGCCGTTCCAGAGGAGCCCAAAGTGGTAAGGAAATTTCCTCGAAATTTTCCCTTTGACATCACTTTTCCCTCTCCTGGTATACGGTATTAGCATGCAAATGGTACCATTTGAAAGCCAGCTCCATTCTGAAGAGAATGAGGTATAAACCATGATCCTAGGATAAATAGTGACGATCCAGTAGCTGCTTGACTGAAAGTCTAAAAATACAACAAAAACCCCGGTTCCCGAAAGGGATATATATATATATATATATATATATATATATATATATATATATATATATATATATATATATATATATATGAAGACATGGTGTCTTGGCGTAGCGACTTCAGTTTTGCTTTCAATTATATAAGTTATTTAACGGAAATTTATTTATACTTTACTTTTATTTAGGTTAGGTTAGATTACATTTTGTATTGTTAAATCTGGTTAGACGAAATAGGGCAAGTTGGCTTAATGAATAGGTTGTTTTGGGATAAGATATGTATAATTTACGTAGAGTAAACATAAAATATAAAATTAATGATAATTACCAGCGATTCACTACATTACAGTCATATTTGCATTGCACAACTCTTGATCAATAGATATAAGATATAAATATAATGAACACACAATCAGTTCCCTCGGAATAAAAATCACATGCAAATGAGTGCTCAGTATAATGAGTAAGCTTAATTTATATTCATTTTTTCTGTCCCAGCAATATTTTATATATCGTAAGATTAATTAATAATATAATAAGTACAAAATTATTTATCACTTATTTTTAAAATTGTATATAGTCTCCTCATCTTCGTTTTCAGCTGGTTCTTTTTGATAGATTGATGAATTAAATCTGAGGATTTTTATATATATCGGTCTTAAAACATCATTTTAACTAGGAGAGTTAAAGAAAGATGTTTTAGCCCCATTCTCTCTCGGAGACTTGTTTTAGTTACAGGTACTCTCGAAAACACTTTTTCAGCTGCTGCATTGCTAATTGGCAAGCTGTATATAATCAGTGCAAATTGAGACAATTCATTAAGAACGAAATCACTGGCAGAATTCTCAATGATTATTGCTTGCACCAAAAATCTGGTGCATTTGTCGGTATTCCATCAGCAAAAATTTCCCAGTCCATCGTCAACAGAGAACGCCAATGATTTTCTATTTCATATATCTGAGATCTCAAATGGACACTGATTTTATCAATTCTAACGGTGGAGCGAAAAATGCTGGGCGAGTGTGACAAAAAGATTTTAGGAGAAAAGTTACGAATCTTCAGTAGAATCTCCGTATTTTTGGGAATACGATTTAGTAGTTCCTCGCCATCGTTTACTAACTTATATAGCTCCAAATAGGAATCACTACGCAGAGCAGATCTGTGACACCAGTTATATGTCTCTCTGACAAGTAAACCTTACGTTTGGGTGAATCGAGTTGCTGACTGAGACACACATGAAAAAGTAGTACTAAATGTGATTAGTATTTCAGTGAAGTTTTAGGTGCGAAGCTCCAGGGGTTTAGGAGATACAGCTACCAGAACATCACATGGAAGTACAGAATAGTCTTCATACAGTTGGAGGTAAAAGCTCTGTAAGACCTCTTGTAACGACAAAAGATAAATAACAAATATATGGGTACATATTAGGACTAGGGAGAAGTCATATAGTAAGGGTATATCTGACGGCGGCCATCTTGAAATCCGCCATTTTGAATTAAGGTTAAGTTTTTAAAGTAGGAATAGGGTCATGTGATACATGATTTAAGACTCAAATTTAATCAGAAGAACAATGGTGACGTTAATTTTGATTTACGCGCAATTGGTAAAAAGTTACAGGGAAATTAAATATTGTTGCAGCATATGTATTAGTTCTTTACCCCACCTTGTAAATTTTGTTTTAATGATAATAATTAAATAAAAAGCAGGTGGATAAATATTAGGTCTATGGTAAGAGTTGCCTTGATGGCGGCCATGTTCAAATCCGCCATTTTGAATCAGACAAAAGTTTTAAGCAAAACGCATAACAGTGAGACCTTATTAATAGCAAATTTTACCATAACCATTTTTAACAACTTTTGCTTTATCATTAACCAGCACAAAGTTAAATGGATCGTTTCTTACGACTACTGCTTTGACGGAATTGTTAACGACAAATGTGTCAAGTGTAACTCGATTGCCTGTGTCAGGTGTGCTCACTGTGAGCAGAGCATTTGTGCAAGTCATGCACTCTTTTCTGAACTACATATTGATTGTACTAATTGAGGACTTTTCTGGAAAACACCAAAGACCCAAGTTCAATTATGACTCAGTTCCACTTTGGTCATTTTTATTTAAATTAGCAACTTGTTTATGCGATAACAAATGCTGGTTAATGATAAAGCAAAAATGGTTATACCGTTGGATTTATGGTAAAATTTGCTATTAATAAGGTGTCACTGTTATGCGTTTTGTTTAAAACTTTTGTCTGATTCAAAATGGCGGATTTGAACATGGCCGCCATCAAGGCAACTCTTACCATAGACCTAATATTTATCCATCTGCTTTTTATTTAATTATTATCATTAAAACAAAATTTACAAGGTGGGGTAAAGGACTAATACATATGCAGCAACAATATTTAATTTCCCTGTAACTTTTTACCAATTGCGCGTAAATCAAAATTAATGTCACCATTGTTCTTCTGATTAAATTTGATTCTTAAATCTTATATCACATGACCCTATTCCTATTTTAAAAACTTAACCTTAATTCAAAATGGCGGATTTCAAGATGGCCGCCGTCAGATATACCCTTACTATATGACTTCCCCCTAGTCCTAATATGTACCCATATATTTGTTATTTATCTTTTGTCGTTACAAGAGGTCTTACAGAGCTTTTACCTCCAACTGTATGAAGACTATTCTGTACTTCCATGTGATGTTCTGGTAGCTGTATCTCCTAAACCCCTGGAGCTTCGCACCTAAAACTTCACTGAAATACTGACCACATTTAGTACTACTTTCTCATATGTGTCTCAGTCAGCAACTCGATTCACCCAAACGTAAGGTTTACTTGTGAGCAAATAGTCTATGTTTCCAGATAATTCCTCTGATGCGTGTGAACAGAATAAATGAAGAGAATGCATTGCACTTCATTAATACTGTATTGGGGTTATTGTTTTTCATGAGTATGTATAGAGAATTATTATTATCACGCAGGTTAGATGCACCATCATTTCCAATACCAAAGCATTATTGAATATTGATATCAATACCAGACAAATAATGTTTAACAGCATCATGCAGTCTGTAGTTGTAACTATGACAGGAATTAATCCCAGGAATTGAGATACTGTTCGATTATTCTTTGACTTACAATATCTAATACACTAACACAAAAATGTTTACAAGAAATATCGGTTGATTCAGCAATGATAAGATAAAAGACATGATCTTTAATTTTATATATGAAAATAAAAAAGTAGCGTATTTTGAAGAATTATTATAGCCCACAGATAATTACAAGTAGCCCAAAAAGTAGCGTGTCGCCCAATTCGAAATTTTTGTAGCGAGGATACTTAAAAATCGCCCAATCCGCTACTTGTAGCCCAATCTAACAACACTGGTTTCGAAATCGTGCCGCAATTTCAAACAGTGATGCCAACACGAGCGAAAAATCCCATGTTGAGGGAAATTTTGACATTGAATGGGATAGAGGGATTTTTCGTCGAAGTTGCCAACACATATGGGATTTTTCATTACAGGTATAATCCACGCCAACAAAATTCTCTACGAGCGAAAAGTATTATACATACTGGGCTGTTTGCAGAGTCTTTCTGACGCAGGATTAGTGCATTACTAAAGAGTTCGACTAACATTAGTTCCGTGCAGTAGTCAGGTCTTTAATACGACCAGTGATAAAAATTTTCCGGAAAATTTTCCGATTCATAAAAACATACTCCACTTATTCCTACATCGTTGTTTAGCCGTGGTGTGAGATGGAAATTTTTCTTCTATTTTTTTCCGGAAAATATTCCGTTCTTAACAAATATCAGTGATCAAGTAACAATTCCTAAGTATTCATAAAATGGATTGGATTCATATATAGATATGTTAAAAATTGAAAGATCGTTTAAAGAATCTGAAAATTTTCATAGCTCAGACAATTTTCAGTACTATGTAGGAACAAGTGAAACAACTTTTCATGAACCGAAAAATTGTCTGCCCTGTACAGTGATGAAAATTTCCGGAAAATTTTTAAACGGAAAATTTTCCGATTCATAAAAAACATGCTCCACTTATTTCTACATCGTTGTTTAGCCGTCATCTGAGATGAAAAATTTTATTCTATATTTTTGCGGAAAATTTTTCGTTCTTAACAAATATCAGTGATTAAGTAACAGTTCCTCAGTATTCATAAAATTGATTGAAATCATGTATAAAAATGTTAAAAAGTGAAAGATCGTTTGAAGAATCTGAAAATTTTCATGGTTCAGACAATTTTCAGTACCATGTAGGAACAAATGAAACAATTTTTCATGAATCGAAATATTTTCTGTCTTGTAAGGAAAAATTGAAAAACTTTATGAGTCGGAAAATTTTCATCATTATGAAGCAAAAAGTAAAACAAGTGCTTGAGAATCGGAAAGTTTTATTGCTCTGTAAAACCAAGTGAAAGGAATTTTGATGAATCGAAAAATTTTCCTCACGATGTAGATACAAGTGAAAACACTTTTCATAATCCGGACAATTTTCGATATTATCTATAGTGATGTTTGGTGGAAAATTTTTCACTATATTTAACAGCACATTTAGCTATAAAATTCATTTCCTGTAGAGGAAAGTTAGACAGCAACAAATTATCATTTTCCAATTAGCTTTCGAAAACCAGAAAATTTTCTAAGATTTTAAGTTGGGAAGTAAAAATATACAATATTTCTCTCTCCATCTGTATGTGTGTGTGTAGATGTGTGTGTGTGTGTGTGTGTGTGGTGCTGCATTATCATGTTTGTACAAATTCATGCCTTTGTAGGCCTTGGTAGGCTTCCGTTTTATGTCTCCTGCTGTATTACAGCGACTTTGCGTATGTATGTGATGTGTGTGGTGGTGCATTATCGTGTTTGTACATAGGTTTGCCTCTGTAGGATTTGGTAGGCTTCCGTTTTGTTTCCTGCTGTATTATTGTAGCCCTGCGTATGTACGAGGTGAGTGCGGCAGTGCATTATCATGTTTCTACATAGGTTTGCTTTTGTAGATGTTGTAGTCATCCCTTTGTGTTTGGTGTTGTATTACTGTGGTTATGCCTATGTATGTGGTGTGTGTGACGGTGCATTGCCAATGTTTTTGTGTGTTGGGTTGCATTGTGTTCATTTGTAAGCATCCGTTTTGTGTTTGCTGGTGTATTATTGTGGCTCTGCGTATCTATGAGGTGTGTGTGTGTGTGTGTGTGTGTGTGTGTGTGTGTGTGTGGTGTTGCATTAATATGCGTGTGTGTACATATGCATGTCTGTATGTACGGTTATGCATTATCCTTTCCGATGGTAGACAACCATCTACCTGTATGTACACCTTGTCTCAAAAAGGTTGAGCGCATTCTTTATTAGTGTTTTGAGGCAAAAATTTTCTAAGTCCAGCTTCGGGTATCTTCGGAAAAAAGTAAACCAGGTTCGAACCTCCAAGCCAGCCTTTGCAATCGGGAAAAAGTTTGCAGATGTGTTTTTCTTCTTTTAAATATAATAAGACTTGTTACCAAGTGTAGAAAAAAGCAACATTGATTGAAATACTTAATGATACAATATTTCGAAACCTTGTATTAATGTCAGCAGATGCTTGTTTGTCATTTAGCTCTTCATACGTGATGGAACATTTAGATACGTAAACGAATCTTTCCATATGTAAAAGAATGCTCAAAGTTAAGACATAGAACATAATTCTCGCCTGAGTACTAAAATAAAAGTCAAAGTAGAACAAAAACAGCGTTTGTAGTGGATATGAATGTCATAATTATCTTGAGAACCGTTATACATGTTTCGCTAGAAGCATGTTTCCGAAAGTCCTTGTGTTGGCTCAATGGTAAGGTGTTGGATTTCAAATCTTAAGGTTACGAGTTCGATTCCCATCTGGGTCAACGATTTCTTTTTATGAAATTGTATTTTCCGCAATACATGAAAAATTATATAAAATAATGACATTAAAATATATCAGTTGTATATATATCACATAATCATTGCAGAACATGGTAATTATTATGTTTAAAATATAACATCTGAGATAGGTAGGTGTTCACAGTAGGTCGGTATTATATATAAGAATGTTAAATACAAGTTAGGAAAATCGTTCAATAGCAATATATAAATTATGTAGTGTATTTATTTGCAGCTATTTGTCATTTAGAGGGTATGTCTTAATATTCATATTACAGCATATCATTTATGTCCTTGAAAAATTATTCGATGCATAAAGAGAGGGTATAAACAGAGAATACAAAGTCGCAACGCTCGCAAGAAATTCATGAACCCCAAAGGTCACGTGAGCAGACTGGAATTGTCCTTATGAAGCATGCCACAGCAGAAAGTCTTTACAAAGATTTTCAATTCAATTCCCATTGGCGTAACTAGGATATTTTCCTAGGGGGGGCATGGTCCATTATTTCTGAAAAATTGGAAGAATATTTTAGAAGACCTTATTATGATGTTATGTATAGTCTCCCTTACCCCGCACTCATTATCAACTCCAAGTTATTTAGTTCTAACACGACACTGTCATGTAACATTTCAGTGAAAATTTATTTTTTAGAAAATTACTTAAAATTGTATATTCCCTATGTTCTGATGCTACTAAATAACTATCTAAAATCTACTCTAATTTTGAAAACTCATAATTTTCTATTACTGTTTTACTCGTGCAATTCTGAGCGAAAATACATTATTCGTAAACGTTAACTGTCATGCTCTCAGTTTACTCTTACACAGGGGTAAAAGTGGGTCTGAAAAGATAGGGTGGCGGATGACGTCACGCCATCTCCCGTGCCTATCTTTGCCTATTGCATTTTTAGGAAGTGGAGGGGCACTGTAGATAGTTTTGGAAGTGGGAGAACGGTGTCCTCCCGTGTTCCCCTTTATTTTTACCCCTGCTCTTACATCTTATAGAAACACAAATAAATATACAAGCAGTGACATAATTTAAAGTTATAATTTTTTAAAAATCAGTCATGGGCTATTTATTGTCGTTTACTAATGTTGCACTTTAATTACATAAATCTTTGCGAACAAAGAAATTCAATCAATTTTTATACACAAAACATTTTTAACTAAAAAACAGAAACAATGGTATACAAAACAGTGGTAGAAATATAGTTGGCTAACTTCCCGAAAAACTTAAATATATATAAAAAAAAATACAATTAGAGTGAAGCAGATCAACAATACGGGAGGAGAAGACATGTAGACGGACTTGAGGGACTCGTTTTCCTATAAAAGATATTTCCCATTATCTTTTCAATTAAATATTAAATTACACACCTTACAATTTTCGGGAGGACGTATGATAAGTGGCCCTGATGGACAAGCAGATGTGATTGTATAAATTAAAGCAACAAACATTTAATGGAACAAAGATTTAACCAGCAGAATTGATTGATAATAATGTTGATCACAATATTTTAATAGAGAGAGAGAAAATATATCAACACTCGTAATATTCTTGAATTACATTATGAGCTTTTAAGCGTATTGTTGTAGTTACATCGTTAGCGTCAACCGTTGGGAAATGTCATTACAGCCAGGGGACACCCACGAAGATATTCTTGAATTACATTATGAGCTTTTAAGCGTATTGTTGTAGTTACATCGTTAGCGTCAACCGTTGGGAAATGTCATTACAGCCAGGGGACACCCACGAAGAGGTCCACCGGACCCGAACCATCAAAAAAAAATTAATGATTGTGTTTTGTCTGTACCATGGAACGAACACTCATGGAAAGTCCATCCAATTTGGATCGCATGAAATCTTAGTGACTTGACATACATACGTGCACTTCCTTAATAAAACTTTACTTGACTTAACAGTGAAATTATTAGTAGTTTATTTCCGAAGAACAAAGAAAAATTTAAATATTTATATTGGCTAATCAGTAAGCGCAAGAATTTCTCTAGATTAGGGAAATTTTCCTCAAACTACGAACACTGCTTGTTATTGCTGCGATACCCATGTAACTTTTACAGCATGAAACTAAAATATCAGGTTATCACGAACATGTTTTTTTCTTTAGCATGGCACAAATACACTCCCTTTTCGAAAGCAAAATATAAAAATTGTTCATGTTGTGCACAACTTACGCTACTTGGAAATTATTTATGGTTTACTCGGACGCAGAATAACACCGTGTCTGTGTCTTGCAATATTGTTCCCCTCCCAACTTTCGACACTCTGAACAAAACTTTCTGGGTGCGCACCTGATTACAGTTTATACCTTAAGAATGTAACTACAAACTTCAGTTCATAAATAATACTAATACTAATACTAAGAAGAAGGAGAAGGAAAAGCAACAAACGATATTGAATAGTGACTTTTGAATGGGTATTATATGCGTAATTGCTTCAGTTTAGCAGTTCAAGAGTTCTGCTTCTTTTTTCTTTCCTTTCTGTTTTTTTAGTGTACCTTAATAATTTGCTCTGAAAATCGTAACTGTTCAAACATTACTACAGTATGCTATAAATAAAATAATAACAATAAGACTGATTTATGACACATATATAAACAAGAAAAATGGGAATGCAGCGTAGGATCGACACTGCGTAACGTCGACACTGCGTACGATCGAAAAATTCAGCTCAAAACCTGTTTCGATCCTACGCAGTTTCGATCGTACGCAGTGTCGATCCTACGCAGTGTTGATTCTACGCAGTTTCGATCCTACGCAGTTTTGGTCCTACGCAGTTGCCCTGAAATAATTTAAGTTTTAATCATGCGCTAAAATATATATACATATATATATATATATATATATATATATTTTCTCTCTCTTTAATTTGTTTAACCTGTGCAACTATAAATTAGGGTTATATTCATGGACTAATTTCTAATTTCTTAAAATAGTAAAATTATGGTTTACCATGTTCTTATCTCACACCCTTCATGTTCAATCCCTCTTGTTAAAAATACAGAAAACTTGAGGACTGAATAAACCGTGATGGTGCTTATATAAAACTGTAGAATTTCAAGAATATACAAAATCAAAAGCTCTAGGTGTGCAGCCTTTAAGTGTATCATATAAATCTAAGTATTTTTCTTATGTTTTATTTTAATTTTATTTTGTTCCAAAAAGAGGGTATGGAATATTTTGAAGTAAAAATACTACATAGAATTTTGCTACTTATTTGAGTATTTTTTTAAAAGAAGTATTTACTTTTAGTTTTGGCTGGTTTACACCAGATGTTTTTCTTCTTTTTTTTTAAATAAACAACTGGTTTAAACCGAAAAAAAAATAAAAGGTACGAAAAATGAGAATCGTGTGAACTTCATGGTGACGCTTCCATACATCAAACCATCTGCATTAGTTTTATTTCCTTTTCACCTTTTAATCAAAGTGTCCCATGTTCAATTCTCGGTCGAACCACAACCCTTCTTTCATGCGTAAACAAAGTCGCGGTTCGGATGTCACTTTAAGCGAAAGTCTTCTCCTTGATAACCTCGGTATTACGTAAGGATGTTAAGCCTGAACATACGAAACGAAACTAAATTGTATATTTCTGCATGCCTGAATGCCTGTTGTTTTATAAAGAAGCCAAGGTTGCTTAAATATACTGATATAAATTGACAAAATTTATCGATTGCCTACGTAGCTTCCAACATTAGCTTGGATTGTACTTTCAATGATATGTACGCACTAATTTGTAATTTAATACCTCAGTTTTAGCGTACTGATTATGATACGTTGACCTTTAAATTTTACATGCAAAGCAATAACAGGATTTTTTTCCGTTATTGTTTTACATTTAGAGTAATGACGGGATTTTTCCGATGGCTAGGGCGGGAGATTCTCAATTTAAGAAATTTACTGACCGGACTTCTTTAAGCTTATGTGACCTCTTCCAGCATAACTCCGTTGTTGCATAATAACACCAAGGCGAAACAAACTTATTTCTGTCAACATGTAATATAAATACATAAAGCAAAATATCTAAACCCAAAAAAACCTGGTTTAAACCAAAAAAGCCTAGTTTAAACTCCCCCCCCCCAAACCGGGTTTTTGGTATTTTCAAAAACAACCATGGCTCTTGCCAACCCTGCTTACTTTTGTATGTAGGAGGTTAAAAAAAATCTTATTATATACATTGGTTAATCCTTTGGAATTCATAATGTAAATATGTTGAGAAGTAAAACTGTTTGAAATATCTTTTCGAAATTCATGGTTTATTTTCGAGGTTTTATATTATTATCGGCATCAACCACTAATGACTTTTTGTGTTGTAGAGAAGCGAAACAAAATCTGGTTTATCAATTTCAAGCAGAATTTTCAAAACAGACCAAAATTTCCCAAGCAAAAAAGCGAAGCAGAAAAAACCGAGTTTTTTTCAAAAAAAGCCGTTTTTTTTCGAGCCCTTGCATCTCTATTATTTCGTAAAGGCTGTCAGAAAGTTAGAGAAACAAAAGTCAGATAAAGATTCATATGCTGTTCTATGTGTACTTGTCTGCGTAATATGAATGAAAATTTATATTATTTTATGTACAGCTTAACGACCTAATCATCAGTTATTCATATGTATGTCAACAACGTTACAATATTGTACTTCGCTTTGGGAGTTTCTCATTTGTACACTTAACCTCAAATCGATTTATAATTGGAACACGTATCCGTGGGAGTAGGAGCATTTCAATGTATTCCGTTACATTTCACAAAAATATTTTTAACCGTAAAAGATTCGAAATTAAACTACTACTTAAATAGAGAATAAAATTACGAAAGTTTACAATTATTACTGGAAATCAACGCTGTCATCCATTTTGAACATTTTAAAAGAACATAGTTTCTAATGTATTGAAATTTCATTTCTTATGAATAGTTTGAAACGTTGTAAATAGTTGTAAAGAACCTGGAGAAAATTCATCAAAATCCTCCTACAATGGGGAAGCCGTGTTAGACATGGAGTTAGTGGATGCAGATGGTGGCATTGGAAAAGTCCGGGTCTCCCGAGCACAGTGGTGATATCAGAAACCGGGCTTCAGCCATGAGGCTCCAGAAAAATGGGGTCCCGAAGTTTTGGGCGCGGGTTCTTTCTATACGCCTATTAAACATGGAATTGTCAGAAACTGGGCCCTGGCCTCGAAGCTCCAGAAAATGTGGTTCCGAAATGTTGGGCTCGAGTCCACTCTATTTCTCGTTTAAGCATGGAGTTGTTGCATATAGATGGTGACGTTGGAAAGATCCGATTCCCCTCAGCACAGTGGTGGTCAGGAATAGTGATGGGTAAATTCCCGGGAAGATATTTTTCGGGAATATTCCCTGGGAATATTCCCGGGAAGATTCCCAAAATGGGAATTTATCCGGGAATTTATGTTCAATCAGAAAGAAAATTGCATTCTATTACTATATTATGATTTCAAAGTTGAATTAATTTTTATATCACAGCATATTATTACTGTTGTCCACAGAGGATTCTTTAAAATGCATATTCTGAACGGTACTATGTTACTTTATTATATTAAACTGTACGCATAAATGTATATTTATTTACAATATGTTCTATCAATTAAATATGTGTGAAAAAACTATATAGTAAGACCTAATACTTTTAAACCACTAAACAGTTTTAAATTTATATGTAACTGGATTTGCTCAACTTGACTCTATTAGTGATATTATAAACACATTAAATTTATAGATGTTACAAACCAATTAGATTGGATAAATGCTAGAAGATACATGTCTCACCAATTTATCAACATTTGTTCATACATACTTATGTTCACAAAATTTGCAATATACTTACTTATCTTTATATTTTAGCACGTAACATTGCCATACACGACCTTTCATTCTACCTATTTCTCGAAATTCCGTACGTTAATTCACATGTAAAAGAAGTTGGAGTACTTCTTCAGAAATTCGAGTCAGAGAGAGGAGACAGCCCGACGTCTATTACTAATGTTGGTGCGGGGTTTATTAATAGTACTTCATCTCTATTTCTACATAATTCTAAATTACTTTACAAAATGGTTCCTTTTCATCATTTGTAAATTAGTACTTTGCTAATTTTGGCTGTTCTTTAGCATTGGGGGCCAGCTTTTGCACCTACATTTTTGCGATATTCTATTCTGATTCGTTTATTTTATGGTTTCTTGCGTTAAATTACGTTACCAACATTAAATTCAACCAGCATTACAGAGCAAGCGTTAGCGAATGAAGGTGGGTTAGAGCCCCGCATGGCACGTTGTTTTCTAACTTCGTTACCAATAATTCACTTTCTTTTCTCACATAAATCACTTCCACTTACCTTTCCGTTTTGTATAAATCCCCTACTGCCCTAAAAAAATGTGTTCGATACTTTCTTGACTACTTGAACATCACTATCAACTCATTTCTCCCATACATCATCCTACTGTTTGCTAGTTTTGACCCCCAATTCTAAACAATTACCTTACTTTTTAGTGCAGATGGAAATGGAACTTAAAAAATCATATTATTAGTTATATAAAGTACCGTCAAATAATTTTTAATTTTTAAGACTCTAAATGTTTTAAAATCTAGAAGTAAATCATAATATATTAAAATAAAGTAATTAGTCATTTGGTTCTTATAATTTGGAAGATAAAGTAAAGAAATTGAAATAAATTCCTTCCCGGGAATTTATAGGCCAAGGAAAAAACCCGGGAATATTCCCATTTTTAAATTCCTTCCCACCGGGAATATTCCCACTGCCCATCACTAGTCAGGAACCGGGTCCCCACCATGGGGTCCCAGAAATGGAGTCCCAATGTTTTGGGCATGAGCCCCTTCTATACCCCTATTAAACATGAATTGTTGTACAAAGGTGAAAAACTTGTATCTTCCTAAAAAAAAAAAAAAAAAAAAAAAAAACTTGTATCTTCCTTATAATTATTAGATAATAATCTCAGTTCCTAAACACCTATAAAAGATACCGAAGTTATATTTCAGCAAAAAACAATTACCATAAAACATCTATTTGCATGTGCAATGACTGAAATGTATTATACTTTGCTTCCCTCCCAAATAAATTCATTTCACCATTCCATTTATTCTCATCATCTGCGTCTCCTTTAGTCTACCCAGGATGACAGTCGGACATAAAACTTAAAGATTGCATTTTCATTTTCACATTTGGAGACCCTGTATCTGTGTTCCTTGAGTGCCCCAAATGCTAAATAATAATGGGTTGGAAGGCCCATGAAGTTTAGTACCTGGTACACCCATTATCTCAACTTGCCCAAAAAGTTAAGGGCTTACGTTAACGCCCCAAAACTTTGGTTTTCACACCTTATTAACTATATTGGCCCAAAAGATGAAATTTGTTAGCCCGTCGATCTTTATCTCAACTAGCCCAGAAAGTTGGGAGGCTCTGGTGAAGTTAGCCCCCAAATTTTCGGCGCCTATATCACATTAACTATGGGAGAACGAAAGCTGAAATGTAGTGAACATGCGAATAAAATGGAGTGAATTATACGTTTATTTTAACAATCATCTTTAAGTATCAAGAAATTCACATTTCTTGTGTGAAGCTGTAGACATCAAGTACGATTCCAGTACAAACTGTTATTCTGGAAATAGAAACGAAGATGTCACAGTAACACACTTTCCCCAGATTAAAATTAAAAACCTATATGAGTAAACCAGGATGCTTATTCATATATAAGCCCAGAATTAGAAAGTTTACTCGTCCAGTCTTATTCCATTTCACACGAGTGAATAGTGTGTCGACGCCGTCGCTCTGCGCGAGGACTCATAGGACCCGGCGCCAGTCTTCAGGGATGTAACTTCAAGAATCAGAGGCCCAAGGTAGCTGATCCGGCCAGTCCGAGTGTCCAGAACCGCCTATACCCAGGACGACCTACAGGAAGGACTCCAAGGTTTCAGTCCGATCCGCTGAAGGTAGACACCAAAGGACAGCCGCCAGCCGAGTTCGAACCCTGGACTACAAGGTTCCAAGCCGAGCAGCGAGATCAGCGAGGCAACGCCAGTGAGGAAAGAAGAAGAGGATCCAATTTCCCCGGCGGGTTTGAACCAAGGACCTCGTCAACCGAAGACAAGTGTTAGTGCGTCGTATAAACGTTCCAAAAGCAGTAACAGATTCGTAATCAGCAGCCAGCCCCTTGGACAGCATCAGGCAGTGATATACGTGAGTAGACAAAACCATATTTGAATTGTTTTCTCAAAGAGGTTCATTTGAGGAAAAAGGAAGTCATCACTCTATGACTACACATAGCCTTGCATTGGCATGTTTTAACTCTCCCGTCTCGATCTAGCCTTCAGCTAACGAGACACCCGGTCATAAACCGAGACCCTTCTGGTCAATGTGTAGACCGGTGTAATCATAAATTTAAATTCTTCCCCTTTGTTTAAAGAACTCCGGATCTTTCAGTTTAATCACCCATCTTACCATCATCATCATCTTTTTTATAATAAAATATAAAAACCAACCCTTTAATCTTTTATTTACGTGACAGGCATCCCACTGATGCATCATTGACTTTTTATAACGACGGTCACAGCATCTAATTACCGTTATATGGCTCCCCGCATTAATTAATAATAGAGTATTTTGGCTTCTTTTTTCTCAGATTACCAAGTAATCCTGATTGTATGCTTCAGTAATCTTGTATTTTACTGTGCTACTGTACTTTTGGGAACTCCAATTTTTTTTCTCTCAACCATTTTTTTGTGTGTGGCATAGTTTTTTATTAGAGATAATTATTGGAGAGAGAAATTTTAGAGATGTCAAGACATAGGCAGACATCCCCACATCCCCCACAAACAACGACGGTTGTTCTGCCGTCATCGCCCCTTCCCACCTTTTCGGCGTTAGAAACTGAAGATCCCCAAGATTTCATCGATTCATTTAATAGTCTTTCTGAATTACACAATTGGGATCATCAAAAACTTCTAAGCGTTTTGCAATCCTCTCTCCATGGTCCTAGTAAGTTTTGGTTTTTGGCTCATAAAGAGACCTTTCGCAATAAAACGTGGGATGAAATAAAAACAGATTTTTTGAATGAGTTTGGTGCAACTCGCAATACAATTTCACGTTTCCGTGCCTTCAGGTCACGTGTGCAGAAACCAGGAGAACCGTTAACACTCTTTCTATACGAAAAGAAATATTTATCAGATCTTTTGAATAGCAATATGCCAGATAAAGAGTTTATTTTAGAAGCTGTTTCTTCTATGTTACCGAGATACACACAGCAGTTCGCGCAGTTGTCTATTAATACATTTGAAAAGCTTATTTCAGAAGCTCGCCTGCGGCAAGCAGCCGACGAATTAGGGGCAGATCAGAAACTGGGACAGGTTTTTTCCCCTCCCCCCCTGCTGTTTCAACTCAAGACACCAGTGAAACTCTGAAAGAAATAGTTTCTCAAATCCAGCATTTGCAACTACAGTTCAACAAACATATTGAGTCGCAGGAACGGGTTCACTTTGCTTCTAGTAAAACAGACAAGATTGATAGGAAGTATGAGACTTCCACTACGCATCGAAGCCGTTCTGCATCCCCTCAAGCTACAAGAACTGTTCGTAAGCAATCACATTCCCCTACTTCGCGCGCTGTGTCCTCTTGCTGCGATTGTCGTTGCAAGAGCAATACTCCTTTTTCTAAGCGGCAAAGTGGACATTCCAACAGCTCTCAGAAAAAGAAAAACGAGAAACGCAAAAAGAAAGGGAAATTTAACAGAAACAATCAATCTTTCCAGCACGCCATGGCGGTGCAAGCACCTTTCTGGCCTCCACACCCCTGTTTTTTGCCAAATTTCCCAGGTGTCAATACATTTGGTGCAAATTCCCTCCCAGCGCTTCCTTCACAAACTTCTTCAGTTCACATTACTGATCCAAAAAACTTGTGAAGGGGGGTCGTGGACCCCCTCCCCCACCACCATCAACTGTCATGCACTCTGCCCAGAGTCCACCCGCTCCTCCGGCCTCCGTAACAGTTGCTCAGGCAGGTGAGTCGCTCACTTCTCCTCCAGCCAGCGTGCATGTTCCCTCCCCGTTTTCCCATTCACACCCTCCTGTTCATTCTCCAGTGAAAACAACCCTCCCTTCTCGTCACTCTGTTTCCAGCACACAGCACACTCCTGCTTATGTGTCCCAAACTTCCGTTGACACTCCTGTTAGCGAGACGCCTAATAATAATAACAATAACAGTAAAGAACAAATTATCTTACCATTAGTACACAGAGGCGACCTAATGTTTATTCAGGGAGATTTAGCAGGTAAACAAACAATGTTTCTCCTCGATTCAGGCGCTGAGTCGAATATTTTGAGTTACTACAATGTGCCTCCTGGCGCGAAACCTTTTGAGATGCATACTACCGTGTTTGGCATTGCTAATACTCCGATTCAGATTTCTCAAGCGTGTGTCATCCCGATAAAACTTAATAATCGATCTTTTTCAGTTTTGTTTCGGTTAATTCCTCTTAGAGATTTTCCGGTTATACTTTCGAATACGTTTCTAAAACAACAATCCGCGAGTATAAATTATGAACGTAATACAATTACGTTGCAGCATCACGGGTTCCGGCCCACTTACCAAAACAGTTCGGTTGCCATGGAAACGAAATTAACTAATTTGCTTTCTTTTCACGTTACGAATAATTGTGATTTTGTTCTAAGTACTCAACGTACAGTTCTAATTCCACCCCGAACTGCCATGTTAGTTCCTTTAATTTTACCACTGAACATCACTGCAGAGGATTTGTACATTCACTCTCCAATTGAACGAAATTTGCATAAATGTGTAATCGTGTGTACTGTAGCGAAAACCACGCAGCTTTTTGTACCAGTGGTGAATGCGTCACCAGTGGCTCGTTATTTTTTGAAAAACACGCCCATAGCGCTAGCAAAAGTTTTTGATAAACAAAATGACAAGCGTGTTCAGGTGAATACAATTAAGAAATTGTACACCCCCACCCCAGAACAGGTTCGAAAAGCTACGCGTGAGAGATGGAACAAAATAGCGCATTTCGTGGATCCATCCAAGTTTAACATTGACAATACCCTACCACTGAACCAACAGGAACAGTTACGTGAGTTGCTAACGCGTTATGCAAATGTGTTTAAATGGCACCCAGATGACTTTACATCCATTAATGCATTTGAGGCGAGTCTCAGGGCCATATGCATAGTCGACCACGTAGGGGTCCCCTAGACGAACCGTACCTGTGGGCTTCCTCAACCATACCCTTGACTGTGCAATGCATAAACGTCTGTGAAGTTGTCCCGCCCACCTAATGAAATTTTCTTTTTCTTATCTACATTGTTAGTTTATCGTTAGTTTACGTTAGTTTTGCTAAAACTATCGTTAGTTTTGCAAAAATAACGATTTTATTCGAGAAATAAATGGGCAGGCCAACTTCACGGTTCCCCGCCCACAAACGAATTTCAAAAGTTTCTCATATCACATCGTTAGTTTATCGTTAGTTTACGTTAGTTTTGCTAAAACTATCGTTAGTTTCGCAAAAATAACGATTTAATTCAAGAAATAAAGTTTCCCGCCAACTATGAACTAGCCCGCCCATATTGAATTCTCATAAAATTCGAACTCATATCGTTAGTGTAAGTTAGTTTTGCTAAAACTATAGTTAGTTTCGCCAAAATAACGATTTTATTCAAGAAATAATGTTTCCCGCCAACTGTGAATTAGCCCGCCCATATTGAATACTCATAAAAATCCAACTCAAATCGTTAGTTTATCGTTAGTTTATGTTAGTTTTACTAAAACTATCGTTAGTTTTGCAAAAATAACGATTTTATTCGAGAAATAAATGGGCAGGCCAACTTCACGGTTCCCCGCCCACAAACGAATTTCAAAAGTTTTTCATATCACATCGTTAGTTTATCGTTAGTTTACGTTAGTTTTACTAAAACTATCGTTAGTTTCGCAAAAATAGCGATTTTATCCAAGAAATAAAATTTCCCGCCAATTGTGAATTAGCCCGCCCATATTGAATTCTCATAAAATTCCAACTCATATCGTTAGTTTATCGTTAGTTTACGTTAGTTTTGCTAAAACTATCGTTAGTTTCGCCAAAATAACGATTTTATTCAAAAAATAAACTTTCACGCCAACTGTGAATTAGCCCGCCCATATTAAATTCTCATAAAATTCCAACTCATATCGTTAGTTTATCGTTAGTTTACGTTAGTTTTGCTAAAACTATCCTTAGTATCGCAAAAATAACGATTTTATTCAAGAAATAAAGTTTCCCGCCAACTGTGAATTAGCCCACCCATATTCAATTCTCATAAAATTCCAACTCATATCGTTAGTTTACGTTAGTTTTGCTAAAACTATCGTTAGTTTCGCCAAAATAACGATTTTATTCAAGAAATAAAGTTTCCCGCCAACTGTGAATTAGCCCGCCCATATTGAATTCTCATAAAATTCCAACTCATATCGTTAGTTTATCGTTAGTTTACGTTACTTTTGCTAAAACTATCGTTAGTTTCGCAAAATAACGATTTTATTCGATAAATAAAATTTCCCGCCAAACGTAAAGTTAGCCCGCCCATAAAGAATTATCATAAGTTTCCATCTCACATCGTTAGTTTTTCGTTAGTTTTGCTAAAACTATCGTTAGTTTCACAAAAATAACGATTTTATTCGAGAAATAAATGAGCAGGCTACGTTAACGGTTCCCCAACTACAGACGAATTTCAAAAGTTTTTCAGATCACATCGTTAGTTTACGTTAATTTTGTTAAAACTATCGTTAAGTTTCGCAAAAATAACGATTCTTTTCTAAAAATAAAGTTTCCCGCCAAATGTGAATTAGCACGCCCATATTAAATTCTTACAAAATTATAACTTATGTCGTTAGTTTATTGTTAGTTTTCGTCAGTTTTGCTAAAATTCACGTTTGTTTTGCAAAAATAACGATTTTATTCGAGATAAAAATGCTCCCGCCAAATGTGAAGTTAGCCCGCCCATAAAGAATTATCATAAGTTTCCAGCTCAAATCGTTAGTTTATCTTTAGCTTACGTTAGTTTTGCTAAAACTATCGTAAATTACGCAAAAATAACTATTTTATTCGAGAAATAAATGGGAGGCCAACTTCACGGTTCCCCACCCACAAACGAATTTCAAAACTTTTTCATATCACATCGCTAGTTTTTCGTTAGTTTACGTTAGTTTTGCTAAAACTATAGTTAGTTTCGCCAAAATAACGATTTTATTCAAGAAATAATGTTTCCCGCCAACTGTGAATTAGCCCGCCCATATTGAATTCTCATAAAATTCCAACTCAAATCGTTAGTTTATCTTTAGTTTCCGTTAGTTTTACTAAAACTATCGTTAGTTTTGCAAAAATAACGATTTTATTCGAGAAATAAATGGGCAGGCCAACTTCACGGTTCCCCGCCCACAAACGAATTTCAAAAGTTTTTCATATCACATCATTAGTTTATCGTTAGTTTACGTTAGTTTTACTAAAACTATCGTTAGTTTCGCAAAAGTAGCGATTTTATCCAAGAAATAAAATTTCCCGCCAATTGTGAATTAGCCCGCCCATATTGAATTCTCATAAAATTCCAACTCATATCGTTAGTTTATCGTTAGTTTACGTTAGTTTTGCTAAAACTATCGTTAGTTTCGGCAAAATAACGATTTTATTCAAGAAATAAACTTTCCCGCCAAGTGTGAATTAGCCCGCCCATATTGGATTCTCATAAAATTCCAACTCATATCGTTAGTTTATCGTTAGTTTACGTTAGTTTTGCTAAAACTATCGTTAGTTTCGCAAAAATAACGATTTTCTTGAAGAAATAATGTTTCCCGCCAACTGTGAATTAGCCCGCCCATATTGAATTCTCATAAAATTCCAACTCAAATCGTTAGTTTACGTTAGTTTTACTAAAACTATCGTTAGTTTTGCAAAAATAACGATTTTATTCGAGAAATAAATGGGCAGGCCAACTTCACGGTTCCCCGCCCACAAACGAATTTCAAAAGTTTTTCATATCACATCGTTAGTTTATCGTTAGTTTACGTTAGTTTTACTAAAACTATCGTTAGTTTCGCAAAAATAGCGATTTTATCCAAGAGATAAAATTTCCCGCCAACTGTGAATTAGCCCGCCCCTATTGAATTCTCATAAAATTCCAACTCATATCGTTAGTTTATCGTTAGTTTACGTTAGTTTTGCTAAAACTATCGTTAGTTTCACAAAAATAACGATTTTATTCAAGAAATAATGTTTCCCGCCAACTGTGAATTAGCCCGCTCATATTGAATTCTCATAAAATTCCAACTCAAATCGTTAGTTTATCGTTAGTTTACGTTAGTTTTACTAAAACTATCGTTAGTTTTGCAAAAATAACGATTTTATTCGAGAAATAAATGGGCAGGCCAACTTCACGGTTCCCCGCCCACAAACGAATTTCAAAAGTTTTTCATATCACATCATTAGTTTATCGTTAGTTTACGTTAGTTTTACTAAAACTATCGTTAGTTTCGCAAAAATAACGATTTTATTCAAGAAATAAAGTTTCCCGCCAACTGTGAATTAGCCCACCCATATTGAATTCTCATAAAATTCCAACTCATATCGTTAGTTTATCGTTAGTTTACGTTAGTTTTGCTAAAACTATCGTTAGTTTCGCCAAAATAACGATTTTATTCAAGAAATAAAGTTTCCCGCCAACTGTGAATTAGCCGGCCCATATTGAATTCTCATAAAATTCCAACTCATATCGTTACTTTATCGTTAGTTTACGTTACTTTTGCTAAAACTGTCGTTAGTTTCGCAAAATAACGATTTTATTCGATAAATAAAATTTCCCGCCAAATGTAAAGTTAGCCCGCCCATAAAGAATTATCATAAATTTCCATCTCACATCGTTAGTTTTTCATTAGTTTTGCTAAAACTATCGTTAGTTTCACAAAAATAACGATTTTATTCGAGAAACAAATGGGCAGGCTACCTTAATGGTTCCCCAACTACAGACGAATTTCAAAAGTTTTTCATATCACATCGTTAGTTTACGTTAATTTTGTTAAAACTATCGTTAGTTTCGCAAAAATAACGATTCTTTTCTAGAAATAAAGTTTCCCGCCAAATGTGAATTAGCACGCCCATATTAAATTCTCACAAAATTATAACTTATGTCGTTAGTTTATGGTTAGTTTTCGTTAGTTTTGCTAAAATTAACGTTTGTTTTGCAAAAATAACGATTTTATTCGAGATAAAATTGCTCCCGCCAAATGTGAAGTTAGCCCGCCCATAAAGAATTATCATAAGTTTCCAGCTCAAATCGTTAGTTTATTGTTAGCTTACGTTAGTTTTGCTAAAACTATCGTTAATTACGCAAAAATAACTATTTTATTCGAGAAATAAATGGGAGGCCAACTTCACGGTTCCCCACCCACAAACGAATTTCAAAACTTTTTCATATCACATCGCTAGTTTTTCGTTAGTTTACGTTAGTTTTGCTAAAGCTATCGTTAGTTTCGCAAAAATAACGATTTTATTCAAGAAATAAAGTTTCCCGCCAATTGTGAATTAACCCGCCCATACTGAATTCTCATAAACTTCCAACTCACATCGTTAGTTTATCTTTAGTTTACGTTAGTTTTGCTAAAATATCGTTAGTTTCGCAAAAATAACGATTTTATTCGAGATTTAAATGTTCCCTCCAAATGTAAAGTTAGCCCGCCCATAAAAAATTATCATAAGTTTCCATCTCAAGTCGTTAGTTTATCGTTAGTTTTACTAAAACTATCTTTAATTACGCAAAAATAACTATTTTATTCGAGAAATAAATGGGAGGCCAACTTCACGGTTCCCCACCCACAAACGAATTTCAAAACTTTTTCATATCACATCGCTAGTTTTTCGTTAGTTTACGTTAGTTTTGCTAAAGCTATCGTTAGTTTCGCAAAAATAACGATTTTATTCAAGAAATAAAGTTTCCCGCCAACTGTGAATTAACCCGCCCATACTGAATTCTCATAAACTTCCAACTCACATCGTTAGTTTATCTTTAGTTTATGTTAGTTTTGCTAAAATATCGTTAGTTTCGCAAAAATAACGATTTTATTCGAGATTTAAATGTTCACTCCAAATGTAAAGTTAGCCCGCCCATAAAAAATTATCATAAGTTTCCATCTCAAATCGTTAGTTTATCGTTAGTTTTACTAAAACTATCTTTAATTACGCAAAAATAACTATGTTATTCGAGAAATAAATGGGCAGGCCAACTTCACGGTTCCCCACCCATCCACAAATTTCAAAACTTTTTCATATCACATCGTTAGTTTATCGTTAGCTTACGTTAGTTTTGCTAAAACTATCGTTAGTTTCGCAAAAATAACAATTTTATTTTAGAAATAAAGTTATCCGTCAACTGTGAATTAGCCCGAACATTTTTTACTTCTCATAAAATTCCAGCTTATATGATTAGTTTTGCAAAGATAACGATTTTATTCGAGAAATAAATGTTCCCGTTAAATGTAAAGTTAGCCCGCCCCTAAAGGATCTTCATAAACTTCCACCTCGTATTCTTGTATATTTTTAGTTTAGGTTTGTTTCGAGAAAACTATCGTCAGTTTCGCAGAAATATCGATTTTATTCAGAAAATAAATGTTCACGGTTCCCCACCCACAAACAAATTTCAAAATTCTTTCACATCGCATCATTAGTTTATCGATATTTTAGTTTAATTTTGCTAGAATTATCGTTAGTTTCGCTAAAATAACGATTTAATTCAACAATATTTTCGACAGTGGCGTAGCCAGGATTTCGTTTCGGAGGATCCTGGGCCCTTCCTCGAAATGTTTTGGCTATTTGCAAAGTGGGATCACAAGTTTAGGTTATATTTTAAGGACCCCTACAAATTTTTTGGATCCATGGGGTCCTACCGCTGAAAATTTTTGGCAATATATAAACTGGAAAGGCAATTTTAGGTTTTATTTTTACAACGTTTAAAAATCTCTGGGGATTCATAGCCCCCGGAACCTCCCCTTGGCTACGCCGATCTTTCCCGCCAAGTGTGAAGTTACTCCGCCCACTAAGAATTTTCATAAATTCCACCTCATATCGTTAGTGTATATTAGTTTTGCTAAAACTATCATTAGCTTCGGAAAAATAAGGTAACCGCTCATCGATATGAACGATAATTAAGTGCATAAGAATAGTATTAGATCGGCGAAAATACACGCTTTATTTAATGAAGTGTGATTTTTTTCCTTATTAACCATGAACCTCTCAAAAAATGTCGCTTTATGTAGATTTGTTGTTGTTTGTGTGCTTTCTTTGAACACCAGGGTGTCAACAAAACATACCACTTGCTTTAATGATAAGCAGCTGATTTTTTTTTTCACAAAGAAATCGCTCAGGTGTTGGACATGTCAGGATAGTCATTATAAAACTGGGTGATAAGCAAGTCGAAAAACCTGTCGGCAACAGTAAATAATGATTCGAAACAATTGCAGGTGTAATATCATAAAATCTGTCGCCTTAATATTGAACAGTGGTTTTTAGTAGTTAGAGAGGTAAAGATAGCGTGAGGAGTCAGCCAAACCTTTGTGTGTGTGGAGTCAAAAGATGGTATCGTCAACAAACAGATGCATCACCATCTTATGAAAAAACTTCAATGTGGATTAGGATCATTTTCACGCATTTGCATTATTTACTTTTTTATTTACTGTAATTCAATCTGAGAGCTGTTAGAAATTTTATTTCATGTTCATTCTGAAATATTTAATTATTTTATTTATTGTAGTATCTTTTGGTGTGTGTTTATTAAGAAAAATATACTCTGATTTCTTATGACGAGTTGGATGGATGTTAGAGGCTGTGAAAACTAGTTGCTAATTTTAAGGTGACAGCAAGTTCTAAAAATTGCATAGACAGCAGAAATGTATACTTCATGTGTTATTGTCATAGACAGTCGAAGATGCTTTACTATCTCTGATAATTTGCACGTTTATTTTCGAATAAAAGAACATTTAAAAGAAACCAACAATAGTTTTAGTAAGCCCGACATAAATTTATGATATGGGGTGAAAATTCAGGAGATTTTTTACTTGCGGGTTAACTTCAGATATGACGGGAATCATTATTTCTCGAATAAAATTTTTATTTTTTGCGAAACTAGCGATAGGTTTAGCAAAACAAGTGTAAATTATCGAAAAGCTAATGCTGTGATGTGGAAATTTATGGAAATTCTTTATGAGAAGACTAACTTCTGTTAAAATAATTCGGTAGTTAGTGATCTCTTGCCTGTCAGATGACAATAACAGATTAATAATTTCCTTTTTCAACAAGCAAGACTTTATTTTACATGAATTAGAGGTTACAATTACAAATTTAGATTATGTTCTCTCGCAGGAGACCCTTCGTCCAGCTTAGAGCCTTATATGAATGACAGCAAGTTATGAAAATGAAAAATACAACTTACATTAAGTATGCTGGTATACCACCCATGTTATTGCAGATCTTGGTTGGTTGCTGAGAGATCCGTTGGTTGTTCCGAGATGATCCTTGGACCTCTCCCTTACCTTTTTATATTCTATTAATTTCGTCAGCCAAACCCTGAGGTTGTCCGTAACAGCCTTGTTTGTTCACTTAATTACTTCTTACGCTACGTGACTGCCGGAGAACCTCATTAGTCCACAATAAGTGTGACTGTTTATTCCAAAATTCTTTTGTTACCTAACTTAAGTACACATACATTTTATCACTAGAAAATAAGGTCAAAAAATCTTTTTTTGATATATTCTGTTTTAAAACCGTTAAGCTAACTTCTTTCTTTTCTTTTTTTTTCTCACTCATATGATAGTTTCATTACACTTCACAGTTGGCGAGAGATTGTATTTTTGCGAAACTAACAATGGTTTTAGCAAACCCAACGTAAACTATCGATAAACTAATGATGCAATGTGAAAGAATTTTGAAATTTGTTTGTGGGTGGGAAACAGTGAACATTTATTTTTTTGAATAAAATTGTTATTTTTGCGAAAATAGCGAAAATTTTGGCGAATCTAACCTAAATTAAAAATAGACTAACAATATGAGGGGAAAATTTATGAAGATTCTTTAAGGGCGGGCTAATTTTACATTTGGCGGGAACCTTTATTTCTCGAATAAAATCGTTATTTTTGCAAAACTAACGTAAACTAACGATAAACTAACGATATGAGTTGGAATTTTATGAGAATTCAATATGGGCGGGCTAATTCACAGTTGGCGGGAAATTTTATTTCTTGAATAAAATCGTTATTTTTGCGAAACTAACGATAGTTTTAGCAAAACTAACGTAAACTAACGATAAACTAACGATGTTAGTTGGAATTTTATGAGAATTCAATATGGGCGGGCTAATTCACAGTTGGCGGGAAACTTTATTTCTTGAATAAAATCGTTATTTTGGCGAAACTAACGATAGTTTTAGTAAAACTAACGTAAACTAACGATAAACTAACGATATGAGTTGGAATTTTATGAGAATTCAATATGGGCGGGCTAATTCGCAGTTGGCAGGAAACTTTATTTCTTGAATAAAATCGTTATTTTTGCGAAACTAACGATAGTTTTAGCAAAACTAACGTAAACTAACGATAAACTAACGATGTGATATGAAAAACTTTTGAAACTCGTTTGTGGGCGGGGAACCGTGAAGTTGGCCTGCCCATTTATTTCTCGAATAAAATCGTTATTTTTGCGAAACTAACGATAGTTTTAGTAAAACTAACGTAAACTAACGATAAACTAACGATGTTAGTTGATATTTTATGAGAATTCAATATGGGCGGGCTAATTCACAGTTGGCGGGAAACTTTATTTCTTGAATAAAATCGTTATTTTGGCGAAACTAACGATAGTTTTAGCAAAACTAACGTAAACTAACGATAAACTAACGATATGAGTTGGAATTTTATGAGAATTCAATATGGGTGGGCTAATTCACAGTTGGCGGGAAACTTTATTTCTTGAATAAAATCGTTATTTTGGCGAAACTAACGATAGTTTTAGCAAAACTAACGTAAACTAACGATAAACTAACGATATGAGTTGGAATTTTATGAGAATTCAATATGGGTGGGCTAATTCACAGTTGGCGGGAAACTTTATTTCTTGAATAAAATCGTTATTTTGGCGAAACTAACGATAGTTTTAGCAAAACTAACGTAAACTAACGATAAACTAACGATATGAGTTGGAATTTTATGAGAATTCAATATGGGTGGGCTAATTCACAGTTGGCGGGAAACTTTATTTCTTGAATAAAATCGTTATTTTTGCGAAACTAACGATAGTTTTAGCAAAAGTAACGTAAACTAACGATAAAGTAACGATATGAGTTGGAATTTTATGAGAATTCAATATGGGCGGGCTAATTCACAGTTGGCAGGAAAGTTTATTTCTTGAATAAAATCGTTATTTTGGCGAAACTAACGAAAGTTTTAGCAAAACTAACGTAAACTAACGATAAACTAACGATATAAGTTGGAATTTTATGAGAATTCAATATGGGCGGGCTAATTCGCAGTTGGCGGGAAAGTTTATTTCTTGAATTAAATCGTTATTTTGGCGAAACTAACGATAGTTTTAGCAAAACTAACGTAAACTAACGATAAACTAACGATGTGATATGAAAAACTTTTGAAATTCGTTTGTGGGCGGGGAACCGTGAAGTTGGCCTGCCCATTTATTTCTCGAATAAAATCGTTATTTTTGCAAAACTAACGATAGTTTTAGTAAAACTAACGTAAACTAACGATAAACTAACGATGTTAGTTGGAATTTTATGAGAATTCAATATGGGCGGGCTAATTCACAGTTGGCGGGAAACTTTATTTCTTGAATAAAATCGTTACTTTGGCGAAACTAACTATAGTTTTAGCAAAACTAACGTAAACTAACTATAAACTAACGATATGAGTTGGAATTTTATGAGAATTCAATATGGGCGGGCTAATTCACAGTTGGCGGGAAACTTTATTTCTTGAATAAAATCGTTATTTTTGCGAAACTAACGATAGTTTTAGCAAAACTAACGTAAACTAACGATAAACTAACCATGTGATATGAAAAACTTTTGAAATTCGTTTGTGGGCGGGGAACCGTGAAGTTGGCCTGCCCATTTATATTTCGAATAAAATCGTTATTTTTGCAAAACTAACGATAATTTTAGCAAAACTAACGTAAACTAACGATAAACTAACGATGTAGATAAGAAAAAGAAAAATTCATTAGGTGGGCGGGACAACTTCACAGACGTAATGCATAAAGCTTCCAAAGTGATCCCTCAGGTACGGTTAACACTGAGGGCTGATTGGTCTAGTCACACCTCGAGCGAGGCTAAAATTTTGTCAAAAAAAGTTGAAGGTAAAACTCCGAAGCTCAATTCTACTATGATAAAGAGTTAACATCGAAACAGCAGCTGGATGGATACAACGTATGTGAAATCAAAAAATGAAATAAATGTTCTGAACTTTGTTCTTGCAAAGGCGGAAAAATAACGGTGTAGATTATGAATGCAGTTCTTTTTTTAATTTTCAGATAAAGTCTGTTAATTTGCAAATAGTTATATAAAGTGATATAGAAAAGCGGAAAAATATCGGTGTAGATTAGCTATACATTTCTTTTTTTAATTTTTAGGTAAAGTCTGTTAACTCGCAAAAAGAAATAAGAAGGATATGTAGCTAAAAAACGTGTGAGGCTGTAGCTTTATAATAGAGATCCCACTAGAAATAAATTACATATACACTATTTTTTTTTTTGACAAAATCAGCCCATAGTATTTTTGAGAATGTATTTTCTAAACAATTTGCTAGTAAAAGTTAACCTTAGGAGAGCATCAATGTTATGTCTATAAATACAGTATTTTTGGGGGGAAATTCCATGTAAATAACGTAAAACTTCTTATCTACTTATTCCCAGAGTATCATCATCCAATTGCGTACAATTGTATAAGACATCCTACATGCATAGCATATAGTGGAAGCCACACGTCTCAAAACCACGCACCAAACTTTGCAAGCTGCTTATTACAAGCGATTTTTACATCTATTACGGTTTATGCCAAGGTGAAGCTGGTGGGCTATAGTCGAGGTACGTCCGTAGGGAACGGGCGAGTTTGCGATGGTGGTTATACGTGTAAGCGAATTAGGGGTTCACTCGAGCAGGCACTTCCACGAAATAGAAAATTTATAGATAAAATACGATGTGAATCCCTACATTTTTGAAGGAATGAGAGTAAATAAAATTAATTTCTATCAATGGCAGCATATTGAAATGAATTTTAAGTGATAAAGAAAGTATTGTATGTGTAAGTGTGCTCTTCCATTATCCTCGTATATACGTATACCCCCCATCGCTGACGCGCCTGCTCTGTATGAACGCACCCGCTCACTATCACTTGGGGCCCCCTGATGTGCTCCTACCATAACTCAGTTAGGTAGCATTCGTGATTTTAGCCACATAGCACAAATTGATTCGTGTGTTATGCACTGTAGTTTTTATGCCATATGCCCACACTGTATTTATGCTGAGCCCTCCTGAAGTCAATTTGCAAGTAGTAATGCAGTTTTTCATATAGTGCATGCTTTGCTAAAAGAAATACAAAGCTCTAACCTAAGCTGAAAATGTAAGAAATGTGTCAAAATTTGGTAGAACTGTTTGCTCGAATAATGATCAAATTAGTATAAAAAAATATGCATCAATCTGTAGTAGATGGTCACAAGTACATGTGAACCGATGCATACTTGAGCAATTACAGCACCAAACAGGTGGTCGATGATTCCCACTTGTCTTTCCTTATATACACACCACCATCGCTAATGTGCCTGCTTCCGCGGACAAAATCACGCGTGATCCCTCAAATTGTTCCCAGCTTGAAATCGGAATAAATGCAAACTTAGCTTGTGTTGGGCATGGTTTTCGCACTTGTTTGTTTAGAACATATACGTTTGCAAGCATATTATAAATGTGTACGCAGCTGGTGGTCAGGTAAGAAACCAAGAATGCAGAAGACGTTAGATCATAAGTGGAAAAAAGGGATGGTAGCGCTCCTCAACTTTACCTATGCTAACTGAGAAACGAGGCAAATACAAACAGGGAGAAGGATGTAAAAGATATTAGAATAACATTTCCACGATGAAATATGTATAATTGTTGAATCAATTTTTCCCATCAGTGATGATTCCAGTTTTTTTTTTTTTTTTCTTTCTTGATGGTGCTGGCGATTTCAATATACTGCGGAATACTGAGAATTCACATTGAGCACGATAGGTTATGTGGTGCTGAGGGAATGTCATGCTTCTCGGGGAGAAATCCCCCCTGACCGATCCTTGAAGTCCCCACTGGTCCCCTAAAATCAATTCTTAAGCTAATCTAAAATGTACTACAGTACCAATATTGTAACAACAAGTATCTCTCGCTTATTTTATTTCAGGTAGAAGTTGTTAGTCCACCCTTTGATCTTGTATTCAATATTTATACGAGCGAAAGCAAAATATCCTGCAATCTTCTTTCAGGAATTGCTATATATTTTTAAAATTGGTTGCCGTAAAAATATGTCATTTATTATTGCTTAATCAACTCAACGAATTCGGCAAACTCATTAACATACTCAAATATTTTGTCAGCACGGAGAATATGCATTGTATACAACAACAGAAACAGCTACGGGCTAGCAAAGGGTGCGTTGAAGCACCCCTAGCCATTTCCTTGACTTACGGGGAGGTTGCGGGCTTGTTTGACCCTGCGGGAGAACTCTGCAACGCAAATTATCACGTGTCCCGTACGTAGCCCCTAAGTAACCCGCAGAATAACTATGCATACGGCCCTAAATCTCAATTCTCGCGAACCATTCCAAACACCTCAATTTTCAATCCCTCACAGGCTTAGGCCCAAGGCTAAAGAACAGATTCTCAAACTCTTACGTCAAGGGGTTATTGAGAAGTCGAACCCTGACGTTCGAAACAACGTTCTGATAGTCCCGAAGCCTAACTCGCAGGATACGAGACTGGTCCTTGATCTTCGCCGCCTTAACCTCCAGTGCGATTTAATATCGGACGCAATAACCTCAGTTTCGGACACAATAGAGAAATTAGCAGATGCTAAGCTGTTTGTATCCTTGGATCTCCATCAGTCTTTTTTCCAGTTGAAATTAGCTGAAAAAGATAGGAAATTCACTGCATTTTCGGTGCCGTCTTTAGATCTTGACCATTCACAGTATCAGCTAACCGCTGTACCAATGGGTCACAAAAATTCTGCCATTAATCTACAGCGTGTGATACGTCAAATCTTTGAAGACGTTTGCCCCAAAGTTTTAGCCTCCTATATTGATGACCTCTACTTAGGTTCGTCAAATTTCGAACAATTGTTGCAAAATCTTGAAAAAGTGCTACAAGCAGCTCAGCAATATTCAGTTCTTTTTAACCTCGAGAAATCAGTTTTTGGTGCACAAGAAATTAAGTGCCTCGGTTTTAAAATTAAGGATGGTAGCATTCGCCCCGATGAGAAAAAGATTGAGGCAATTTTGAACATTCCAAAACCTAAAACAGTCAAACAATTATGTAGTTGGTTGTCTTCAGTCAACTACTTTCGAAACCATTTTAAAGATATGGCCACAAAACTAGCACCATTATATGAGGCTTTGCGTGGAAAACCAAAGTCCTTAGTTTGGAATGAGGCCCGTGAAGCCAGCTTCAATTGGATGAGAAAGGAACTCACTTCCCCTCCTCTCTTACAGATCTATTCAGTGGAAAACACTGAACACGCAGTCGCCGTCGACGGATCCCTGCACGGCGTCGGTGCGTGTCTTTTACAGAGAAAGATAGGAGAAACCGAATATCATCCTGTGATGTATGCATCCAGTCGCCACCCCGAGCGAAAAACTCAACCGCCCGTGTATGAACTCGAATATTTTGGCGTTTATTTTTCTTTAAAAAAATTCTATCGCTATTTAGTGGGTAAAAAGTTCACAATTTTCACAGACTCCACAGCTATAACAGCACTAAAATCTTCAAATTACCTACCACCCAAACTACAACGTTGGAGAGCGTATGTCCTCAGTTTTGAATTTGATGTTCAACATGTCAAAGGAATTCTAAACACAATACCTGATCAATTGTCGCGCCACCCCCTCCCCCTCAGAAGAGAGACAGAACGAGAAGCGAATGAAGAACCTCATGCATTTCAGTTGCTAGCATTAGACAGAAATGTTGATATCGCTGCCCTACAGCGAGAAGACCCGTATTTTTCTGTTATTTGGCAAGTGTTGTCAACAGACGACAAGGATCACCCACAATACAAGAATTATACCAATAATTTCGTGTTATCTAAAGGCATTCTGTACAAAAAAGTCACTGCAATTCCTGAAAACAGGTTAATGTTATGCATTCCAGCTAAGTTACGAGATGCAGTTTTTGATGAAATTCACGTGCATTCTCTGACACACCCAGGTTTTTGTAAAATGTACAATATCTTGAAGGTTAAATATTTTATACCACAAATGAAAAAATGGCTTTACCATCGGTTGAAGCGGTGCACTGAGTGTGCAATCTTTAAACGACCTCAACCAACTACTGTCGACGCCGTACAAAGACACCCGAATTACGGTCTCTTTGAGGCATGGTCAGTGGATCTATGTGGTAAATTAATACCTGCCGAACCTGAAGGATATCAGTACTATTACGTTGCAGTAGAGCACAGCACAAGTTTCTGTGTCGTTCACCCAATAGTCACCCCAACTTCAGATGCTTTCATTTCTTTCCTTATGGAAGAAATAATCATTCCGTACTCATGCCCTAAAGTTTTATTCACCGATAGACAATCTAGCCACACGTCTACGAAAGCAAAACAGTTTCTAGACGCATTAGGAATGCAGGTTCGATACACCTTACCAGCAAATCATCAGACATTAGGGTTTTCTGAAAGTCACGTGAAAACTACACAAGACGCGCTCCGTTTCCTGACGAAAGAAGACCATAAGAAATGGCCAACATTTCTTAAAACGGCTGTCGCCAGTGTGAACAAAACTCCGCTTACATCCGTTGCTGTCTCTCCTTTCCAACTCCTGTACGGTGCTCAACCTGTGTTCGCGGTTGACAGGGTACTCCAAGCCCCCGTGAATAACGAGGCTCTACAGGACAGACTCACAACGCTAACCGACCTCCGGGATTATGTCCTCTACAAGAAAGAGAAAGTGTTTCAGCGTCTTCGTGACAAGAAATACGCTAAACAAACTCCGACTGAGTTTGTCCCACAATCCCAGGTGATGGTTCGCAGATTGTACACAAAAAAGAACGAAGCAGGACCTTTAAGAGCTTTATTCCAAGGACCGTATCAAGTTTTGGCTAAACTGGATGAAAACTCGTATTTATTGTCAATTGAAGGCAAACCGACTCCAGTTGCTAAAAATCGGTTAAAGCTCTATCTTCCTGAAGACCGTTCTGACCCCCATTTTGAAACGAAATACAGGCAGTATTTGCACTAAACAAGGCTCGAACTCCATCACAAAACCATAGCTTAGTCAATAGCGTCCAACGTACGTTTCTTGCTAATTCCTGCTATGGGTTTTTCTCTGGATTTTCTCCTGTGTCATTTACAAATCCTTGCTTGCAAATCACTCTGTTGTGTTTCAAACCCCTTCTCCTCCCTACCTTCTTAATTCAGTATTAATTTCCTCCTCTCTTTTCATTCCACCATACGTACACGAGAGTTTAATATTGAATTGACTAGGTAAACCTTTTGAGTAGTTGTAAAGCTATCAGCACATCCTTTCAGCCCTGGAAAAATCACGAAACAATCAACACAACTTCGCTCATCTCAAAAAAAAAAAAAAAGAAGAAGTTGAGGTACTTACATGTGGTACTCCGTTTACACACCTTCCGCATCTGTCCTTCCTTCTTTTTCTTTCGTCCCATTGAAAAGTAGTCAGTCTCACAACACACTTGTAGCTTAATAAAACGTTGTAATGACAAATGAATGCATTTTGTGTAATAACACTTGCTTTCCGCGAAAATGAATTACTACTTCACACGCGTTACCTTTTTTTTCGCACGGTAGGAACCACGTTTACTAATTGCAAGTGACTACCAAGGCAAATTACGTGTTTTTCACTCAAACTTTCACTATGAGTGTTGACAGTGTTTGTGATTACCCAGCATTATCTTGTGACACTTTTCCACGTCGCCCCACTCAATAGGCAATCGTATCACCATTGGATTTTTTTGGTATAATTACTCGAAATTATATCCTTTTTTTTCTCCTTTTGACACGCATGTTTTGAAATTCTACATGCAGGTGTTTTTTTTTCAACTTTGTTTTACCAACAACCTGCAACCCCGAATTCCCTGTTCGTATGCTTGTGACGTATGAGATTCACCAGGAAGTCAAAGTGCACTGACCTCCCTTGGTATCCAATACGTCAGGATCATTACGAAAATAGAGAACAACACGGTTTTCCGAAGCTGTGGCTGGCCACCACATTACTTCCAGAAAATTGTGCTTTTCTTCTCTCTCTCTCCCCTCTCTGTAGTGTCACTTCTCAAGAGTAGGTAAAAAAACAAAAAAAAATCACGGTAGCTCCTTATCCTGCAGACATCTTCCTTTTGTCTTTTCAGGAGTCATGTTCAATATGCAGTTGTCAGATGTCATAATGGTTACACTACTATGTATCGTCGCCGCTGGACTGTTAGCTCTGCTCATCTTTTGTTTTTGTTTTTTTTACGAAAAACCGCAACTGTTGTTCGCACTTGTACGGACGTAACATCACGTCACAATATAGGGCTACACCACGACAACACACAAATGACGCTGAACTTGATAATTTGTTTGATACTTTACAACCACTCGAAAGCGATTCAATCAACACCCCGCATCCCGAAATTTTGCAGACACCGGTGTCCTCCAACACATCCCCTCCCATGTCCCCCACCCCCCCGGAACTCCCACAGGAGTATCCCGTTGGAGCCTTGGGATACGCTTCCTTCACGTAGAAAAACGATTTTACAAACATTTTATCCTTTTTTTTTTTTTTTGGTTTTGGGTATATTGTATTTCGTTTACGTGTGTGCTCTTTCCCCCACTCCATACCTAACTTAGTAGTAATAGATTACTCTCTCTAAGGTTTACTGGAGTTCACTCAAGACAGTTCCACTATGTGATCCATAGCTATATAATCAGGATTTGAACCTCGAGAGCTCGAATATGGTTTTCTTGCTCACACCGATTTTGCATGGAACATCTTATAGTGAAGAATTGTGTTTTTTTTTTTTTCTTTTCAAGTGATGTTTCCCCAGACGAATACAGGACTTTCGTCAGTGTTCATCACCTCCCCTGTGGACATGTGTTTAACATGCAGTGTTTTTTTTTCTTCATTTTTTGTGTTTTCCCCCAAACAAGGCTTCCTGTCACCGGCGACGAGAGGCAAGGACATTGAAGTTGCCAGTCCAGGACTTCCCCTTGATTGTGGACGTTCAGTGCAAAACTTGTGTAAACACTGATTTGTTTTTTTTTTGTTTTTGGTGATGGAATATACATTTTTCTTTTTTTTCACCATGTCGCAAGAACCAGCGAGAACTATTTTGCATTTTTTGCAATAAGCCACAAAAAGGCATTCATTTTTTTATCAATTTTATTTTTTGTATACCTCTATGTATATATCATTCATCCTTCATGTCTTTTTTTTAGCCCAGAAAGTTGGGAGGCTCTGGTGAAGTTAGCCCCCAAATTTTCGGCGCCTATATCACATTAACTATGGGAGAACGAAAGCTGAAATGTAGTGAACATGCGAATAAAATGGAGTGAATTATACGTTTATTTTAACAATCATCTTTAAGTATCAAGAAATTCACATTTCTTGTGTGAAGCTGTAGACATCAAGTACGATTCCAGTACAAACTGTTATTTTGGAAATAGAAACGAAGATGTCACAGTAACACACTTTCCCCAGATTAAAATTAAAAACCTATATGAGTAAACCAGGATGCTTATTCATATATAAGCCCAGAATTAGAAAGTTTACTCGTCCAGTCTTATTCCATTTCACATGAGTGAATAGTGTGTCGACGCCGTCGCTCTGCGCGAGGACTCATAGGACCCGGCGCCAGTCTTCAGGGATGTAACTTCAAGAATCAGAGGCCCAAGGTAGCTGATCCGGCCAGTCCGAGTGTCCAGAACCGCCTATACCCAGGACGACCTACAGGAAGGACTCCAAGGTTTCAGTCCGATCCGCTGAAGGTAGACACCAAAGGACAGCCGCCAGCCGAGTTCGAACCCTGGACTACAAGGTTCCAAGCCGAGCAGCGAGATCAGCGAGGCAACGCCAGTGAGGAAAGAAGAAGAGGATCCAATTTCCCCGGCGGGTTTGAACCAAGGACCTCGTCAACCGAAGACAAGTGTTAGTGCGTCGTATAAACGTTCCAAAAGCAGTAACAGATTCGTAATCAGCAGCCAGCCCCTTGGACAGCATCAGGCAGTGATATACGTGAGTAGACAAAACCATATTTGAATTGTTTTCTCAAAGAGGTTCATTTGAGGAAAAAGGAAGTCATCACTCTATGACTACACATAGCCTTGCATTGGCATGTTTTAACTCTCCCGTCTCGATCTAGCCTTCAGCTAACGAGACACCCGGTCATAAACCGAGACCCTTCTGGTCAATGTGTAGACCGGTGTAATCATAAATTTAAATTCTTCCCCTTTGTTTAAAGAACTCCGGATCTTTCAGTTTAATCACCCATCTTACCATCATCATCATCTTTTTTATAATAAAATATAAAAACCAACCCTTTAATCTTTTATTTACGTGACAGGCATCCCACTGATGCATCATTGACTTTTTATAACGACGGTCACAGCATCTAATTACCGTTATAGAAATTTGGTAGCCCATCCAGCCCGTAGACAGTACTATGTAGGCCATTCATTCTATGGACCAGCTCAGAAACTTGAAGGGGGGGCTCACGTTAAATTAGAGCCCGAAATCTTTGGCGCGCATATCTCATTAACCCTTTCGGGACAAAATCGATTTTGGGGTTTTCGTAGACTTTCAGTTAATGATTTATTGCCCAAACACTGTTAGCCCGATTGATATCGTTTCCGTTTTGTATTTTAGAAGAGGGACATGACTATTTTTTGGTGTAAGTTAAATTGCAGTGTTGCTAACGGGAGGGATTATTGAAAAAATGTAGGAGTGAAATTTTTTAAAAAAAAAATCCCTAGCCGAATTTCATGATTTTTCTAGCTGGCAACACCGAAGCCACATGGGTTCAAGTCACCTAAAAAGAATTTTCTGGTATGTTGACAAGGTACAGTAAAAACCTGAAGTCGCTGGCTGCCATACAAAGACAGAAAGAAAAAAACTCTCTCATAATACACATGAAATTTTGGCACTTCTTACGCGTCAGAAGCAAAAATCAGCATACATGGTGGTTCACCGGCTTCCCTAATTATCCAATCGTGCTCCTCTATGGTGCGTTATGTAGGCCAAGAATGATTCCAGACAGTTGTACGTTGGTTTGAATATAGCCAAGGACACTGAAATAATAGAGGGGAAAGGATAAATTTCCCAAATTTTTCACAAACAATTACAATTAACCTTAAATTACAATTAAAAAAAGTTTTAATCATTTGTTTTAAATATTTTGTTTTAAACAAAACAACCCTGGAAGTTAGTAAATTTGGGACGAAGCCCAAACTAGCAAAAACTTGAACTAATCACATGAACCTTCGATTGTGCCACCTGCAAAGTCTATAAAAGAAGTGACAATTCACAGCAACTAGGTAACTAAGAAAATGTTAAGCTAAGTCAATTGAACTTAACGGCAATCTTCTGAACAAGGAATTTGCCAACTTGATCAGAAGTAGTGGCTTTTGGGGAGCTTCTCCTTTCTCCCTGCTGAGACAAGACTTAGCTTTTTTGGTCCTCCTGAATAAGTCATAGTCCCCCAAGAAAAACGTCCTGGGTACAACCCTGTATGATTATTTAATTATATTTGTCACTATTTTATTTGTCAGTTTCGTTTCTATGCAGTTTCGATCGTACGCAGTTTCGATCCTACGCAGTTTCGATCCTACGCAGTTTCGATCCTACGCAGTTTCGATCCTACGCAGTTTCGACGCTACGCAGTTTCGATCGTACGCAATTTCGATCCTACGCAGTTTCGACGCTACGCAGTTTCGGTCTATACAGTTTTGATCCTACTCCGGTTTTTCCCTATATAACTTCAAAAAATACTATTACTTAATATTCTGTGATTATGAAATAATTGTATTTTTATTGTTCGATCATATGACCTTATCTGTTTTCGATCCTACGCCGGTTTTAGTTTCGATCGTACGCAGTTTCGACGCTACGCAGTTTCGATCGTACGCAGTGTCGATCCTACGCATGTAACCCGAAAAAATTACTACGTCAATAAGTGAAGTACTTGAAAGAATACAAAAATATTTTACATTAATGAAGCTATCAAATAAAAAAAATCGCATACAGCGCAAGTCGAGAGGTCGCTATACTGCCCACTATCACATTGGTCCAGGTATTTTATTACATTCAGGCACAAGACCATAGACCCATATTTAAAAAAAGAAAGTCGATAGGCGGACGAATATAGACACAATTAAACATGTCGAATGCAATCATCACTAACATTGTTATGCGTAAATTGAAGTAAATTAATAACATTATTTTCATCCTGTATAAAAATTCTGGGGAGGGCCAGCTTTGCTTCTAGAGGGAGCCGGCACCCCCTGGCCCCTCTCTAGTTCCGCCTATGTCAATTCCTGATATATGTTTTTGCAAGTGGAAGTGGTGATGCCTTGAGTCACTCTCTCTCGCTCGCTCGCTCACTCTCAATTTACACAAAATATAAAAGTGGATGTATGTGTGTGTTTCAACATAATTCTGATATATCTAGAGCAATTTTAACTATATTTCTTACAGTCTGGAAAAGAGTACTGTCGGGATACATATCAAAAATGCTAGAAACGGGTCGATATTAGTATCGAATCCATAGTTTCGTGGTCGCTTAGGTGAATAGTTCTATTTTCAATTCAAATCCAATGAAGCTCCCATTAGCACCCAGGGTGGTTACGTAGCGACATAAAAATATCGACATCAACCGATATCAGAATTGAATTGTAAGTTTTGTGTCAACCGAAGCCGAAGATGCGAGATTAGTAAACGAAGCCCGGTTAGACCCACTAAGGACTAGCCAGCTAAGGGAAGCTTCTCTCTTTCTTGGTAGTAAGGATACAGCTCTGCGAAGGCTTCGTCATTCTAGGTTACGTGGCCGTATTGCTGCCGTGAAGGAAAAACTCTCAGACGACCACAAAATTTACCGTCTTGCGTTTGCACAGGCGAATGTGGGCCGCAATTGGGAAAACGTAGTTTTCTCAGATGAATCCATATTCACAACATCAAAGGAGGGACGCCGTTTTGAGCATCGTCCGAGAGGCACGCGATATGACCCTGGATATGTGGCTGCTTGCAATCGCAGTGGCCATGTATCTATTTCATGTTGGGGATGGATTTCTAGTCGCGGAGCAGGACAGCTTCACAGAATTGAAGGACATCTGGACAGTGCTCAGTACTTAGACATTATGAGTAATATCATGGTGCCATCTGTACGAGTATTTCAGCCTGATGGTGTAATTCAGTTCCAGCAAGACCAGTAGCCAATACATACTTCCCGTGTGGTTTAGGAATGGTTCGCAGGGCAGCCTGAGATTGATTTAATTGACTAGCCGCCTCGTGGAGCAGACCTCAATCCCATGGAAAATATGTGGGCAGAAGTGAAGCGTACTCTAAGGGACAGTTGGCCTGAGGCAGATCCACCAAGAACTCAGGATGACCTGTGGCATCTTGTTTCCGGAACATGGCTGGAGATATGGGAAGGAGATAGATTTGTCACCAATTTAATAGATTCCAAGCCCAGAAGAATGGGGCGTGTAATAGATTCAGAAGAGTCTTAGGACACAATATTAATGTTCCCGCCTTAACTCCCGAAAACAGCCCTTTTCAGGGCTACCTAAACGCTTCTGAAAATATTTCTAGAAGTAAACCACTCCTTGTATTCGATTTCATTGCAATTCTACTAACAACAAAAATGATAAATCGCTGCAGGCTTTGAACTCAAGACCTCTTCATTGCCAAGCCCGTACTCTACCAGTGAGCTAACATAAACACGCAACCCAAACACGACTTTCAATTTCTGGTATTCGATGACAATGATCCTCATATACTTTGCAAATGGTGTATTCAACTTGGGATATTCCGCAACACACACACACACACACACACATAAACAAAGAGAGAGAGAGAGAGAGAGAGAGAGATGAATATACAAAAGCATATTCAACGTATTCGAATGAGACTCTAAGTAACGACATTCCGTTCGAAAGAGAATTTGTGTTTCTTCCCGTGACGTAAAGGGGACCGGGAAAAATTATATGTCTTGAAGCAGGATCCGACTTTGGATACTCTGTTTATACACTTTCTATATCCGTAGGAATATACTGTATTTCACGAATGTAAATGACATGCTGTAATGAGAATATTGAGAAGTTACAACTGTATGATAAATAGGTGCAAATAAACACAATACATAATTTATTTATTGCTATTGAACGATTTTCCTAACTTGTATTTAACATTCTTATATATAATACCGACCTACTGTGAACACCTACCTATCTCAGATGTTATATTTTAAACATAATAATTACCATGTTCTGCAATGATTATGTGATATATATATATACAACTGATGTATTTTAATGTCATTATTTTATATAATTTTTTCATGTACACGTGTATATCGGAAAATACAATTTCATAAAAAATCATTGACCCAGATGGCAATCGAACTCGTAACCTTAAGATTTAAAATCCAACACCTTACCAGTGAGCTAACACAAGGACTTTCGGAAACATGCTTCTAGCGAAGCATGTATAACGGTTCTCAAGATAATTATGACATTCATATCCACTACAAACTCTGTTTTTGTTCTACTTTGACTTTTATTTTAGTACTCAGGCGAGAATTATGTTCTATGTCTTAACTTTGAGCATTCTTTTACATATGGAAAGATTCGTTTACGTATCTAAATGTTCCATCACCAGTGGCGTATTTACGATTTTGTTTCGGGAGGGGCTTTGCTAACTTTCGGGGGGGGGGCTTTGCCTGGAAATGTGAAAATTCTGCAAGATATTTCATTTACTTTACTATACTAAGTAAGATTTCGGGGGGGGGCTTAAGCCCGGAAGCCACCCCCCTAAATACGCCACTGTCCATCACGTATGAAGAGCTAAATGACAAACAAGCATCTGCTGACATTAATACAAGGTTTCGAAATATTGTATCATTAAGTATTTCAATCAATGTTGCTTTTTTCTACACTTGGTAACAAGTCTTATTATATTTAAAAGAAGAAAAACACATCTGCAAACTTTTTCCCGATTGCAAAGGCTGGCTTGGAGGTTCGAACCTGGTTTACTTTTTTCGGAAGATACCCGAAGTTGGACTTAGAAAATTTTTGCCTCAAAACACCACTAAAGAATGAGCTCAACCTTTTTGAGACAAGGTGTATATATGTTTCTATCTGTGGCAGTTCATTATTCTAGGTTCGCGTATATATGTGTTTGTATGTGGTGAAGCATTAGGGTGTGTGTATATGTGATTGTCTGTATGTGTGCATGTGTATTGTAGCTTTGCGTATGTATGACTTTTATATTGTCTAGTGTTGTATGCAATGGAAAGCATCTGTATGTATGTGCACTTACATTGTTTTGTGTTCTGCAATGGTACACATGATTTTATATGTGATATTGTCTTGTATGTATTATATCTATACACAAATTCAATTTTAATATCATTTGAGTATACAAACAGTTTTTCACTTACCTAAAGCCTTCTGCCTAAAAGATATTTGCTTGCACAAGTAGGAAATTGTTTTAGATGTGAATACGTAATAATTAATGTCCGGTTGCGGCAACGCGGGTGCCCGGTAGCAGAAATGCGTCGCGACGCGGGGTGCACGAATGGAAAACGCGTGCGGACGCACACGCGAATGCGAAGACGAACATTATAATGTGACGTGCGCGGACAGGTATTATCTGTCAGGAAAGTAAATGTACACCTATTTATCGAGTCTGGCATTCCTGCGCTCCATCCGTGGAGAGTATGAGAATTAAATCAATCAAATATTTACTGAGGGGCAAAAAGAAAAGTTTAATCTGAATAAGACATTGCAGAGGGGCACAAGCTCTGAATACGAATAGTGCATAGTGTAAATAAAGGACGACACCGAAAGAGAAAGCCAGAAACAGCTGTTAAACTTAGAAAAAGAGTAAAATTTGTCGAAGTGGGAACATAAAACACAAATACAACAAATACGCCGATAACTAAACGTTCACCATGCCATGATCTCGGTGTAGTGGTTAAGGTGCAGGTTTACAAATGCAAAGGTCGTCAGTTCGAATGCCCGTGAAGGACATTTTTAAAATTTTTGTTGATAATACATACAGCTCATGAGAGGGTAAAAGAGGTCGTATTTAGTTTTTCGTAGCAACTATTATTGTTAGTTTTTAGTACTGATAATACTTTTTGTCTTTGTGTATTGCTTTTATTCTTTTCTTCATTTCGAAAGAGAAGAATATCCGAACAAATGCCACCAAAATTTCTCTTATTTTGAATGTAAACGCCATTTGCAATCAGTGAAGAATAAAAATTGAACGTTCCGAAGTAGCTGCAAAAATTAAAAAGAAAAACATGGAAATGAACCATACTCATGGTTACTAAAAATACAATTTCTACACGCCTTACACCTCCCGACCACGTTTCTACGTTAGGAAGTAAGAGGTTTCTAAGTTAGCAAGTTTAGGTTAGGCTGGTCAATACGTTTTGCAAAAAGGCCAGGTTTAACTCTGACGCACCACAGGTGCGAGAAGGGAGCAAAACACTTTTTCTCTCTCCCTCTGTGTGTCTATTTATCTATCTATCTGTATATATATATAACGCTATTTGTGAATGCCATAACTACCCTAATTTTCAGCGGATTGAGACGAAACTTGGCACAAACATTAATTGTTGAAATATCTGGATGCGTTCGTTAACCAGAATAATCAGATGAAAATGTTCAAAATGGCGGCCCTTGGAACTTTTTAAAAGTTCCAAGGGAACCAAATTTCGCCCATAAATAGGTATTCAGAAAGTTTGATTAACTTTTCCTCTTTTACTGAAATATTTGTGTGCAAGGCTTATCCTCTTTTATTGAAATATTGGACCCGATTAATCGCCTAAAGAAGGTTCACGCTCTTTCGCTACGGTCAGTCTTTTTTTTTTTTTTTTTTTTTTTTGCAGGAGGGGGTTATTTTCGTATCGGAACAAGATGATTGTTAGTGATGATATGAAATTACACATTGAAAGTGAAGTAACTTGTGAAACGTGGTATTTGAAAGAATAATATAATAAATGTGCTTTCCTCTAACACAGAGAACTGTAAATCATGTATTTCGAGTTCGGGAGCCTGAATGGCGAGGAGTGTTATTTGATTTGCTTTTTAGTAACACTTTGCAATGCAAATAAAGGTAGGCAACATTAGTGGTAAGAAAATAATAATAATAATAATAATAATAATAATAATAATAATAATTAGTGTTGTTTGTGGCAAGGCAATATCTTCCTCAATTCTTCTTCAAACGTAATGATTGTAACGCCATATCTCCCTTACAAACAAAATATTAGCAATTTATATCGAGAGAACGGGAAATTGTATAGTGATGGGAGCAACGTTGGACAGTATGCACTCATAGTACTCAGAAAAATAAGCGATATCAATGCAAAATGAACGAAGAGTCATTGTCATGGGGAGTCGTGGGGCCACGGCAGAGCCCTCTTTAGGCAAAATGTCGATGACTTATATCGAGAGAACAGGAGGTGGTGGGATGGGACCAACGTTGGACACCGTGGACCTATAAGGCGCATCGAAAAAATTTGGGGGGCGGACGCCAGCGAGCCTTACCTCTTTCCACATATTAATATAAAATTTTATTGTCGAAATACACACACGAGTTAGCTACTAATATTTCATATTATTATTATTATTATTATTATTATTATTATTATTATTATTATTATTATTATTATTATTATTATTATTATTATCGACAGCGTTTATTCATTACGTGATCATGTTTCACATGAAACCAAAGAGCAGATCCATCATTCGTACAAAGAATAAGAATAGTCAGTTACTTTAACTGTGAGCGACACCGAAAAATACGAAAAGAGTGACTACCTTAGCGAAAAGGAACAATACTTTCATTCAAATGGATAAAAAATCAAGCCGAAATAGATTCGAATTCGCATGGGCGGCGCGAAAAGCCAGTGCTTTGTCCTATTTTTTTAAACTGACTCACCGAACGTGTTTCAGTAACTTACTTATTGCTAATTTTACTTGCTTCACTCGTTCAACTTGCTTTTTCTAATAACTTATAACGACAGGGACACGAACAGAGAAACATCAAGAACAGTTAAAAATCATAGATTCTCTCCCGCCGGGAATCGAACCCGTGACACCATACACCAAAAGCGCACGTGCTAGCCACTAGACCAGCAGGGAGGGCATAGCCCAGTGTCTGTGTCGTTAGGGATTACGGTCACTGTATTGCCAGCAATCACTTCTGTAGGTTGTATACTATGATCACATGTTTCTTCTTTGCTGGAAGAGTTAAACCTACGTTCTATGTAATACATGAGATATTTAGACCTACATGCTCTTCATATAATGTAATAAAACGGTCATGCTGGGAATAAAAAAAAGAACATTCCTTGGACAAAACGGAAACTATTGGAATCAGAAATATTTATATACGAGGCATGCACAGTAGTTAATTTCAGAATAGTTACTGTTTAGTTCAGTAAACGAAGAAAGGGGTATAAAAAAGCAAATATGTCGCGTCAACGAGATCGACCAGTGTTGACAGAGGCAGAAGCAGATGTGTAGTAATACAACAACTTGGTTAAATTTTATAATTGGTTCTTTATTCTGTAGTAGATCGTATCACAACTTTACGGGAGAGCAGAAAAATACTTACTGACGCTATAATAGAGTAATCTTTAGTAACACGATCATATAGACAGAAATGGATGTAACTGTGAGTACTACAACTTGGATTTAACGAAAGCCGTTTAGATATTCAGTGATTTGCAGGGTTGTATAAGACACAATACAATTCTTCATACCTCAACTTCCACCTTCCAGTAGCTAGATACATACAATTTCTGGTTAGATACTGAAACTGCTGTCGGATTTTAATACATGACGTATTGCAGGATACAAAATGCTTTGTATTACCCTTTTGTTTGTAGACAGCTATTAGCTTAGTGTTCTGAAAGGTTGTGTATAAACTAGATATAGCCAATTCCGGAATTATTACTTTTCGGACTCCGTAAATAAACCCGGACAAATTCCGGAATTCGGATAACTCCGATTTTGGAATAATTCCGGAATTCGGAAAAATCCGGAATTTAGAAATTTCTGATTTTGTTAACATTCCGGAATTCGAAAAAATCCGGATTTTTTCGAAATCCGGATTTTTTCTCAATTCCGGAATTTTCTAATTTCCGGATTCTTTCCGAGTTCCGAAATTCTTCTGAATTCAGGAGTTTAACTGAATTCCATAATTTTCCGAAATCCGGAAAGTGAAAGTTCCGCTTCCGAAAAATAAATTTATTTTGATTAATATGAATCGTTGCGGAAATAAATCTTTGACCAGGTAATGTCGACTATTTTGAAAGAAATGGAGAGTATGAGAATTCAATCTGTTATATTTGTAGCTTCGTGTGGAGAAAAAACAAACTTGTGAACCAACGGTTCAAGAACAACTCAAGTTATTAATGTAAACCTTGCCGACTTCATAAAAAAATACGAACGACATTTTGAATCGAAGAAATATAACATACAAGTTTACAAGCGGAGACAAAGAAACCTAACGTAACCAGACTAAAAACGAATCGTTTACCGCGTAGAGATCGCAGTTCAGTGGTCGAGGTGCTTGTGCGAATCCACGTTGTAATTTTTTTTAACTTTAGGATTTTTGATGGCGATTGATAATAATAATAGTTATTATTATCTCGCAGAAGATTAAAAGCTAGGAGCTAATTATCGCTCAGGTCATACCATTACAAGCAGAAACGTGACATTTGGAAAGAATATTTCGGTTTGGTTTAATGTTGCTCACGACAAGAGGATTTTCTCATCTTGTTTCTAAAATAAATAAAATAACATGAGAATTAACATTTTACATTCGAGACAGGTCAAGGCTAACTCAAAATTTTCGTCTTTCTTTGGAGATGAGAATCGGGACGAGACGAAAAGTATCGTAAACATTTCCCGTCTTGTCTCGATTCTCGAAATAGTGTATGTCCATTCTTTAACTAAAAATTGCTGTGTAGACTGAATCTTATAGGCTATTTCGTTACATTCTATTTCAGAGCTCATTGAATTATGCTCTGTGTAGGTATTTTGTAGCAAAGCTTTTATATGTACCTTTGCATATCCTAAAAATTAGTTTATCATATGCCTTACTTTTGCGTGATATTCAGTTATATTTATTACAGTTATTTTCCTTAAAGCATACAGTAGAATACTTCCTACATGAAACTTCAATGGATCGTTCTTGTTAAAAATGTTGGTAGTTGCAGAGGTGTGTCTTGAAGGTACGGAACCCTTTTTCCGAAATCTCTACCTTTAAGTAAGTTTTGCCAAATTTCAGGGCAAGTTTAAAACTTTTATTATTATTATTATTATTATTATTATTATTATTATTATTATTATTATTATTATATCAACAATGTGTATAAACTTTAAGAGATATACGGTTTGTATCTGAATAGTATAAGCTAATTGACTGCCGATCTCGGCGTTAAGAAGTCTTCAGGAGGCAAGGACATCGGTCACGTTCTGGGTTTGAGTTCGATTCCCGGCGGGAGAGAATCTATGATTTTTAACTGTTCTTGATGTTTCTGTGTTCGTGTCCCTGTCGTTATAAGTTATTAGAGAAAGCAAGTTAAACGAGTGAAGTAAGTAAAATTAGCAATAAGTAAGTTACTGAAACACGTTCGGTGAGTCAGTTAGAAAAAAAAATATGGACAAAGCACTGGCTTTTCGCGCCGCCCATGCGAGTTCGAATCTATCTTGGCTTGATTTTTTATCCATTTGAGAGAAAGTATTGTTCCTTTTCGCTAAGGTAGTCACTTTTTTCGTATTTTTCGCTATCGCTCACAGTTAAAGTAACTGACTATTCTTATTCTTTCTACGAATGATGGATCTTCTCTTTGGTTTTATGTCAAACATGCTCACGTAATGAAAAGACGCTGTCGATGATAATAATAATAATAATAATAATAATAATAATAATAATAATAATAATAATAATAATAATAATATGAAATATTAGTAGCTAACTCGTGTGTGTATTTCGACAATATAATTTTATATTATTATGTGGAAAGAAGTAAGGCTCGCTGGCGTCCGCCCCCCAAATTTTTTCGATGCGCCTTATAGGTCCACGGTGTCCAACGTTGGTCCCATCCCACCACCTCCTGTTCTCTCAATATAAATTATCGACATTTTGCCTAAAGAGGGCTCTGCCGTGGCCCCACGACTCCCCATGACAATGACTCTTCGTTCATTTTGCATTGAAATCGCTTATTTTTCTGAGTACTATGCGTGCATACTGTCCAACGTTGCTCTCATCACTATACAATTTCCCGTTCTCTTGATATAAACTGCTAATATTTTGTTTGTGAGGGAGATATGGCGTTACAACCACTACGTTTGAAGAATTGAGGAAGATATTGCCTTGCCAAAAAAACCTAATATTATTATTATTATTATTATTATTATTATTATTATTATTATTGTTGTTTTACTTACCACTAATGTTGCCTACCTTTATTTGCATTGCAATGTGTTACTAAAAAGCAAATCAAATAACACTCCTCGCCATTCACGCTCCCGAACTCGAAATACATGAGGCCCGCATTCGATTCCCGGCTGGAGCTCATGTGGTTCGGATTCCACATTAATCAGTAGGTCCACGTCTCATATAGCCTCGCTGCTGAAAAGGGACGTTAAACTCAAAATCAACTCAACTCAACTCGAAATACATGATTTACAGTTCTCTGTGTTAGAGGAAAGCACATTTATTATATTATTCTTTCAAATACCACGTTTCACAAGTTACTTCACTTTCAATGTGTAATTTCATATCATCACTAACAATCATCTTGTTCCGATACGAAAATAACCTCCTCCTGCAAAAAAAAAAAGACTGACAGTAGCGAAAGGGCGTGAACCTTCTTTAGGCGATTAATCGGGTCCAATATTTCAATAAGAGAGGATAAGCCTTGCACACAAATATTTCAGTAAAAGAGGAAAAGTTAATCAAACTTTCTGAATACCTATTTATGGGCGAAATTTGGTTCCCTTGGAACTTTTAAAAAGTTCCAAGGGCCGCCATTTTGAACATTTTCATCTGATTATTCTGGTTAACGAACGCATCCAGATATTTCAACAATTAATGTTTGTGCCAAGTTTCGTCTCAATCCGCTGAAAATTAGGGTGGTTATGGCATTCACAAATAGCGTTATATATATATATACAGATAGATAGATAAATAGACACACAGAGGGAGAGAGAAAAAGTGTTTTGCTCCCTTCTCGCACCTGTGGTGCGTCAGAGCTAAACCGGGCCCCTTTGCAAAACGTATTGACCAGTCTAACCTAAATTTGCTAACTTAGAAACCTCTTACTTCCTAACGTAGAAACGTGGTCGGGAGGTGTAAGGCGTGTAGAAATTGTATTTTTAGTAACCATGAGTATGGTTCATTTCCATTTTTTTCTTTTTAATTTTTGCAGCTACTTCGGAACGTTCAATTTTTATTCTTCACTGTTTGCAAATGGCGTTTACATTCAAAATAAGAGAAATTTTGGTGGCATTTGTTCGGATATTCTTCTCTTTCGAAATGAAGAAAAGAATAAAAGCAATACGCAAAGACAAAAAGTATTATCAGTACTAAAAACTAACAATAATAGTTGCTACGAAAAACTAAATACGACCTCTTTTACCCTCTCATGAGCTGTATGTATTATCAACAAAAATTTTAAAAATGTCCTTCATGGGCATTCGAACTGACGACCTTTGCATTTGTAAACCTGCACCTTAACCCCTACACCGAGATCATGGCATGGTGAACGTTTAGTTATCGGTGTATTTGTTGTATTTGTGTTTTATGTTCCCACTTCGACAAATTTTACTCTTTTTCTAAGTTTAACAGCTGTTTCTGGCTTTCTCTTTCGGTGTCGTCCTTTATTTACACTATGCACTATTCGTATTCAGAGCTTGTGCCCCTCTGCAATGTTTTATTCAGATTAAACTTTTCTTTTTGCCCCTCAGTAAATATTTGATTGATTTAATTCTCATACTCTCCACGGATGGAGCGCAGGAATGCCAGACTCGATAAATAGGTGTACATTTACTTTCCTGACAGATAATACGTGTTACGCGAAGATAAGTAATGCTTAGACAACATATGGTATCTACACACCCTGCTCCTGTACGCAAGAGATCAGTAGTGATTTTCATATAGGTACGATATGTAGTATTGCTGTTCTTGTACGCAACACATTCAGTAACTGATAATACAGGTTAGATTTGTGTAGAGCTTGACAGTCACTATTCAGGTGCACGTGTACATTTCCCGCCATGCACAAATTTGTTCATTTTTCTGCGCGACGGCTACTAGTGCGTGATATGTTTGCGCAGTAGATACATTATCTTAGCAGTCAATGTTAAGATGCGGGTGTACATTTTCCCGCCATGTTGAAATTAATCCATTTTATGCGCGACGGTTACCAGTGCGTTATATGTTTAGGCAGTATGTATACGTTAGCTACCAGTCAATGTTAAGATGAGCGTGTACATTTTCCCGCCACGCACAAATTATAACGTTCTTTATGCGCAAAAGCTAAATATTAATAAATTGGATGTGCAGAAGATATAATTACGTATTATGCAGTACTAAGAAAAGACTACAGAGTTGAGTGCAAACGTGAATGCAAACTATAAACTTTTACGGGAACTTATAATAAAATGTTGACGGAAGTATCTTTAATGATAGCCCATAAACCAAAATGTTAAATTTCCCCGTTACTATTACATTTTTTACTAATATTAGGACATTGTTTTACCAATGTCCTGGCGTCCCTATGATGATTTTCACCATACTATTTAAGTATTCTTATTCCTCATGTATAGACGGACCTGTTCACTTTTCTCTTTTCTTCATGTTACGTTTTTCTACTATTCCACAGCCCCTATACCGATTTTAACTCTACTATTTAAATATTCTTATTCCTGATGTCCAGACGAGCATGTTCACTTTTCTCTTTTCTTCATGTTACGTTTTTCTACTATTCCACAGCACCTATACCGATTTTCACTCTACTATTTAAATATTCTTATTCCTGATGTCCAGACGGGCATGTTCACTTTTCTATTTTCTTCATTTTATGTTTTTCTACTATTCCACAGCCCCCATACCGATTTTCACTCTACTATTTAAATATTCTTATTCCTGATGTCCAAACGGGCATGTTCACTTTTCTCTTTTATTCATTTTATGTTTTTCTACTATTCCACAGCTCCTATACCGATTTTCACTCTACTATTTAAATATTCTTATTCCTGATGTCCAGACGGACATGTTCACTTTTCTCTTTTCTTCATGTTATGTTTTTCTACTATTCCACAGCCCCTATACCGATTTTCACTCTACTATTTAAATATTCTTATTCCTGATGTCCAGACGGGCATGTTCACTTTTCTCTTTTCTTCATTTTATGTTTTTCCACTATTCCACAGCCCCTATACCGATTTTCACTCTACTATTTAAATATTCTTATTCCTGATGTCCAGACGGACATGTTCACTTTTCTCTTTTCTTCACTTTATGTTTTTCCAATGTCCAGGCGCCTATATGCTGATTTTCACTATACTATTTAAATATTCTTATTCCTGATGTTTAGACGGATATATTAACTTTTCTCTTATTCATTTTATGTTTTTGCACTATTCCACAGCCCCTATAGAGATTTTCACCATACTATTTAAGTATTCTTATTCCTGATGTATAGACGGACCTGTTCACTTTTCTCTTTTCTTCATTTTATGTTTCTCCAATGTCCAGGCGTCCCTATGACGATTTTCACTCTACTATTTAAATATTCCTGCTCCTGATGTCCAGACGGATATGTTCACTTTTCTCTTTTCTTCATGTTGCGTTATTCTACTATTCCACAGCCCCTATACCGATTTTCACTCTACTATTTAAATATTCTTATTCCTGATGTCCAGACGAGCATGTTCACTTTTCTCTTTTCTTCATGTTACGTTTTTCTACTATTCCACAGCCCCTATACCGATTTTAACTCTACTATTTAAATATTCTTATTCCTGATGTCCAGACGGGCATGTTCACTTTTCTATTTTCTTCATTTTATGTTTTTCTACTATTCCACAGCCCCCATACCGATTTTCACTCTACTATTTAAATATTCTTATTCCTGATGTCCAGACGAGCATGTTCATTTTTCTATTTTCTTCATTTTATGTTTTTCTACTATTTTACAGCCCCTATACCGATTTTCACGATACTATTTAAGTATTCTTATTCCTGATGTCCAGACAAAAGTGTTCACTTTTCTCTTTTCTTCATTTTATGTTTTTCCAATCTCCAGGCGTCTATATGCTGATTTTCACTCTACTATTTAAATATTCTTATTCCTGATGTCCAGACGGACGTGTTCACTTTTCTCTTTTCTTCATTTTATGTTTTTCCACTATTCCACAGCCCCTATACCGGTTTTCACTCTACTATTTAAATATTCTTATTCCTGATGTCCAGACGGGGATGTTCACTTTTCTCTTTTCTTCATTTTAGGTTTTTCTACTATCTCACAGCCCCTTTAGCGATTTTCACGATACTATTTAAATATTCTTATTCCTGATGTCCAGGCGGACATGTTCACTTTTCTCTTTTCTTCATTTTATGTTTTTCTACTATTTCACAGCCCCTATACCGATTTTCACTCTACTATTTAAATATTCTTATTCCTGATGTCCAGACGGGCATGTTCACTTTTCTATTTTCTTCATTTTATGTTTTTCTACTATTTCACAGCCCCTATACCGATTTTCACTCTACTATTTAAATATTCTTATTCCTGATGTCCAGACGGGCATGTTCACTTTGATCTTTTCTTCTTTTTATTTTTTTCCACTATTCCACAGCCCCTATACCGATTTTCAATCTACTATTTAAATATTCTTATTCCTGATGTCCAGACGGGCATGTTCACTTTTCTATTTTCTTCATTTTATGTTTTTCTACTATTTCACAGCCCCTATACAGATTTTCACGATACTATTTAAATATTCATATTCCTGATGTCCAGACGGACATGTTCACTTTTCTCTTTTCTTCATTTTATGTTTTTCCACTATTCCACAGCCCCTATACCGATTTTCACTCTACTATTTAAATATTCTTATTCCTGATGTCCAGACGGGCATGTTTACTTTTCTATTTTCTTCATTTTATATTTTTCTACTATTTCACAGCCCCTATACCAATTTTCACGATACTATTTAAATATTCTTATTCCTAATGTCCAGACAAGTGTTCACTTTTCTCTTTTCTTCATTTAACGTTTTTCCAATGTTCAGGCGTCCTATGCTGATTTTCACTATACTATTTAAATATTCTTATTCTTGATGTCTAGACGGACATGTTCACTTTTCTCTTTTCTTCATGTTATGTTTTTCTACTATTCCACAGCCCCTATACCGATTTTCACTCTACTATTTAAATATTCTTATTCCTGATGTCCAGACGGGCATGTTCACTTTTCTACTTTCTTCATTTTATGTTTTCCACTATTCCACAGCCCCTATAACGATTTTCACGATACTATTTAAATATTCTTGCTCCTGATGTCCAGACGGGTGTGTTCACTTTTCTATTTTCTTCATTTTATGTTTTTCTACTATTTCACAGCCCCTATACCGATTTTCACTATACTATTTAAATATTCTTGCTCCTGATGTCCAGACGGATATGTTCACTTTTCTCTTTTCTTCATGTTACCTTTTTCTACTATTCCACAGCCCCTATACCGATTTTCACTCTACTATTTAAATATTCTTTTTCCTAATGTCCAGAAAAGTGTTCACTTTTCTCTTTTCTTCATTTAACGTTTTTCCAATGTCCAGGCGTCGCTATGATGATTTTCACTATACTATTTTAATATTTTTATTCTTGATGTCTAGACGGACATCTTCACTTTTCTCTTTTCTTCATTTTATGTTTTTCCAATGTCCACGCGTCCTTATGATGATTTTCACTATACTATTTATATATTCTCATTCCTGATGTCCAGGCGGACATGTTCACTTTTCTCTTCTTCACTTTATGCTTTTCCAATGACCAGACGTCCTTATGGTGATTTTCACTATACTATTTAAATATTCTTATTCCTGATGTCCAGACGGACATGTTCACTTTTCTCTTCTTCATTTTGTTTTTCCATTGTCCAGACTTCCCTATGCTGATTTTCACTATACTATTTAAATATTCTTTTTCCTAATGTCCAGGCGGACATGTTCAATTTTCTCTTTTCTTCATTTTATGTTTTTCCATTATCCAGACTTCCCTATGCTGATTTTCACTATACTATTTATATATTCTTATTCCTGATGTCCAGATGGACATGTTCACTTTTCTCTTTTTCATTTTCTGTTTTTCCAATGTCCAGGCCCATATGCTGGTTTCCACTATACTATTAAAATATTTTTATTCCTGATGTCCAGACGTACATGTTCACTTTTCTCTTTTCTTCATTTTATGTTTTTCCAATGTCCAGGCGTCCCTGTGCTGATTTTCACTATACTATTTAAATATTTTTCTTTCTGATGTCCAGACGTACATGTTCACTTTTCTCTTTTCTTCATTTTATGGTTTTCCAATGTCCAGGCGTTCCTATAGCGATTTTCACTATACTATTTAAATATTGTTATTCTTGATGTCAAGGCGAACATGTTCACTTTTCTCTTCTTCATTTTATGTTTTTCCCATGTCCAGGCGTCTATATGCTGATTTTCACTCTACTATTTAAATATTCTTATTCCTGATGTCCAGACGGACGTGTTCACTTTTCTCTTTTCTTCATTTTATGTTTTTCCACTATTCCACAGCCCCTATACCGATTTTCACTCTACTATTTAAATATTCTTATTCCTGATGTCCAGACGGGGATGTTCACTTTTCTCTTTTCTTCATTTTATGTTTTTCTACTATCTCACAGCCCCTATACCGATTTTCACGATACTATTTAAATATTCTTATTCCTGATGTCGAGGCGGACATGTTCACTTTTCTCTTTTCTTCATTTTATGTTTTTCTACTATTTCACAGCCCCTATACCGATTTTCACTCTACTATTTAAATATTCTTATTCCTGATGTCCAGACGGGCATGTTTACTTTTCTATTTTCTTCATTTTATGTTTTTCTGCTATTTCACAGCCCCTATACTGATTTTCACTCTACTATTTAAATATTCTTATTCCTGATGTCCAGACGGGCATGTTCACTTTGATCTTTTCTTCTTTTTATTTTTTTCCACTATTCCACAGCCCCTATACCGATTTTCAATCTACTATTTAAATATTCTTATTCCTGATGTCCAGACGGGCATGTTCACTTTTCTATTTTCTTCATTTTATGTTTTTCTACTATTTCACAGCCCCTATACAGATTTTCACGATACTATTTAAATATTCGTATTTCTGATGTCCAGACGGACATGTTCACTTTTCTCTTTTCTTCATTTTATGTTTTTCCACTATTCCACAGCCCCTATACCGATTTTCACTCTACTATTTAAATATTCTTATTCCTGATGTCCAGACGGGCATGTTTACTTTTCTATTTTCTTCATTTTATATTTTTCTACTATTTCACAGCCCCTATACCGATTTTCACGATACTATTTAAATATTCTTATTCCTAATGTCCAGACAAGTGTTCACTTTTCTCTTTTCTTCATTTAACGTTTTTCCAATGTTCAGGCGTCCTATGCTGATTTTCACTATACTATTTAAATATTCTTATTCTTGATGTCTAGACGGACATGTTCACTTTTCTCTTTTCTTCATGTTATGTTTTTCTTCTATTCCACAGCCCCTATACCGATTTTCAATCTACTATTTAAATATTCTTATTCCTGATGTCCAGACGGGCATGTTCACTTTTCTACTTTCTTCATTTTATGTTTTCCACTATTCCACAGCCCTATAACGATTTTCACGATACTATTTAAATATTCTTGCTCCTGATGTCCAGACGGGCACGTTCACTTTTCTATTTTCTTCATTTTGTTTTTCTACTATTTCACAGCCCCTATACCGATTTTCACTATACTATTTAAATATTCTTGCTCCTGATGTCCAGACGGATATGTTCACTTTTCTCTTTTCTTCATGTTACCTTTTTCTACTATTCCACAGCCCCTATACCGATTTTCACTCTACTATTTAAATATTCTTTTTCCTAATGTCCAGAAAAGTGTTCACTTTTCTCTTTTCTTCATTTAACGTTTTTCCAATGTCCAGGCGTCGCTATGATGATTTTCACTATACTATTTTAATATTTTTATTCTTGATGTCTAGACGGACATCTTCACTTTTCTCTTTTCTTCATTTTATGTTTTTCCAATGTCCACGCGTCCTTATGATGATTTTCACTATACTATTTATATATTCTCATTCCTGATGTCCAGGCGGACATGTTCACTTTTCTCTTCTTCACTTTATGCTTTTCCAATGACCAGACGTCCTTATGGTGATTTTCACTATACTATTTAAATATTCTTATTACTGATGTCCAGACGGACATGTTCACTTTTCTCTTCTTCATTTTGTTTTTCCATTGTCCAGACTTCCCTATGCTGATTTTCACTATACTATTTAAATATTCTTTTTCCTAATGTCCAGGCGGACATGTTCAATTTTCTCTTTTCTTCATTTTATGTTTTTCCATTATCCAGACTTCCCTATGCTGATTTTTACTATACTATTTATATATTCTTATTCCTGATGTCCAGATGGACATGTTCACTTTTCTCTTTTTCATTTTCTGTTTTTCCAATGTCCAGGCCCATATGCTGGTTTTCACTATACTATTTAAATATTTTTATTCCTGATGTCCAGACGTACATGTTCACTTTTCTCTTTTCTTCATTTTATGTTTTTCCAATGTCCAGGCGTCCCTGTGCTGATTTTCACTATACTATTTAAATATTTTTCTTTCTGATGTCCAGACATACATGTTCACTTTTCTCTTTTCTTCATTTTATGTTTTTCCAATGTCCAGGCGTCCCTATGATGATTTTCACTATACTATTTAAATATGCCTATTACTGATGTCCAGACGGACATGTTCACTTTTCTCTTCTTCATTTTATGGTTTTCCAATGTCCAGGCGTCCCTATGATGATTTTCACTATACTATTTAAATATTCTTATTCTTGATGTCCAGACGGACATGTTCACTTTTCTCTTCTTCGTTTTCTGTTTTTCCAATGTCCACGTTCCTATGCTGATTTTCACTATATAATTTAAATATTTTTATTCCTGATGTCCAGACGTACATGTTCATTTTTCTCTTTTCTTCATTTTATGTTTTTACAATGTCCAGGCGTCCCTGTGCTGATTTTTACTATACTATTTAAATATTTTTCTTTCTGATGTCCAGACGTACATGTTCACTTTTCTCTTTTCTTCATTTTTTTCCAATGTCCAGGCGTCCCTATGATGATTTTCACTATACTATTTAAATATTTTTATTCCTGATGTCCAGACGTACATGTTCACTTTTCTCTTTTCTTCATTTTATGGTTTTCCAATGTCCAGGCGTCCCTGTGCTGATTTTCACTATACTATTTAAATATTTTTCTTTCTGATGTCCAGACGTACATGTTCACTTTTCTCTTTTCTTCATTTTATGGTTTTCCAATGTCCAGGCGTTCCTATAGTGATTTTCACTATACTATTTAAATATTCTTATTCTTGATGTCAAGGCGGACATGTTCACTTTTCTCTTTTCTTCATTTTATGTTTTTTAATATCCAGGCGTCCCTCTGATGATTTTCACTCTACTATTTAAATATTCTTATTCCTGATGTCCAGACGGGCATGTTCGCTTTTCTTTTCTTCATTTTATGTTTTTCCACTATTCCACAGCCCATATACCGATTTTCACGATACTATTTAAATATTATTTTTCCTGATGTCCAGACGGATGTTCACTTTTCTCTTTTCATCATTTTTTGTTTTTTCCAACTTTTTGGAGCTTCTATAATGATTGCACAATATTAATTTAATATTTTAACTAACATTCAAAAGATGCCTCTTTAAGGTTTTCTCCCACCTTTATAATTACACTGTAGGCGGCATTACTTTGATCTTCTCTCTCACTCAGCTTATTTACTCTCTCGTTTCCTTTGGAAACTCGTTTTTAATTAAATTCTCCTAATAAATTACTCGGAACACTTTGTGTGAACTGATAAATAATTTGTTTTCCTTTCTCACTCAGTCGTTAATCCTTGTTTTCCTCCCCTACTCAGTCGGCATTCCTTTGAATTCCTCTCTCACTCAGTCGGCTTAACTTTGATCTTCCCTCCCACTGTAAGCGGTATTCATTTGATCTCCCCTTTCACCCACTCGGCTTAACTTTGCTTTTATTTTACACTCAGTCGGCATTCCTTTAATCTTCCCTTCCACTTAGGCGGCTTAACTTTGATCTTCTCACCCAGTGTAGGCGGCATAGCTTTGATTTCCTCCCCTATCATTTATTTGCACGACATGTTGATACTTGTTTTTAACACTTTATATTTGTGTGACGTCATACTTTGTAATGTGTATATATATACTGTGTATATTGTACTGTATGATTGTTGTACAATCATAATCATTAGAATGCTGACCTGGATACCTGCATGACGTAATTTTACTACAACCTCAAATTTAAATTTATTCTATATTATTAGTCAAGTTAAAATTGCACATAAGAAGAAATTATTGTGTTAAGCAAGATTATATTGAACTCGAAGTGACTATTAACAGACATACAGAAACACCAAATTATTATTATATTTATATTAAGAAGAAACTCAATTCCTGATTACAGATGGAATTCTTCAACTTAGAATTTAATGTGGTGGACGAAACCCTCTTCCAAGAAGAATTAAAGGGTCTGCATAATGGTGAGAGTCCTGGCGGCATGGCAGAAAATTGTAAAATTATGTAAGGATGGACATAGAATGAGTGAAACGTGTATTTGCTTTCATTATTACACCAGTATTTTGCTTGTAATGAGCACACAGTTTTGAATACATGTCATTCCTCTGCAGATGTGTTAGATCTCTTTATTGCAGGATTTTTCGGAGGGGAGAACATGTATCATTTACCGCACGAGAGGTTTATTTATCATATTAATAGGGGAGAAGAGCAACTTGATAGAGTAAATCATAGAGAGGTATCTGAATTTTATCAGTATGGCTCGCGTTTTGTTTTGGATCAACGTAATGTTCCAGCATCGTCATGTAACAATTCCGCAGGCAATACCTCCCAAGGAAATTCAAACTTGGGTAATATGATGGATGAGAGAATGATTGTTAATGATGCTGAACAAGAATATAATCAAAATTCCGTTGATAATAACGATGATTATATCGAGATACTGGAAAAGTTTTTAGAAGAAGAGTTGGGTATCGATGCAGTTTCATCTGCTCAAATAACCCAAGGAACAAATCCTCTAAACAATGTTCATCCAGATGTGCAATGTTCACGGGATACTATTGGCTATGGATCTGTATCTCCACAGGCAGGACCATCTCATGGAAATGTGTCGCATAGGCGCGACCAAGATGGTCATAAACAATTTAAAAAATCAGATGATGGTAACTTCGAAATCGTAAGAGACAGCACAAAAGATTTCACGAATTTTAATCTTCGTGGAAGAGAAATCGCTGTTCGTCCAACTGGTGTTCACAATATTGAAAATCCGGAAGGATATATTAAGAAATTAGTTAACTTTGCGTTAGACGAGGTTCTCGCTGACGCCCGAGCAGAGTGTTACGTTGGTCTCTGTATCGATAGCTCCAACAGTATAAACAAAAAACCAGCGTATATTCCTTGGAGAAAAAAGAGCGATTTAAGTGCTGAAGTCATTTTAACTTCATTGGAAAATATACTAAATTCCAATGAAGAACTCTTCCTCGGAAACGAACTCCAATTTCGATTTCATATAGTTAAAAGCGTAAGCGGGCAAGGTGTATCAAGAAGATGTAATGCCGCGCGTTATGAGGACATGGAAGAAGTTCTTAACCGCCATATTGTTTATATTAACGGGTCCGGCATGCTCTGCTTACCAAAGAGTATTGTTTGGTATTTGGAGAAATATGAGGGAAATACATTTACAGTGTATAATTTGAAAAAAAGATAATGAGAAAATTGGGAAAAGTAAAGCAGAGCGACTTTGTAGTGATGCAAATGTTAATGTTAAAACAAAGAATGGTTACGATCTAAGTGATCTTGATACTTTTCAGAAACATATTTCAGGAAAGTATCAAATTGTTGTTTATGTAAGAGATGAATCCGTTAATGAACGTAAATATAAGGTACTTGTCCCTGGAACTCCTGCACCAAAGCAAATATATATTTATTATGAAAGAGGTATTACAGTTGGCCATTTGGCACCAATTAAGTGCATTACATCGTTTTTAGAAAATAGAAAGTACTTTACTAAATGTTTGGAAGCATACGATGATCGTCGGCATAAACACAAGTGCGAATATAGGTGTTTATCTAACAATAAGCAGCATTACCAAAACCCAACATTACGAAAAATCAAGTGTGATGAATGCAATAGAAAGTTTGCTGAGGGTGAATGTTTAATAATCATTTGGCACGTAATAAAGCTGGCTTTAGTGAGTGTCATTATGTAATGGTTTGTCCCGACTGTAATCGTATGTCTGACAGTAGACTTCGAAAGTTGCACATAAGTGTAGTGAACATTTTTGTGCCACATGTAAGGTTCACGTAGAACCTAATCATCAATGCTTTGTGCAAAAATTGAAGCCTAAACCAATCAAAAGGTTTATCTACATTGCATATGATACTGAAACGATGTTAATGCCGAAAATGAGAATGGTGAGAGGAAACATGAAGTCGCCCTGATTTGTAGCAGACATACATGTTCATACTCTATGAGTAAAACTTTGGATGATCTCTGCAACCTATGCGGTGATAAAAATGGAAATCGATCGTTTTCTTTTAAAACAATGGATGAATTCATTAAACATGTTTTAATGGCGCGTCCAGTGTTTCAGCGCATAGTCATTTTAGCACATAATTCTGGGCGTTTTGATGGTATCTTCTGCTTAAGAAATCTAATTGAGAAGCAACATATTATTCCTGATTTTCTGATACAGGGTCAAAAATATTTTGTATGAATATTGCAAATAGATTCTTCTTCCGTGACGCTTATTTGTTCCCTGGATGCAAATTAGTAAACTTCCGAAAACGTTACGCCTATTAGGAAATTTGAAGAAGGGAGATTTCCCATATTTATTTAACACTTTAGAAAATCAAAATTATGTAGGTCCGGTTCCCGCTCTTGAATATTTTGATCCTGACTCGCGAACCACGGAAGAAAGAGAACAACTAATCGTCTGGCACCAAGAACGTGCTGGAAGTGGCGAGGAGTACAATCTCCAAAAGGAAATGTTGGCTTACTGTGAAAATGACATTAGAATTCTTACAGAAGCTATCATCAAATTTAATAACATCATAGAAGAGAAGACGAATGTTTTATTGCTTGTTCCACGGTTGCAGGGTTAAGTATGAAAACGTATCGTACTCTGCACTTACCGGAGAATACCATTGCTGTATTCCGCCAAAGGGATTTCAACATAATGAGCGACAAAGTGCAAAAGCACTCTTGTGGTTAAAATATGTTGAACATCAACTTGGTAGGAATATCCAGTACTGAGGTACTGGTCCGGAGGTACGCTTTGGTAAATACAGGGTTGACGGATATGATCCAAGTACGAAAACAGCGTATGAATTTTATGGGTATTATTTCCACGGGTGCGTTTCGTGTGTTCCTAATAAAAAAAAACTAACTCTATGGCCTATGGAACCCGGAGGTTCAGTGCCGCGTTCACAAAAGCTCTCCACTGACTTCTATCCTTAGCTAATTGCATCCAGTTTCTACTTTGTATTCCTATCTCTGCGAGATCCATTCTAATATTATCCTCCCATCCGCGCCTAGGTCTTCCTAATGGTCGTTTTCCTATGGGTCTACCAGTCAAGACTTTGAAAGCGTTTCTACTTTCTTCCATTCTAGCTACATGACCTGCCCACCTAAGCCTCCTAGACTTGACGACCCTAACAATGTTGGGTAAACCGTATAAACTATGTAGTTCCTCGTTATGAAGCTTCCGCCATTCCCCATTCTCGTTCCTCTTGGGTCCGAATATTCTTCTCAGGATCCTGTTCTCAAATACTTTCAGTCTATGTTCTTCCCTCAGAGTAAGCGACCATGTTTCGCAACCATACAGAACAACAGGCATGATTATCGTTTTATATATTTTAACCTTCAAATTCCTCGACAGAATTCGCGACGACAAGAGATTTTGAACCGAGTTGTAACACGAATTCCCTGCTTTTAGTCGACATTTAATTTCTTCGTGAATATGATTTTCGTCTGTCAATATTGATCCTAAATATTTGAAAGTATCCACTTTAGCAAAAGCATTATTTAATATTTTAACGCCTCCACAAATTGCCGTATAACGGTCCCGACGCACTTCCATGTATTTAGTTTTCTCTGCATTTACTTCTAAACCCATGTCCCTGCAAGCGTTTAATAAGATCTCTGCATTTATTTCTACTGTTCTCTTATCCTCCCCTATTAAATTTACATCATCAGCATATGCCATAACCTGGTGAATGCCGTTCAACTCTAGGCCCTGGTTGCTATCTTTGATTTTCCTTATGGCGTATTCCAGCACAAAGTTAAATAATAATGGTGACAACGCATCTCCTTGTTTCAGGCCATTTTCGACGTGGAAGCTCGTGGACAAAAATTTTCCTAACCGGACTTTACTTTGGGATTCACTTAAACATATCTTAATTAATCTAATTAGCTTTCTCGGTATTCCAAGTTCTGTAAAAACGTTGTATAATGTTTCTCTCCTAACCGAGTCGTAAGCCTTTCTAAAATCAATAAATAGTTGATGTACCGGGGTATTGTATTCCCACTTCTTTTCGAGTATTTGGCGAATGGTAAATATTTGGTCGATAGTTGATGGATTTCGTCTAAACCCGCACTGATAATCTCCAATAATTTCATCCGCGTATGGGGTCAATCTTGCTAACAGAATATTTGAAAGGATTTTACAGGATGTTGACAGAAGAGAAATGCCTCGATAATTATTACAGTCAGTTTTGTCGCCTTTCTTGTGAATTGGAACAATGACTCTTTCCACTCTTGTGGCAATTCTTCCTTGTTCCAGATAAGGAGAATGAGTTTGTGTATCTTGTTCCACAATTTTTCGCCTCCAGCTAAAATTAACTCAGCCGGGATTTCATCTACACCCGGAGATTTGTGTTTCTTTAATTTCTTTATAGCGGCTTCCACTCCTATTCGATTGGGTTCTGGAATATACGGTTCTGCGGTGTGTATCTCCTTTTCTCCACGCACATTAGTTTTTGGCTGCATGTTCAGCAAATCGTCAAAGAAATCTTTCCATCTATTTAAGATGCTATCCGTATCAGTGAGAACTGTTCGGTCAGATTTCTTTAATATATAAGCACGAGGTTGATAGCCTTTCTTAAATTCGCTGATCTCCTTATACATGTCCCGAATATTTTTATTTTTACTATTATCTTCAAGTTCCTTAATTTTAGCTTTCAAAAAATCCCGTTTCTTTGTTCTAAAAGTTTTGGAAGTTTCCCGCCTGATATCTGCGAAATTTTGTGTAGTTATTTCATTCGGATTTTGTAGCCACCGTAATTTTGCCTGTTTTTCTCTTCTCTGCTAGTTTAATGCATTCTTGGTCGAACCATAGTTTGTTCCTACGTATTTCCGCGTGTCCCAATTTTTCTATTGCTGAACTTTTAATGCTATCTATAATTTCAATCCAAGTATCCTCAACACTAGTGCACTCCGAATCTTCTAAAGCCGAGAATCTATTCGAAACTTCAATCTGGTATTCCTCTCTTACCTGGCTCTCTTCTAATTTCTTTAAATTAAATCTCTCCGTTTTCGGACATTGAATATTACCTTTATTCAACGATAATCTCTTCCGTATTATCGCTACTACCAGGTAGTGATCAGTGTCAGAATCAGCCCCTCTAAACGACCGGACGTCAATTATGCTAGATTGTCTTCTTCTATCTACTAAAACGTGATCAATTTGATTATGGGTTTTTCCGTCTGGTGATGTCCAAGTGTATTTATGAACGTCGCGATGTGGGAATTTTGTACTCTTCACGATTAGGTTTTTGGATGTTGCAAAGTTCACGAGTCTAACACCGTTGTCATTACTTTCCTTATGCAAACTTTCGTTCCCTATAATCGGTTTGAAAATATCCTCTTGTCCTACCTTCGCATTGAAATCCCCTAATAGAATCTTCATATGGTATCGCGGGAGTTGGTCTTTTATATCGTCACCCTTATCTTCAGTTGGAGCATGTACATTTAAAACAATAATATCACACCACCGTCCCTTAAGAGTAATAAAAGAAAGTCTGTCAGTAACAAATTCAACCCGTTTAATTGCTGGTAATATTCGTTTGTGAACGAAAAACCCTGTTCCTAACTGGTGATTTTTATTTCCTTCCCCGTAAAAGAACGTAAAATTTCCGGAATTCTCAGATCCATTTCCTTCCCACCTAACTTCCTGAACTCCTACTAAGTCTATCCTGTATTTCTCTAACTCACTCGTTACAGATTTTAACGCGCCTGCCCTATAAAGACTTCTAATATTCCATGTTCCAAATCTCATGTCCATTTTCTTTTGCTGATGTCGTGCCAAGTTATCAGTCCTTGTCCGAGGCTTTTGTGAATGTTTCTGAACAAGTACCTTTTTTTACAGGATGAGGGTGTTAGCCTTACCCAAACCCCCAAGCAGGAGGACCACTCCTAGTCGTCTGTCCGCGACTGCTTATTCAGTATATTCGCAGAAAACCTCTATATCAAGAGGCCTTCTCCTCGATCCGCAACCTGAGGACGCGCCATGCCGTGGTGACAGGAACCCACGTTACACGGGTGTTCCTAATAACCGTGACGAAATCATTCACGGTTCTCAGGATCGTTGCGATACGTATGCAAGACGGCACAAACAAACCATGAGACGTTGAGAATACATTCAAAATCTTGGTGTAAAGTTATACGAGATCTGGGAATGGACTTGGGACAATAAGGTGAAGACAGATAAAGATTTACAAAAGTTCATTTCGAGCGAAAGAAATCTAGTATTAAAACATTGCAACGTAAAACTAAATTATCACAAAAGAAAATAGAAGAATGGTTAGCATCACAAGATGCGTATACCTTGCATGCACCAGCACGAAAAATTTTCGAGCGAAAGAAATATTATGTTAGTGCACCTTATGAAATATTACAAATGGATTTAGCAGATATGCAAAATATTGCAAAGTATAATAATAATTATAAAAATACTTTATGTTGTGTTGGTATTTCCTCACGGCATGCGTATTGCGTTCCATTAAAAACAAAAAAGGGTCCTGAAATGGTTAAAGCAACCACAAAAAATTTTAAACAGTTAATTATCCGTTTTTTATGTACAAACAGATTTAGGTGGTGAATTTTACAATCAACATGTAAAACGTTTATTTCAAGAAAATGAAATGAATCATTATAGTGTGCATTGGGAAATTAAGTGTGCATTAGCAGAACGTTTTATACGAACATTAAAAGAAAGATTGTATCAATACTTTACAGCAAAAAATACTTATCGTTATATTGATGTTCTCGATAAAATTGTGCATAACTATAATCATTCGTATCACAGAAGTATTGAAATGGCACCTGCAGAAATAAATGACTCAAACATTAATCAAGTATGGAATACATTATATGGAACATCAACCGCGAAAAAGAAATTAACATGTAAATTTCATCCTGGTGATTATGTATTATCTGTCAGAAAAGTAAATGTACACCTATTTTTTCAAGTCTGGCATTCCTGCGCTCCATCCGTGGAGAGTACGAGAATTAAATCAATCAAATGTTTACTGAGGGACAAGAAGAAAGTCTAATCTGAATAAGATATTGCACAGGGGCAATACGAATAGTGCATAGTGTAAATAAAGGACGACACCCAAAAAGAAAGCCAGAAACAGCTGCTAAACGAAAAAAAAAGAGTAAAAATTGTCGAAGTGGCAACATAAAACAAAAATACAACAAATCCGCCGACAATTAAACGTTTACCACGCCATGATCTTGGTGTAGTGGCTAAGGTGCTGGCTTACAAATGCAAAGGAAGCCAGTTCGAATCCGGGGCAAGGACATTTTAAAAAATTTTTGTTAATAATACATACAGCTCATGAGAGATGGTAAAAGATGTCGTATTTAATCTTTCGTAGCAATTATTATTAGTAATGTTTAGTACTGATAATACTTTTTTCTCTTTGCGTATTGCTTTTATTCTTTTCTTCATTTCGAAACAGAAGAATATCCGAACAAATGCCACCAAAATTCCTTTTATTTTGAATGTAAAAGCCATTTGCAATTAGTTAAGAATAAAAATTGAACATTCCGACTTAGCTGCAAAAAGTAAAAAGAAAAACATGCAAGTGGAAGGGATCGAATCCATACTCATGGTTATTAAAAATACAATTTCTACATGCCTTACAACTCCCGACCACGTTTCTACGTCAGCAAGTAAGAGGCTTGTGTTTAGATTAGACTGGTCAATACGTTATGCAAAGAGGCCCGGTTTAACTCTGACGCACCACAGGTGCGAGAAGGGAGGAAAACACTTTTTCTCTCTCCCTCTGTGTGTCTATTTATCTATCTATCTGTATATATATAACGCTATTTGTGAATGCCATAACCACACTAATTTTCAGCGGACGAAACTTGGCACAAACATTAATTGTTGAAATCTTGATGAGTTCGTTAACCAGAATAATCAGATGAAAATGTTCAAAATGGCGACGGTTCAAACTCTCAAAATGTTCCAAGTGAACCAAATTTCGCCCATAAATAGGTATTCAGAAAGTATGGATAACTTTTCCTCTTTTACTGAAATATTTGTGTGCAGGGACTTATCCTCTTTTATTGAAATATTGGACCCGATTAATTGCCTAAAGAAAGTTCACGTTCTTTCGCACAGTAAGGCTTTTTTATTTATTTATTTTTTTTGCAGGAGGGGGGTTATTTTCCTATTGGAACAAGATGATTATTAGTGAAGATATGAAATTACACATTGAAAGTAAAGTAACTTGTAAAAGTGTTATTTGAAAGAATAATATAATAAATGTGCCTTTCCCTAACACAGGAAACTGTAAATCATATATTTCGAGTTCGGGAGCGTGAATGGCGAAGAGTGTTATTTGATTTGCTTTTTAGTAACACATTGCATTGCAAATAAAGGTAGGCAACACTAGTGGTAAGTAAAACAACAACAATAACAACAACAACAATAATAATAATAATAATAATAATAATAATAGGTATTTTTTGTGGCAAGGCAATATCTTCTTAAAAAACGTAATGATTGTAATGCCATATCTCCCTTACAAACAAAATATTAGCAATTTATATCGAGAGAACGGGAAATTGTAGAGTGATGGGAGCAACGTTGGACAGTATGCACTCATAGTACTCAGAAAAATAAGCGATTTCAATGCAAAATGAACGAAGAGTCATTGTCATGGGGAGTCATGGGGCCACGGCAGAGCCCTCTTTAGGCAAAATGTCGATAACTTATATCGAGAGAACAGGAGGTGATAGTGGGATGAGACCAACGTTGGACACCGTGGACCCATAAGGCGCATCGAAAAAATTAGGGGGAGGCGCCAGCCAGCCTTACTTATTTCCACATAATAATATAAAATTATATTCTTGAAATACACACACGAGTTAGCTAATTATTATTATTATTATTAGTATTAGTATTAGTATTAGTATTATTATTATTATTATCAACAACAACAACAACAACAGCGTCTTTTCATTACGTGTGCATGTTTGACATGAAACCAAAGAGCAGATCCATCATTCGTAGAAAGAATAAGGATAGCCAGTTACTTGAACTGTGAAGGTCGGCGAAAAATACGAAAAGAGTGACTACCTGTAACGAAAAGAAAAAATACTAACTCAAATGGATAAAAAATCATGCCAAGATAGATTCGAACTTGCATGGACGGCCCAAAAAGCCAGTGCTTTGTCCACTTTTTTCACTTACTCACCGAACGTGTTTCAGTAACTTACTTATTGCTAATTTTACTTGCTTCACTCGTTTAATTTGTTTTTCCTAATAACTTATAACGATAGAGACACGAACACAGAAACATCGAGGACAGTTAAAAATCATAGATGTTCTCCCGCCGGGAATCGAACCCGGGACACCATAAACCAAGGGCGCACGTGCTAGCCACTAGACCAGCGGGGAGGTCACCGCTTATTCCCTGTGTCGTTAGGGATTACGACCACTGTATTGTCAGCTATCACTTCTGTGGGTTGTATACTATGATCACATGTTCGTTCTTTGCTGGAAGAGGTAAACCTACATTCTATGTAATACATGAGGTATTTAGACCTACATGCTCTTCATATAATGTAATAAAAGGGTCATTCTGGGAATAAGAAAAAGAACATTCCTTGGACAAAACGGAAACTATTGGCATCAGAAATATTTATCTACGAGGCATGCGCAGTAGTATATTTCAGAACAGATTGTAGACAGCTACTACCTTAGTGTTCTGAGAGGTTGTGTATAAACTAGGGATACCCTATTCCGGAATTATTACTTTCCACACTCCCGAAAGTAAAACCGGTCAAATTCCGGAATTCGGAAAAATCCGAAATTTAGAAATGTCTGATTTCGTTAAGAATTTTTTCGAAATCCGGAGTTTTCTCAATTCCGGAATTTTCTAAATTCCGGATTCTTCCCGACTTCCGCAATTCTTCTGAATTCCGGAGTTTAACTTAATTCCATAATTTTCCGAAATCCGGAAAGTGAAAGTTCCGCTTCCGAAAAATGAATTTATATCGGTTAATATGAATCGTGGCGGAAATAGGTCTTTGACCAAGTAATGGCGACTGCTTTGAAAGAAATGGAGAGTACGAGATATTTGTAGTTCCGTGTGGAGAAAAAACAAACATGTGAACCAACGGTTTAAGAACAACTCAAGTTATTAATGTAAACTTTGCCGACATCATCAAAGAAATACGAAAGACATTTTGAATCGAAGAGATATAGCATACAAGTTTGCAAGCGGAGACAAAGAAACCTAACATAACCAGACTAAGACGAATCGTTTACCGCGTACCGATCGCGGTTCAGTGGTCAAGGTGCTTGTGCGAATCCACGTTGTAATTTTTTTTTTAGGATTTTTGATGGAGATTGATCGGCGATGACATAAGTTTTATTATATTCAGATATTTGAATACTCGGATGTTTCAATACTTGAACTATCAAATCTTCAGGAATAATAATAAGCTAATAATAATTATTATTATCTCGTAGAAGATTAAAAGCTAGGAATTAATTATCGCTCAGGTCATACCATTACAAGCAGAAACGTGACATTTGTTAAGAATATTTCGGTTTGGTTTAATGTTGCTCACGAGAAGAGGAATTTCTCATCTCGTTTCTAAAATAAATAAAATAACATGAGAATTAACATTTTACATTCGAGAAGGGACAAGGCTAACTCAAAATTTTCGTCTCGCTTTAGAGATGAGAATCGAGACGAGACGAAAAGTATCGTAAGCATTTCCCGTCTTGTCTCGATTCTCGAAATAATGTATGTCTATTCTTTAAGTAACAATTGCTCTGTAGACTGAATCTCATAGGCTATTTCGTTACATTCTATTTCAGAGCTCATTGAATTATGCTCTGTGTAGGTATTTTTGTAGCAAAGCTTTTATATTTACCTCTGCATATCCTAAAAATTAGTTTATTATATGCCTTACTGTTGCGTGATATTCAGTTATATTTATTACAGTTATTTTCCTTAAAACATACAGTAGAATACTTTCTACATGAAACTTCAATGGAATGCTCTAGCTTAAAATGTTGGTAGTTGCAGAGGTGTGTCTTGAAGGTACGGAACCCTTTCCCCGAAATCTCTACTTTCAAGTAAGTTTTGCCAAATTTTAGAGCAAGTTTAAAACTTTTAATGACATTATTATTATTATTATTAGTAGTAGTAGTAGTAGTAGTATTATATCAACACCGTGTATAATCTTTAAAAGATATGCTTTTTGTATCTGAATAGTAAAAGCTAATTGACTGTCGATCTCGCTCGTCGAGAACTCTTCAGGAGGCAAGGACATAGGTCACGTTCTGGGTTTGAGTTCCGAAGGGGCAAGTATTCGGGCTCGAGCCAAAAATTGTTAAAAGTTATGGGCTTGAGCCAAACATGTTCAAAACAGCTGGGACCGGGTTTAGCTTCTCAACGGCTCGAGCCGCTCGGCTTTCAGCTCATTCACTATAGAACCGAACCGAGAACTGAGCCAAGCCAATAGCTCACCCAACCCCAGCCGATTTGAGCCATCGGCTTAGTTGATCTGAGTCGAACAGTGCCGATGGACTAGTTTCAACTTAGTTGGCTCGAACCGGTTCACATGACCCGAGTAAGTGACCCATCCCATCCGAGAAAGCTCGAGCCGTCGGCGCAATTGAGCTGAGTCGATGGCTTGTTCGAAGTGAGCCGGCTCAGGTCATCGGCTCAATTGGTCCGAGCCGACGGCTCATCCCAACCGGGCCGGCTCGAGCTGTTCGCTCAGTTGATACGAGCCGAGCCGGTTGATATCACTACCCGGGTTGTTCTTCTGCTTGGGCTCAAGAATTCGACCGTGCAGGTCTCAGCCTTGATTTCAAGAACTACAGTATATACTTATATTGGTGATTACGACATTTGAGGCTGTCTAGTAATAATAATAAAAAAAACTCTTGTCTTCTCGGTATCTAGACGAGAGGAAATACACTAAAATTGCCCCACGAGATGCACTAAAATTATGAGACGTGATGCACCCCTGTTGTGAGCAACACTAAAAGTATCCCACATTAGTGCTTACATTTCTCATGGCTTTCGCTTTCCAGTCTAATCAGGCCATTATTTCAAAACGAGTTAAAACGAGCTGAACGAGCAAGCGAGCCATTATCAAATTCGACTCAACTCGAAACTCGACCTCGAAAACAGCGACTTGGCTCAGAACTCAACCCAAGAAAATTATCTTTGACTCGACTCGAACTGAACTCGAGTCGAGTCGAATTTTGGCTCCACTCATGCTCATCCCTACTCGTATTTGTATTTTATGTTTCCACTTCAACAATTTCTACTCTTTTTTCGTTTACCTGCTGTTTCTGGATTTCTCTTTCGGTGTCGTCCTCAAAAAAGTCCGGATTTTTTCGAATTCCGGAATGCTAACGAAATCAGAAATTTCTAAATTCCGGATTTTTCCGAATTCCGGAATTATCCAAAAATCGGAATTTTCCGAATTCCGGAATTTGTCCGGTTTTACTTTCGGGAATCCGGAAAGTAATAATTCCGGAATTGAGTATCCTTAGTTTATACACAACCTTTCAGAACACTAAGCTAATAGCTGTCTACAAACAAACAAGTAGTGCAAAAACATTTTGTATCCTGCAATACGTCATGTATTAAAATCCGACAGCAGTTTCAGTATCTAACCAGAAATTGCATATATCTAGCTACTGGAAGCTGTGGTATGAAGAATTATATTGTCTTATATTTTTGTGTCTTATACAACCCTACAAACCACTGAATATCTAAACGGCTTTCGTTAAATCGAAGTTGTAGTACTCACAGTTACATCCATTTGTGTCTATATGATCGTGTTACTAAAGCTTACTATATGATAGCGTTAGTAAGTCTTTTTCTGCTCTTCCGTAAAGTTGTGATACGATCTACTACAGGATAAAGAATCAATTATCAATTTAACCAAGTTGTATTACTACACATGTGCTTCCGCCTCTGTCAACTCTGGTCGATTTCGTTGACGCAACATTTTTGCTTTTTTATACCCTTTTCTTCGTTTAGTGAACTAAAAAGTAACTGTTCTGAAATATACTACTGCGCATGCCTCGTAGATAAATATTTCTGATGCCAATAGTTTCCGTTTTGTCCAAGGCATGTTCTTTTTCTTATTCCCAGCATGACCCTTTTATTACATTATATGAAGAGCATGTAGGTCTAAATACCTCATGTATTACATAGAATGTAGGTTTAACTCTTCCAGCAAAGAAGAAGCATGTGATCATAGTATACAACCCACAGAAGTGATAGCTGGTAATACAGTGGTCGTAATCCCTAACGACACAGGGAGTGAACGGTGTCCTCCCCACTGATCTAGTGGCTAACACGTGCGTCTTTGGTGTGTGGTGTCCCGGGTTCGATTCCCGGCGGGAGAGTATTTATGATTTTTAACTGTCCTTGATGTTTCTGTGTTCGTGTCCCTGTCGTTACAAGTTACTAGAAAAAGCAAATTAAACGAGTGAAGCAAGTAAAATTAGCATTAAGTAAGTTACTGAAACAAGTTCGGTGAGTAAGTGAAAAAAGTGGATAAAACACTGGCGTTTCGCGCCGTCCATGCGAGTTCGAATCTATCTCCGCTTGTTCTTTTATCCATTTGAGAGGAAGTATTATTTCTTTTTCTACAGGTAGTCACTCTTCGTATTTTTCGTCGTTCTTCACAGCTAAAGTAACTGGCTATTCTTATTCTTTCTACGAATCATGGATCTTCTCTTTGGTTTCATGTCGAACATACACACGTAATGAAAAGACGCTGTTGATAATAATAATAATAATAATCATAATAATAATAATTATAATGAAATATTACTAGCTAACTCGTGTGTGTATTTCGAGAATATAATTTTATATTATTATGTGGAAATAAGTAAGGCTGGCTGGCGCCTCCCCCTAATATTTTCGATGCGCCTTATGGATCCACGGTGTCCAACGTTGGTCTCATCCCACTATCACCTCCTGTTCTCTCGATATAAGTTATCGACATTTTGCTAAAGAGGGCTCTGCCGTGGCCCCATGACTCCCTATGACAATGACTCTTCGTTCATTTTGCATTGAAATCGCTTATTTTTCTGAGTACTATGAGTGCATACTGTCCAACGTTGCTCCCATCACTCTACAATTTCCCGTTCTCTCGATATAAATTGCTAATATTTTGTTTGTAAGGGAGATATGACATTACAATCATTACGTTTTTTAAGAAGATATTGCCTTGCCACAAAAAATACCTATTATTATTATTATTATTATTATTATTATTATTATTATTATTATTATTATTATTATTGTTATTGTTGTTGTTTTACTTACCACTAGTGTTGCCTACCTTTATTTGCAATGCAATGTGTTACTAAAAAGCAAATCAAATAACACTCTTCGCCATTCACGCTCCCGAACTCGAAATATATGATTTACAGTTCTCTGTGTTGGGGAAAAGCACATTTATTATATTATTCTTTCAAATAACACGTTTCACAAGTTACTTCACTTTCAATGTGTAATTTCATATCATCACTAACAATCATCTTGTTCCAATAGGAAAATAACCCCCTCCTGCAAAAAAAACTGACCGTAGCGAAAGGACGTGAACCTTCTCTAGGCGATTAATCGAGTCCAATATTTCAATAAAAGAGGATAAGTCCCTGCACACAAATATTTCAGTAAAAGAGGAAAAGTTATTCATACTTTCTGAATACCTATTTATGGGCGAAATTTGGTTCCCTTGGAACTTTTTGAGAGTTTGAAGGGCCGCCATTTTGAACATTTTCATCTGCTTATTATGGTTAACGAACTTATCAAGATATTTCAACAATTAATGTTTGTGCCAAGTTTCGTCCACTGAAAATTAGTGTGGTTATGGCATTCACAAATAGCTTTATATATATACAGATAGATAGATAAATAGACACACAGAGGGAGAGAGAAAAAGTCTATTACTCCCTTCTCGCACCTGTGGTGCGTCAGAGTTAAATCTGGCCTTTTTGCAAAACGTATTGACCAGCCTAATCTAAACACTATGTATTATTAACAAAAAATTTTAAAAATGTCCTTGCCGGGGATTTGAACTGACGTCCTTCGCATTTGTAAGCCAGCACCTTAACCACTGCACCAAGATCATGGCGTAGTGAACCTTTCGTTGTCGGCGTATTTGTTGTATTTGTGTTTTATATTCCCACTTCGACAATTTTTAGTCTTTTTTCTCCGTTTAGGAGCTGTCTCTGGCATTCTCTTTCGGTGTCGTCCTTTATTTACACTATGCACTATTCGTATTCACAGCTTGTGTCCCTCTGCAATGTCTTACTCAGATTAGACTTTTCTTTTTGGCCCTCAGTAAACATTTGATTGATTTAATTCTCATACTCTCCACGGTTGGAGCGCAGGAATGCCAGACTCGAAAAATAGGTGTACATTTACTTTTCTGACAGATAATACATGTCAGTGAATATAAACACAAGTTAGAGAAAGGATATTTACCAAAATGGTCGCAAGAAATATTTGTTGTAGATCACATATTAATTCAAATCCAGTAACTTATAAATTAAAAGATTGGAATGGTGATGAAATTAAAGGAATATTTTATGCACAAGAATTACAAAAAGTAATAATTATTTCAAATAAAAATTATTTAATTGAAAAAGTATTTAAAAGAAAAAGGGGTGGATTTATGTAAAGTGGTTAGGATATCAAGTATGAATTCATGGATTAAAGCTAAATCTGTTCAGTCTTCAAAATGAATTCAACATTTAAACACGACTTTTACGTTACTCTTCCTTCAAATGCAAGTAGCAAACTTTTTGATAATACAACAGCATCGTTCAGAGTAAAACTCGCCCAACCTATTGATTTAAGGGATGGTGAATGGGGTGTTGCATCAACACAAATTAATATTCCGTAGAGTTTCTATAATGTAGGTGAAAACGAAAAAATTACCATAAATGCTGTAATTGATGGTAAACATGAACGTCACGAAATTAATATCGTACCAGGATATTATTATTATTCTGTAAAAAGTATTTTAGATATGATACCTGAAAAAGTGCGTATGATAAGACATCATAAAAATAAAAATCAAGTATTTATATCACATATTTTAAAATCATCCGATCAATGTATGATTGGTATTACAAAAGGATTGCAACATATTTTATGTTTTATTAATGAATATTCAACAGATTTTTCTCCTGTTGTATACTTAAAACCACCAAACACACAAGAAAGAATACTGCTAGGTGAAAAATTCCCATGCAATTTAGATTATAATATTCCAACTGAAGTAAATGTTTGTGTTGATGTAAAACAACAAGACGTTGGACCTTTACTTCGAAAACTTAATGTTTATGATTAAGAGCATGCACACATCAAATGTTTTCTCTTTCACACACCACACTATGTTAAAGTAGAGAAAAAGCATTTTGACACGATAGAAGTATACTTAAAAGATGAACACGGGCAAAAAACTACCATCTCAATTTGGAACTTCTAACTTAACACTACACTTTAAGCAGAAATGATTTCTGATAGTATTGATGATAGTTTTAACATTACACTCGTTTCAAATGCTAGTATTGATGTATATCCAAAAATACTCCGTCACATTTTATTAATCAATTAAATAATACTGTTCGCTTATCTGAATCAGATTGGTGTGTTGCTTTAAGTGAAATACACATACCGCTAACGTCATAATGTTATCGATGGTGAAAATGTTTGGTTTACATTAAAAGATGGGGAACCTCAGAATATTATCCAACCGCGTACCATTTAATCGAAGAACTAAATAAAGTTTCCAAATTCATAAGATTTAATGTGTCAGATACAATATTCGTAGATTGTGATCAACGTGTTAAATCACTTTCATTGTCACCAACATAGTCTTTACAATTAGGATATGCAGAAAATAAAGATCTTGTTTTACATAAACGTGGATTTAAACAACCTTACGTTGATATTGGTTATCCACATCAGTTTTTTGTGTATAGTGATATTGTACAACATCAATACTTAGGTGATACCAAAGTACCATTATTACGTATTGCAACAATTTACAATGTGAAATACGGAAAAGTGCAAAGAATTATGTTTCAAGATATTCATTATTTACCAGTTTCAAAATTTTGTTTTAACAATATCGAAGTACTACTAAAGGACCAAGCAGGGCGAAATTTGCCATTTCATTCCGGGACATTGACGGTAACACTTCATTTTAAACGCGCTGCTCCTAAATAAAAAATGAAATCTAGACGTATATGTTATCAACGTGGTCGTGGATTACCTTATTTTTCAGGACCAGTTTATCAACGTGGACATGGTATCGGTAATTTCTTTAAGGGTTTAGCACGTATTGCATTACCATTTCTTAAATAAGGTGCAAAACCATTAGGTCGTCAAGTATTACAAACAGGTATACAAGTTGCAGTCTATGTATTAGAAAATCGTCCAATAAAAGAATCCGTTCGCGCACGTGTAAAAGAGGCTGGTGAAACATTAAAGACAAAAGCTGTTAATAAAGTTGATCAGTTACTATCTGGTAGCCGTAAGAGAGGGCCACGAAAACGTAAAGCTCCTGTAATACGAATTGTACCACCAATCAAACGTAAACGTTCTCGTACTGTTAAACGTAAAACAAAAAGAAGGAAGACTAAAGATATATTTTCATAATGGCTTTACTTAATTCAAATAGCCATGAGTGTTGTACTTCAGAATTTGACTTATTTTCCGTTCCAATGACACAAACTGCTATAGAAGCAACTTCTCATGTGGAATATCGTCCTATTTCTACATTAACTTCAAAAGGACCTATTGAATTTGTTATTCCTGGTGAAACATGTGAATTTATTCATCCTGCTTATCTTTATCTTTATGTACGTTGTAAAATTACAAAAACAAATGGTAATAATTTAGATGCAAACGATGTAGTTGCACCAGTAAATAACTTTTTACATTCTTTATCTACTCAAGTTGATATTTCATTAAATGATAAATTAATTAGTTCATCATCTGGATCTTATCCTTATCGCGCATATATTGAAACCGTTTAAATTATTCAAACGAAGCTTCGCCAACACATCTTACATCTTCTTTATGGTACAAAGATACCGCAAAACAATTTAATACATTAGATGAAACAAATACAGGGTTTAATAAACGTGCTGCTTTTGTTAAGAATAGTGCAACAGTTGAAATGTACGGACGTACTCATGTTGATATTGCAAGTTTAGGTCGTGTGCTTCCAAACAAAGTTGGTCTTCGTATTAAATTACACCGAACAAAAGATATGTTTTGTTTAATGCACGCACCAAATACATCTTATAAGGTAGTGCTTCAAGAAGTTACGATGTATGCACGACGTGTTGACACATCTGCCTATGTTGGTATGGAAATAAATTCAGGTATGTTGCATGAAGTGCTTCCAAACAAAGTTGGTCTTCGTATTAAATTACACCGAACAAAAGATATGTTTTGTTTAATGCACGCACCAAATACATCTTATAAAGTAGTGCTTCAAGAAGTTGCGATGTATGCACGACGTGTTAACACATCTGCACATCTTGGTATGGAAATAAAATCAGGTATGGTGCATGAAACGGCCACATTACCTCTTACAAGAGTTAAAACTCTATCATATACAATACCTCAACAAGTAAATTCATACAATCTTGATAATCTGTTCCTTGGAAATGTACCTAAAGCAATCGTTATTGGATTTGTCTCTAACGCAGCCTTTAATGGGAAATCAGAAATTAATCCTTTTGAATTCCAAAACATTAACGTGTACAAGTTGGTTCAAAATCATTTCCTCCGAATCCCCTCACCCTTGATTTTTCAAATAATTTATACGTTCTAAGTTACCAGACCCTGTTCTCCGGTACAGGAATATTTTGTGAAGATGATGGCCATACTGTTACCTATCATGAATATCCAAATAGATAAACTCTTTATGCATTTATACTATCCCTACTGCTACATTGGATGATACTACATGGGATGTTGTGCACGATGCTGCCGTTAATTTAAAAGTATCATTCAAAGAACATTAAGACAACCAATCACTTGTATTGTGTACGTCCAATTTAACTCACTCATACAAATAGATAAAGATAGAAATGTATATAGCGATAATTCATTTTAAATTTAAATCAGTTGAGTAGCATGAGGGTTGTTGTTCACTTCTCCGCTTACCGTGGGGAAGACGACGACGAACTTGTTAAAGAGTTAGCAATAGCTAATCCAGATATACCATTCATTCAAAGCTGGGTATTTAAACCTCCGTGCGCTACTACTGAACTGTGTGAAACAATAATAGAGGCAAACAAATAATTGTGTGATAATTTTTATGGAATCCAATGGCATGAAGGAGATGTCGAATACTCGCACCTTAAAGAAATTCTTCGCATATATTGTACAAATATTTCATGTGTTTACACTTTCGGCAAAGCTCGTCAGGACTTTCTGCAGGAAATTCTTCAACGTGATATTATCAATCTCGAAGATTTGGAGTGTTCACGGTACACATCACTAGAATTTCATGTGTCAAAGTGTGCACATTATAATAATCGCTTTGGACATTACAAGTGCAGTGTGCATGAAGCTTTATTATACAGTGAATATGCAAAAGTGTATGATTATGTTTTGTTTGTAAACAATTCCAGTGATAAATATGTTCCTACTCCGTTAAAGAAATAAGAAAATCATGTATACAGATGAAATTTTAAAAGTGCTTCTTAGTGATAAACTGGATCATATGTGAATGGAATTTATTCCATTGATACAATTCCACAAACAGTGCAAACTCCTGTTGGACTAATCATTAATCCACAGGAAGTCATTGGGTTGGACTATACATAAACAAAAATCATGAAGGATTTTATTTCGATAGTTTACAAATGCCTGTGCCAAAAGAAATTCATTCATTCTTATGTAAAAGTACTAGTTTATTATGTAAATAGTCAAGCATACCAACACGAAGAATCCATGTTGTGTGGATATTTTGTATTATTTTTCATGTATCGTATAGTACGCAGTAATTCATTTGAAAAAAACTTTAAGTTTATTTCATACGACAATTAAAAAAGAATAATAATATTGTATATAACCACGTAAATAATTTTTTTAAAAAAGAAAACAAAGTATTTGTCTGAAATAATAAGTTTATTGTTTGTATATATATTATGTACATAAATATATAAAAAAAGATTTTTGAAAATAAAAGTTTCAAATTTTACTTCGTGTTTCATTTCACAAATATGAAAATAAAAAAAGTAAAGTTACATCATTGAAAACGTGTCAGTTAATGCTGTTGATCGTTGAAACTTCCACCAAAAATTAAGTTGTTTTGCATTTCGATATGCACAACTTGATTTTTTCTCAAGTTGTATATTTTGTTTATGAAAAGAACAATATTCATTCATAACATTTGCACAGAATTCATTTAATGGTGGACATTGTTTTGATTCAAGATCAATAACATCTAACAAAAATAGTTTCTTAATCCAAATGGATTTCTCTGCACCTTTACAATAAAAGGTTGCACATTGCAAACATAATTGATATACGAGGTTACGTATATGTGATACAATATATCACTTTTTATTATTCCAAGTTAGTCCACAAACACCGTGTGCGTGGGTTTTCTCGGGGTTCTCCCGTTTCCTCTCACTTTCTTTATTCCACCATTTCATTCATCTCTCATCATCACCGTCTCCTTTAGCCTAACCGGCATAACCGTGGGACGTAAAACTCAAAAATTTCATTTCATTTCATTTTTCCAAGTTAGTCCATGTAAGATTGATGTTAACCAATCAACTTGTTTCTGACATCCTAAAGAAAATTGATTGTATTCAATCGGTGATTTTACTAAAAAATGGAAATTTACTGTATCATCACATGCAATTAAACAAAATTCACAAATAATAAATTCATTATTTGAAATCTTAAAATTTTGTATGTCGATAATGCATTCATTAACATATGGTGAAATTTCACGTTTACGAATCAACAAAAACGGGATTATTGGTCCTACAAGTTCCATGTTGTTTAAACATTCTAGTGTTTTTCGTATAAAGTTTATACTTGAGATTTCACTATGATGTTCTTCAAACACTTCAAACAAATCAACAAGAGTTATTTCGTTGGATAAATGCTGTACAGCAAAAGTTCCAGTATCATGAAGAAGCAAACGCCTGCGTTGAAGATTCAACGTGCATTGTTCACACGAAATAATATTTAAACGTAAGCATACATTTATAGTTTTTGAAACACATAGTTCACTAATATGATTGTCACTACAAGATACACAAATATAACCACCACCACCATTGATATGGGAATACATGTTTTTCAAACACTGTCACTTCAGTTTGCATACAATTTGTTCACTATTTACATAAACACATTCACTTTGCAAAGCCTTTCTTTTTGTCTTTGCTTTCAAAAATTTTAACTGACTCACTCAAACAATTAGGGTCCTTTTCTTCAATTAAATCAAAAAAGGCTTCACAAAAGAGTTCTTGTGTAAATATACCAATAATGTGCGTTCTTGCATATACATAAAATAAGTCCTTCACTTCGACGTCCAGCAAAGATTGCAAGGCCCGATCATCTAGTTCCTCTGGACTCAAAAACAAACAGTCATGTCCCATTTGATTAGCCAGTGCTTCTGCGCATCCACCACAAATTAATATTTTGTCAGTGTCCCAATTAAGAATTGCATCAATTACACAATCACGATCCACTTTTTCACTAGAATATGTAGAGTTTAGACTCCAAAATCTTGAACTTGATCGGCTTAATAGCGATGGTGATGCAGGCGGGCGTTGGCGACACCGTTGGAGAGGGCGTCTCTGGTTCCTCCAATTCCCCTTCTTCATCCGAAGATGAATAAATTTCATCATCCAAAAATGATATGTAGAATACTTCAATAGAGTCCGACCTGTTGTCGGTCTTTAATTCTTCGTTGCCGCAGAAGGCGCTGATAGCGTCTCGTCGTCGTCAAGTTTGATAAAAACTAACTTTTGTACGGGAGCCATAGCGTAATACATAAAACACTCTCCTGAAACTCTGTATTTAAGCGTTTACGTCACTACAAAATTGCGTCCTAACAACAGCAAGTTCATACAAGCCACTATCACATGATCATTAAGAGAAAAAATCTTTGAATTTTTCCCATGCGTACGTGACTATTGAAGGTCGAACTACTTCTCTGCCACAATAGAAAAAATGTTAACGCACACCTGTGTTCTACCTCTCCCCCGAAACAAACATAAGCTTTTCTTAGAAATTCCAAAACAAACTTGTGCCTACGTGACTATTCAAGGTCGAACTACTTCTCTATCACAATACAAAAATTTTAACGCACGCCTGTGTTCTATCTCTCCCCAGTAGGGTACATATGTAGGTTCTAGCGCACTTACCATTTCATCAGTATTAGCGCACTTTTTACCGCCTCAAATTGTCCTAGCGCACTTTTTACCCCCTCAAATTGCCCTAGCGCAAAAACATTTACATAAGAAGCGCGAATAAGATAAAAAACTTTAAGTCAACACACATGACATTGAAAAGCAATAAATAATCTAGGACACTTTTAATTTTTCCCTCAGTACTTTGACTATTAGCACAGAAGGAAAGCACAAAGCATTTACAGAAGGCATTACACCCGGCTATCAATCATTCCAGTTTAAACAAAACCAGATATCGCTCTTTTTTCATATGTATAGCACATAAATTCTCTGCAAATATTGTTCTGGATCAAAATTAGATTTTGCAATTAATTTTTCTACTCTTTCAGGATCACATTCTAATTGTATGGGCTTCCTCTTTCTAATATTTCCATAGTCTTTCCAAATACTGAGTTACTCATGAGCTTATAAAAATCTTCTTCAAACTTGTTTTTAGCTTGCGTTCTTATATTTGTATTTAAATCAATGTATTTCTTTAACCAGTCTGATTGTTTGAATTCTAATATTCTATGCACTTTCTTTAATCTCATTCCAAGCGACATATATAGTTTTAAGTTCCTATACTGAATTACATATCTTTCCTTATTATAAAGTGTTGTTAGGAGTTTTGATTGTTTAGATTCTGGTGGACACATGTTTTCTGGAGCTAATGGTAAATCAGAATGTTTGTTGTGTAAATACCTCGGATATTCTAAATCTACTTCTAATATGTAGCCAGTTTCTGAATCATCTCGAATGTTCATTATATCTATGTAAGGTTTAATCCACTTAAAGTCTTTATAAGGCATGTATTGACACATCGCCCATCCATATAAGTTGTTTGCGTCTAGATATGCTAGGTATGTTGAACACTCATCTTTATTATAATCTTGAATATATTTGTTGTTAGCATTTACATATCTTTTACTGCATTGTGAGATTCCTCCTCGTATACCCTTTTCTAGCATTAGTATTTTATCATAATCAGTTAACATTTCTAAGTTAATTTTAGTCATCTTTAACATTGCATCCCACGATAGACCCGGTGCTGTATAATACCAAGGAGGATCTAATCCATGTGCCTTTAAACACACATCTCTAAAGTTTTCAAATATATCTGTTAATTGAAGGACATCTCTTTTGTTATAATGTTCAGTTAAGTCCCTCACTAACTTCAGATCGAATTCTTTACAAACTTGAACATGAAGCTTATGACGTTCAGGACTCATTTTTTCTCCTGCTAATCTGTTTGTAAATTTGTCTGGAGATAGTGGAACGGGTTCTTCTAATTTTTCAAATGAATTAACGAACTCAAATGGATAATCACCTTTAGTATTAACTAGATTAAGTTTATCAATCGGGAAAAACTTTAATGTTTCTCGAAATTGTTCTGGTTTTAAATTACTAGCTAACTCTGCTAAACTCTTTGGCATAAATCTAAATGAATCAACAAATCTTACATTTATTCCATCTTTTTCTGGTCCTGCTTTTATATATTTTCATATGTTATGTACCTTTCTTCATTATTTGCGATCAGTTTAATTTTCTGTGTATTATAAGCTAACTCCTTAATAAACAAATGCGTATCATAACCAGTTAAATTGTGAAGAAATACAGGAACAATGTTGGGATTTTTATAGTTTAAATTGCAATAGCTGTGAGCTGCACCTCTAAACTTTCCAGTTAAATGATCATGATCTCTTACTTTTGCTTTATTTTTATTTATCTTATACAAATACTTTTTTAAGTCATGCTTCCATTATTTTATTTTTTCACTCATATCATCTTTATCCTTGTACAACTGTATTTTCTTCTTTAATATATTTATTTTTTCTCAACAGCTGGTGGTAACTCATTCAAGTTTTTCTCACATATATGACAAGTATCCGAACTGTTATAAGCTTCTATTTCCTCCTCACTAAGCGGGGTCATATCAACTACCCTGTTATATATTTCCATAATTTCTATTGCTTCTTTTTGTAACATTTCAATAAATTCTTTCGCAGCATCTGGACCTATATAACTAACAGGGGCTTTATAGTTCCCATTTGAATATTTGACATAGTAACAAAAACACATTGGTTCATGCTTTTGATATTTTACTGTTTTATTACAATTATGCTCTATTTTTAACTTACATAAGATACATTCAAAGTCGGCAAATTTGACAAATGGAACTCTTAATGAACGATTATAGTTTTGAAACTCTATTTGATTGTCGTATGGTTTCGGAAGTTTCGGAAGTTCTATTCTAACAGCCTCATGTTCTTTACAATATAGCTCATGGTTTTGCAACTGCTTCTAATTTCGAAAGTGTCTTGTTAAACATCTATCACAAAAGTATAACTTCTCGGTATGTTTTGTCACTTGACTTCTTATTAATCGTGATAGGTCTTTTATGCAACAAAAATGACTATTATTTTGATCATCTTTTATATATAATAAATTAACATGTTTTTCTTGCTTTGTTTTTGTGATTTGAAGTGGATATACATTATAGTTCTTGTCATAGCTGTAAACATTGATGGAGATATTACTTCTTCTTTCAAATTTTGGAACATCTTTTAATTGTACAGGAAATTCAATGTTATCACAATACTTCTTTTGCAACTTATTAACAAGTTGTTTATAATGTGAAGGTCTTTGATACTGAGAACATCTGTCTATAGGTTTTAAATAGCTTGCAATAGAATACAAGAAACATTTATTGTCCTTATTTTTAATATTAGTCACTGCTTTCTTATCTTTAATTGGTTTAGGAAGTTCAATATAGGAAAAAGCTCTTAATGGTACATATTTGTTTAATCTGATTTGTAAGTATTTAATTTGGTGTAATGTCCATCCTGATCCTCTACCTTCAAACTCTTCCATTTCTCTACGAAGTTTTTGTCTTGCATGATGCATATATTCACTTAAGTCAGTTGATTCTAATATTCTCTCGTTTGATGTTTTAAAATTGCGCTCTTGTATTTCTTTATCTTTAATATAGTCACAAATGAAAATGAGATTTACTTTAACAGGGTTGAATTTTAATTCTTCTTTGATTTTGTTAATAGCAACTCTTCCACTTGTATCTAAAAATTTTATTGGGTCTTTATATCCACCTATGTTTTCAACTTTAATGGTTTGTGAACCTTCTTCAGTGCTGTTTCTTCTAATTCTTTCTTAATTGGTATACGTGTTGGTTTCGGTTCTTCAATTATTTCTTGTTTAAATGGGAATATATTTCTAATCTGTCTTCTGTTTTGTTCATCATCATATTGTTTAAGAAGGTTTATTAGTTCTGCTTTTCTTAATCGGGAATATTTTTTGTTTCCCTTTTCTTTACATTGTCGTCTTAACTCTACTACAGTAAATCTACTATAATTACTCATCTTATTTACTATATAGAAAATCTTACTACTCAATTTTTATCTTCGCCGGATTATTACTATTCATTTTTGTACTATTTTTAGTTCCATATATCCTAATACAATGCTTAATATTGTACACTCCTCCCATTGTCTACATATTACGCGTTGTATTAGAACACGACTTTGATGAGAATAACCCATCAAAGTCACATATACACATATTAAAATTAAATCATTTTTGTAAACTTACTCATCATCGTCATAATCATCACTATCATATTTATATTCATCATCACTACTCAAATCAGATGTTTTTGTTGCATTATTAATAATTCTTTTTCCTTTAACAGTATTTGCTTCTCTAGTAGTGCTGCTAAGAGTTTAAGATCATGATAAATTAGTTTAAGTCTATCATGTAATAAATCAAATTCTTTCTCCATATTTATTATATAAAAAACCAACAAAAATGAGATAAATTTAAAAAATCTAAGAATAAAAACGAACATGACTAGTGCTAAGGAGATGTTATCTTACATACCTATACTTGATTGTGTATGTAAACATTTGGATATTGGTGGTTATAATGATGAAGACAAAATGAATTTTAGCGTGTCCATAGGTATGTTAGATCATTTGTTCAAGAAAGCCACTAAAGAAAACAACTCATTTCTTATACAAAACACTCTCTATGCAAACGTTATGAATTTGTCAGATGAGATGTTAGATTCACTGACTGATGAACAATGGTTATCTATAGGTTATGATGATTATGAGGAGGAATATAACTATGATCACATTACAGAAGACTTTATACGCAAATATCAGGAGGAAGTTAATTTGAGCGAAATATGTTCATGGAAAAAGTTATCGGAAGAGTTTATAAGAGAATTAGCTGATAAAGTTGATTGGGAGATTATTTCAGGAAGCCAAGACTTATCAGAAGACTTTATAAGAGAATTTGCAGATAGAGTTGATTGGAAAGAAGTATCGTATAATCAAAACCTATCTGAAGAATTTATTAATGAGTTTATAGATAAAGTTGATTTTGATGCTATATCCTATGGAAACAAACTCTCTGAAGCCTTTATACGAGAACATGCAGATAAAGTTTCTTGGGGGCGCTTATCTGGAACTCAACAATTATCAGAAAACCTTATAAGAGATTACGCTGACAAAGTAGATTGGGAAATAATTTCATTGTTTCAAAATTTAACAGAAGGATTTATTGCAGAGTTCAAAGACAAAGTTCATTGGCATAACATTTCAATTTATCAACACATCTCTGTAGAGTTTATATATTTATTTAGACATTACGTAGATTGGAGAGTTATAATAAGAAAATATCATAATAATCCCGATTTAGGTAGTATATTGAATTTAGCATTCGATGTTACAACAGATGGTTTGTTTAATGTTTAACTAATTACCTTTTATGACTATTATATCATAAAAGTCGTAACCTTAATTATCTAATATTAACCTTAATTATCTTTTATGACTATTATATCATAAAAGTTGTAACTTTAATTATCTAATATTAACCTTAATTATCAGATAATAACCGATCATATAAACAATCAATTTCTTTAACCAATTCTTCTTCTGATAGGGGTGTCCAAAACTCATTACCCTTACCTTTACGAATATGTAGTTCTTGCTGCATTAGGTTGAATAGCTTAATACTGTTAGGATCTCTAAACTTTTCGTATATTATTACATGATTCGGATATTTTTCTTCTGCTTCATTAAGAGGTTTATATAGACTTCTCTTTTGGCATCTGATAGCATAATAAGGGAAAGGATCGTTAGGTTTGTTCTTCTTATATATGATTAGACAATTATCTTTTAAATTATCGCTTGTATATGGTGCTGCAATTTCTTTTAAGCCCTCGTTTTGAATCTTTAATCTTTCCCTTCTTTGTTCTATTTCTTCTACTTTTTTTGCAACTCTTCTTGGTCTTCTTGAATTTGTTTAAAATTAGAAACGAAATAGTCTTCGATAATATCATAGCATTTGTCATAGAAGTCTCGTGATACCCATAAAGCAATAGCGAGAAATATCTTTTTATACATATATGTTCCTGAGATTAGATTGTTTATTTCGTTACCAGTTAGTTTTACTGTGTAAGATGAGTTTCTGAAGTGGCTGGGATCCCAGGAACTTCGAAGTTTTTTATAGTAATTTAATAACTCTTTTGATTGTTTATTTTATAACCAGTTATCTAACCTCTTACCACCACTCTGACACAACTTAGTAGCATTGAAATATCCTGTGTTTTTATCTATAATCAATTTAAAATCACCAAAAATACCATACCAATAATTGTCTTTAATCTGTTCATAGCAAATATCGTTTAAACTAAGAGAACTATCCATAGTATTCATATTTATTATATAGAAAATCTTTATTTTTTTTGCCGGAGCATCACGATCTTGACATAGCTTAGTAGTATTGAATTACCTGTATTCGCCTTTTATGGAATAATAACCATAACAGACAACATTTATATTTACACTACAACATTACTTTTATCTATCCAACTATTATATGAATCATCAAAACCTAGCCATTTAACATATACTTTATCACCTTTCTTTCTTAACACCTTTTCCACCAAGTATTCATCTTTATGTTTCGTCTTTAATAGTTCTGGTTCGTAAAATCTACCTTGACATCCTCTTCTTCTAAATCTTTAATTCTATATGTAGGCGGATTAGATGGAATAACTTCACTAATAACAAATACTTCTGTTGACCAATTAGGTGTATATCCTTTCTCAAATAACCCTTTCGATTTACTTATACGAACATAATCACCTAATTTGTATTTGGGTTTAACACGCCTATATTCTTTTTATACATTTTTTCCAATATCGTTCGCTCATTCTTCTTATTAACTTCTATAGGCTTTAAACCAATTGTTCTATGTATCTATTATTATACTCACTAACCAATGTTGGTAATATCTCTATCCATTTATAATTCCCTTGTGTTGTTAACCTTTTCCACATGTTCTGTTTAAGTGTTCTATTAAATCTCTCAACAACAGAAGCTTTCTTACCACTATAGGTTGAATAATGATTAATCTTATTTTCCTCCATTAACTTCTTAAACTCTTTATTTTAAAACTCTTTACCTTGATCAGTTTGTAAGTTACTAGGTTTTCTCATCCTTAATATGGATTCGAATGCTTCTGTAACATTTTTACCACTCTTATCTTTAACAGGAACAGCAAACACATATTTCGAGAATACATCTATAATCGTTAGCAGATACTTATAACCTTTATTTAATTTGGAAACACCTTTTAATACTCCACTATCCATTTCAACAAGATCAGCTTGCCAAAGATCATCGATACCTTTTATAACTACACTTAATCTGTCAAAGTTTTTTCTAGATGGTTTGTGAATTTCTTCTATAATGTCTTCTCTAACACCTTTACCTTCTTCTAGTCAATCGGGCTTTTTAACGAATTGAGTTTTAGTAACACCACATACAGAACGAATATCTTTCTTTAGATATCTTCCATTCTTTGTTCAATTCTAATGGTATCTTTCTCCGTATCTGTCAATTTCTTACACTTAACACAATACATCATCATTATTTATTGTATAGATAATCAACAAAAAATTAAAATTTATCACTACCTAATACAGTGAAACCTGTCAACTTGGCCACCTCTCTAAGTTGGCCACCTGCTTATCTTGGCCTAGTTCGTCTTGAACCTGCATTTCCCATAAGACATTCGTTACTTACTACTCTATAAGTTGGCCACCTGTCTATCTTGGAAGTTGGCCACACTGAAGCAATGTTTACCCTATGATGATAATGTTAAATTTACCTGTGTATCTTGGCCACGAAAAATACAGTGTTGTTATTTTTGTTAACTCTTTCGAATTCCCATATGAGAGGCAGATGTTCTGTATTTGTGACTGGACACAAGGAAGCATAGATTCGCACGATTTGTTCTTGGAGGTCAATGGCCAGAACACTATCCTCATAAAGGAATATGAAGGAAGATGTGAATAAGAAAAAGCACGTACAGGAATTCAGAAAATGGTTGTACGTATTGTTTACCCTGTCTGTTTTGGTAAAACCATTAGCTATATCAACTCTTCTCATCAGTGGGGAGCTTCAGTAATTCCGAAAAATTCTCAAGGTTAAAACTAACCATCTCAATTGGCAACTATTGGCACCTGTCGGCTTGTCAAAAGATAGCGGAGTTTTTGAGATATGAATTCCCTGAAGATTTTCTCAAAACATCTTTTGCTCCGAGGGTGCATATCTGCCAAAAAGAATAAAGCAAATATGTCTAGAATGAACCACCATTCAGTAACAATTGAAAAGAAGTCATATAAATTGCATATGAATTTCTCAATTTATAACTTAGCTTTTCTTGTTTTCAATCTGAATAACTCAGTGTGCTATAATATCAATTTCAATAAACTGCGTACATACAGTTATATTTCATGGTTGTTTGTGTTATTGTGTTTTCAATCCGAATAATCCAATGTACCAGACTAGCTTTCAGGAAGAGAAAGGTATGCACATATATTAAACATACTATCAAGGGCGCCGATCCTGGGGGGACCGAGGGGGTCCGCCCCCCCCCCAAAGCTCATGTGGACCCCTATTTTATTTATGAGTGTACAATATTTGGTATAATTTGAGTGCAATTTGTCTTAAAATCTTCATATATATATACCTTCTGCATCTGAATGTCCCCCCTCCAAATTTACAGAGAAATAGGCGCCCTTGCATACTATAGTAATACTTTCTAGTACTGTATATTTTTATGATTACTCTATTTACATTATTTATAAGTAGCTGTCGTGCCACTGCTTATTAAAATTTTACAATCAAGTAATACTAGAAATCCTATTCTAAAAATACACAAATCACACTTATTTTCTGTAAGTTGGCCACCTGTCTAAGTTGGCCACTTTTCGATGGAACCGATGGTGGCCAACATAGACAGGTTTCACTGTACTATACTTTTAACATTATCATCATCATCACTTGCTTCGTTTTCACCTTCATCTTCTATCTATATACATATTAAGCAATAATAATTTACCTTCTTTCAATTCAGAATCTTTAGATGGTCTAATTGTTAACTGATCATTTATATTAAAGTGTAATGGAAAACTTTCAACTAAAGCGTCATTTAAAAAAAAGGTCTATAAGATGTTTATTAAGACTTGATTCTATATCCATTAACCTACCTCTATAAAGAAATTTGTAGGCAGCAGCTAAATTATATAAAAAAAGGCTGGTTTCCCAAGACCATCTTCTGCCAATCGACATGGAACTTCAACAATTTCTTTTCTTGTAAGTAAATTAAACTCTTCTTTCACTGATTCAAGCTATTCTAATGTTACAACATCTTGTTTATCAATAGCATTAGATACATTAACCAATCTTTCATTCTTAAAATCAACTTTGGATGTAAAAACGTTTCTAGATTTGTCCATTATACTTTTAACATTACCAAAAATATCCATATTTATTATATAGCAAACGTCCTTAGGAAAGCTCTCTTTCTATGTACATTATAACAAACAAAAATTGACCTTCTTCCATAGCTGAATTTTTATTTGGTTTAATCGTTATTATATCATTCTTCTTAAAACCAAAAGGTATATTTTCAATCAAAGTATCACCTAAATATATGTCTAAAAAGTATTTATCCAAACTTAATTCCATGTGCATTATTTTCCCATTATAGAGAAATGTGTAACCGATAGAAAGATTGAATATTTTAAAGATTGGCTCCTTAACATTCTTAATTCTCAATCGATATAATAGAGGTATAGTTTCTTTTTGCATAATCAATTTAGTAGTGTCCATCCTAACCTTTTGAAGATCTTCTTTCTTTATGTATGTGTCTTGTAACGTTTCTAATGCATCTTCAAATCGTTTTCTATCGTTCTCTAATTGGGTTTCTATTGATCTAAGTTGACTTACGCTAACAACATCATTTAAATTCTCCAACAACTTTAATTTTTCTTCAATAATATCAACATTATCTTTTCTATCTTTAACATTACCAAATATATCCATACTCATTTATTATACAGAAAATGTCCATCCTAATTCTTCAAAACATTTCTTTAACATCTCTATTTGTTTAGATGAGTGTTTAAAATCAATCTCACCATGAACATCGTGCTTTTTCAACAGATGGTACAATACACATTTTAACTTAATAAACAATACTCTTTCCGGATACAGTTTTTTAAAGGTTTTGTATAAGTTTTCGAAGTCGTTTATAAGTGTTTCTTCCATATGTCGTAAGTTTAATGGTTTTTGATCGGTAAGGTGATAGTGTATTAAATAAACATCATCATAATATTTTGTGTATTTGTTTTTCTTTAGTACTTCTAAAACATCTTTTGTTGATATTAAATCTTTTGATATATCCCTAAATTCATCATTTAACACCTTGAACACATCTTCAGGAATAATTCTATCCTGTAAAGCTTGTAAACGAGATAAATGTAACTTAAATCTTTTTATAGTATCATACCATGGTTTTCTTGCACAAGTACCTCTCATTCCTTCATTAGTGCTGTAAACAAAACCATTCGCTGCAGAACAATAATCACAAATGTAACTGCTCATACCTTTTGTTAATGACTTACTACCACAATTACTGCATTTTAATGGTCCGGTGTTATAATTTGATAACATATCCTTTAAGGTAATTATTGGATATAACTTTACCAACTCTTCTTCCGTGTACAAAAAATTAGGTATTAACGTTCTCCATAAATCAATAACATCATATACGTTGTTTCTATCTTTTAAGTCTATCTCACTAACATACTCAAAATACCAATTAAAATTAAATCTAACTAGTGCATCTAGTTCATCCTCATGCTTCTCAAAATAATCTAAAAATCTATTGTATATAGCTTCCATATTTATCTTAAAACGAAACTTTTATGGATATAAACCATAAAAGTACTTAAACTTAAATATATTTAATCATTTTAATCATATACATAACATCACTAAAAGAATACCCTTGATTTAGAAGATTCAAAATCTTGACACAAAGATGATCACATATAACTGAATTAAATTCTTGTATTCGTTCGTCATTGTAAAATAAGTTTTTGGTACTAAGATATTGTACTAGTTGTTTAGGAGGAACACCACCATAACAATCGAACACGTACTTTATGTTGTTATCTTTCCAATAGCATATCCAATGAGTACCAATGTTTTCTGATTTATCAAGGTTAACTACACCACACTCATTTACATAGCGTTTTTGTGGAAGTTCATCACTCATAAATACACCTCTAAATCGTTTTATCTTTAATTCTTTAACCAACCTCTCTATATCGAAGTTGGTCAATGGTTTTAGTTTTTTGACTTCTTTGGTTTACCTGCTCCCTGCTTTTCTTCCATAGCCATATTGTGTCTTTTTTCTTCAAGTTCTTGTTTATTCTTCTTAGCATCCAATACAGTTTTAGTAATCGCTGCTGCACCACCTGCTAATGAGCCAACTGCTCCTAAAGCTGCTAAAATGGCCGGAATCGTAAAAATAAAACCACCCATATGCTCTTTCTTAATCTTTTTCATTTGTGCAGTAGTTAAAGTTAAATCCATTCCTTTACCTTCTCTAATTTTCTTAGATTTATCACTAAGTTGTTTCTTTGTTAATACATGATCAATATTTAAATCCTTTAGTTCGTTATAAGGAACACTAAACATACAACCTTTAATAGAACACATCTTCCTATTTATTTAAGAGAAAATCTTAGTTTGTAAAAGTACAGTTGTTTGAGCACCACCAAATTCAATTAAGGAATCATTCTCATCTGTTATCCTTATCTCAAAATTGTCAACCTTGTCTTTGGATATTGGGAAAAATAATGGATAAGTAGGCTCATAAATAATACTATGTTTAAACTCGGCATCTGTTTTAAATGATGCTATAATTCCTATTTCCCTATGTGTATATTCTGTATCTTTAACAAACATACCATCTGCTATATTACAATGAACATTAATTGTATCGAATGGGTGAAACTTTGGCAACTTATTTCCAATATGTGTTTTGTTTTTTCTAAAACTTCAAGAACTTTAAACCCGAGGACAGTACCTATACCCCAATTGTAACATCATTACTATCAGTTTCTATTTTAACTCTGTTTCTTAAATGATCTTCTGATAATGTTATGTTGATGGATTGAGATTTTAAATACTCATTAATTGATTTTAAATTATATTGCCCTTCTGGTATAAAAACTTGTCTATCACCATATGAGAAACTGTTTTTTCTGTTGTTATGTTTGGAGTTAGATATGTACTGTAAAACCCAACTAGTCCTATACTTAAATAGTTACTACTGTTGTCTAATTCGTAATGGAGTTTCTTCTTTAAAACAGAAGTATCACTCGTTAACTTAAATACCTTAGCCATTTATTATATAATAAATGAATGAGTTTGATTTACCTAGAGATATTCCAAGCGAGAAAGTAATCAAGTTAATAGAAGATGTCATTCAAAAGTTAGAATACAGCTTAAAGAAGAAAAAGAGAAAACTAAGAATTGTTAAATATGCATACTACACTTTGATCACGTTGTCGGTTATACTTTCTGCAACAAGTGGATTTATTAATATTTTGATACCTGTAACAATTTACTCAATATTAACAACGTCTCTTGCAACTGGAAGTGCTATTATAACAGGTTTGTCTTCTAAGTTAAACATAAGTAAAAGAAAAGATGAATATAAAACCATTGTCACTTGTATTAACTCATTTAAAGAACAGTTGGAGATGATAATAACATTAAATGGTGAAATGGATAACAAATATATAAAAGATACGTTGCTTAAGATCAGAGAACAACTTAAAGATATAAGATCATAAAAGAGACGATTTTCTCTATAATAAATGAGTAAGAAAACTATTAATTGGGATGTAAAAGAGATGATAAAAGAAACAACAGTTAAGAAAAGAAATGAAGAACTTATACCTGATGATATTCGCTGTCTTATAGTGAGTCCAACTGGGTGTGGTAAAACTTTTTTTATTTAATTTTTCATTACAGCCAGGTTGGTTAAACAATAATTACTTCTATATATATTATAAAAGCATGAATCAGCTAAAATATGAACAATTAAAAGATCGATTTGAAAAAGCAGAACTAAAGTTTAAGAAGCAAATAACAACGTTCTTAAGCGGTAATGATTCTATTGTACCTATTGATGAATGTGAAAAATACTCTATAGTTGTGTTTGACGATTACATTTTAGAGAATCAAGATACTGTTAGAAATTACTTTACAAGAGGTAGGCATAGACATTTAGACTGTTTCTATCTTGCACAAACATATTCAAAAATGCCTAAACAGCTTATAAGAGATAACGTTAACTTCCTATGCGTATTTAGACAAGATGATACTAATCTTAAACATGTGTATAATGAGTTTGTTGGAGGAGATATGTCTTATGATAAATTTAAAGAGATATGTTCAAAATGTTGGCAAGAAGATTATGGTTTTATAGTAATTGATATGACAAGGAAGGTAAACAATGGTAAGTATAGGAACAAGATAAAACACTTTATAAACGTTTGACTTTTTTTACGTTTATTGATGTTCTTTCACGTTTATTGACGTTTGTTTGTTTTCTATATAATAAATGAATGAGAAAGATATTAATAAGAATATCAAGTTAAAGGAGTTTTTGATAAAGGGCTTCAAATCTTGGAAGAAAGAAAGAGCAGGTATATATGATAAATTTAAGACACAAGAACAACCTGTAATTGATGCTATTCAAAATTTAGGAAGTGAGATCAAAGAAGTAGCAGAACAAAATAAAAATCTAATAACTGAACTTGTTCCAGTTGTACATAAGACGGCTTCAATAGATCCTAGTCTACTAGAAACACCTAAAAAGATAACTTATGATAGTTCTCCAAGTAGTAGTGATACACCTATAACAGGAGAAATAAAACAAATGAGAAAACAAATTAAAGACAAAGTGAAAGGAGTAGAACCTTTAACAACAGCACAATCATTTGGTAAGATTGCAACGAAATATTATAGTAAAAGAAATGATAGTGTATTTGGAATAAGAACTGTTGAAGAAGATGGTAAAATAATAAATAAGATAGGAAATTCTGAAGTTAAAGTGAATGGTGATGATTTGATAATTAATGGTAAAACTTATAAAGGAACAGAAGGTCTATGGGAATTGTTAACGATGAATACTAATAAAACCATTGAAGATTATGATGATGCTGATTTTGATGATGGTGATTATCCATATGATGATGTTGATTCATTTCAAAAATTACAAGAACCTGTTCCATTATCTATAGACAATCTTACAAACAGATTAACAGGAGAAAAATGAGTCCTGAACGCCATAAGCATCGTGTACGAGTTTGTAAAGAATTCAATCTGAAGTTAATGTGGGACTATGCTGAACATTATAACAAAACAGATGTCCTTCAATTAGCAGATATATTTGAAAACTTTAGAGATGTATGTTTAAAGGCATATGGATTAGATCCTCCTTGGTATTATACAGCACCTGGCTTATCGTGGGATGCAATGTTAAAGATGACTAAAATTAACTTAGAAATGTTAACTGATTATGATAAAATACTAATGCAAGAAAAGGGTATACGAGAAGGAATCTCACAATGTAGTAAACGATATGTAAAAGCAAATAACAAATACATGGCAAATTATAATAAAGATGAGTGATTAACATACCAAGCATATCTAGACGCAAACAACTTATATGGATGGACGATGAGTTAATACATGCGCTATAAAGATTTTAAGTGGGTTAAACCTTACATAGATATAATGAACATTCGAGATGACTCAGAAACTGGTTATATATTAGAAGTAGATTTAGAATATCCGAAGTATTTACACAACAAACATTCTGATTTACCATTAGCTCCAGAAAACATGTGTCCACCAGAATCTAAACAATCAAAACTACTAACAACACTTTATAATAAGGAAAGATATTTAATTCACTATAGGAACTTAAAACTATATATGTCACTTGGAATGAAATTAAAGAAAGTGCATAGAGTATTAGAATTCAGTCAGACTGGTTAAAAAATACATTGATTTAAATACAAATATGAGAACGAAAGCAACAAATGATTTTGAAAAAGACTTCTATAAGCTCATGAATAATTCAGTATTTGGGAAGACTGTGGAGAATATTAGAAAGAGACAGCCCATACAATTAGAATGTGATCCTGAAAGAGTAGAAAAATTAATTGCAAAATCTAATTTTGATTACAGAACAATATTTACAGAGAATTTTTGTGCTATACATATGAAAAAAGAGCGATTAACATTTAATAAGGTATGAGCGTATTAGAACTATCGAAACTATTAATGTATGATTTTCATTATAACACTATGAAACCAAAATATGGAAACAATATAGATTTATGTTACATGGATACTGATAGCTTTATATATGAGATTGAAACTGAAGGCTTTTACAAAGATATAGCAGAAATAATTGATCAATTTGACACGAGCGAATACGAGAAAAATAACATATATGGACTACCACTAATAAACAAGAAAGTAATAGGTAAGATGAAAGATGAGAACGATGAAAGATGAAAGATAAGATATATAGTACGAGATGGTGTAAATACATTAGCTTGAGGGCATTATGGGATAGAGTAAAAGTGTAATTATATGTAGTGTAGTGTAGTGTAGTTTTAGATGTAAGTTTTTAGATGTAAGTTTTTAGATGTAAGTTCTTTATAGTTAAGTGCTATAAAGTTTTAATTAATTTGATTTTTATGAAAATCCAACTAGATTTAGTGATTTTTTGTAATTTTGTGACTAGATTAAGTGATTTTTTTGTAATTTTGTAACTAGATTAAGTGATTTTTTTGTAATTTTGTAACTAGATTTAGTGACTTTTTGTAATTTTGTAACTAGATTTAGTGATTTTTTTGAAATTTTTGTAACTAGATTTAGTGACTTTGTAATTTTGTAACTAGATTTAGTGACTTCTGTAATTTTGTAACTAGATTTAGTGACTTTTTGTAATTTTGAAACTAGATTTTTTGATTTTTTGTAATTTTGTAACTAGATTTAGTGATTTTTTGTAATTTTGTAACTAGATTTAATGATTTTTGTAATTTTATAACTAGATTTAGCGATTTTTCGTAATTTTGTAACTAGATTTAGTGATTTTTTTGTAATTTTTGTAACTAGATTTAGTGATTTTTTGTAGTCAGGTGTAATTCCTTATGTAAATCCTTTTGTGCTTTCCTTCTGTGTTAATAGTCAAAGTACTGGAGGAAAATAAAAAGTGTCATGTGTGCTGGATTAAAGTGCTTTTGACTTATTCGCGCTTCTTACGTAAATGTTTTTGAGCTAGGACAATTTGAGGGGTAAAAAAGTGCGCTAGAACTGATGAAATGGAAAGTGCGCTAGAACCTACATATGTACCCTACTCTCCCCCAAAACAAACATAAGATTTTCTTAGAAATTCCAAAACAAATTTGTGCCTAGGTGACTATTCAAGGTCGAACTACTTTTCTGTCACAATACAAAAATTTTAACGCACACCTGTGTTCTACCTCTCCCCCAAAAAACATAAGCTTTTCTTAGAAATTCCAAAAACATCTATTGTTCAAGTATATGGTCAAGGTTAACGCAAATCCTGTCCACAATAGAGAAATTTTAACGCACACCTGTGTTCTACCTCTCCCCCAAACAAACAAGCTTTTCTTAGAAATTTCAAAACAAACTTGTGCCTACGTGACTATTCAAGGTCATACTACTTCTCTGTCACAATAGAAAATAATATAAACAATGTACGCTTCTCTCACCCCCACCCACCACATTCTTCAACTACTTCTCTGTCACAATAGAAAATAATATAAACAATGTACGCTTCTCTCATCCCCACCCACCACATTCTTCAACTACTTCTCTGTCACAATAGAAAATAATATAAACAATGTACGCTTCTCTCATCCCCACCCACCACATTCTTCAACTACTTCTCTGTCACAATAGAAAATAATATAAACAATGTACGCTTCTCTCATCCCCACCCACCACATTCTTCAACTACTTCTCTGTCACAATAGAAAATAATATAAACAATGTACGCTTCTCTCATCCCCACCCACCACATTCTTCAACTACTTCTCTGTCAACAAAGGATAAAGGAAACAGACATGTCATTAACAATAATTTATTACATATACACACATCTGCGGCATCCATTGTTCCCACCTGCGTACGTGAACATTCAAGGATAAACAATATTCCTGTAAAGAAAGACCTATTGTCAAATGACCTTCTCTTAACGCCAGAAGTCTCAATTTGGACCTAAAGGGTTGAACTACTTGTTGGTTCCACCACTACTCTACAGAACTGAACAACCCTCTACCCTTGCATTCTGATTCATCAAGATTACGTCTACCAATTAAATAGGCGTTGAATGTATCCCCCAAGAATCGCCTGCCACGCAGCTGAAGTTAAGCTTATTAAAGGGTTTTTCACAGTCCTTTGCACCCTTTAAAAACAAACCGCGTAACTTGATGTTGTATTACTGAGCGCACGACTATTTGCTGATTGGTGAAGAAGAAATTGTTTCGTCTGTTTCCCGCAATATGTCTGCTGCAGCACGTGCATGTATTTCTGCTACTGCGATGTGCATTACTCGTCTCACTCTCACACCATTGCCGTGATATAGGGCAAAATACCCAATACTATATAATCCCCCTTTTTTAAGAGCAACTGAACATTGTTATTTTCCTCCAAACTGTAATTATAGATGAAATTATGACTTATGTCAAATTATCAACTGAACGATAAAGAGATGGTGCTGGTATGTGACAGCAAGCATATTTACCACTATGAGAGATTATTTCTTTTTCATCTATTACCTAAATCATTATGCATATCCATGAAAAACAGATGGTACTTTTCCCCCTTAAGTTCAATTTATTGATGTGCTTTCTTACATTGAGCATGCAAATGTACAAATACTAACTTCAGTACTACAAACTAAGTAAATAAATATTCTATGAAAACATGAAAATTAGTTATTATAGGTCTTAATTTTCTTCAAGTGAATTGAACAACGTTGATATCATTTGATAAAGTATTTGCTTTTCTTCTGCACTTACGGGTTTGCCTTGTTTATGTTTAACAGAATAACTCGGAGCAGCAGTTAACCTGCTGGCTTCATCGGGCGACATCTTTAAATTGTGGCGCGCACTTCGTGTATTTTGTCATTTGTTGTAACAGTTTTCTCTTACAAATTCGATTTTGGTTTAAGATTTCGATCCCATATAGGTACATACTTTGAGCCGGATCCTAAATGTTATTACTGTGCCTTAACAATACATTAATTACCATAATACATTGCATTTGTTGTGTACTATTTGCTCATGGAAGAATAAACTGTTATTAGTCTCATTTTCAATGTTGCTAACTCATGGTTACTTTTCAGTTTTTCACAAAGAATGGTTGTCAGATGTCATTTCATGAAAATGGGCTAAGAAAATGAAAAAGAGAAATCAAGTGAACTCGCTGTTCTTATTGAAGATAATAAGTTCCTTATAGTATTTCAGATATTTTTTTGACCTTTCATTAGAGATGAGGAAATAGTCAATTAAAAAAAGAAAGAAAGAAAGAAAGAGAGATAGAGAGAGAGAGAGTGAGTGAGTGTGTGTGTGTGTGTGTGTGTGTGTGTGTGTGTGTGTGTATGTGAGTGAGTGAGTGAAGGGGATAGAGAAAAGTTAAAGAGGATAAAACCTGTTTTAGTTATTCATTACGAAGAAATATGAGGCTATTTTTTTCAGTTATAATTTGTATATCGCCTTTTTATAATGCGATCAGAATAAATGACCATTTAAAAAATGCAAAAACCGAATATTCGGTGCCAGAAATGAAATAATGTATCAAGGAATCTTCAACATTTAAGAATTTTTATAATATTGGATAGAAATATTCATAACTTTTGAGTCTTATTTTTTTTTCTGGCTGCAGTGAAATTAAGAGGACGTACTATGTGCATGTTAAATAATGTGTTTTAATTCCTATGTAGAATCTAAAAAGTTTCTTGGAATTTGTTGAATAAGATGTCGATAGAGTCTTCATACTCTCATGACTGATATTAGTTTATGGCATAACTTTTCTGTTAGATATCAAATGAAAGGATAAGTCACGAGGATTCAAAATATATTTTATAGTTATTTTATTACATATAACAAAGGAAATAAAATAAATTCTCTATTTAATAAATAAGTAAACTTAGTAGTTTCCAAGTTCTTGCAGAATGAACAATTGCTTGTTCCAAACACTCGCTCGCTTGTAATGGAAACGTACAAGGAGCTCAATTTTTAAATGAAATGAAATAAAATGTTTTGAGTTTTATGTCCCACGATTATGCAGGCTAGGCTAAAGGAGACGGTGATGATGAAAACATGAATGAAATGGTGGAATGAAGAAAGTGGGAAGAAACTGAAGGACCCAGAGGAAACCCACGCACACGGTGTTTTTCCACCACAAGGTTCACTTGGCGCGAGCTGGGATCGAACCAGGAACCCCATGCGCCAGAGATGAACGCTCTACCACTGAGCCACCGCGGCCCCTTAAGAGCTTAATTTTGAATAGAAGTCGTGAGTACAACTGCACATGTTTCTAGATCTGATAATTATCTCCTTTGTGGTTATATGATCTGCGTACTCGTCGTCGGGCGGGAGACCCGCGTTCGATTTCCGGATGAAATTCATGTAGTTCGGATCACTCGTTCGGTTGTAGGTCCAAATCTCATAGAACCTTGTTGTTGAAGGGGACGGTAAACTTTAATCCATCCATCCAAGCATTGATCTGCTAGTAGGAACACTAAATCATCATGTAATAGTGGCTCTGAATCCTAACATTTTAGGTACATTCTCAGCTAGAGGATAGTAAGTTTCAGTTGTAATTTACACTGGTAGAAGAAATTCAACGTTCTGCCCTTCTTCCTCCTGGTGCGTGTCTGCGTTTACATAGTAGTTCAAAGATTCAGGAGAGCAGTGCGTTCGCCACTGCAAACGAGAGAAAATGGTTCCTGATTCTCCTATCACAAGCCCATGCCATTTTATTTTTAATCTCATTGTTTTTCCTCCTTCAGTTTGTTTATTCATTTCTTAGCACAAAATTACATATAACATTTTTTGTTTAATTAGTTGGCAACATTTCTGCACTGCAGTCTGCATTGTTTACAAGGGGTGCAAAGCTTCGTGAAAAAAAGAATAGAAAGCAAAATATGTATGTTCCTTGACAGAAATTGAAAAGTTCACGAATTCTCTGAGTTAGGTAATCTTAGCTCAGGTTCGTGTCAACAAGGTATCGACACTGTCTGTTAAAGGTCTCTGATGAACAAGTTACCGACCAACAATATCATACTTATGTCCGATGAGTGACATATCAAGCGACATACAGATCAGGGAAACAGCGTACGTGTCATTCCTTTAAGAAGACGTCTACATTCTGGGATATATGTGGTTGAGCATTATCCTGTTAAAATAGCATCCGTGTTGTGTGAAGGAACTTTTCTGATTTATTGGCCACTTGTGAGGTTGCTCTGAATTGGTAGTAGCTGAGGTCGTGTGTTGCACCCAATGCAGTCGCCTCAAACCGTTATGCTTGGCTTTTGGCTGCCATGATACTCGACAATACGCTAGCAGATTACACTCATAATGACAGCGTCTAAAAGTAGGTAGCCGTCACAGTACGACTCGTCTGGGCCGCTCAACATGGTAAGCAACGGCATTCACATGCCCACTGTAGCCTGAGACGTTTGTGGTTCTGAGTCAATGGAAGTCAATACTAGTGCTGTCGAAATCGGTTTTTGAAAAAATCGAAAACCGATTTTTGAAAAAAGTGAATTTCATAAAACCGAAATGTCGGTTTTGAAAACCGCTTTTGCGGTTTCGGTTTTGTTAAACCGTTTTGCGGTTTCGGTTTTGAAAACAGTTTTTGCGGTTTCGGTTTTCAAAACCGCTTTTCCGGTTTTCGGTTTTCAGAAAACCGGTTTTCTTAAAAACCGAAAACCGCAAATGTCACAATAATTCGACAGCACTAATATCAAGTAACGACGAGAAAACAGCTAAGAATCTTTCCCCACTTCGTGTCACAGTTGCCAGATGGAGGGAAACTTCCCTCGGCGTAGGAAAAAAATGCTCAAAATTTGCAGAGGAGAAAGAATATATTTTTTTCTTAAAATGTCTTAAATTGTAGGGAAATTCTTGTTGAGTATACTTTTACAATTGGCAGAATAAAAAAATAAGTTGCAATTTCTCACAAAGAGGTACGGCTATCATTATTGGGAAGTAAAAAGATACAGAATAAAACATGATCGGTGTTTCTTTCACATATAAACTGTTGCAGATGTCTGGGACTTGCGATAAGAAACCCGTCAACACATGCAAAACCACAACATTCACATTTATCGGAGTGGCAACAAGTCAACAATAAAATTGTGTATTGCGATCTAAATTTTCCTTCTTTTCTTTTCTTTTTTTTAAGAAAGGGAAGTGTTTTTTTTTTTTTTTTTTTGTTAAGAAAAGAAAGAGTGGCACTACTATTTTTAAAAACAAAGTGAAAGAGTAATGATAATATAAAAGATCTCAGTCTAAGTGGATGAGATTTCAAATTGAATTTTATGAGTTGCATGTAGAGTGATCTTAAATAGGGATATACCTTATTTTCTATTTAGCTTAGTGTTGTCATATTACCCGATTTTAACGGGTACCACCCGATTTTCAGGTCCTATATTCGTTCCCCGCTTAAACATATCCTAATCACGAAAAACCACCCGATTTTTGGAATTGGAGAAAAACCTAAGACGACTTAGTTGATAAAGTGGTGGTATATTCAACGTTAACCGCTACGCCTCTGACAATTTCAATCGCGATGGAGTTAAATTTAGACTCGCGCTCAGGATCAGGCTGTGGGCTATCTGAGCAGTGCGCGTGTGCAGGTACATTTATTAATAAGAGATCTGTTCTAATGCACAATGGTTTTTTTGTGTAGTTCATGTGTTTTTAATGTAATGTATTGGAAATTCTATACCATTGTAGATGTTGTGACAAACATACTTGAATTATTTATGCCTTCATAAGCTACAAGAATGCCGAACGACAATTTGAAGTGTAACTTTAAAGACTCTTATAGATACGAATTTACGAATGTTAGCCAGGGTAGAACTCAGTTTGAAGCAAAATGTACACTCTGGAAAACTCAGTTTCGTTTGAAAAGTAGGCTGCAGGGAAACAAAATGGAACCCACCTGATTTTTATATATTTTTTAAAGTAGACCACGAGGAGCACGAATCTGAAGGAATTTTGACATTCCGAATTTCGGAACTCGAGATATTCGAACATAAAGTGACCACGGAAGTAAACCGGCCCCCATCTGATTTTTATATATTTTGTAAACTAGATCACGAGGAACACGAATCTGAAGGAGTTTTGACATTCCGACTTCTGGAAATCGAAATATTAAAACTTAAAGTTTAATGTAGACCATGGGCGCCCACAGAGGGGGCAAGAGGTAGCAATTGCCCCCCTTGGATTTTCGAAATAGGTTAACTTTTATAGGCTCTTCTGGTGACAAAAGTCTGAGTTTAATTGCTTTCGGAAGCCGAAGATGTTTTTTTTTTTTTTTTAATTTCTGTTAATAGTGTACTGTTCAGAATGGATATGACTTTTTTTACTAAGAGGAAGAAAGGTCAGAATAGCGTTATCCAAATTCTGGAATTAAGCAAGTTGAAAGTAACAGAAAGAAAGCTAGGTCCTATATTATCTTCCATCTTTTTTTGCACAACACATGATATATCTCTTCGAGGTGATAAATCAAATTCGGGTGTGTTCCTTGATGTGTTAGACTTTCTTGTCGAGTCTGGAGACACTCCTCCTTGCTCAGAGTAGTTTTGACGTATGATTAGCGTCATACTAAAGGCCTCACTACTGCAGGAAACATATGTTAGTTGAAATCTTCACTGAGTTCACTGTGTTCAAAGAACACATTAAAGGACGATCGGCAATGCGAAATATACTTCACAAGGAGTTCAAAATGAATTGATTTCAGTTTGTGAAAAAGAATTGCTTTAGTTAAGGAAGCACATAAAGAAAATCATTCTGAGTAATTGCTGATGAAAGTGTGGACATTTCTGGTGTAGAACAGTTGTCAGTAGGAATTAGATATTTAGACTCAACTCTAAATCAACCCAAAATTGAAGAATTTCTTGGTTTTGTGGCTCTACAGGAACTTAATGCAAAGGTAATTGTAACTGAAGTTTTATCCTTTTTGTCAAAATGTGACCTTGATATGTCGAAATTATCTTGACAGAGTTATGACGGATGCGACACAATGGTAGGAGCGGAAGGTGGTGTGAACAGAATGACACAAAAACAATATCCTAAGGCGTTATTTCTTCACTGTGCTAACGATAAATTAAATTTTGGTTATTATGACACTAATGAACTTAAACACATTCGAAATTCAGTTTCAAATATGCAAAATATAATCTTTTTTTTTTTTTTTTTTCGTGAAAGGTCTGTCAGGTCTGTCTAGTTCATAATGTGCCTCTCTTCTGTGAGACATGGTGGTCTGCAAAGAACAAAAACATCACAATATTTTTGAAAAAGTCTCAGAAATAGTGAATTGCCTAAAACAGCTGTCTCCTGGTGGAAACAGAAGCTCGCAAAAAAGAACTCATTACGTACTTACATTCTTCAGCGTCATCTGGTACATTAATATCAATGCACATCATGGCCAAATACAGTGCTATTTTAGAGCCAACTACAAATGCTCTACAAGAAGAACCAACAGATCTTTCCAAGTTACAAGAATACATTGAAGTTATTGTGGACATGTTTGAAAATCATCCAGATGTCACCAACTGCTTTCACCAACTTTAACATCTGGTACATGGGGTCCTCGGTTCGATCCCAACTCGCGCCGAGTGAACTTTGTTTTGGACAAACACCGTGTGCGTGGGTTTTATCGGGATTCTCCCGGTTTCTCCCACTTTCTTCATTCCATCACTTTCATTCATTACTCATCATCACCGTCTCCTTTAGCCTCTCCGGCATAATCGTGGGACGTAAAACTGAAAGATTTCATTTCATTTGCTTTCACCAACTATACACAGCTACCGAAGCCTCGGCTGTCGCAGTTGGGAATGTAACAGAAATATTCCTTCCCCCCCCCCCAGCGACTACTTGTACAGTAGAACGTTCATTTAGTACTTTAATGATAGTAAAAGCTTGGTTACGCTTAAGAATGAAGAGGAGAAAAGACCCAGTGGACTGTGTATATTGTGTCTACCGAAAATATGTGCTTGTAAACAAGAAACTGTTCATACATCAAGCAATTATAAGATTCGCTAAGGAGGGTCCTTGTCGAACAGAATTTCTGTTCAACGAACACCAATGAATGAAATGTAGGCTAAGTAGATTATTTGTGTTGTGTCTTTTTCCTGTCAATGCTATCCTAATTCTAATCTGTTGATTTTTTATATATGTTTACTATATAGATTAGTTAATGAAGATATACTATGTGCTAAAATAATTGATCAGTTCGCCATGAAGGATTACGTGCATACGTCTTTTGATGTGAGAGTGGGATATTATATATATATGTATATACAGATGGTGATCAGAAAAATGGAAACACCTGAACGAAATTGCAACTTACCAGATGGTGTCGGGCCACCTTTCGCCTTCAGAACAGCCTTGATGCGACGTGGGATGGAGGCATAGAGGTCGTGAATGGTAGCAAGTGGAATTTTACACCATTCCTCGTGCAGGGCATCAACCAGTTCTGTGAGAGAGGATGGAGGTGGAAATCGTCGCCGGAGTCGTGTTTCCAAGACGGACCACAGATGTTCAATTATGTTGAGATCTGGGGATCTGGGGATTGGGGGCTAGGGGAGGTGTTGAACTTCATCCCGATGTTCCTCAAACCACGCTGCAACAACTCCAACTGTGTGAATGGGTGCATTATCATCCTGGAAGATAGCGTCATTGTCCGGGAACAACATCCGGACCATAGGATGCAAGTGATCTCCTAAAATTGCGACATAATAGTTGGCAGTGATTTGTCCGCTAAGTGTGACCACAGGACCCAATGAAAACCATGATATGGCGGCCCACAGCATCACCGAGCCGCCGCCATGTTTCACAGTTGGGCGGAGACACTGCAGATCATAAGCTTCTTTGGGCGTTCTCCACACATAAACACGGACCATGGTTGGGAATAGGGTGAAGGATGACTCATCCGACCATATCACACGTTTCCAGTCCTCTCCAGTCCAAGTTGCATGGTCGCGGCACCATTTGCGGCATGCGAAAGCGTTATGGTCCCTGATGAGCGGTTTGGCCCGTGCAACACGACCCCGTAAGTTCATGTCATGTAATTCGCAGTGGACTGTGATTGTCGAAACAGGGTGGAGGAGGTGCTGATTGAGTTCCTCCGTCACGTGCTCCGCAGTGGCACGACGGTTCTGCGTGACAATGCGCTTTAATACCCGGCGTGACCTGTCACTCATTATTTTCTTCCGCCCACTGTTCCGCTTCCCCGATGTAGTTTTCCCGTGTGTTGTGAGGCCCTCATCACCTTCGACACTGTCCTACGCGACACACCTAACACAGTAGTCACTGCCGTCACACTCACTCCACATAACCGCGCACCAACAATTTGCCCTCTTTGAAAATCTGAGAGGTCTCCCATTTTACACTACCTCCGTCTGCTGCAGCCACTGGACACTGCTGTTCCACTGCTCCTGACGTAGTATGGAGACCGACCTAACACACCACCACCAGCGGTTCGGCGCTGCGGGCGCCACGACACCATTGCCAACCCATACATCTGACGTGTTGCCAACTACAGGTGTTTCCATTTTTCTGATCAGCATCTGTATGTATGTGTGTGTGTCTTGTCCCTCATGGGAAAAAATCCTGCGGGCGCCCATGATATAAATGCTATGTATTTATATAAAAAAAAAACCACTATATTTTCTATACGAAACATATTATGTCCTGTGAGATGTATAAAGGTAACCAAGAAATTTCTGTCGCTTTTTGTGGAGGTCTGTGTTCAATTGGTCCTCACAACGTGAGTTGAATGCGAATGGAGAAAATGCGGTCAGATGTTGGTGTGGGTATATCCAACATTCTACCTACTTGTGGCAGTTCAGTTACAACGTGAACTTCTGTAAGGACAAAGTGAATATGGAACCACCACAGAGCGTCATAAGGGCGTGTATGTTGTACGAGTTCAAACTTGGATCAAATGCCACTGCAGCGGGGTGGAGGATATTTCAGGCCTTTCGTGAGGGAGTCGTGATTACGCAGACAGTGCAAGGGTGGTTTAGAAAGTTTAAGAACGGTGACAAAACACTCACGAAAGACGCACCACGTGCCGGAAGACCAACACATATACAAAATTAAGATCTTCAGGTAGCAATTGAGGCGAACAGTGGAGAGACATGTGAGGAACTGGGGCTAACATTCAATGTGAGTGGAGAAACCATTTAGCAGCACCTCCATCAACTTGGGAAGCACTACAAGTTGAGTCTATGGGTCCCACATGATTTTTACTCCGGTCCAGAAGGCTACGCGAGCAGACAACTGTGTTTCTTTGCTGACTCGTCTGAGGATGCTGACTTGGTTCAGATGGCATACCACCTTATATACTGAAAGGTTGTATGGACATTCTTAAATATCCCATACATATTATAGCGAATATCTCAGTAAAGACAAGAATTTTTCCAGAAAAGTGGAAAGAAACCATAATCTGTCCGATACCGAAGGCCAACGGAACTAAAGATATAGATAAATTTAGACCCATATCAGTATTGTCACCATTTTCAAAGGTATTTGAACAGATTATTTATCAACGTGTTCTAAATCATGTGAAACCCGTGCTATCGACCTATCAACATGGCTTTGTACGAGACAGATCAACATCCACGAACCTGGCCATCATTACTAACTACACCTCAACGGAGATAGATAAAGGTAATCAGGTGGATGTAATCTATACTGACTTTTCTAAAGCCTTCGACCTAGTGGATCATGACATTTTACTAGCCAAACTAAACTCTTTCCACTTTTCTCAAGAGTACAAACAGTTAATATCTTCCTACTTAAGTAACTGTAGGCAATCAGTTGTTTATAAAGGGTGCATCTCTGAAAAGTTCAATGCTTTGTCAGGAGTTCCCCAGGGCTCAAATCTCGGACCGCTTTTGTTTCTCTTAGCAGTGAATGATTTGCCGACTAGAATTAAACATGCTAACTGTCTTCTATTTGCAGACGACCTCAAAATATATATTAAGGTAGATTCAATTGATGATTGCGAGAAAGTACAACAAGACTTAACTAACATTATGGAATGGTGTAATAAAAATAAATTTAAAATGAATGTAAATAAATGTAACTTCCTACGTTTTACACGTAAGAATAGTTATGTAGACTATACTTATTCGATTGATGGGACAAAATTAAGCTCTCCCAAGTATATCAAAGATCTTGGAATTTTCTTTGGTCAAAATTTAACCTTTAAGCATCATATGGAAACAGTAACGAGCGAGGCTTATAGAAACCTTGGTTTTATCATGAGGCTAGGTAAAGAGTTTCGTAATGATTTAACTTTAATGAAATTGTACTTCACTTACGTTCGGTCAAAGTTAGAATATGCTACTGTTGTGTGGACACCAAATATGCAAAAATACTGTGATATGATTGAGGGAATACAGAAAAAAATTCCTAAGACTTCTAACGTACAGGAAAACTGGGCTTTACCCGAAATATGAATCTTACAGAGAGTTACTGGAAAATTATCAACTACCCACTTTATACGAAAGAAGAAGATATAATGATCTAATATTTTTATATAAATTAATACATGATAAAATTGACTCTATTGAGCTGCGTTCGTTGCTTTGTTTTCAAGTCCCATCAACCAGAACGAGGATAGCAAACACATCTACGTTTTATCAAAGAAAGGCAAGAACAAATATCCTTCGGAAATTTCCTATATGGAGGATAAGCACTCTCCACAATGAAGTCGAAAAAGACTTCAATATTGATATATTTAGCATGTCGGAAAGTGTGTACAAAAAAGCAATTAAACAGGCATGTTTTGAAAACGGCATATAAGGAGCTCATATGCTAAAGACAATATGAATGTGTTTTTTTTAATTGTTTATTTTGTAATGTGTATTTCTTTTAATTATTTGTATATCTCATTGTTTTGTATTAATATATATTTCGTTGTCAAAGGCAACACAATAATTGGGCCTAGAGCCTGTTGTGTTGTGCTTGAACTAAAATAAATAAATAAAATAGGAAGAATCCATTTCTGGACAGGATGTTGAGATGTGATGAGAAGTGGGTCCTGTACGAAGCTCCACGGCGTCGTCATCATTGGTTAAAATCCCATGAACGGGTTCCAAAACTGCTGAAACCAGTAATGCAGCAGAAAGTCCTCCTGTGTGTTTGGTGGACTGCTCGCGACATCGTGCATCGGGAACTGCTACCGGCTGGTCAGAGTAGAACATCAACGCGACTGTGTACTGTCAGCAGTTGAGCCGTGTTCAAGAAAAACTCAAAACTCTGGAGCCAATCGCTAAGGGGTTCTCCCGTTACGGGACAACGCTAAGCCCCACATGGATAGAATGACCCGGGACACCATCCTACGCCTTGGATGGGAAACACTATTGCATCCGCCATACTTCACGGACATTGCACTGTCCGATTATCACCTGTTCCATTCCTTGGATACTCACCTTAGAGAACTCCAGTTCAACTCCGTAGTAGAGGTGCAAAATGCACTTGATACATTTTTCGCTTCACGGCAAACCAAGTTCTACCGCGAAGGAATCCATGCCCATCCCGAACGTTGGCAGAAGGTCGTTGATACTGATGGGGTACTATTTTTGATCTTCCAGGTACGTCTTAGGTGACATATCGATGCTCTAAGGCGATAGGTCAAAAAGCGACAGAACTTTCTTCGTTACTTTATACATACTATATAAAACTACTGTATAAGTTCTAGTATCTCGAGTTCGGGAAGTCGGAGTGTCAAAATTCCTTCAGATTATTGCTCATTTTTTTGCTAGTTTACAAAATATATAAAAATCAAATGGGGTCCTTTTTGCTTCCGTGGTCACTTTATCTGGAGTTCCGAAATTCGAAATGTCAAAATTCCTTCAGATTCGTGTTCTTCGTGGTCTAATTTACAAAATATATGAAAATCAGGGGGGGGGGTCCAGTTTGATTCCCTGCAGCAGAGAAGTACATTGGAAGTGTCATCAAAGAAATAACTAAAAAAAAAAAGTGCGAAGGATCCCAGGTCATTATTTGTAAAAAACAAGTTCACATCAGTCCGTACGGTTTAGAACCCGCCACTTTTCTGATTTTAAAATATGGCAACCATAATTTAGCTGTGACTTGTACAACCATCGAACTATCCCTTTCGCGCAGTGCTGCACATATTACCGTAATAGTCTTGGAACAAATAAAAAAAGTTAAAACACACATATAAATCTAGTGGTCAGCAAATGCAAGACCAAGACCAAAACCTGGGTGGTTTTGGTCTTGGTCTTGATCTTGCACATCCAGTCTTGGTCTTGGTCTTGCACTCGAATCCTTGGTCTTGGTCTTGCACACCCAGTCTTGGTCTTGGTCTTGGTCTTGCTGCAAGAGTCTTGCAAGTCTTGCTTTTAAGAAATCTTATGCCTTTCATATGTAAATTTTACTCTGGATAAATTCTACAATGCGCCAATAGTAACGAAAATACAATGTATGTTTCTAAATGAAATATAGTTTACTTTCGTGTAAGTATGATGATAGTATACAACATAGGTGATAACCTTTTTTTTTTATAAAATGGGTCCCCACGCTTCACTACTTATAAGATAAATTACAATGTTTCGTAATCTTTTTATATTTTTTAACAGATTCAATACTCCACTGGTTCCCAAATTGGGGAAATTCATTAAAAAAATCAAGACGGCACAGATTACTGAAATACCATAAATTGCTAAATTAATTTTACACTCTAAAGGCGTCAGAGATTTTTTATTTTCAACCAAAATTAGCTAATCTTTGAATTGAACAAACTTCCAATTAAATATTGAGATTTTATTTTACTGATTCCAATATGTACTCTATGGAACAGAAACATGGACATTACGCAAAAGAGATGAAAAAATATTGGAGGCTTTCGATAAAAGGAGAGAATTAGCTGGGTTGAACGGAAAACGAATGAGAAGGTGTTAAAAATAGTAGCAGTAGGGGAGAAAAGAATTTTAGATGTAATTCAGAGAAGGAAAAGGAACTGGTTGGGACATTGGTTGAGGTGGAACTTTATGATGAGGGACATGCTAGAGAATATGGTGGAAGGAAAGAGAGGGAGGGGGTAAAGGAGATTGTAGTTGAAGGAAGTTATTAAAACAGAAAATTGCTACGTCAAAACGAAGAGACTAGCTGAGGACCACCATACATCGAAGCTTCTCAGTTGCAACAATGGACCTGCCAATAATGGCAGACTAGCTATGATGATGATATGTTAGCAATATTGGCCAAAGAGAGAGAGAGAGAAAATAATTAAAATAATAACCATAATAATCAAACATCTTAATATTTTAGTATAATTTGGGTAAAAACTGAAAATGACTCAACTGTCCATGTCTTTTGTGTAAACTCAACTTATACAAATACTTTGATCTATATTGGAAATACAAAAACACAGCATCAAATTCCAGGTTATTTGAAGTAACTGTACAAAATCATTCTCACTTGTGAATATGGATTATTTATTATTGTATAATGTTATATTGATCAATCTTTGTGTGCTATATACCTGAGGAGGCTATAAATAATTATGCAACGTATAAGCACCCGCCCATGAAATCAAACTTTCGGTCACATACACAAGTTTTTGTCAAGTCATGAAAATGTTATTTCGATATTAATTTTTTGAGCACACATTAAAAATTTCTAACGGATGCTTGATTCTTGTAGCCAAGACCATGCCCATGTAGTCGGCACTTATGGTGTAGGGAATTACCGATGTTCAATACTACATTTCTCTTTAGTTTTAGAAGAAAAACACCACTAATATGTCTTGAAATGATGTAATATCTGGTTTTACGTGTCACGATCATGGACCGAGTCTAAGAGAGATGGTGATGATGGGAAATGAATGAAATGGTGGAATGAAGAAAATAGGAGGAAACGGGAAAACCCCGAGAAAACCTACGCACAAGGTCTCTATCCACCAAAAAGGCTCATATGGTGCAAGCTGGGATCGAACCAGGAACCCCAGCACCAAAAGTGAACGCTCTACCACTGTGCCGGTACTTGTGCAAGACTCTTGCGCAAGAGTCTTGGTCTTGGTCTTGGTCTTGGTCTTGGTCTTGGTCTTGCATGCAAGACTCTTGCAAAAACTGCAAGACAAGACTCTTGCGCTCATCACTATATAAATCAATACAATTGTCTCGATCCATAGATGCTTTCACAATATTTTTAAACGGTGTAATTAAAAACAGCAAATATTGTTTCAGCTTTGAAAAGGACAAACATGGTTTCGCTTATAAAACCGCAAACACGGTTTCGGGCGGCTTTCGCTTTCGAAAAGAGCTTTTGCGGTTTCCGTTTGGAAATTCACTTTTGCGGTTTCGGTTTTGAAAACAGCATTTGTGGTATCGGTTTTGAAAACCGCTCTTGCGGTTTCGGTTTTGAAAACCGTTTTTGCGGTTTCGGTTTTGGAAACCGTTTTTGCGGTTTCGGTTTTGAAAACCGCTTCTGCGGTTTCGGCTTTGAAAACCGTTTTTTGCGGTTTCGGTTTTAAAAAACGCTTTTGCTGTTTCGGTTTTGAAAACCGCTTTTGCGGTTTCGGTTTTGAGAAAACCGGTTTTGTCAAAAACCGAAAACCGCAAATGTCACAAAAATTCGACAGCACTAGTCAATACCCGCTTAATCTTAAACAAAAACACCTCAGAATTGTAAATTGCACAACTTGATGCATACTCAATTTAATTTTCAAAGAAAATTCCTCGAATAGCATAAGACGCCTAGGCTATACAGATAAACCACAGCTGCATTAACAACATCTATCGTGAAAAGTTGATCCACTTTGTAATCAATGTCATCTGTCGCAGAGACGATAAGTAATATAAATTTACATCAAATTTGACAGAACAAAGACATACTACATAGCTAAACCCAAGGTTACACCATCTGTCGCGAAAAGTAATTCAATCTTAACCATGACATAACGAAGACAAAGTTACTGAGCTAACCGAAAGTTGCATCAATGCAATCTGTCGCAAAACACTCGAAAACGAGTCTTACTTCTCGGTGCCCGTAGAGGCGAATTGGAGCGTATATTACGAAGTACAGGTAAATCTGTCAGAGGCGTACGCAAGGGGGATTTTCGGGTTTTAATTCCACATTGAGAGAGATATTATGGAAAAGTAAAGTTCAGCCACGTTTGTACTGAAGGAATATGAGTTTGAGTATCTGAACCCGTTTTGTTAAAATTCTGTGTACGCTACTGAAATATGTAATTTTTCAATGATTACTAGATTTTACACCTAATCCCCACCATAGCTGCATTATTTTCATCTTTCCAACTGTTAGATAAGGACTGTCTCCTTTAGCTTAGCCAGCATAATCGTAGGACGTACAACTTAAAGATTTAATTTAATTTATGGTAGATAAGCACAATCATATCCAGTTTCAAATGGGAATTACCACCAAATGTTGCTATATACGTTATATATAAACGAATGATTTACTAAATAATTTTAAAGCATTAGAGTTCTGAATCTGGAAACACTAATCATCTCTATTAATATATAACATGCTTACATGCATATAAATTTTCATCAAATAGTTTAGGCCAACATATGTAAATTTTCATTCTTCCATTGGCCTATTATTTTATAATAAGATTAAATTCAAACCTCGTCGTAGATACTTAGGCTACACACCCACTATTATTTATAAATAAATATTACCTATTGAAAATCCAGCATACGTATTTTTTCCTCCAAGAATCTAAATTCTCCACACTTTATCGTAAATTTTGCAAATGAATTAATCAAAATATATGAATAAAAATGAAAGAAAGAATGGGAGAAATTACTATCAACTCACCTTGCGTCCATATCTTGAGAATAACCTTATATTCTTAACATAAAAAGTAGTGTGTTCATGGTAATAGATTTTTGAAGAATTATAACAAATAAAGTAAATTCAAAATTTTATAATTTAAACGAATTTCTATCGTTCCTTTCTATTCTTGAAATAATGCTCTGAGCAGCCAGTATTTCTCATATTTTTTATTTTAATTTTATTTATTTAATTTAGTTTAACATCCAATGATTATGCACTGAGGCTAAGGGAGACGGTTATAATGGAATGGATTATGATAATGGTGGAATAAAGGAAGGTTGGAGGAAACTATAGAACCCCGATAAAGTCCACGCACACGATGTTTGTTCCCCACAAAGCTCACTTGGCGAGAGCTGGGTTCAAACTAAAGATCCCATGCACCAGAGGAGAAAGTTCTACCATTAAGCCACAGTAGCCCAGTATTCTTAATAGTGATGTATCGCTCGCGAGTGAGTCGACTCTTCTGACTAACTCTTTTGGATGAGTGAGTGAGTCATTGTTCACTAGAAATGAGTAACGATTCTTCGAGAGTAGTTACTCTTTGAGAGTCGTTGTTCTTTGGGAGTTGTGGTTCTTCGGGAGTCGTGGTTCGTCATTGTTCTTCGGGAGTCGTGGTTCTTCAGGAGTTATGGTTCTTTTTGAAGCACTATTCTCTGGAAGGGACGATTCTTTAGGAGTGACAATGTTTGGAGAACGTGAATCTTATACGTCGCTCACTCGCGAACCGCCCTCTTGTTGGTTAACTCAGTCAGTTGCTGTTTCGCTGGTTCTCACTATAGCGAGCGCCTCTTCAGTCGAGTTCGGCAAATGTGCTTTGCCTTAGTCAGGGTGTCTATCGGTCACGAAAGTCACGAAAATCATGAAAAAGTCACGAAATCAGAAAACGGTCATGAAAGTCAAGAAAAAGTCACGAAATTTAGCTTTTAGGTCACGATTTTTTTCATCTGTACAAATATAAGTATAGACTGGAAAATTTTATTCTGTAAAACGTCAAAATTACCCAACAAAAATGTCTGTGGTCGGCTTTAGACGCTATCAAATCGCAAGCAAAGCACGCTATTATCGCATGTATGAAAATTCGGCTCAATTCGCACCCAAATTTGCTCTTGAAAATATTACTAAATTTTATGGTTTGGGAAAGAAAAGGTCACGAAAAAGTCACGAATTTCATTTTGGAATTTTAGTAGACACCCTGTTAGTGTATTTGCACCTCTGGCATGAATTAATTAAAAAGAGTACCAACAATGTAAATGTTTATAGCACTTTGATGTGGCAGTTGGACTCACATTGATATTTTTCATATAAAGCAGAGATGCCCACAAAGGGGGGCTATGACGCAAACTGCGTCATTGAAATATTTGGGGGGTTAAAAATCTATATAAATATGTTTGAGGGGATGTAAAAATTAATCGAAAAGATTTTTTTTTCATGGAAGAATACCTACGGATAGACAATTAAGGGGGGTGCGTCATGGACATGAGGGGGGTGGGCACCACTGTATAAAGCGTAAACTTTTAACTATCAATTAAAATCGCATCTGCAGAATGGGGGAGTAGGTCAAGTACGTAAAAGCCCGAAAGAGCCGGTTCTTTCCTGTTCCCTGGATCCGCTCTTGCAATCGCACATAGACAATTGAATATTCAGTTGAGAAATTAATGAAAACGACAGTGCACCAGCAGTAGAGATTAGTCAGTCACTCTGCGTTTGTTCGTACTTCAATATTGTGCAACTGTTAATTTTAAATAAAAGTAGGCCTATGTGTTATACAATTCTTAAGGGAAATGGTATGTTAAAATGAACATATGTAATTCAAATAAATTCGTAATAATTACAGTAAATTTTAAATATATTTTATAATAGGAGAGAATTGATCCAGATTGTCTTAGTTCATTATTTTCGTTGCAAAAGGTAATTTCAGCTTAAATAACGAAGGTCTACTTAAGGGTATTTTAAGATAATTTTATAATATAAACCTATATGGAAATTCTTAAGAATGTGATGTACAAAATTCAAAAAGTATTTCTTGTAAGTTATACCTACAACATAACTGAATTTTATGGAAGCACACACGATTGGGATGGGTAGGACCGATGGCCCTGTTAAGGTTTTCTGTACTTAAAACAGTTCTTAAACAGCAATGTTATGGTATTGACACAATACGTCTATTATATAAAATGACAAGAATCTTGTAATCACGCCAAGGTAAAACAGTTGGTTATTAACACCTACTTCGAATTCAGTTTTTATCATGTTACTTTGATTTGATTCAGGTCCGTATCTACGGGGAGCGCGGGGGCCGGGCCACTTCTAAATTTTTATTGTCTCTCCTAAAATTTTCATGGTAGGCTTGCAAACGACCTGTAATTTGGTGTTGAACTATAATATTGTTCGATCGCCCTCCCTAACATCCACCGAGCCCGCTACATTTTTGGGCTGGCTATGGGCCTGATTTCATTTGTCTTTGAGTCTAGTGTTCTTTTCAGTAGCGAGGCACTGTAGCTCAGTGGTAAATCGCTTACCTCTGGTGCGTCGGGTCCCTGGTTCGCTTCCCGGCCAAGTAAGTTCGTGGTGGACATCATGTCCGTGGGTTTTATCAAGTACTCCGTTTCCTCCCACTTTCTCGTTCCACCAATTTTTCCATCATCATTCAGTTGCTTTAATCATCGTCTTCCTTAGCCTACAGGGCTTAATCGTTTGCCATTAAACTAAAATATTTCATTTTATTTCAGCAGCGGGGCTATATGAGACGTGGACCTACTGAAAACGTGGAACCCGAACCACATGAGCTCCCACCGGGAATCGAACGCCAGATCTCCCACGCCAAAGGCGCGTACGCTAACCGCTTAGCCATGGGGGAACTCGTTACTTTGATTAAAATGTGTATTCTAAGGGGGATGTGGTCGCCAACATTTTTAGGAAAAATTTAGTTTCTCACTATGTTGTAATAAAATTATATTTTTGGCATTGAATTTAAAGTTGTAACACTTTTGCAGTAATTCTAAAATTCTATTCCCAGATAGCACAGAAAAATTTTTAAAAATGTTTAAAAATTTGCAAAGGCAAACTAAAAGTTTGCAAAAAACTTGCCTTTTCAAATGAGAAAATTTGCCGAAAGTTCAATGCAAATAACGAAGTTGACTGACGCTGGCTGAGTTTGCAGCAAAGTTGCCTCAGAAAATGAAAACATCTGCCAATACAAACGAAATGTTTGCGACTGCACAGCAAGAAATTTTGCCAGGACTTTGCTGCAAATATTTTGTGCAAATTTTCTTTGATAAAATTTCCGAAAATGAGCTGATAAATTTGGTGAAAATATTAAAAAGTTTGCACCAACATTGCAGAAAGTGTTTTCACGATCGCAAGATCATGTTTGCTGCAAATGTATCAGGTAATGTTTGCTGCAAATTTATAAAGTAAAATCTAACTTTATGAAACATCAAAATTTTTATAATGTGGATCCGTCTTTTCTTAGTGGCAAGCATTAAACATCTTTAGCTACTTGCCAAAGGTAAGAAACTTACAAATGATAAACGCACAGACAAAGGATATCGCAATTTATCTACTTACTCAACGATCATATCTCTCACACACATTCACAAAATAACGTCAGGTTGCCTGGGTCAATAAAAACATCTGATAAGAGACCAGTGAGTTTATTCTGGAGTTCTCTGATGCATTGGTTTTTCTCGATTCTCACTTCCCGCTTGTTTTGTCACGGTTGATGTAGCACAGTGAATTCTGGGTACGATGCGGGTGCACTCGGTAATATCATCACATATTTGCTTTCAGCAAGTTTTTCGAAACAAGTTTTTCTCAGAGTTGCGAACTTTCAACGCTATATTTTCAAAAAAGATGCAAATTAATTGCAGTGGTGAATTTATTTTTACAAATCAGCGAAACTTTGCAGATCATATTGAAAGCTTTTAATAAATATTAAGAAATTTTGCCTTCACAAACTTTCAGATTGTTTGCTCCACTAAACGAAGCAAAAATTTACCGCAAGTATTCGTGCTATCTGGGTTGGGTTGGTATAGCATTGAGTCTACAGTTGTAATATTTTGAATTCCGTATTTTGATTCGTTTAGGCTGCAATTTGCATATAGCAGTAGCGTCTTCCCTGGGTGTGCAAGTCGTGTGTTAACGCCCAACGAAAAGTGAAGAAAAGAGTATTTTAATTTAATTAAATAGATGGTCAGAACTTGGGAATTTTTTTTATTTTCAACAAGACAGAATCAACTGTTGAAGTGCAAAAGAACCGAGAAGTGCTGTGCGGTCTCCGTCATGTTTTGAGGAGGCAACTCTGCGAGTGAGTCGTTGGCAACGCTTTGGCTGAATTTTCACTGCTTTCGAAGACTCCTATTGTGCATGCGCTTCGTGTTCCTCACTTTGTGCTTGTGTGATCCAAGGCGTTGGTTAGGAAATCAACGTCTTGAGTTTTCTGCTTCTCTCAAGCGTTGCCAAGTCTGTAGATTCATTTGTGGATGTACAGATATTTTATAACGATACGGAAAACATTTTTTGGGGGGAGAGGGGTATGATCTACGCACTTTTTTTATTGCTAAACATATAATTAAATTCAAAAGTTAATGGTGCAATCGACTTCTTCCTAAAATACGTGTAAGGAGTACGGTGAAAAGAAACATCATTTTTTTCTCGATCCAAGTTGTGTTCGAAGTGTCAGCTGATGCAAAAAAGAAAAAAAAGCCTGGACGTTAAGCTACAGAACGGTTTTCCATTCTGCCTTTTTATTTCCCTAATTGTCATTTACTTTGTCGTTAGTGGGTCATCCTCAAGACTTACGGTTTCGGGCCCCTATTACTGTTTCTAAAGCAGTAATCCAGAGCTTTCTACGCAAAGAAAGACGACTTGGGCTGAAATTCACGTAATTGTAAGTAAATAATTGCTTGTTTTTGATTTTCAGTTTCATATTTTGAGGGTATATTTACTTATACTATAATTATTATAATTAAATGTATTTCTTACGTAATAACATCCTCCTTGATTGCTCTTTATAATTTCCAGACTAAATTGTTAGAAGTAAATTGCTATTTATAGGTTGGCGTAAATAGGACATTATGCAGTGACGATCATGGTTCCTTACTTTCGAAAATTGCGAGAACTTCCAGGTACAGACTATATTCGGAAATCGATGGGTGGGCAAAGTATAGTCACTATTAAATACTCGAATGCTGAATGCGAATGCCACTAAAATAATTATGCGTAAATTGAGGTAAATTTATCACAATATTTTTGATCAGTAAAAAAAATGTGGGTGGGCCCATCTTTGCTCCTGGGAAGAGGGGGTTCCCCCTCTAGTATCGCCTATGGTTGTGACAGTTAATATATTTTTCCTTTCTGCCAACGCCCTAACATCCACATCAGGAGACGCTACTGGCATATAGCTGTATTGCATTTGTGATGTATTTTCACACTTATTAATAGTAATTTTATTTAGTCTAATTTGTATGTGTATTTTGTATCTGAATTGCATTTGTGTGTTACATCTTTGAATTGTAATTTGCATTAGTTTAAAAGTGTAACTTCCTGTGATTTTTTAAAGTTAAATTTGTTAATAGCAGTATGCTTGTAATCTAAAATTGGAGTTATACCTTTTAAATTCATTTTATGTAATGCATTTAGTCTGATAATACAATTTCAGTTTTTAAATTCCCCCTCCCCCGTTATAAAAATATAAGTGAGTCACTGAGTCATTCAAATGAATCGATTCATTTTAGTGAGCGAACTATTGAGCGGCAATCTCAGAGGTGAATCGGTTTGCCCATCACTAACTCTTAATGCTAAGAATATAGTGTTATCTCCAAAATGCTACTTGTGAGAGAAACAGAATGGGGAAGAACTTTTATAAATACTTGTTAAATGTATATACAATAAATGCACAAATAAGTTGTTTTTATACAATATAAGGATGACCAATTCCAGTGCAGATAGCATTATTCCTCAGATTTCATATTTATTTTTCTAGTGAAATTCCCACTTTTCGTGGAATGGCTGCAGAAGCAGTTTTCTACAAAAGATTCAGGCTCTGAAGACAACAACTATCACAACTCTCAACGCTCTACCAAAACCGAGAGTGATTGAACTTAACTATTGCCTATTAATACTGATTTCCATAGAGCAAAAAGGGTTTTTGCAGTCAATTCAGTTCCCAAGAGTAGTCTATCTCCTCTCTTAACCATCTATTTAATCCTGAATTGGTTCAAATGAGCGACTTCCGGTTTCAACATTTATCGCCCAAGAACAAAAATGGTGAAGCATAGCGAATAATGTCGTTTCTCATATAGATTCAGTGTCTAAAGTATAGGTTCTACGATTTTATTAATCTATTTAACCAGTAGTTATATAAAGGTAACCAAGAAAGTTCTGCCGCTTTTTCACCCACCACCTTCCAACATCGTCGATATGTCATCTGAGACGTATCTGGAAGATCAAAAGTAGTCCCCATCAGCATCGACGACCTTCTGTCAACGTTCTGGAAGGCCATGGATTCCAACGCGGTAGAACTTGGTGGGCCGTGAAGCGAAAAAGGTATCAAGTGCATTTTGCATCTCTACTAGGGATCTGAACTGGCATCCTCTAAGGTGATTGTGCAAGTATGAAACAGATGATAATCGCAGGGTGCAATCTCCAGGGAATCTGGCAGATGCAATAGTGTTTCCATCCAAGGCATAGAATGGTGTCCCGGGTAATCTTAGCCATGTGAGGCTTAGCGTTATCCTGTAACAGAAGGATCCCTTTGCGATTCAGAAGCGCTGGCTCCAGAGTTTTGAGTTTTTCTTGAACACGGCTTAACTGCTGACAGTACACAGTTGCAATGATGCTCTGACAAGCTGGTAGCCGTCCCCGAAGCACGATGCCGAGAGCAGTCCACCAAACACACAGGAGGACCTTCTGGTGCGGTGCTGGTTTCGGCTATTTTGAAACCGATTCATGGGATGCTAACCAATGATGACGGCGCGGCGTTGTGGAGCTTCGTACAGGACCCACTTCTTACCACATGTCAACACCCTGTTCAGAAATGGTCCCTTCTTCACACGAGACAGCAAAAAGGAAAAAAAAGTGTCTGCTCGCGTTGTCTTCTGGCCCGGAGTCAAATCATGCGGGACCGATCGACCTAACTTGTAGTGCTTTCCAAGTTGATGGAGGTGCTGTCGAATGGTTTCTCCACTCACACTGAATTGTAGTCTGAGTTCCTCACATGTCTAGTGACTGTTCGCTTCAATTCCTGCCTGAAGATCTTCATTTTGTACATATGTTGGTATTCCGGTACGTAGTGCGTCTTCGAGTGTTTAGTCACCATCTTTCAATTTGTTAAACCACCGTTGCACTGTCCGCGTAGACACGACACCGTCACCAAAGGCCTGGTATATATTCCGCCCTTATGACGCTTTGTGGAAGTTTCATGTTCATTGTGTCCTTACGCAAGTTCACGGTGTAACTGAACTGCCACAACCATGTAGTATGTTGGATACATCCACACCAACAACTGATCTTCGCCTTATCTCCATTCGCATTCAACTCACGGTATGAGGGCCAATTGAACATAGATTTCCACAAAAAGCGACAGAACTTTCTTGGTTACCTTTATAGATGTACTACTTCAAGTTTGAGTATTGAATTCTCATAGTTTAAGTGTCGGAGGTCCTATAGGAGGTATGTTTGTTTGTGCGTTCGTCTATCTACAGATATCAGGGTAAGAGATATAGAGGAGCGGTTTCTTGCAATCGATTCATAATTCAATTAATAAGTTCCTTCATCTTCCTTAACCCTATATTCAAACTACAAGTGGTTCAGGTGAATTATTTCCAGTTTCGTCGAGATATAGAGGAGCGGTTTCTTGCAATCGATTCATAATTCAATTAATAAGTTCCTTCATCTTCTTTAACCCTCTATTCAGGTGAATTATTTCCAGTTACGTCGTTTATACCCATGGAACAAAAACGATGATAGATCATGGTGACACGTGCTTTTCTGCAATTGATTCACCGTCTCAAGAGACAATGTCATCACGACCTGCTACACTATATATATAAAGACATAGTTGGAATTTATTACTACCTTTCGTTTCTATACTGATTCCTATAGAGTAAAAACAGTGGTAGAAACTGAGTTTTTTTTTTCAGTCGATCCAGGGCCCCAAAAATAGGTTCCATCTCCTTCGTTCAAGCCGAAGTGGTTCCAAAAACCATTTCCGATTCTGACATTTATCGCCATGTAACGAACACTGTACTTAGATAGTGACAAGCAGTTTTTTGCACTTGATTGGGCGTTTCAAAAGAACATGTCATCACCAATCACAACACCCTTAGGAAACCGGAAGTCATTGAAATTTGCTTATACTTCCGGTTTCAATACTGATTTCTGTAGAGCAAAGACGATGAAGATATCAAGAAGCAGTTTTTTTTATTTTTTTGTAGTCGATTCAGCATTCCAAGAACAGGCTTCATTTCCTCCGTTAACTCTCTGTTAAAACCGGAAATTGTACAAATCAATCATTTTCAGTTTTAACGTTGATCACCAAAGAACAAAAATGATAATAGATAGCGACAAGATATTTTTTTTCAATCGATTCAATGTCTGAAGTGAATATACAATCAGTACCCGCTGCACTACGAAAACCAGAAGTCGTTGAATTTTACTAGTACTTCCGGTTTCAACATTGATTTTCATAGAGCAAAAACGTGAGAGACGTCGAGTAGACGTAATATCTTTTTGATATCCATTCAGCATCCAAGGAACAGATTCTATCCTCGACTTTATTCCTCTATTGCAACCAGCAATTATCGCACCACAAGTTTGAATATTGAATTCGAATGGGTTGGAAGTCAACCACAGTTTCAGACTGTGAAATGAAACTGTCTTGTTATTATTACTATTCAGTAAAGTCTTTAGTTTCATTAACGCCGCTAAGATTATGAATGAGTAAAATACTTAAAATCGTGGCTGTGCTCTTTCTATGGAATGAGAAGGGACAAATGATGCTATTGGACGGAGTACCAAGTTACCTAGAGTCGACGCCGACAGTTATTAAATATAACGTGAATAGTTACACTGAGGGACTTGTGAAATCAGGACCGTCCTTAAGCCGATTCAGCCGATTGCTCCCAATCGGGGCCCGTGCTAATGTCGTCTAATCTACTCTCCAGTGCCGTTTTAACAGCATATTAGGCCCCAGAGCAAACAAGTGTGTTGTGGACCCTATGACTAAATTTTGCTCCTAATACATGCAATTAATACAAGTGATTCTGCTCGCGGAGCCACCAATGCTTGCGGGGCCCGCGGCCAAGTGTCTATGGTACCGTTAACATAGTTCTGCTACTCTAGGTTGTCAAGTACACACAACAACATATTGCAATACAGGTACATTCATGTCCAAAATTATTGTCGCATAACTATAACTGTTTTCTTGTAAGAATATAATTTGATAATGATTTTGCAGAGTACTTTTAATACTGATACTATGTGTATAATCGGGAAATGTATATTTGTGGTAAATTTCATAGGAAAAGAATTATAAATTCGAAAATTAGAATGAGTGAAATAAAATGTTACTAAATGAACAAGAAAATTTTATTTTCGTTTTATTGTTCTTATTTACTTCTCTTTTGACATGAAATTTGCCACATACATGTATTTGCCGATTATACACATACTAACATTATAAGAAATAACGGGTGAATTCGTTATCAAATTATATTCCTAGAACAACATATTTATAGACATGCGATAATAATTTTGGACATGAGTGTACATCCATAGACTTCACAAATGAGAGTTGGCCTCTCCCTAAGAAGTAAATGAATAGTTCGTATTAAGTTTCCGGGCATAAGCAAATATTTTCTGAATTTAATGCTGCAGTAGTTTCTTTTTTCTTCATTTTTATTAATTTTTTTACATTTAAAACTTCTGTTGTAAAAATAGATAGGCCTATTATGTCTAGGGTGTATTCTGCATATCCCCAACACTACCCCAAATTTTCTTGCACACACCCCTGGGTATAAAAATATTGTTTTCTTTGAGTTTGTGTAAAAATGTATATTATTATTCTGGGTGCACACACTCTTTTATTTTGAACATCCTACTAAGTAAAAGTTTCTGGCTTCTTACTGACTATGTGATATGATACTACCGTGAATACCAAGCTAGCAAATAAATCAGCCTCAGTGCTACTTCTTTGCATATCCTTTCTCTTATTATAGCTATATTATAAATACAAAACCAGAGGTCAAACTTTGCCCTCTCCTGCGAAAAATCCCGTGGGTGTGTTTTATATTTTTAAAAAAATCAATTCAGGAAAACCGAATGTATACTAGTGCGTACTGAATAGGTGGCTGCTTATGAAGGTTTGTTTTCTAATTCCAGTAATCCAATGGAAAATGTTTCATCCATCTTCCATCAGTTCCTTAGGGTTTGTGATTGTCTTATCACCATTTCATTTTGTCTGCACTCGACAACGATTTCAAGCTGATACCTTTCATAAGTAGCTACCTACGATTTTCTCACGAGCGTACATTAGGTTTTCATGACTTGAACTCTTTTGAAAAAGATACAGCTGTTAAGAAATCTTTGAACCAAACGAATTCATATCAATTTGCATTTCATTATGTTTTACAAATATAAACTTATGGAAGCATAGACTTCACCATTGTATTTCTCGTACAATTCTAGCCCAATTTGATATGTTATATGACCCCCTTCCTCTTTAAAAAAGTCGAGCGAGATACAAGATGGCCGACTTCAAGATGGCTGCCATGATAAGCATATCCTCAAATACATGTCTACTTCCTCCCGGTGTTGGTTAATGTGCTTTTGTTTTTCATCCCTTTACCCATTTTACAAATAAAATGAAATTTTCAAACTTGAAACACATTGTTATGGCTTATTGTGATCAATCAGGTTTTTGGCCACTGCGGCTTCTTTATAAACGGAAACATTTTAAATTTTGGCTTATGCTTGTTTCTTAATATTTCAGACTTCTCTACCAAGTTTGGTCAAAAAACTAATTTCGACATCGATAAGTTTACTTGTAAGATAAGGAAACCACGAAATACTTTGTATAGAACCTTCTAGAAAGATTGCGAGGCACAAGCGTGAAATATGTATTTTACAATTCATTCACTGTGTGCATTTCCATTTGAGTTATTTCTCTGAAAAAATACCTGATAAAAGTAATGAACAAGGTGAACGTTTACACAATAACATTTTGCAGACGGAAAAACGTCATAAAGGGAAATGGTACTCGTCCATGATGACAAATTACTGTTAGTTCTTCCTGAAAGAGGACTCCACAACATAAAAACGGGAAAATGTTTCGAAATGGTCTGTGCCGTTAATCATTTTTCTTAACCTTATAAGTAAACATGTAGGGTGTTCTGGGGATAAACTGACAAACTTGTCATGTGTGTTCAGGATCTCAATACAAGAAAAATGTTTTTCTGCGACTTTGGTTGGAAACGCTTAATTACGAAGAGAGAGCTAATTAAAAGTAATTACTGGAATTGGTCATTCCTCTTACCTTTTTATTATCCTTATCTCCGTAATTAAGCGTTTTCGATCAAAGTTGCAAATTTTTCCTTGTATTAAGGTTCTGAGTACGTATGCAAAGTTTGTCCGCTTTTCCTGGAACACCCTGTATATGAATATTTAATAACGATATACACATAAGTTTGTAAATGATGTGTTTGCAATGTTTAGTATCACATACGTGTATTTATTTCATTAAAACTTAGAATTTATCTTCATAAACTCCTATTATTTTATATAAAAATTACATTTACTCCTGTCAGCAGTTAAACATGATCATTATCATAGCAGAAAATCTGAAGGTGATAAGAAAAAAATACTGCAATTTCGTTTTCAGGACGTTTGATTCAATTGTTTTGTGTCTGCACATTTTGGAATGTTGAAATTTGTAGATATATGTTATCAGTGCTACAATGTTTATTATTAAAACTATGTATATGTAAAAATAAATAAGTAAATAAACATATAAATAAATTTAATCCGTGGCTACTATTACTTATTTATCGATAGTTTTAAATTAAGGTGCAATAAATTTCGACCTTCACCGCGCGCTAACCGCTAGACCAGCAGGGAGAGCAATATATATTGGTTCTATAGACCTTGATTTGGTGCAAGTTAATTGTAAATCTGGTGCCCCACAAAATGTTCCCAATCGTGCCCCGCACCACCTAATGCCGGCCCTGTGTGATATGAGGATAAAAAGTACACAGGCTAAATCAAATATCTGCTGGGAAGCATCTGATCGATTCATTGACTGGAATTTTCTCTGTATGAGATAGGATTAACGGCTTAGATTTATATTCAAGGCAAGTACCCGTATCAGAAATCAATCTGGGACGCATATATTATAATCACACTTGGCCCTAGCCATAGGAGCCAAATACACGGCTCTGATTGGTTGAAGTTGTCCCTTTCTTGCCATGTAGCATACATACGAATCAGCACAAATATATATAGCACAAATCAAAGGGCAACTGCTGTCAGTCCTCGTAACTGAGCACAGTAATGAAAATCGCAATTGGCGTGGGCTCAACACCGTTTTTTAAGTTTTTTTTAATTTTAATAACACGTTTACCATTAAAATAATATAAAAATAATACTCATATGTCATTGTATATAACATATGTCATATAATAAATTGGCACATAATAATGCATAAGTTTTTTTTAAATAAAATTAAAATGGATGGTTGATTAATATCATATTTTTAGTATAAGCATTTTCGTACACGGAAGGTGAGAAATAATAAATAAAAAGTAACAACAACATATGGTCAAGGTTAGTTGTGGAAATAGAAAAACAAACTTTCCCATCGAAAGCAACAACATAAGAGCCAATTGACCTCTACGTAAGCTTCTCGGCCCGTTGCTTTTACCAAACATAAACACATATGATGATGTAATATAAAAAACAAACGCACGGACTTCCCAAAAACATGAAAAGAATAGCAAAAGTAAAAATACTTATTAAAAAACAATTTTTAGGATTTTTCTGCGTGATACGTCAGGAGGTTAAATTAGCCTATATAAAAAGCACGGGAAAAGGGTATAGATCACAATTCACTATTCGCTTACGTTTTGAGTCAAATCTTAAGTAACTGCCATGGAGTTTGGGACGCTTGCTTTGTTAGTACCTTTTCTTTTTCCCATAATATCCCTTCTCCACTTTGGGGAGGAGTTTCAGTAAAACTCTGCCATCTGGCATGTATAAGTAAAAAAAAAAAAAAAAAAATCATTCATCATTGTGAATACAAGTCTCCTGATGACACGCAACCCACTGTATAATTCAGTTTCAAAGATTTCATTTTCATTTTTGTACAATTCAGTTATAATAAATTGTGTTTTAAATGAAACATCTGGTTCTCATTTCAAGTCCCTGATAATTTAACCTCACTCAAAAATTTAAGGAGGTTTAAATTGCACTGCATAGCCTGACTTTAAAAAGTTCGGTTTACCTATCTACTTATTTACAATGTATTACTTTTGCATGTTTTAATATGTTACATATAATGCATAAAAAGTTATTTACTTACGTTACGAAACATAACTGAGCGAGCGAAGGGGGTTAGAAGCCTCACAGGGCTCGTTTTATTCCACCTCGCATGATAATACCACGTAACATTACTCACACTCGGGTGATGAAGCTTCAATCTACCAGTAAATCTACCCTCAGCTGCTTCCTTCTAACAAACTTAAAACGGTTGGCGAGGGTAGCGCACGAAAAAATATATGCCTCTAGGACAAGGGCGCCCATCAAGTAGGGAAAGGTGGGACGTTCGTCCCCCCCCCCAGAGGAAATTGTACTTCAGAATATCGAAAATCCAATAGAATTTTTACATTAGTTACAGCAAAATGTGAAACTATATTTGAAACGTCACTTATACTTGCCCCCCCTTGGAAACCACAACATGGGCTCCCTTGTTCTAGGACTATGCACATGGAAAACCCCTATATGGAATCGAACTCGGGACTATATCTACTAGCTCAGAGCCATAAATGGATACTCTGGAGAAAAATGCGTTGAGAACGCAAAGAAGAAGATAAGAGAATAACAGCAACAGCAATCTTAAATAGGTTAGTTATTAGAACATTTTCGTTTCGAGCTCGGCCCGGGGCTCTATTCTGTGTCTGTTCCTGTCGGCATTATTCAAATGCTTGCCGCCATTATGGAAGGGAAGAAACCACCATGAAATTCATAACCGCTTTTCAAAAATAGGCAAATGTGTCCTTCCTGTTAAATAGAAATAGACCAAGAACCAGCTTTTCCAGTTCACTTCGTTTTGCAGAAGCATTTAAAATATGCTGGAATAAAATCGCGAACAAACACATACGCTCCCGCAAATTAAGTAGCTCTTCTGTTCCATCGTTATAACTGCGTTTTGCTTTCCTCGCCCAGTTGCAAGCGAGACTGAAATTTCGGTGTGAGTGCATGAACTTTATTCTGAGTGGAGGGAACAAACTTCGTTTCCAGTTAACGTTGTTACGTAAATGGAGGCCAGCATTTTAGTTAACAAGAGAGACGGGAAGAAAATTGTAACAGTCAACCGTTATTTGTTTCGGAGAAAATGCTTTACGTAAGACAAACTTTGATAATGATATTAAAGTCCCTGTTTTTTGGGCCACTAATGGTTCACAGAGGAAATAGTTGAAAGGGTTAAATTGCTTGTGTAATTGACTGGAAAAGGTGAATCAGTTGTCCTGATTGAAGTTCTCTTCTTTCTCTTTACAAGAAGAGTCATTTAATGTTAGTTTCCACAGGAAGTTACGTAAAAGTAGCAGCACTCCGCTTAACGCATTTCATAACAAACGGAATGGTAATCAAATTTATAACGAACAACTATTAATTGCAAGTAGTATGTGCGCAAAGAGTATGTGTTACTCTTTAGGGAAAAGCAATCAAGATATTCAAAAATGTACTAGTTAACATTGTATTTTGCTATATACAGGGAGTTTTAAAACAACACCGATAAGTTTGGAACACCAAAAAGTATATACCAACTTGGGTGCACAAATGCTTCCTTTCGAAGTTATAGGCTGCCGAAAACATGAAAACACGACCTTTAAAGGTCCATAGCTCCAAAACTATGGGACCTATCATAGTCGGATCAATACTTTACTTAAGAACTAATATGTGCGCTATCCAAATGTATTTCAGAATCCTGCAGTACTCACGCAACAATTTTTATAGAAGGAGTTTGGCTACGGGCATATCATTTGAAGTACTCACCAACTATCTCTATAAAAAAAATTGCTACGTTAGTGCCTTAGGATTCTGAAACATGGATATTTGGATAGGGCACATACTAGTTCATAAGTGAAGTCTTGACCCGACTACGATAGGTCCCATAGTATTGGAGTAAGTTCATTTTTTGTTTTTCATGTTCTCGGCAGCCTATACTCCGAAAGGAAGCATTTGTGCACCCAGGTTGGTCTGTACTTTTGATCTTATCTTGGTGTCAGGAATTACCTTCCAAACGTTGTCAGTCTTGTTTTGAAGCACCCTGTATACAGTACATAACGATTTTTTTTTCGGCAAAATAAAAATTAATTTATTTTTGGCAACGAACGAGACATATTTTAGCCTCACAAAGGTTCGTTTCTCCGATTTTCTCGGGAATTATAAATCAGAATTTAGCCTAAACATATTACCTTATCCCCTTAATGTGACCTATGACTGATATCTCTTGTATTTGGAGAATATTTTACTCTAACTGAATTTACAATTTACGTGTTAATGGCAATTTTGGACTATTCTATGTACCGTCGTCTAGCTAGTAACATAATAAAGATGTTAATGATGATATATTTGAGTATAGTTATGGCTTCAGTAAGTAGCATGGTTCTCCTACAGCTTCAATATTTCACAATTTTCTTGAAAAATACCCATAAATGGTCGCCGTAGGTTAGTCAAGCGGTCCCGGGTTTGATTCCCTGTAGGGACGCTTGGGAGAAGCTGTGGAAAAGTCTTTTCAGGTTAACCATCCTGAGTGGGGTTTCCTCCTTCATACCAGGCAAATTCCGGGATGGTAGAGGTCCCAGACCGTTTCCTTCCTTTCGCACTTCCTCATACATGACGGGCTTAAAAGACCATAAATGTCAGATAACGCCCAAAAATATAAATGCTGAGAAAGTGCTTGAAAGAGGACCGTTTATACAGAAGCATTTAATCTTATTCTGCTCAACAACATCTACTGACTGGTACAGGGGCAATCTCCGCCCCCCCCCCTAAGAAGAAGGAACTTTCTTATTTTATATATAAATAAAATCCATCCCAGAGTTCGGAGCTCTTAAAAGTAGCTCTAAGTAGCAGTATTACAACCCATCGCCCTCTCCAGAAGTCCGTCCTGGATCCGCCCCTGGATTGGTATCTGCTACGTCTTTGGACATTTTATTATTTTCCTTAAACGTAATAAGATGATACAATTTCCAATATGTGTACTCAAGTAACATACTTTCATTTGTACTGTTCTCAAAAGTTCACGCAACATTGCTCACGCTAATATTATTTAACCCTCCTTACTGGTCTAGTGGCTAGCGTATATACCTTTGGTGCATGGGATCCCGGGTGCATTTTCGCCGATCCCAAGAGGTCCATCCAATACATTATTATTGCCCACGTACCCATGACGTCACAAAGTTTCAAGTTCAACCTTCTATTATGCTTGTTTCTCTGTTTCGTGAATGCGTGTTTATAAATAGAGAGAAGAGATTAACAATATTATTAACTCTGGAATACATTGCATTATGATTCTTGATCTATGTTCATTTTTTATGCGGTACAAAGCTAGTTCCTTAAAATTGCTCTTAGTTTCTAAATTACTACACATAGCCTGCTCATGTATATGTGGATAGTGTACGCACCTTTGGCGCAAGAGATCCGGTTTCGATTCCCGGCAGAAGCTCCTGCAGTTCGGGTTCCATGTTAAACTGTAGCTCTACGTCTTTTATAGGCTCCTGCTGAAAGGGACGTACTTAAACATTAGTAGTTTCGTATAAAGGTAATTAAGAAAATGAAATCCTGCTGTTCGTACGTGCATTCTCCGTCTAGGAGTACTTTGTAACACATATTATTGTCGTGTCTTTATTGATAAGGATTTATCGATGCAATTATGTCATTAAATCCGTGAAATACGCGCAAATATGTGCTGGGTCGTCTGTACAAACTAGTTTCGCATCAAATCCGCACAAGGGTAGGGCGAAGCAAAACGCACAAGCGGGAAGTTATAAAGTTTAAATGATAATGTTTAAAGGAGTGGTTCCCAACTATGTTTACCTGGCGCCTCGTTTTTGAACCCTGTATATTTCTCGCTAACCTCCCTCTCGCTCATTGGCTATATGTGCTGTTTTGTCTGACCCATCTATTTCAGATTCAGCATTGAAATCTCAAATCATCATCAATAATAATAATAATAATAATAATAATAATAATAATAATAATAATAATAATAATAATAATAATAATAATAATAATAATAATAATAATAATAATAATAATAACCATGTTTTCATCTGTTTATATTTATTAACTGTTGAATTACTTAAAAGTCTCGAATGGAGTATAATAAAGACAAAATATCAAACACGTAACGTCTGTTAAGTTTATTGGCAATTTTATAGTTTATTTCTGTAGTTCAGCTTGTGATCCCTCGCTTGTTCTTCAAGTCCCCTTCAGGAGGCTGGCCCTTGGGAACCACTAGTTTAAAGTTTAAGACGATGTAAAGTTGACCCAGGTATATTCATTCTAAATAAAAACATGGTCAGCTTCACATTGCCTGGAACTATCTCGTGGCTATATCGTTAACGTACGCGTCTTTGGCCCGGGAGATCCGGATTCGATTCCCAGCATAATTTCATGTGGTTCGGATTCCATGTGAAGCAGTAGGTCCATGTCTCATTATACCCTTGATATTGAAACGCACGCTAATCTCCAACGAAATGTAATGCAATTTACATTGTATGCTCCAGTTGGTATCCTTATATGGTTCATAAACAATGCTAAATAATAATGGCCATCTAGTTCAAGTTGGTGGGCATTTCTCGTGCAATTGAACCGAGCATGGCTTATCTATAACGACACTAAAATGCTATTTGCTACAAAATACTTCTAAACCAGACCTACTCTTGAATGCAAATGAAAACGTTGTCACGCGTGTAATGTAAATTTGAGAAACATTTTTTTTTTTTAAATTTTTTTTACATGATAAAAGTAACAAGGCCAAGATGTTTTTAATGTTGCATCATCTAGTGACTGGAACCCGAATTCTGTATGTAAATTTGAAATCAAAAGAAGCTGTGCACGATTTCTGCTAAATCCAGTGTATTCATTGTGAGCACCATCAGCTAATATATGATCTAACAAAAATATTAAAATTGTAGACAGTAATATCATTCATGTGTAGTGTGTTTTTTAAAACTTTTATTTTGACGAAGACTTATTTACGGATAATATATTTGTACCGCATAAAAAATGAACATAAATCAAGAATCATAATGCAATGTATTTCACAATTAATAATACTGTTAATCTCCTCTCTCTCTGTTTCAACACACGCATACACAAAACAGAGAAACAAAAGCAACAAGCAGGTTGAACTTGAAACTTTGTGACGTCATGGGCACGTGGCCAATAAGAGCCACGTATTGGATGAACCTCTTGGGATCGGCGAAAATGCATCCCGGGTTCGATTTCCAGAGGGAAACTACGAAAATTTTAATTTCACAATTATCCACTTTCCTTAATAATCCATCCTTTTTTTTATCTTGAAAGACATATAAACATAGGACCTTAACTTAAAAAAAAAAAGTCATTTCATTTCTAGTTGATCATATTAGCAGTGTGCGAATTGAAAAATTTTTCCAGGGGGGGATGAATTTCACCCATATGCGCACCGTCCTCCCACACACACACACACACATTATATATATACTAACAAGTACAAAACAGTTGAGATGTGAGATGTTTCATAAATTTTCACTCAAGCAATATTTAGGTTAGCTACGCAAAGTAAGAATTGTTTCCTCTTTCTATCTTCATGTCCATTTAAAAATACTCCAGACGGAGAAAAGTTATCCCTGCCAGGCATAAAATTTTTCTTCTCCAGGGGGGGGAGATTTTTGTCAGGGGGGAAATCCCGGTCATCCCCCCCGCCAATTCGCACCCTGCATATTAGTGATTATTTTGCCGCTCAACTGTTTGTGACAATTATTAAATCATTAGGCACAAACACTGAAGTAGTAGTTCGTATAATCTTGGTGAAATGCTGATTTTACGAAAGAAAGGACGAAATATAATTTACATATCACACACAAACGGAATGGAAGCGATTTACATGTGCAATACAATGTTAGAAACGTATCACGATTCACGAACTACTGCAAGACTATATTTAAGAAGTATTTGTTGAATACTCCGTAAGTATAACATTTATGTAATTATGTCATGCTTGCCGTCCAGAGATAGAGTGAGTTAGTCGGTCAAGTGGGTCAAGATTTGAGTGCGTCGTGACCTACTGCGACCCACTCTGCTCAGTGCACTGTAGCCAGCATCTTCTGAAAACTGATTATTAATAGTTATTATTATTATTATTATTATTATTATTATTATTATTATTATTATTATTATTATTATTATTATTATTATTATTATTATTATTATTATTATACTTTCAAGGCCTCCATTTTTCTTCCTTTTTCAATTGTTTCTGTTTACTTACCTGAGATGAGTAGATCTAACGAGGGAAGGGGGCGATGTCACTCAGAGATAATTGCACCAAATTTGATGTAGGAATAGGTAATGGGAATGTAAAGAAACGTGTGGAAGCATTCGTTTCACAGGCATTCGGAATCAGAAATAATGGGCCCTACAGTTCAGGAAAAGTATAGCCTGTCAATAAGTCATTGATGGGACGGAGCCTTTGCTCCCTATTGCGACCAATGCAGAAGAAGTTAAAGCAGAATGAAAGCAGAAAAGATGGTCTGAACAGAAAATGCGCCAATGTTCGCCCTCAGTCCCACCAGGCGAATGACGGAATACTGATCATCAACTGCCCTTGCCATTACCCACCTTATCTCTACGAAGAGGAATTGAAATATTTTTTAAAAAAAGCAGTCTCATCTGTTTCAGACTGAACGTGTATTTTTTTTTTTAGTATACTGTGTTTAATTTTTGAACACAGTTTCTGGTACTATGTGTGCCTGTTATATTTTTTAACACTTCTGCTAACAACTATGTCATTAGGTCAAAAAATATATATATATATATATATATATATATATATATATATATATATATATATATATATATATAACTCAAGGCAGTGGCGGCCGGTGGATTGTGGTTTCGGGTGTTGCAGTACGAACGATAAGAGACAGAAGGAACAAAGTTGACTCATTGACTAATCAGCATAACTTTAGGTCCAAATGCTATGTGACATGTTAAATTAAATAAAATTATGTCTTAAAAAAATAAAAAATGCAGAACATTTTATCCGATTAATCACCTTAATTAATTAGTAAGTTCATTCTCCTCTCTTTGATTGGAGCAAATCTGTCTAATACATGCTGGTTTAACTGTGGTATTCTTATTGTCAGGTCTTTTTCGATGGAAAGCATAACCAATGGTGATAACCTTTCGTGGGACATTCAATTCCTTGAAAGTGTCAATTCTTTCTCGTGTGGAAAAAAAGTTTTCGTCTTTTGCTGACGCCATAGGTGCAGTTAATATTAATTTCAGAAGCTTTGTAGATTCATTAATTTTTTTTTCTAGATTATTGCGAACGATTCATTCTAGCAAACTCAGTCCCTGACAGTGATCCGAATTCCTCTTCAGCGTTGACTGAAGAGAGTTAGTAGCAGAGATTAGTGTTATATAAAAAAATGTAAATTGAACACACTTTATTCACATTTTATCCAGAAAAATTTAAAATAAATTGACGAAATGTATCTGGTGCAAACAACACTACTGCCATAAGATACCCTGTAAATTTAAACTGGATTTTTTTTCGAACACTCTCCTGAATTGCCCTTTGCTTGTTTTGTCTAAGCCTTAATTGCAATTTTTTTTTCAGTTGAAAGCTGGTCAGTGTTTTTTGTAAGTTATTTTCAGAAGTCATGGTATACAATTCATTCAGAATTTGTAGATTATTTACAGAATTAGAGCACACACAATAAAATTAAGCCTAATAATTAAAAACCAAAACAGCTCATACAAAAGAGGTACTGGTATATGAATACCGAATGTCACATATTCATACATCAATACACACACATGTGCGTAAAAGAAAAAACTACACTCCAAATCATCCGTCTTGGTTGTTACGCAATGCACGATGAGCACAATATACTTCCACCAGAGTTGGCGTGGGTCAATGAAAACTTGACCCACGACCCACTCACCCACCACCCACCATGACCCACTCTGACCCACGATCCACCATGACCCACGACCCACCGTGACCCACTCTGACCCACCATGACCCACCACCCACCGTGACCCACTCTGACCCACCACCCACCATGAACCACTCTCATCCACTTTGACCTACTCTGACTCACCAAAATCCATCGTCATCAACTCTGAACACGATCCACGACCTCTTCTAAACTGACTAAAGAGTTTACACTTGTAATAAAACAAGACTGTGAAATTGTCACTAATTGGAGTTTGAATTTCTAGTCAATCGCTCAAGCACCACTCTATTACAATAACAGTGGATATGACCTAAGGTATAAAATGGTAAAGTGTTTGTCAGTGAGGAAATTGAAACAGTTCGAGGTGGGGGAAAATTAGTGTGTGCCTAAAATATACTTGTACTAAGAGAGTATTCTTGCAAGTGTTAATTTCTGAACGCATTCCACAAGAAACTTCTATTCGCAGGAAAATACCCCTGTACAATATGGAAAAAGTTATAGTTTTTCAGTTCACAGTATTTTTCTCACAAAAGACTTGAAAAATCAGTTGTTCATAGGGTATAAAGGTGCTCGGTTACCCTCTGTGAGAGCATCTCCATAAAGTATGCTCATAATTGTAATTTGTGTAATCACTAAAACACCATGTTAAATTTAAGTTACAAATATGCATAATTGCAAAAAGCAAAGAAGAGACTTACTAAAAATTAGGTACAAAGTTGAATAACACAAATAAGCCACTAGTAATACAAGTATACATTTTCCGTAACACGTAATTTTCCACCTTAACCCATTTGGGACCAGCGTCCTTTTTTTAGGACACTTGATATTTTATTTTTTATAACAAATAAGAATAAGGGTTTCGTGTTCTGCTAATTACAGGGAGCAGTTGGAGACCTGTCATAATGCACTGTAATTTTTTGATACATTTTTTCTTTTCCCTCTGTAAATGAGGGCCGCTTAAATTTATCTGTGTAAGTTACTTTATTTAGGTATGTTTCGGGCAACGTTATTTTTTGTTTTTAATACAAACAATGCATTTAATTTATATGTATTAGTGAGCAATAGGTACGCGGCAATCAGACTATAAAAAAGTTCTTTTAGTTTTGTTATTACTTTCGGTGCTATAGATGTTGAAACATTAGTGTCATATAAATAGGACGCTGGTCCAATGCAATATACTACTACACGGTTAAGTAGTAAAAGCGAATGTATAGATAGACTGACGCTCTTGATTTTTCGCGTAGTTACGCTTATCATTCATTGTTCAATACTTAACAACTACAATTTTTTACTTTTCTCAATTGAATGCAATTTACATCTAAGCTTTAGTGTAACTACAGTAGAGAAATAAGTGGTAGAAAAAGAAAAGTGCTGAATAATAATGTTCAAATTTGAAAAAAGAAATACGCATCATACAGAAAGCTTCCCCAAGTTGGTGTACAAACTGACAGAAACTTTAGCGAACTGAAAGTGAAATGTTGTAAACAAATCACCTACAGAGATATTCTTTTGTATATTTTCAACAGTGACACAGTGCAATATAGCTATAGTGAAGGAAACAGTTCGTTATGATGTTCATATAAAGAAAAATCATTATTTTCTGTTGTACAATTATAAAACTCGTTATAAAAATTTGATCTCTGCTATGGAAAGGATATGAAAATAAAGGAGAGTGCTAGCGACGATATACATCATGATAGAGAAGATTTTTCTTAAGATTCCAGAGTGGTTTTCAATATGCTAGATATTGTAGTCATCTGCTATATTTTGAGAATTTTTTCGCAAGTAGAGATCTGCTAATACATCTTCGTGAATTGGTATTCAGAGCAACCGGTACTCTGCAAAGCAATCGTGTGTCTCAGTATCCATTGACTGATTCAAGGGTTGAGTAAATACATATGCACGGAGTTCATAAGAATACAGATTCGACTGGGATGGTAAGTTCTCATTGCCAAATTGACGTGTTGTAATTGCCACAAATTCTGACAGCATACATCCTGTTTCGTGAACGATGAGGTGGAGCTGACTACATCATGAACATATTATAATTGAACAGCCTCCTACATGTTATCCTACAATAGCCATATGGGAGGTGTCGACTGCTTTGACTTGCTAGTTCAAAAATTAGAATTGATATAAGATGCAAGAAGTGGTATTGGGTATATTTATTGGGTATATTTTCACGAATTATTAACATGATGATCGTAAACTCATAATTATGTTTACGGAACCAACTCAGTTCAATATGGATCTTCTGACATTTACACGCAACATATCTGTATATCTATCATATATATCAAACTTGGTGGTCATCTCTTCAAATGTATTCAATGATGTACTCCTCTCTGGAAGTGGTTACTTCATTATGGAAAGGAAGACGTAAAGATGCCATGACAATAGATGCACTTCAATACCATTATCGTACTTTAAAAAGTGTAATGTCACATTGTGTTTCAAAGCGTTTCGTGCAATACCAAGAAGGCAAAGAAAAATAAACTTTGAATCAAAGCCAAACACGTGTAACAAACTAGCACAGGTAGATAGAAATTACAAAATAGCAATTATTTGAACTTCAAACGTAACTGTATAGTGTTCTAAATACTGGTATTTGTACGTTATGTTTAGTTATGTGTCATATATCGTATTTTGTATAATTATCGTAAATAAACATCAATACAAAACACACATGCATATATATATTATATATATATATATATATATATATATATATATATATATATATATATATATATATATATATATATATATATATATATTAATCAGGAAGATTTTGTGCTTCGATAGACCGGCCGTGATCACTCAATGCCTCGAGGGCACTTAGCGGTAAAAATTTGAATTGCTTTACTCAAGCAATAGAATGCAATTAGTTAGGAATATGGCCTTTTTAGTATATCAGAAAGGACCAGCGTCCTATTTATAGGACAGGGCGTAAGTCACATCTGATGCGCAGGAAAAATCAAAATGTTATATTTTCGTGATACTTAGGCAATAATAAACTAAATTGAATTCTTAAAGTGAAAGAAATCAGAAAAATAATAATTTGGTCCCAAATGGGTTAAAACAAATCTGAAATCGGATTTATTTCCTGTTGGTAACTTTTTGGCGGTAAATCATCCGCAGTGGAATGATGTCCATCCTTCAGCCAAGAAATAACTAGCTCGTCTACTTTGAGCTTGTCTAGCGGTGGGCCATTAACATTGATGAGCAACAAGCTAGACAATGTTTGAGCACTTAGTGTATTGCTAATATTAGTCATCTGTAAATTCATAAGGGGAAATTCCCGTTCGCACTCTGTCGTGGAAATTGATAATATTTCTACCCGATTTCTGCAACTTCTCATCGACAATGTACTTGTTAGACTTAAGAAAGTCTGATAACGATTTTTCTTGGTTAGGTTTGAAATACTCAGCAAGAAGTATCATCTCTCTATCACCATACAACATCTTTTCCATATCGACCATGTCAGTTGGTAATGTCGACCCATGTAGAACAGAAACTTCATCTACCACGTCTTTGATAGAGAATCTTGTGAATAAATTATCAATTAAAGCCTGATAAACTGATGATTTCTTATTTGTTTATAAATTTAATTTTTGTAATTACACATGAAGGTTTGATACCATTACCAAGTTCCTTCCCCCGTCTAGAAAGCGAAAGAGAACGAGGTTCCTGGAAAGTGTTCAGAGTTGAATGATAATTTCCCTCCTTCTTTAACTTCAATTACCACACTGCTGTTTGCCATGTGCCAAATTACGATGAATTTCAATTAAATTATCATAGTATAATTATTTCCTTGTTGAATTATCAATACTTTTCAGTGGAAAAAAAGATGAAATTTCAAAGTTCCAAATCAAAGTAAGTAGACCAACGTAAAGGGAGGAAAAGTGTAAAATTTTCCATACAATTATGCGTACAATCCAAACTTCAAATTTCCGTGTAATTAAACTTACAGTACAAATTTTATGCCTATTTTTCTCACAACTTTATGGGTTGATTGTCCTGTGCTTTAAGCGCTCCAAATAATAAACATAAGCTTCAGCAATTATTATAGCAGAAAGCAATGGATATATGAAGCCAAGCACTGTATTTTTTGTTTTTAATTTTTTTTTCTTAAATAACATCGATCGTTTTCGATCATTTTTACAAACCAACTCACTACCAATTTTCCATATATAGAAAGTCCCCCCCCCCCACATAAAGGAGAATTTAAAAAAATGCTAGGACACACACTGTTTATTTTCAATAAAGAGTTAATACACTGAATTTCATCTCCGTAAGTTTAACGGCTTGCGAGATACTCATTTTTTTTCCGCAAAAATTCGGATCCTCACTGCCTCTTTAGGATATAATGCATTATAATAAAAGCAATATAACATCCCAATTTGGATTAAGGCCTAACTATATACCAAAAATAATTTCATTTGACTTTGCAATTTGACCGTGATGATCAGGCACACATAGTTACATTCAGTTTTTTTTAATATAATAATTTATATATTACAGTGATTCAAAAATGTATTTTTTCCAGTAGTTAGCTGTAAAAACTCACAAGTCTCGAAAGCCAAGTAGTAGTGTAAGTCCTATTGCTATTATTACTATTAAAAATATATTTAATATTGTATTTAACAATATTAAATATATGTAACATAGTATTTAATATTGTATGTAAGTAACATAGTATTTAATATTGTACTCTTAACGTGAAAGTGATATACAGTTAACTTTTGAATTCAGTTAACATATTTCTTTTTAAAATTGCTTTAAGAGTATGTAAAAACGTTTTTATTTTCTTTTTTGAGTGCTAAAAGTGATGCAAAGTTATTAAGCTTACTACTTTATATTGTATTCTTAACCCTAAACTGATACACAGTGCGTTTTTGAATAAATTATGTCAAGTTATTTGAGTGACGAACACTGGTAGAAAATCCTGACTACTACTGGAACATTTTGATTTTAAGGTGACGACTACTGGTGCAAGGATTTTAAAATATTGTTTTTCCTTCAACGGCTACTTCTTTTTTAATTCTGACTACATGGTCATTATAGGAAGGATGAGTGAGTCTTTCCAAGTATGGTACATCTCCGACAGATGCACGATGCTCAGAGAAGAGACAAAATAGTATGTTTTCAACCTTAAAGTGAGAACCACTGGCGTTTTTACCCTGCTATGCAAAAGTAAGTGGGTACTCCAATGGGGTTCCAATGCGGTACCTAATTTCTGCATTTTAGATATTTGGAAATACATGTCTCTACAATGTAAAGAACTGATTTTTTTTTAACTGAAAATTGCAACTCGGTAAGCTTTATGGATACCAATATATGGGAAAATAAAGAGCGATACCATAGGTATGTGGGGCTTGCATACTTGACGCTACAATTCGGAAAATGGATTAAAATATGACTAACGGCTATCAAGATGTCAAATAAAGGGAGGACCAACACAGTTACGAGGTTTTCGTGTTAGATGCTAAAATTTCCGAAACCAGTCATGGAAAGTTAATAAACACAAGTAGCAATTTCACCTTAAAGTAATTAGATATCTTCATGGGGTGTTAGAGCATCATGGAGTCTACCAAAATTAAATTTTAAAAGCTTTTGAAAATATAATCTGACATTTGTAAACAGTATTTGCAATATGTGTTTACCCAAAACTTCCAGGTAGTACATCTAACATCTGGAGAAACACTGTGAAATAAAAGCGTATGAGATCTTGGAATTTCGGAAACAATTATTGGTCGCAACAAAATTAAATAAGATGGTACTTCTATGGGTTAAATGAGTACCTCAGTACAATTTCGATCGAAAGGTTAGTTCAGTCCTAGGTTTTCTTCAGGCAATTCCAAGGGTTCATCGAACTGTGCAAAAGAATGAAAATTCGTTGTCAATATCTAAGATAGTAACCAAGATATAAGGAATTATATATTTTATGACGTAAAAATAGAGATCTTTATGGATTTGTGCTTTTTGGTCTTTCCCATAAGAAAAAAATTCAGAAAACTACTGCATATACCTTAATAGACAATTCAATGGGCGGGGACACAGTAGCTTAGTGGTAGGGTGTTTAACTAATCTTTTTTGCAGAAACTATTGGAGTATTCACTTAACCCATAGAGATAGATCATACTTAACTCCCTATTTAATTTTAAAATTAAATAAAAGGAAATATTTCAGAGTAGCGACCCACGATTATGCATTTTAGTCTCAGGGAGATTATGATTAAAGCAAGTGAATGTTGTTGACAGAATTGATGGAATGCAAAGGTGGGAGGAAAGAGAGTACCCCGAGAAAACCCACGAATACGATGTCCACTACAAACTGACGGCCGCGGATCGAACCAAGAATCCAATACACCTGTGGTAAGCACTCTACCACTAAGCCACCGTCCCCCCGCCCATTTATTTGTCTATTAAGGTATATACGGTTGTTTTCTGAAATTTTTCTTCTTACAGCAAAGACTAAGTGTACAAATCTATGTGGGTCTCTATTTTTACGACGTCATATAAAATACACAATTCCTTATATCTCGCTTGCTATATTAGATATTGACAAAAAAATTGAGTCTGTCTGAGGTACTCACTTAACACATAGAAGTACCATCTTCTTCAGCTTTTGTTAGGATCAATAATTGTTTTCTGAAATTTCAAGATCTAAGCTAAGATCAAAATCTACGCTTTTATTGTATGGTGTCTCTCTAGCTGCTAGATGTGCTAGCTGGAAGTTTTAGGTAAGTACATATTTCTAATACTCTTTACAAATGTCAAAATATATTTTCCAAAGCTTTTAAAATTTAATCTTGGTAGACCCCATGATGTTCTTAAACTCTATGGAAATATCTAATTACATTAAGATGAAATTGCTACTGATGCTTATTAACTTTCCATGACCGGTTTTGGAAATTTTACCACCTAACACGAAACCCCCATAACTGTATGGATCCTCCCTTTATTTGACAAAATCTCGATAGTCATATTTTAATTAATTTTCTAAATTGTACTGTCTAATATGCAAGCACCACGTACCTATAGAGTCGCTTTTTATTTCACGATATTTCGGTAACTGTTAGGCGTACCGACTTGCGGTTTCGGTAAACACACATCTCTAACGTTCTTTAAAATGTTATTAAGACATATTTTAGAATGTTTAGAAATGAGAGTTCTGCGAATGTTATGGTACCCGAAAACCCCCATCAGGGCGTGTGTGTAGTGTATTTAATTGAAACTACTTTTGAGGTGGTTGTAAGCCCTCGTAATTACGTTTCCGAAACTGCACCATCTAGTATGCAAACTCCACACTTCTGTAGTGTCGCTCTTTATTTTCCCATATCTCGATATCCATAAGGCTTACCGAGTTGAGGTTTTCGGTAAACAGATGTCAGTTCCTTACATTTTAGATACATATATTTTCATATATCTAAAAAAAATTACAGACATTAGGTACCCCATGGTACCCCGAACACCATTGGGGTACCCACTTACTTTTGAATAGTAATACATTTTGAGTTGTTGTTCAGCATCAATAAACACTTCATAGTTTTTCTACGTGCAACCCAAAAGTTCATACCTGACCTAACAGATTTTGTCCATTTAATCTCAAAAATGTTAAGATACTTTGTATTGTTAAGTACAACCAAGTTAAGCACACCGAATGTAACATTTTAAATATTTTCTGATTTTTGTTTCAGGTATTTCGTGCATCAAACCAGGATTCTGCTTGAAAGACAGTCAAAAGAAGCAGTGTAGGTTGTGGCTAAAAGTACGCCCTTTCTGAAGAAAGACCCAATTGTACTTACATTCTTTTGTACGAATATATAATTCTAATAAAGATACTGTACTACAAATTATTTCTTTCTTCCATAAATTAGAATAAAGTATTATCTCTGTTTAAAGAAAATGTTTGTTAGTGTTAAGTCATTTCAACCCTTTTTCTCTGTAATAAGAACATTATCCCTCGCAATATTTTTTTATCTTTGTGCTATTACGATTGAATGAAGTAAAATTCTATACGAAGCACTATTATTTCAGACATGCATTAATAACTAATGTATTGTTCTGTATGTAAGACAATGTGTATACTGAACACGTCTAGCAAAAGTGTTGTTTTAATACAGAATCTATAACTCAGCTTTTCAGTAGTCAACTTTATTGGGAATCAGAAGAAAGAAGTATATATATAAAAAAAAAGTTGGATTTACCAACGTATGTGTGTTCGAATTCTGGACTAATCCAAATTATCCAGAGAAATCATTATATATTTCTTTGTTGCTATTTTCAGATGTATATTTTATCCAAGTCGTATGAAACGGAGACTTCATACATCGCTATACTTTGTATGAACTATGTTCCGTATTTACTTAATCACTTTGTAACTTTCTCTAGTGTTGACAAGGCCGAAGTGTCAATCGAACAGTTTAGTGTTTCACCCATGTCACCTTGTGACTAAGGTACGTCCTGTCGGTATATATATCTGGTACTGGGTTCAATTAGCGATAAAATACATTTTTAGCATTAAACAAATGCAAAAATCTACAGGAAATGAGATACCATGATCTCTGACTTACGAATAACACCAAGCAACTAATGGCACTGAGTGTGATTGAGATTACTAGTTACTATCTGGCTAAAATCAATGTTCCTTTAGCTATACTTCTTTTCGTACTCTGAATTGCAAAGTTTGAAATAACCATTTTAAATTATTGTATATATATCTTCCGAGTAATTCTGAGAATCAGCTCTTTCTTTAAGCAATGTATGAGACTGTTAAACTGCTCGTTGCTTAAAATGTTGCACTAAGAAGGATGCAGCCAGGAAAGTCCAAATTTGTAGAATGTCTATAGCAGGGAAGGATAAATATGTTTAGTCGATGGCTGCACAACACCTCCGCTGTCACCACGTTGTCACACAGCAAATACAGCGGATGTTAAGAGTATTCTGCACTTACTATTAGGTATCGGCCTGGGAACTTTGGCGCAGGTATCTTGTCTCCTTCTTGGTGTTGCATTTTTAATGGCGAGTACTGAGTAGGAATCATCTTTTGAGTGAACACGTTTTCGGCTGTCACCATACGTTTAATTATTGCGACAAAAAAAATACCTGTTAATTAAAATGTACAGAGAAGTTATTTCTGGAAAATTCTATTCAGGCCTCTTGTGGTAACAACTGCACTTTAGAAGAAGATACTATTAAGGAAAAGAATGAGGTAAAATAATCTTTATATCGTACAAGCAATGGATGATAACAGCTTAATAAATGATTGTACGTAAATCTTGTTTGTTTGAGTTTGAATATAGGATTGTATATGGCTGTGCATTTTGCATTATTATTGAAGTGCTGCAACTAACTAACTGCAAACCATATGATAAATTCTTACAGTAATATATCACATATTGATTTACTCTGTATGAAAACGAAAATAGTTTAACATATGGTTAACCTCCTTTGTGCCCATAATTTTAAAATTAACGCTTGTGTCACTTTTCAACACTTGGCTTTGCAGTAGCTTTCCAACGAATTAGCAGGAAGCTCAAACTTATAGGACACCCTGCAGGTAAATACACTCCTTTGGACAGTTTCACTGCTCCAAACTAAGATTTGAAAAGTGTAGTATTATTATTGGCACAAAGGAGATCAGCCATATTTTATGCTATTCTTGTTTTATTACAGAGTAAAACAATATTTGACAACATTACAGTAAGAATGTATCATGCATTTTGCAGTATGTTGCAGCACTTTAATAATGGTACACTATACGTACAATCCAGATCCTGCATATGTCCAATCCATATATTACAAGAAGGCAATACGTATGCGATACAGGTAAAATCCGTATATTTCATATAGAGAACCAATTAGCTAAATACATCCAATCCATACATTACATATGGCCAACCTGTACGCGACTTAAGTATAATCTATATGCTGCATGCAGACAGTCTGTAAGCTACGTATGTGCACTCTGTATGGTGCATACGGATATTCTGTACGTTGTATCTGGACAAGCTGTGTGCGACATAAGGAAAATCTGTATAATACATACGTACAATACGTATACTGTATCTAGTCATGCGTACGGGGCATAAGTACAATATAGATGCTGTCTCAGGGTTGAACGCAAGAAACATACGTACAGAACGTATATTGCATACTTCTTGAAATTATGCTGCGTCCTGATAGTCAGTGTGTGTCGTCATTATTAATCCACATGCTACATACGGTCCTGACGTCACAAAGCCAGATATCACCTCCGTATATACTTGTTACTGCAGATGACGTCACACGAATGACGTCATTGCACTTATGCAGACAGTACGTATAATACATACTTTTTCAGCTATACGTTTGCTGCAGGATGTTATATACGGTTGTACGTTAAGCCCAGAAACTACAGGAATTACGAATGTAACCTAGTTTTTAAGTATGCCACCTACATTTTTTTTCTCAGTGTACACCTGCAAGCATACCGATTTTCAGTTCATCAAGTTTCATGTTTCTAACTTTCGGGATCCCTAGTTATTAATGTATTATTATAATCCGTAAAGAGGATTACGTAATATTTTATCATTTAATATTGAATATGGAAGTTGTAGTATGGTTCTTTCAATTCCGGTTTGAGTAGAAAGATTAGTGTTGAAATGGAATATAGGCTATTCTTGGGACACTTAATTGATTAAAGAAAATTGCTTCTCGCTATCTATTACCATTTTTAATAGTGATCAACATTATAACCGGAAGAGAGTAATTTCTGCTTCCGGTTATTTTAGAGTGTTAAGGATGAAGATGAATGTTGTCCTTGAAACGTTTAATCGATTACGAAAACATGTTTTCGCTATATATTACCGTTTTTGTTATATAGTGATCAACGTTAGAACAAGATGTGCCTTATTTCTGCAACTTGCGGTTTCACTAGGAACCAGGGTGTTAAGGATGAAAGTGATAGTTGTTCTTGAAATTTGTAATCGATTTCCGAAAATCGTTTATCTCTGTCTATTTCCGTTTTCCTCTATAATGATAGATGTGGAAACCAGAAATGGCTCATTTCTACTACTTCCGGTAGGCAAATCACCTCCATCAACGAACTCCCTCGAGATAATCACTCTATCTATCTATGGCAAAAAAGCAGAATTTAAAAATTCGCATTCGTTCAAACGTTATCGTGTGGAGTAACGGACGTATGTACTCACATTGTAATCTTATAAGTACCGCTACGTGATCCTAATAATTGTAATACTTCGACTAACTAGGTGTTTTGCCCTCAGACTCTTGCATTTGTTCAGCCTACTGTCTCACACCTCATAAACCTACAAGCACACCGAATTTCAGTTCAAATACTAACTTTTATTTCTCTAACCGTCCTGAATACCGAAATACACTGATAATTTCAAGTACCAGGGGACTTTGACTCCAAACCTGTGTCCGATCGGCTTACGGGTTCACATCCCATGAACCTATAGAGTACCGAATTTCAATTCAAATACCAAGTTTCATGCCTCTAATCTTCAGGGATCCAAAAATATGAACATCTTATTGTAATTGTGATTCTCACCTTTTTCTTTCCTTCTAAGCCAGATGTAAAAAATACGTATAGAGTGACATCTTATTATAATAATTGCATTCCCTACCTTTTCCCCCACCATTTTTCTTCCTCTTTTTACTAAAATGCTAGATGTTTCTAACATTCAGAGATTCGAAATATCGACATATAATAATTGCAAACCCCCACTTCTTTTTCTCTTTTTATTTCTTTTCTTACCCTTCCATCACTCAACAGGTGACTTCAACTTTCCCCTATTCAAGATTCGCGTAATAACCTCAGGCAATGGAATTTACAGATGCTAACTCAAGGGAAGGTGTAGGCGAATCTTGAATTCAAGATTCGCTTTTTAAGATTTGCCTAATGCGAAATTTTGTTGGTAGGACTGACAAGAAATGACACAAAAATTTATAGTTTCTAATATATATATATATATATATATATATATATATATATATATATATATATATATATATATATATATATATATATATGAGTTTAATTAAGTGCAAATTTTTAGTCCACTATGTTGGCGTCTGAACTCGAAAAAAAAATAGTAACTTAATTAAACTTGCAGGGCAGCTTCTTTGCATCAAATATAGGCATATCCTAGAAGTGCGCTTTAAGCTTCACCAAATATGCCTGCCATACTTAATTTGGCCGCCTTCGTCTACAGAAGAATGATTGCTTTCCTTGATTTCTTACATTACGTTCAATTCTACGGTCTTGAGAGTTATAACAAAATATTTTGGAAGTAAAATTTCATTTTGTTTGATATATAATACATTTCTGTAGGTTAGGTAGATATGAAATTACAAATGATAGAGTAGGCTTGTGTCTGTTTCAAGAGTAGTTTTCTGATTCTTTAAAACTCTTTCATAAAGAAGGCACTTTTCATCAACCAGTCAAAATGTATAAATACATGAAATTATAGGAGGAAGTATGGGTGATGTGATACTGTTTTCACATTAATTTTTCAGGAAGTGACACGACTTTGTCTCTGTTCCAGAAAGGGAAGAAGACTTGTTAGAAATTACTTGGGAAATAGTTAATTGCAATAAGTTGTGAGTTAATTCAACAAATGTACTGTACTTCGAATCCGAAATAACATTTCCAATTAAAATTTTGTGCATCGTATGATGAAAACGGACTGTATCTGTATCTATATTTCGTATACAGAAGATTTATTTCACACCATTCACTCATTCTTCAGTTTTTACCTATAAGAGCAAATTCGAGCAGACGACCCGTATTGAAGGTGTACCATCAGGAGAAAACTTGACTTAAGCAAGATATTCCAGCAGTTGATTATAGATCGGAGGACTAAATGAAGGATACTATTCAATTACTTGTCTGGATATACCAGCAACAAACTTTTTTTTTTTTTTTTTTTTGAAACTTGTGTATTGCAAGTGTAATACTCTCATATACTTAATCCAACTATTATGTTAGTAATGTTCGAGATTGTACATGTCGACGTTTTATTCAGATATGTTGGCGTTATATTAGTGTTGAACTTAGGGATGGTACCGAGACCGAGACTAGTCTCGGTCTCGTCTGGAATTCTCGAGACGAGACCGAGACCGAGACGGCCTTTTATCTACCGAGACGGAGCTCTATAAATCGAGACGAGACCGAGACGAGACTTAGGTCAGTCTCGAAAGTCTCGGTCTCGTCTCGAATATTGATATAGACAACTGTTAAGATTGACTTTTACTGAAAATTTCTTTCGTTGCTGTATCAGGTAATATGGGAACGGTTGACTAATGTTTAGTGGCGTATTTTGGGGATGGCTATCGGACTGAAGCCCCTCCCGAAGTAGATTTGTGATCATTTTTTCGCATTGCACGTACAACACAAATATTTCTTACTCGTTCTCAAGCCTCTCCCGAAAAAAAAATCCACTGCTGATGTGTATAGTCATCCCTGTCTCTCTCTCGCTCTCTCAACATATATATATAGCCTATATATATATATATATATATATATATATATATATATATATATATATATATATATATATATATATATATATATATATATATATATATATATATATATATATATATATATATATATATATGTATGTATGTATACCAGCGGATCCAGGATATGATCGAGGGAGGGGCTAAACCATAGTTTGACATTTTATCCAGTGTAAAGAAAGAAGTAGGATTGAAGCCCATTTTATACAGTGTATAGCTGAGCATCTAGGGGAAATATAACCCCTTTAACACTCCCCTTGGTTCCTCGCCTGTATATCATATCTAATATAAGTAAAAGGAAGAGTTTGTTTGTCTGTGTGTTTGCGTGACTGTCTTTCTGATTGCCTGTGTGCGGCCTGGGGACCAGACGAGAGTTCAAGAGTTATGAAATTTGGGTGACAAGTATCATGTCCCAGGCCTCAGACAAAGAAGAAGCGGTTTTTTTTTTTTTTAATTTTGAATCAGGAGGGGCGTTTACTGGGACATATAAAAGTAGTAGAAAATGACCGATATTAGTATCGAGTACATAGTTTTCGCATTAGCTGAGATCAATGATGATACTTCCATTAGCGATAACTTTCAAAGTCAGCTACCAGTGCATGCGGGCCGTGGTTCACTTGCGGGGGAGGGGAGTACCGAGACGTAAAAATAATACAAAATGACCTATATTAGTGTCAAATAGTTTTCGCGTTTTCTGATATCAATGGTGAAACTCCGATCTCATTCGTGTCGCCACGTTTGGCCTAATCCTCGTTTCGCCTAACCAATTTTCTGACACTTCTATGACAGATAAATGATAATATTTGTGTCCGCCATTTTAGGCGGAAAAGAATCCTCGTTTGGCCTAATCCTCGTTACGCCTAAAATGGCGGACAATAAGAAAAAGTCGTGGAAATTCAACTAGAGGGAAATTATATAAGAGAAAATTCTCTAGTATATAAAGAATTAAGAAATGCAAAATATATAGATTAATATTATATTAACTATTTTCGAGGAGTTAGGATTACCAAAACTCCTTTATGTATTTACTAGGACCATGGATATATACGAATATATATGAGTAGGTGAATAGCAAAACTCGTTAAATTCACATTTTTAAATTTGTGACAAATCGAGAAAAACTGTTTAAACACGTCATAATTGTAAAATAACACTAGAAACTAGAGAACATTAAAAAATTAAGAATAATGTGAGTGTTGGTCTGTCGAAAGCTGTATAATTACACGAGTCTGTGAATTGCGTTATTGAAGAAAATAGTTTGGATTTGACAGGTTTTGCGTATGTAAATGGAAATAACAGCTTTTGCATCTGGACGAGCGGCCATTTTTGTTGAGGCTCAAGATACAAAACCTATCAAAAAGAAAGGAAGTCAGAGTCAGAAATCAGTATTATGTCTACTAAAATATTGGGGGGGAGGAATGTATTATCAATTATACATTGCACATGATTGGCACAAATGAATATGGTTACATAAATGCTACATTAATTTTGTTCTAAATTGAAAACAATGGATCCAAATGTGCAAAAAATTGAATTATGTAACCTCCTCTGCATCATCATCTACTAAATGGAAACCCATATCGTCGTCGTCCTCTGGTGCGTCACCATTTTCTCGGTTTTCTATTCCTCAAATGTTGAGTTTGAGCAAAACAGTGGTAGAAAGAGAATCAGAAATGGTAAATAAGTGGCAAATTTTTTTAACATGTACCAGAAGCATGTAATAATTTTGAATGATAATTGACACGAGACATTTTAAGAAAGAGGTTCTGCTGAAGCTGAAGAGACCATTTAGAGAAGAACCTAATCCAACAATGTTCAAAGTAAAGAGTTACCCTGAAATACAAAACAAACGACTTTTAACCATAGATAGTCCACTCACCTTGTCTTTTTGGCTACATTTCGTTTCCAGTTTTTCATGTGTCTTGTACGTTTCCTAGGCAATTTTGGTGTTGTCTGATAAGAAAATTATAATCATCGCTGCTTAGAGTATCGTTTTCTTTCGATTTTGCGTGCATTTGTCTAGGAATTATTAAAGAAAAGCAAATAAGCACAGAAAAGTTTCACGAACAGTTAGGTTAAGACGTATAGTGTCTCCATTTTCAGTTCAGGGTGCGCGGTGGCTCAGTAGTAGAGCGTTCATCTCCGGTGTTTGGGGTCCCTGGTTCGATCCCAACTCGCGCCATGTGGACTTTGTGGTGGACAAACACCGTGTGCGTGGGTTTTCTCGGGGTTCTCCCGTTTCCTCTCACTTCTTCATTCCACCATTTCATTCATTTCTCATCATCACCGTCTCCTTTAGCCTACCGGCATAACCATGGGACGTAAAACTAAAGATTTCATTTTCTTTTTGTTTTTAATTTTAAGTCCAAAAATAAAAAAAATAATGAAAACACACTCTTCAAATTCTGCCAAATAAAATTTGGAAAGATTTACGAAGAGTTGCAATAAATATTCAGATTACTAAACGCTACGCTACTGCTGTTTAGTTTAACTTCTCACGATTATGCTAGGGCGGCTAAGGAGACGTGGAGTTACTGATCATAGTGGAATCCGAAAAACTTCGGTCGTTGAACATTACCGCCACCGGGAATCGAACTCGGGACCATGCGAACCAAAATCAAGCGTACTAGCCATTACAGCAAATGGGGGTTCTTACATTGTGTTGATTTAAATAATTAAGTCAGTGTTGCCAGATCCGAAGATCAATAAGTAGCGTGTCTGTGCTCCAAAAGTAGAGGATATGAACTATTTGTAGCCCAAATATATAGAAATGAATTATTTGGCAACTAATGACTGGTACTAATGAAATAATGTTTAAAATAGACCGTAAAATGTGATGGACATATTGCAAGACGAAATTATGATCGATAGACGAAAACAATTTTAGATTGGATACCAAGTGACAAAAACAGCCTAGGAAATGTCCGCATACAAGAAATTGTGACAAAATCAGGAACCACTGGGGAGTAACCTGGAAAAGAATTACCCAAGTTAGATAGTTGTAGAGAAAACTTGGGAAGACTTCATCCAGCAGTGGATTGATAATGCTTGATTATGATGATGGTACTGATTTTATATCGAGACCTCAGAGGTAAACTAAACCAAGTCATAATTTCGTAATTTTACAGGAGAAGCGAAAAACCGGTTCCTTAACTAAGATCTATAATACTGTTTTTCAAACTATACTAAGTAGTTACAAAGTAGTAAGATGGCTTTAGACTTATATAATTACACCACTAAAAATAACATAGTCTATTATTTAAAAAAAGTATTCTAGCTCAATTTGACCAAAAAGTGACTTAACATAGTCTACTACTAATGTTCAGATATATATATATAGTATAAATTTACTAGGTAAGGTAGGGTAAAATTGGATTTAACGAAAGTCATACAGCGAATATGACTATTTAATACTTCATGTTGCTGCAAAACTACGAAAATGAATACAAAAGAAAACTAGAAAGTTAAGAATCACTTGTTTTGGCGAGAGAGAGAAAATAGATACAGCTAGCTCAAATTACCTATACTTATATAATATGTATGTTCATGTTTCGCAAGTAATTTTCGATCAATATAAAATTTCAACGGAATGAACGCACGATTGGTTTTCTCGAATAAAGATCACATGCACCGCTAAGAGCTCAGGAATAAGCTTAATCTATGTTACGACAGTGGATATACGTATGCGTATGTAATGCATTACAACTTTAGGAACTTGTATAAGAAACAGAATGTACTTAAATTTAGACACGAACTATGCGAAACATCTGACTTTGAATCTAACTTGTTTCGTGATGCAACCCGAGGCCACACATAGCAAAGATGAGTGCCGTAGCTTTCACCACAAAGTTCTGGAACTTCGTGTTATAAGGTGTCAATTAAACACGCAGATGTGAAACGGTAATAAAGCATTTGATCAACTTTAAACAAAATATATTGTAGTAATAATTTACCCTATTTGTTCAGATAATGAACGTTATATTATGTTTTTAAAATGACAGTCAAAACGAATGTATTGGATGATAAATGAGAAATTGTAAAATTTCAATTTCGGTACGATTAAATATATTCATGCTGCTATGTTTTGCGTTATCCGTTAGAATGTATTGAACAATTCTTATTCTAAGGAAGGAAATAAACTACTGTATAGTACTGAAGTTAATTTAATAGAGTTTAATTGTATAGGCACTACTAAGGCAATATGAGAAACTCTTTTGCTGAAAGTGAAGTATGGGTTACTATTAGAATTTTATCCCAGATATGATATACCCACTGATGATTGAAACTGGAACACACGCATGGAAGGCATCAGCGCTAGCATATTAGCTCTGAAGGAGTACATCATACTATAATTCTAAGTCAAGAATAAGGCCAAAAATAAGAAGCAGAAACGACAGACTTTACAATAATAACCCTTTTACAATTTTAATTTCACCTATTTATTTCGAGACTTTCGAGACGAGACCGAGATTTGGCCCTCGAGACCGAGACCGAGATCGAGACCAGCATTTGTTGACCGAGACGGCGATTTTTGACTCGAGACGAGACTGAGACCGAGACAGCTATTTTAAAACCGAGACGAGACCGAGACTGTACCAAGTCTCGTCTCGTCTCGATACCATCCCTAGTTGAACTAGCCTCGAATTATACGTTACTTTTATGAATCTTTCGAAGTTCCTTTTTTTTTAATTTTTCAGTGTAATAGGTAACTTTCCTGTTCTGAAAGAGGCAGAGTTTATTATATGAAACCTAAATTACTAAAATAGAAACGCTCTGCTTAAAACTCGTCGTTTCAACATTTTTTTTCCATTTGAAGCAGCAGTGGATCTGATCCAACTCAACTGTATCGCTTATATCCCAGCAGTGCACCTTACCAGAGATTGGTTAATTTATGTGTCTTTTATGTACTATAGATATTTTTATAGTTTATTAAAACTGAATTTTGTTTAAGTAACGTTTTCTCTTCGGACTATTTGCTAAATAAGTTTATAGAAATTTTCACATAATACCCCATTATTTTAAATGTACCATATTTTGTATATATAAATTCTAATTATGGCATGTTTCTTTCATTCTTTCATTCATCAATGTCTCCTATAGCCTTTGAGCGTAATTGAGAGAAGTTAAATTTGACTATAGGCCTATATACTACATAGGCTTTGGCAGAAATATTCGATGGAAGGGGATATGTAATAACTGTGATAATAATAATATCTTCCTATTGTGTTTCGTAGAGCGCATGTTCACTTCTCTTCCTGATACTCCCCTTCTCCACTTAAATATGAAGAGTACGTGGGACGAACGATGAAAATCATATTTTCACATTTCTGAGATACCGTTTTTTTTAACTGTTTTAAATTGAAAATTGATTTTCATCGTTCTTCCCGCCTACCTTCATACGTTTTCTCCACTCCCTGATATTCAGGTTCCAAATACCAAATCCCGATATTTCCTCTCCCGATTATTTGTTTATTTAACTAAAATAAGTAAATTTGATTTTCCTTCTTTATTTACAAATAATAAAGTATTTGGAATTTTATCTTACCCCCCCCCCTTTTTAGAAGTTCTTGAGATACACTATGCAATACAATACCCCACTCTGGAAAACATTGGGAATGTATAAAATACAATCGGGGATCTCATCCAGGTCTCCTGTCCAATGCATTTATGGCGTGATGCTTGAAATAATCGTCTCTACATTTCCTTCACGGTTAGGTTAAAATATCGCTTTATTTGGATCCATGCATATTGCAAGAATCCCCACATCACAACAGATGCACGTGCCAGCTGAACACGTGCTAATGATTACAAACAACCTAGCAGACAACACGGAAGACATCGAGGAACACCGAAAGCAGACGGACCTCACGGAAGGACCCGAGGAGGACAAATAAAAGGAGGACCACCGAGGGACTCGTGCAACCTGTAGAAAAACCGGCCACAGAACAGGAAATAGCAATTGCCCAAGAAGACCACGCCAAACTCGATTCATAGCTATGAAACTAATAACAGAAGACCAACTTACTCAAAAAGCAGAAACAGCAAAGCAGCAAGAAGAATTGGACGATGATCCTAGTAAGGACCAGAGAGACCAACAAGAAGAAAGAAGAAAAACAGAAGAAACAAAGAGACTCAGCAAAGAGGAAGAGATGCTTGCTAAAACCCTTCAAGAATTCATCGACGACGCCATGCATATAGTCACCAACAGAATTATCAAATGGATTACATCAGTATTAACCTTAACAATAGAACCGGCAAACCAGCAACGACTAACCAGGGCGATACAGGAAGCCACAAACAAGATCTACCGGCAATCCATCAACCCCATTCTCACAACAGATGGGCAGATCTACGTTCCTTTTTCTGAAACGCATCAATGGAGCCAACGCAGAATTTTAAAAAAAAATTCTGCACAGATGACGACACAAGCACCGACCAAAGGATCAAGAAGACGGCCAAATATGCATGTTAAAAAAATAACAGATATCCCCACTAACAAAACACCCCCCCCCTCCAATACAGACAACACAGATTAGTTTAACATATTCAGATAGGCTTTTGCACCTTACATTAAAAGATTAAATAATAATTTATTAATACAGACATTTTTACATGTATTTTCACCACCCTTCTCAAGTGGGTTTGCCATGTAAATACTATTGCATGCAGCATGACCGATACAGGGTTTTTTTTCCTGGTTTCCAGGTTTTTATCCCTCTATTAAAACATAATAAATCTTCTTTCGCGCTTTCCTATCTTCTTTTTCTTACCCTTCTTTCTTCCTATTTACACAACTCAGACTCGCGTGTAAATGTCTCGTAAAGATAGAAACCGCGGAACACACCTACCGACACTTGCTTTAGGTTTACTAACGTATGCAGGAGGAGCACGTAGATATAGGTTGGTGCTTCACTCACGGGGTGAGCTTTCTTGCTAAGGGGTCGTCTGTATTCTAGCTTTTCTGTTTCTGACCCAGCATCAATCGACTAACTGATCGCCTAACCTTTACCTTCCTATGTCGCTGTGGACCAGGAGCACCTCTTCCTTACCCTATGTCGCGCTGGACTAGGGATCCATCTTAAACTTATAATGCAAGTCTAACCTACAACCTACCAAAGTGTTCTGGAAACCGCCATGAGTGGAAGGGGCATCCGGCAAAACATTTAGTATTCCTTCACTTGGTCATTGAGGAAGAGACATTGAATTAGAGACACTTGTATTTATTGTTATATTATATTTTGTAATAAAACTTGGTGAAGGGGAAAAGACACCCGGTCTATCATTTGACTCTACCAAACATTACAATATACTATATAGCTTATTAAAAATTTTCTAAACATTTGGAAGCGATGTAACATAATGCCTATAAATTAACCCTCCTCCACACATTAAGATTGTCACTTTTCCAAAATTTAAGTAATCTGAAATCCTCTCTATTTAAGTAGTAATTAAAGTTCAATCCAAGTCGCCCGATCCCCCCTTGGATCCACGCTTGCCTGGATGGCCTAACCAGGATGTACGGACTCGGGATTTGAACTCGGAATCTTACGATTAGTAAGTACAGCATAAACTATGTATCAGATACTATTTTAATATTGTCTTTTCTTCTTAATTAAGATTTAAGGAAATTTTGATAGAACTACTAGTAAGAGTTATACCTAGTATGTAGGATAATAACAAAACACGTGACCAAAGAACGTAACTTTAAACTAAAATTGAACATCTCTTTCGAAATAATAATAATAATAATAATAATAATAATAATAATAATAATAATAATAATAATAATAATAATAATAATAATAATAATAATAATAATAAACTGCTTATTCAGCATATATTTGAAAACTTGGTCCTAACGGCGTCAAACCTCTGGTTCGTGGGGTCCCTGGTTCGATTCCAGCCCGAGCAAAATAGGCTTTGTTGTGAGCACCGTGTGCGTTGGTTTTCTCAGATCCTACCGTTTTCTCCAACTTCATTTACTCCAGCATTGTGATCCATCTCATGCTTGTATCCTTTAGCCTCGGTGCATAATCATAAGACGTTAGGCTAAAAAAGAAAATAACGGCGTCAATAGAAATTCGATACTTAATCAATATAACTTCGTGTTTTTGCTTCGTTTTCACCTTGAGATAATTTAGTCAGTACTTTTAGGTTGTGATTTGTTTTTAAAAAAAAGTTCAGTGAATTTATTGTAAAACAGACATTTTATATTCTAAAGTCTTGGTTTATGCTTCTTTTTCAGTTGAACTAGTTTCAACTATGCTTAGTTTACCATATTTTTAAAAGCAACACAATTTTATCTGACACTCTGCAATCCTGTCTATCGGAGATATTTCATAATAGCCTGCAGCGAAACCACCCATCCCCTTTCTGGTATTTGCTAAGAATGCAGCAGGTGTCCCTTCTGTTTTGGTTGATGATCATCAGATTAAGAAAAAAGATAACCACTGTAGGAAATTACTCTGTTTAGAGACTTGAGGAAATAGACAGTTGGGTAAATGACCCTATTTCTACACAAAAGATCTACTGCAACAAACCTAGCACTTGCAACAAATTTTATAGCAACCGAAAAAAATGAAATGAAATCTTTAGTTTTACGTCCCACGGTTATGCCGGTTAGGCTAAAGGAGACGCTTTATTTATAGCAACCGAGTTAGACAAAGGCGGCCAGGTAGACGTTATTTATACCAATTTCAGTAAGGCATTCGATGTCATGGATCATGATCTAGTGACAAAATTAGCAAGTCTAAACTTTTCAAAGTCGGCAATAGAATATATTGTATCATATTTATGTAACCGGAAACAGTCTATTCTATAAAAGGGGCATGTCACCGAAAAGTTCGTTACTCTGTCTGGGGTTCCTCAAGGATCTCATCTGGATCCTCTGCTATTTCTCCTACTTATTAATGAAATTCCACTTTTTATTGAAAACTCTGAGATTCTCCTATTCGCTGATGATCTCAAATTATATTCTAGAATTAATTCAACTGAAGACTGCATTCAACTACAACAAGACCTACAGCGAGTTCAAACATGGTGCGATGACAACAAATTAGTAATAAATGTATCCAAGTGTAAATCTCTGTCTTTTACGAGAAAAAGAAATCCTATCACCCTTGACTATACACTGGAAAAACTAAATTGTCTAAACCAAGTACTGTCAAAGATTTAGGCGTTATTTTTGATCCTGAACTAAATTTCAACCAACACATAGATATGATAACAAACAGCGCATATAGAAACTCAGGTTTAATTTACAGAATAGGGCAAGATTTCTTCAGTGAGACAACGTTTACAACACTTGATTTTACATATGTTAGATCAAAATTAGAATATTGTTCTACTATATGGACCCCCAATAATAAAAAATACTCTCAAGAAATAGAAAATATCCAAACAAAATTCTTGAAAATGCTTACATACAAAAAAACTAATTATTATCCCAAATATTTTTCTTACAATGATCTAATAAACAACTTTAATTTTCAAACTCTAGAAAAAAGAAGATGGATGTTCGACTTGTTATTCTTATACAAGTTATTAAATAATAAGATTGATTGTATGGAGTTGTATTGTATTGTATTGTATTTATTTCGTCCTTTTTTCATACATTTAGCACTGTAATACAATGCATATGAAGCGGACACGTCATTTATATATGAATACAAAAGTAAAAGAAACAATAATAGTGAAAATTACATACCCTAGGTTAGTAATTAAGCCTTACTTCTTACATCTTATTACACTATACATTTTACATGACATCATTGTTAAAAATAAACTTAGCAATTATTACTTGCAGTGTATTTAGAAATTCTCCAACAAATATCTAATGCTAAAAGCTAATAATGACATTGGTTTACTGTACATCATTTAACATTTCTATTTACTTAGCAGTTCATGTATTCCTCTACCGAGTAAAAGCAATGTTGTAATAAATATTTCTGGAGTTCTTTTTTCAATTTAGCAACAGAGTCCTGAGTTTTTATTTCTTTCGGAAGTTTATTGTAAAGCATGATACCCGCGTATTTACATCCTTTTTCATATACTACTGTTCTGTGTTCTACAATAGAAAAGTTTTCTTTGTTTCTTGTATCATGATCATGTTGCTGTTGTACTCGCGTAAGGATACCTTGTAGGTGTTTCTTTACAAATATCAATAGATTTAAAATAAACAAACAGGGTACTGGAAGTATACGAAGTTTTTTAAATATTGGTTTGCAATGATCTTTTGGTTTAGCAGTTGCCATCATTCTTATTATTCGTTTCTGTATCGTAAAGATTACTTTGGCCTTGTGTGTATTTCCCCAAAATATAATACCATATGTTAAATTCGATTGGAATAATCCAAAGTAAATTGTTTTTAAAATAGACTCTCTTAAAACATTTTTAAGAACTTTAATTGCGAAATATATTTGGTTTAATTTTTTACTAAGCTTAGTTATTTGCACATCCCAGGAAAGATTTTTATCTATCCAAATTCCTAAGAACTTAGTTGAGTTTACATATTCTATTTCATTATTTTGAATTACAATGTTCCTAGGCTGTGCATGTTTGTTGCGCATGTGATGAAACTTGATTGCTTGTGTCTTTTCAATATTTAATTTAAGCTTATTTTCTTTAACCCAGTGAGAGATTTTACAAAGGATTTCGTTTGCACTGCCTTCAACAACCTCATTTGTTTTACCTTTTACTATAATATTAGCGTCATCTGCATAAAGGGATGCTTCTGCTGGAGCAATATTACTTGGTAGGTCGTTAATATATATCAAAAATAATAGCGGCCCAAATACGGATCCTTGTGGCACTTGTCACAATTCTCGGTATCGCGGTCAGAATGTTTCCTGTATCTATTAGCTACAATAGTTAAAAAGGAAACTAAATGTGACCTCGAGTGACTTAACCACACCTGATTGGACAAATCCTGTAATAAAGATATTATTAAAGCAAGCAAATTATAACTAGGTATCATTCACACCAGCACACAATCTTAATACCTAAAGTGAGTGAAGGTGGGTGATTAAAGTTATAGATTTTATTGAAAGAAATTCCAAAAAATATTATATTAAAATATTTAATGCAATTCAGATTCCTTCAAAACTATTATAACAGTAATTAAGTTTCAAAATTCTTTAAATAAATCCTTAATAGGTCCTGAATTTCGAAGGTGGTGTTCAAAAATTTAATAGAAAAACCTTTACTCTAACAATTTCAGTTAATTTTCGCAAGGCAGAGATCATTAACAGTAATTTAGATCAAGAATGACGACATCACTATCAAAACTCTCAAATCATTAAATATTAAATGTTAAATTGAATTCTATAATTCAAAAACAGCAAAGGTAACAACCACGTCAATTAATTTCTCTCACTGTAACAAACAGGTATCGTGACTTTCGAAGTAGCCTCGTATATTTATTAACAATTTAGTTCTGAACTATTTATCTCCATTTATTAATTAAAGTATATGCGCCGTGATAGTGCAACTAAAATACTATTCAACTAACTACAGTGCATTTAACTAGTATAAATACTTCACACTTACCATATCTCAGCAGGAAATAATAGTTATAGAAAGGCAGAGGTAGTTACCATTCTCATCTCCAGATCCTCTTTGGTTTTAGCGACTGTTCCATTACAATACCAAACCATACAATGCAGTGCACGCGAATATTGCAATCATTTCAAAATTTAAGAAAAAATGTATTTGGACGGACGGTATGTTCTAAAGTTTAATCAAAATTTATTCATTTTGTTTCAAATTTACATTCGAAACCTAGCCAAAAAATTCAGGAATTTTATTATAACAGTAAATGCATTTAACAGCAATTAATTAGTTAATTAGCCAACTAATGAAGTTTCATTAACAGCACTGTAAGAATATTAAACTATTTCCACAGAAGAAAATACCTATTTATATTTTACTTTAGTTCTTGAGAAACTGTTACACCTTTAAGAAAGGAAAAACAGATTAATTTAAACCCTATCTTAATTACGGTAATTACGGTAATTAACAAACATTTTTACTAAATTACTTTAGTCCTTCAATAACTATAATCACGTTATTAGAGACGGTTTAAATTTTAAAAATTTAATTGACTATTTTCAAATTTAACGAAAAACTGAAGTAATTAGGAATTTAAATTACCGTTAATTAGCGACGAAGTTTAATAATGAACGAAAAGAAGTTATGGAAATCCTTCTCATATTAGTTACCACGAGAGTATGCAATTTAAGGGTGGAATTTTAACACTTGAATTTACGTTTTACTTTTTTGTCCCATTTATAGTTGCCCAGTTAAATTTCTCACTCGACCTTCAATGGCACAACGAAAGCAAGAAAGGCACTAGACACGTTGACATATCACACGTGTTCCGTCTCTCACATAACAGCATTTGAATTTAACGTATTTTTCAGCTTTTAAAAGGGTTTAATACGGAAGTATTATTAAAAAGAATTAGACCTTTTTAATTTCATTTCATTCATTTGCAATATAAGTCTTCTTTAACACTACTTCACACACTAGAAACACAAGTAACCTTTTCACTCTTAAACTGATTCAACTTTATAGAACTTAATTAAACACATAATTTAAATTAAGCCCTTAAAAACTCTCAGTAATTTAGCAATAAGTTTAGAAGCACAGTTATAGTTAAGGCACTCTTCACAATGTTATACTAGGCACAGCTATATCGAACACTTCGACCACGTTTTACTTTTTTCTAAAAAGAACAACTTTCGGCGCGAAGTAATGTAAGTCGAATACTTGAGTCCAACCCGTGTTGGCTCAATAAACTACGAAACAGTTATGAGGCGCAGCGGATCAGAATGTCATATATAGGAGCAAGACTCTTGCTACTGCGCAGAGCCCAACTCATTACATACGTCACTCCAGAATACTGCGCTAAACTGAAGTGGTTGCGAAAGATTTTTTTAAAAGATTGATTCTCTGCCGTATTACAAGTATTACTCAGTTAACATATAGACATATATATATCACTTTAAAGCTTTTTTAACGATCTTTGCAATGAAAGTATTCTCATTTAAATACAACAATTTACAACAAAATAATTCTTCAAAAACAAATTTTTTAACTTTCTTACTTTTTAAAAAAAGAAAAAAGAGTAATTTTCATAATGAAGTTATTAACAAAAATGTAACGATTTTGCCTTGTTAAATATAAAATTTTAAGGCAGAACAAAATTTTATATACAATAAACAAATTCAGTTTTCATTTTTAACTTCCATTATTTTTATATTTTATATCATTCATTTAACAATAATTTCTCAAAAGTCCTTTCTTTTAAATTTTAGTTACTTCAGATATTTTCTGTAGGATTTTCATTCCATGGATTGATGCAACATTCCACTCAAATGTAGACCAATTCTCCACGTCTGGGTGTAAGAACAGCAGCCAAATATGAGATTTCCAAATTTCCAAGTTTACAGCTTTGGTTCCATTCGAGACCACAAACCATTCTACAGGAGGCGTTGACCATCTTGACATGTCTCCATAAAAATACATCAATGTAAGGAAAATACAAAAGGCAATCTAAAAATATAAATAGAAACGTTAATTCAGGCAATTAAAAGATGTTAGCACTGTAAAGTAACAAAGGTTTAATTTCAAAATGAGAACAAGATCGAGTTTTTCCCTTTCACATGTAGATTATATTGTTCAGATGTAACACATTTCAACTATCAATTACACTATAAATGACATAATTCTACAATAATGCATGATTTACAAATGAAATTTTTAATGAACATGAAAAAAATGAACATGAAACGACTATGATCATATCCTAATTCTACATGACATCTTAATTCCTACATTAACCTACTTCTACACCTAACTTAAATCTAAATTTTCTTAACCTAACCTTACATAACTAATTATAGTTTAACTTCTTCTAGTTTAACTCTACATGTGTAGGATTCTCATTTTCATTTGTTCAGTTGGTGTTTGCTCCATTCCTTCTCACAAGGTATTTTTAAAGATCACTTACATGAGCTCTCTTAGTATTGTTAGCATTGTTTACATCTTCTAATAACACGGAATTATAAGTTAAGAATTTCACAATTTTAAATGGACCAATGCAATGATACGTTAAACTTTTGGTTACTTTATCTTTCAGAGATGATTTTTCGTGGTTTTTAACTAATACCAGATCATCTACAACCAAATTTACATCCTTTTGTTTACCTTCAAAGAGTTTACGACGTTTCTCCCAGGATTTTACCATATTGTCCATTGCATTTTTCCAAAGATCTTGAGTATTCAGACCTTTAAGATCAGCATCCATAACTTTCCATTTGATCTCTAATGGGCTATTTAACTCTCTACCAAAAATAATTCTGAAGGTACAGCTTTTAGTCCTTCGTGCTCACACAAATTAAGATTAAACTGGAGCTCACGAATAACCTTACTCCATTTGTTTTGTCTTTCAGCAAAATAAGATTTCAAAGAGTATTTCAGAGTTTTTATAAACTTTTCTGCAATATTTGCCTCCGGATGGTATGGGCTCAGTTTTATATGCTTAATACCCAAACTATACATAAATCCCTGAAAATACTCAGATGTAAATACTGAGGCGTTATCACTAGATATTGATTCTACAAAACCGTAACGGGAGAACAAATCATACAATTTGTCACAAATTATTTTTGAAGATAGTCTCCTTAGTTTTTCAAGCATACAATATCTTGAACAATTATCCACTGCTATTAGAAGATAAGTATACCCTTCAGAAGAAGGTAAAGGCCCTACGGTATCAATCATCCAATTTGAATTTATCCTTTGAGTCACACAAGACCCTAGTCTGCCATATTTCTTAGTATTTAAGGGCTTAGCATTTTGACATTCTGGACAAGACCTAACGAATTCCTTTACATACTCTATTAAACCATCAAATGTAAATCGCTTCATAATTTTACGTAAAGTTTTATATATTCCTGAATGACCACCTGTAAGATATTCTAAATGATAGTATTCGACCAGACTTCTTCTAAGATCTTTTGGAACAACGATTTTCCACTCATTGTTCTTTGCCCTAGTCTTTTTTTAACAAAAACCCATGTTTGATCTGATACTCATTACTATTCTCACCACCTTCTACCTTAACGAATAGCTCATTTATTTCAGGATCCTTACGTTGCAATTCAATTAATGGTTCACTTAGAAAAGGCAATTTCCAAAGATTTGTCAAAACTAAATATGTTTTATCATTATTTTCTTTGACTTTAACACTATGGTCAAAATTAAACACATCGTACTGCCTAGATAGGAAATCTGCTAGTTTATTCTCATTAGTTTTCAAATGGTGGATTTTAAATGAGAACTGAGAAAGTTGTTCTATAAGTGAACCGTACTTTAATAGTCTTTTAGAGTTATTAATTATCCAACTTAAAGCCTTGTTATCAGTATACAAATCAAATTCATTAAACAAAAAGTGTTTGAATCTTACTATGGTTTTAACTAAGCTTAAAAATTCAATCTCATAGATTGATCTATGCCGATCGGCCTCACTTAGTTTCTTCGAAAAGAAACCGACAGGAATTAAGTCTCCATTATCATTTTTCTGTGAAATTACGCCTCCTAAGCCTCGCGAGGACTCATCGACGTGAACTACGAACCTCTTTGAAAGATCAGGTGTTTTAGAATAAGCTCTTCCGAGAAAATTCTTTTTATTTGTAAAAAGGCGTTATTTTGGGCTTCCCCCAACTCAAACTTCTTCTTAATAGATCTTAATTCAGATATAGGACCAATAATTTCTTGAAATCCAGGTATGAACCTTGAATAAAAATTAACTACTCCACAGAATCGCTGAACGGCTTTTCTTGTCTTAGGTGGTGGGAGATTAAGAATAGACTCAACTCGTTTAGGATCCATGGTGATATTATCCCCATCTACTATAAAACCTAAATATTTAATCCTCTTTTTAAAGAAAAAACTCTTTTCAGGAGATATAGTCAAACCATATTCTCTAAACCTATTTAACACCATTCTAATCGCCTTTTTATGTGACTCCTTATCCCTATTTGCAATTAAAATGTCATCAAAGTATACGTGAACACCATATGGTTCAACGTCACCAAGTACATCTTTCATACATTTAGATAAAACACTACTTCCAACCTTAATTCCAGCTGGGAGCTTCTTATACTGGAAGGTACCAATCGGACTAACTATCGTAGTTAAATCTCGACTCGCTTCATCAAGCTCGAGCTGAAAATAAGCTTTCTTTAGATCACACAATGATATATAGGGGCATCCAGATAAGTTACTTAAACATTCTTCCATGTGAGGTGTCGGAAAAACATAATCTGACAACATACTATTTAATTTTACAAAGTTAGCAACTAATCGGTATGAACCATCTCGGTTTTTCACAATGAAACATGTGCTGCCAAAGTTTGAATGATCAGTTTCAACTAACACATCTTGTTCTACTAATTCTCTTATAACATTTTCAAATATCTGTCTCTTTTCCCTGGGTATGGGAAAAGGTTTTTCTCGAAAATATTTTTGCTCTCGAAGGTACAATTTACATTTAAATCCTTTGAGGCAGCCCACCTTCTCACTCACAACATCAGGATAATTCTGTTTGAGAGATCGCACAAATGACTCTATATCTGGATCAATTCAATAGTCACTATCATCTTCCGAAGAACTACCAATAGGAGATTCATCGTCAGGTTCACGAAGTTCTTTTCTATCCAAGTTAGTTTCAGTTTCTTCAAATGGTGTTTTCTCACAAACTATTATATCACTCGAAGATTCCAGTCCAAGTTGTTGTTTTAACTTCTTAAATCTTTCGCTAAATTCTTCTTCAAAGGATTCATTCCACTCGTTAGTACTTTTGGTTTCACCTGAATCTACAAATTCTGACACTCCATCCTTATCGGCGTACACTTCACCAGTTGCTAAGACGATCTTAGATATTTGGTTATTTCTAGTATGATCTCGAAGTCCATTGACACGTCCAAGTTGATCCACAAGACCAGAAACTGATGTTGGAACAGTGTTAACTAATGTATCTTCAGGTTCCAGGTAGTTCAAGTTAGGAACTGGTTCACACTGAATTCCGATCTCCCTAGAATCAGACACCACTGAATGTACCGAAGTAATAAAGTTGTTTCGACGACGGTAGCCATGTAGATAAATACAAACAGGCTTCAGACCATCATCCTTCAAGCAGCTCGAACCATGGATGGCATCTACTTCAAAGAAATTTTTTAGTCTCCATTGATCTCAGAGGAACATATCTTCTTTGGTTTCGAAAATAAAGTTTATTTCCAAGTACATCAAGCATGGCACCAGTTGAACGCAAAAATGGAGTACCCAAGATAGCATCACAGGGTAATGAAGCTATCACTACGAAGTCCACTTCAAATCTGAATCCACCTAATTTCAAGTCCACAGTGACTTCTCTAGGTTCTGTCACATTAGAACACATCATAGAATTCATTTTCATCGACGGAATCGATCGTTGCCTCTTAATCAGATGACTAATTTGATTAATTAGAGTTGACGATGCTAAATTTACAGAACTTCCGCTGTCAATACAAAGAGGAAATCTTTTATCACTAATGGACCCAATCACAAAGGTTGCAGAACAATTATCTCCACTAGAAGGCACTCTGTACGTAGAAGTATTTACACTCTTTTTGTCATTTATGGATTTCTCAGGACTTCTTGTGCTGAGACTGAGTTGGTTAGACTTACCTGAGTATGACCTCACATTATTACCACTTACAAATTTCTTACCATACTCAGAATCCAAGTTTTTCTTATTGACATTTTTTGAAAATTTATTTTCAGAAACCTTTTTAGAATCATTATTATGTCTAGAATTCATAGTATCCTTCAACCTATTCCCACCATTAGGATTAATAGGCTTTAATCTATTGCCTTTATAAGCATTCTTATCTGATGGAACACTACTGGCCACCCTTACCTCCTGATCTTCATTTGCAACAAAACAAGTTTTTAAGTTTCTGTTTTTAGACGAATTAATTTCTAAGTATTCCCTTTTTGATCCTTTGTACAAATCAAGTTGCTCAATTATATATTTCATTTCGGTAATGTTTCGTGGAATCCTATCTGTAAAACATTTGTACCTATACACAGGATTCAAACCGTGAATGATAATTTCCAAGATTTCAAACTCGCTTGACCCTACATTTAAGACCTTGGCTGAATTGTACCCATCATCTATAAATTGCATCACATGTTCACTAGGTTTCATGGACCTATATACTTTAACTCCTATTAAATATCCCCTAACATTTAAAGAAATAAATTTATTCAACAAAGTCATCCTTAATTCAGGCCAAGTTTTATTTAATGTAAGACCATTCATTATTTCTGTATACAACAACCCTGAAGTTTTAACAGAAACTGCATACAAAATCATTCTTAAAGAGAAGTTGTAATTTAAAACAAGATCATTTAATATAAGCATCAATTCAAATACTTGAAAACTGTCATTACCATCAATCTTTTTCAAAGAACCAAGTTTAGTGTCAATAAGAATACTAATCTTATTGAAAACATACTTATCTATTAAAGGATTAAAAGATTTCCAATTATCCCCACAGTTTGTTACTACCGGAAATCTCTCAGGAACACTGTATGTGTTTAAAGGCATAAAGGCTCTAGGAGGTTCACATTATCGAGACCTTACTGATTCGTGACTATGTCCATCCGTATTATGAATACCATCAAACACTTGAGCTCCCACACTATCTACATACCGAGGCGGTTGTTCAAAGTTCCCTGAGTTTTGTTGGTCAAGTACTCTTTGCTTTACTTCAGTTTCAATTTCAGAGTTCTTTTTAGAAATATTGTGAATACTAGATTTCATCTGAGACCTAACGTCTCTTACCTTAATAATAGCACCCTTATAATACAAGGGAGGAGGCGGAACAAAAAATTTTCTATCATTTCCCTGACTTTCCTTATTTAAATTTTCAAATTTTATTTCCTTCTTATTTAAATATTCGTTCTGATCTGGCATGCGACAATGATCATTTACTCCTAAACCACTAAACACCACTGGTATATTTGGATTACCTAAATTATGACCTTCAACATATGGTTCTTGATGACTAACTTCAAACGACCTACCAGGCTCTAACCTTACCGCCTGTTCGCTTCTATGACTATGACATTTATCAATAAAGTTAGGTTGTACTGTAAAATTTCTATTCGCGTAACGATGAGAACCGACAACTCGACTAAACGGTTCAGAATTTTACGGTAATTTACTGGAAGCACCTAATCCTGCAAAACATCTGTTTGCACCTTTACTATTACCCCCGTTTTCTATTTTCAGTTTATCCAATTCATCGCTTAACTGGTAAACAACATCATTTTCGAACCTATGTGGCGCTACAATATTCTCCTGTAGAAACTGAGTCGAGATGTCAGAAACTTCAACTACTTCAATCATAGGGTCTTCAATGTTAACTGAAGTAGCATTTGAAACATTAGACCGATTGTCAAATTCCATGTTTAAACCACAACAAATAAATAAACAAAATGTAAATTAAACACACAGTACAATTTGAATAAGGAAGTGTTAACACAAAAATAAATTCAACGGTTACAATATACAAATACTCCAATTTAGCTACGCTACAACTACTTCTACAATGAAACTCATTCATTCAGTCTCTAGCACGCAAGCCAATACAAATAAAGGTTGACAAACTTTTTATTAATTTTCACTTTATTTAACAACAAATTTAAATAGAAAACATCCACAGCTGACAGCTTGCGTAGTTGCAAGTCACTCGTGTGTTTTTATTAATGGAGCTATGAAAACTTCAAACTGTTTCTCCAAAAAATCTAGCTCTGATAATGATTACTAAATTCCAACTAATTTCTTTTAAATTTTCAAACTCTATACAAGCAAACCCAATTTTCAGCAAAAATATAATTGCAATCATCAACTGAACTGAGTTTATTCAACAATGACTTCAAAAAAAGAAACGCGGAGATTAATATTAATTTAGGACCTAAAAATCCTATCCCTCAATCAAAATACCGGAAATGACTCCCACATGAAATATCCTACACACCTTAACTTTCAAACAACTCTCGTACATCCGAAATTTCACTTAAATCACAAAATTAATCACAATTACTGTAATCCTATTTAATATAGTCGGTGACCTTACAAAAGACAATCTACAGGCTAAGTTATGATTCACCGAAACCAACACATAACTGTTTCGTAGTTTATCTTTTTTGTCACAATTCTCGGTATCGCGGTCAGAATGTTTCCTGTATCTATTAGCTACAATAGTTAAAAAGGAAACTAAATGTGACCTCGAGTGACTTAACCACACCTGATTGGACAAATCCTGTAATAAAGATATTATTAAAGCAAGCAAATTATCACTAGGTATCATTCACACCAGCACACAATCTTAATACCTAAAGTGAGTGAAGGTGGGTGATTAAAGTTATAGATTTTATTGAAAGAAATTCCAAAAAATGTTAAATTAAAATATTTAATGCAATTCAGATTCCTTCAAAACTATTATAACAGTAATTAAGTTTCAAAATTCTTTAAATAAATCCTTAATAGGTCCTGAATTTCGAAGGTGGTGTTCAAAAATTTAATAGAAAAACCTTTACTCTAACAATTTCAGTTAATTTTCGCAAGGCAGAGATCATTTACAGTAATTTAGATCAAGAATGACGACATCACTATCAAAACTCTCAAATCATTAAATATTAAATGTTAAATTGAATTCTATAATTCAAAAACAGCAAAGGTAACAACCACGTCAATTAATTTCTCTCACTGTAACAAACAGGTATCGTGACTTTCGAAGTAGCCTCGTATATTTATTAACAATTTAGTTCTGAACTATTTATCTCCATTTATTAATTAAAGTATATGCGCCGTGATAGTGCAACTAAAATACTATTCAACTAACTACAGTGCATTTAACTAGTATAAATACTTCACACTTACCATATCTCAGCAGGAAATAATAGTTATAGAAAGGCAGAGGTAGTTACCATTCTCATCTCCAGATCCTCTTTGGTTTTAGCGACTGTTCCATTACAATACCAAACCATACAATGCAGTGCACGCGAATATTGCAATCATTTCAAAATTTAAGAAAAAATGTATTTGGACGGACGGTATGTTCTAAAGTTTAATCAAAATTTATTCATTTTGTTTCAAATTTACATTCGAAACCTAGCCAAAAAATTCAGGAATTTTATTACAACAGTAAATGCATTTAACAGCAATTAATTAGTTAATTAGCCAACTAATGAAGTTTCATTAACAGCACTGTAAGAATATTAAACTATTTCCACAGAAGAAAATACCTATTTATATTTTACTTTAGTTCTTGAGAAACTGTTACACCTTTAAGAAAGGAAAAACAGATTAATTTAAACCCTATCTTAATTACGGTAATTACGGTAATTAACAAACATTTTTACTAAATTACTTTAGTCCTTTAATAACTATAATCACGTTATTAGAGACGGTTTAAATTTTAAAAATTTAATTGACTATTTTCAAATTTAACGAAAAACTGAATTAGGAATTTAAATTACCGTTAATTAGCGACGAAGTTTAATAATAAACGAAAAGAGGTTATGGAAATCCTTCTCATATTAGTTACCACGAGAGTATGCAATTTAAGGGTGGAATTTTAACACTTGAATTTACGTTTTACTTTTTTGTCCCATTTATAGTTGCCCAGTTAAATTTCTCACTCGACCTTCAATGGCACAACGAAAGCAAGAAAGGCACTAGACACGTTGACATATCACACGTGTTCCGTCTCTCACATAACAGCATTTGAATTTAACGTATTTTTCAGCTTTTAAAAGGGTTTAATACGGAAGTATTATTAAGAAGAATTAGACCTTTTTAATTTCATTTCATTCATTTGCAAGATAAGTCTTCTTTAACACTACTTCACACACTAGAAACACAAGTAACCTTTTCACTTTTAAACTGATTCAACTTTATAGAACTTAATTAAACACATAATTTAAATTAAGCCCTTAAAAACTCTCAGTAATTTAGCAATAAGTTTAGAAGCACAGTTATAGTTAAGGCACTCTTCACAATGTTATACTAGGCACAGCTATATCGAACACTTCGACCACGTTTTACTTTTTTCTAAAAAGAACAACTTTCGGCGCGAAGTAATGTAAGTCGAATACTTGAGTCCAACCCGGGTTGGCTCAATAAACTACGAAACAGTTATGAGGCGCAGCGGATCAGAATGTCATATATAGGAGCAAGACTCTTGCTACTGCGCAGAGCCCAACTCATTACATACGTCACTCCAGAATACTGCGCTAAACTGAAGTGGTTGCGAAAGATTTTTTTTAAAAGATTGATTCTCTGCCGTATTACAAGTATTACTCAGTTAACCTATAGACATATATATATATCACTTTAAAGCTTTTTTAACGATCTTTGCAATGAAAGTATTCTCATTTAAATACAACAATTTACAACAAAATAATTCTTAAAAAACAAATTTTTTAACTTTCTTACTTTAAAAAAAAGAAAAAAGAGTAATTTTCATAATGAAGCTATTAACAAAAATGTAGCGATTTTGCAATCGTTACACACTCCACATGTTATTTCTTGTTTCTCTGATATGTAGTGTCTAGCTTGGTTTGTATCCCTGTTATTGTATGTAATTTCTACTACTTGCTGCCGATTTTTCAGATACGATTGAAACCATTTGGATGCAATGCCTCTTATTCCCTAATCTTGTAGCTTTGAGAGAAGATTTCTATGTGACACTAAGTCAAATGCTTTCGAAAGATCCAGAAAAACACCTATACATTTCTCCTTACTATCTAAATTTTTTATGTACACTTTCCACGAAGTTATATATTGCGGTTTCCGTTGATTTCCCTTGTAGGAAGCCATGTTGCTCGTGTGTTATTAGATCATGTTTAACTAAAAAGGATGCTAGCCGGACAGTCATTGTGGTTTCTAAGATTTTTGAGAAAATTGAGAGAAGCGAAATAGGCCTATAATTTTCAAGCGCTGATTTGTCGCCTTTTTTATATATTGGTTTTACTTTTGCAATTTTTAATATACTAGGGAATTCTCCACTTGAAAACGACATATTTATGAGGAAACACAGAGGGTCAGCAATATATTTAATGCTTTTCTTTACAATACTTGGCGGCATGCCGTCCACGCCAGCTGACCATTTACTTTTCATTTTCTTTACCACTTTTATTATTTCTGCATTTGTAGCTGGATGTAGATACATTGTATTGTTGCAAATTTTTGAGAATATTTTCGAAGTGGACAATGCTGGATCATTATTGTATACACAACTCCAAAAGTGCATTACCACCTGCAATTCTCGTTTTCCTGCAATAGCAGGCAACCCAAAAAGCTCGGCGGTTGGGTTGGTTGTGAATTCGAAAGGCGCTGGACCAAACCTCAATTTTGTAAAAATATATCAGTGTGGCAGACTGCAAATAAGGGAATAAAACAAATTGTTAAAAATGACAGTAATATTATCATGACGGAGATGGATGACATAAAAAGTTACAAAATGATCTTACTTAAGCAGTTCAAAAAAGATGAATGGCAAAAGACACATATCAGAGGAAAACATTTTTCTCCTCACCTCCCAAAAAAAGAATCTCATAAAAAAGAAAAAGTTACATAAAGTTACGTAAGTTTTAATATAAAAGCCCCACTCTATATTGTGAAAGTTGACACCCGAAACGCAAGAACAACCGAACCAAAGTCAATGAAATTGTGCACAGATATTGTAAACGTAAAAAGAGGGAATACGAGTTTCGTATTTTCCTGGAAAAAACGGTTGGGTGGGGCACGGACCCCTCCAAACCTTTTATCACGAAATATCAAAACTGCTAGTAACAGTATGTCAAAAGTGTGTAAAAGACATGAATAATTGCAACGGAACATTTTGTATTGAAAATACGCAAAAACTAAAGGAATACGGCCTTTTTAAATTTTCTGTGGAAAAACGGATTTAGGGGCAAAAGCTCCCACCCAAAATTTTGAAACTTGATGTCCGAAAGGCAAGAAGAAGTGAACCGAAGTGAACGAAACTAAGCGCAGATATTGCAAACGTAACATGAGGATACGAGTTTCGTATTTTCCTCGAAAAAACGGTTAGGTGGGGCACGGAACGTGGCACGGAAAATCAAATGTGCTGGTAACAGCATGTCAGATGTGTGTAAAGAACATGAAGAATTTAATCAAATTGCGTCTATGGACAATACGCAAAAAATAAAGGAAAACATTTATTTAAATTTTCTGTAAAAAAAACAGTTTTAAGGGGAAAAAGCTCAAACCCAAAATTTTGAAAGTTGATGCCCGAAAGGCAAAAGGAAGTGAACCGAAGTGATTGAAATTGTGCACAGATATTGTAGATATAAAATGGGGGAATACGGTTTTAGTATTTTTCTGGAAGTAACGGTTCGATAGGGCACTAACCCCTCCAAACCTTTGATCACGAAATATCAAAAGTGCTAGTAACCGTATCTGAGATGTGTGTAAAGGACATGAAGAATTGCAACGAAACTTTATGTGTGGACAAAAAAATAAATGAATATTGTTTTCTTTATTTTCCGCGGAAAAACGGTTTTAGAGGGAAAAATTCCCACACAAAATTTTGGAAGTTGACGCCCGAATGGCAGAAGAAAAAAATGAAATCTTTGAGTTTTACGTCTCACGGTTATGCCGGTTAGGCTAAAGGAGACAGACGCTGATGATGAGTAATGAATGAAATGGTGGAATGAAGAAAGTGGGAGGAAACGGAGAACCCCTAGAAAACCCACGCACACGGTGTTTGTCCACCACAAAGTTCACTTGGCGGGGGCTGGGATCGAACCCGGAACCCCAAGCACCAGAGGTAAATGCTCTACCACTGAGCCACGGCGGCCCCTGAAAAGCAGAAGTAAACAGAAGTGAATAAAAATTTTCACAGATATTGAATACGTAAAATGAGGATACGAATGTCGTATTTCCCTGGAAAAAACGGCCGCGTGGGGCACGGACCCCTCCAAACATTTGACCACGAAAAATAAAAGTTCTTGTAACAATATTCAAATGTGTGTATAGGACATGAAGAATTGCAGCGAAACTTTGTGTATGAACAATACGCAAAAAATGAAACAATACGTTTTCTTAATGTTCTGCAGGAAAACGGTTTTAGGGGGCAAATGAACCCACCCCGAAAGTTTGAAATTTGACGCCGAAAAAGCAAGAAGAAGGGAACCGAAGTGAATGAAATTTTGCACACATATTGTGAAAATAAAATGTGGGAATTCTAGTTCCGTATTTCCTGAAAAAACTGTTAGGTGGGGCACGGACCACTCCAAACATTTGCTCAGGAAATATCAAAACTGCTAAAACAGTATATCAGATTTGTGTAAAGGACATGAAGAATTCCAATGAAACTTTATGTACGGGCAATACACAAAAAAAATGGAGAAGGGTTTTTTTTGCGGAAAAACGGTATTAGGGGAAAAGCTCTCACACAAAATTATGAAAGTTGACGCCGGGAAGGCCAGAGGAAGTGAACCGAAGTGAATCAAATTGTGCACGGACATTGTAGACATAAAATGAGGGAATATGGGTTTGCTATTTTCCTGGAAAAAAGGAGTGGGTGCGGCACGGACCCTCCCTAACGTTTGATCACAAAATATCAAAAGTGCTAGTATGTCAGATGTGTGTCAAGGACATGAAAAATTGCAACATAACTTTGTGTATGGACAATACGCAAAAAGTAAACGAATACGGGTTTTTCTAAGTTCTGCGGGAAAACGGTTTTAGGGGCAAAAGCTCCCACCCTAAATTTTGAAAGTTGAACTCGAAAGGCAAACAGAAGTGAATCGAAGTGAGTGCAAATGTGAACATATATTGTAGACATAAAATAAGGATACGGGTTTCATATTTTCCTGGAGAAAATAGACGTGTGGGGCACGGACCCCTCCAAACCTTTGATCACAAAAAATTAAAATGCTAATAACAGTATGTAGAAAGTGTATAAGAGACATGAAGAATTGCAATGAAACTTTTTGTATGGATAATACGCCAGAAATAAAGCAATACGGGTTCTTTTATGTTCTGTTGAAAAATGGTATTAGGGGGCAAAAGCTCCCACACAAAATTTTGAAAATTGACGCCCGAAAGGCAAAAAGAAGTGAACCGAAGTGAATGAATTTCTACACAGATATTGTAGACATAAAATGAGGAAATACGGTTTTCTATTTTCCTGGAAAACAGGGTTGGGTGCTGCATGGACTCCTCCAAACCTGTGATCACGAAATATTAAAAGTGCTACCAACAGTATGTCAGATGTGTGCAAACAACATGAAGAATTCCAACATAACTTTGTGTATTAACAATACGCAGAAAAATGAATACTTTTTTTTGTTCTGCGGAAAAACGGTTTCAGGGGCAAAAGCCACCACCCAAAATTTTGAAAGTTGACGTCCGAAAGGCAAGAAGAAGTGAGCCGAAGTGAATGAAATTGTGCACAGATATTGCAGACGTGAAATGAGGATACGAGTTTCGTACTTTCCTGGGAAAAACAGTAGGGTGGTGCACAGACCTCTCCAAACCTTTGATCCCGAAAAATCAAAAGTAATAATAACAGTATGTCAGATGTGTGTAAAGGAAATAAAGAATTGCAACATAACTTTGTGTAAATGAATACGGTTTTTTTTATGTTCTGCGGGAAAACGGTTTTTGGGGGGCAAAACCTCCCAAACAAAATTTTGAATGTTGACTCCCGAAAGGCAAAAAGAAGTGAACCGAAGGGAGTGAATTTGTGCACAGATATTGTAGACATAAAGTGAGTGAATACGGGTTTCGTATTTTCCTTTAGAAATCGGTTGGGTGGGGCACCGACCCCTCCAAAGCTTTGATCACAAAAAATGAATAATGCTAGTAACAATATGCTAGATGTGTGTAAAAGACGTGAAAAATTGCAACAAAACTTTCTGTGTGGACAAAAAATAAAGAATATGTTTTTCTTTTTTTGCGGAAAGACGGTTTTAGGAGCAAAAGAACCCAAAACCAAAATTTTAAAAGTTGACGCGCGAAAGGTAAGAAGAAGTGAACTGAAGTGAATGAAATTAGGACAGATATTGTAGACACAAAATTAGGGAATAAGTTTCCTTATTTTCCTGGAAAAAACGGCCAGGTGGAACACGGGCCCCTCCAAACTCTTCATCACGAAATATCAAAATATCTAGTAACAGTATATCAGATGTGTGTAACGGACATGAAGAATTGCATCAAACTGCGTGTATGGGTTGAGTTGAGTTGATTTTAGTTTAGCGTCCCTTTCAGCAGCGAGGCTATATGAGACGTGGACCTACTGATTAACGTGGAATCCGAACCACATGAGCTCCCGCCGGGAATCGAACCCGGGTCTCCCACGCCAAAGACGCGTACGCTAACCGCTTAGCCACGGAGGAGCTCTGCGTGTATGGGCAATACGCAAAAAATAAACAAATACATTTTTTACTTTTGGTTAAAAACGGTTTTGGTTGGCAAAGCCCCCGTCTACAATTTTGGAATTTGACCCCAAAAGACAAGAAGAAGTGGACCGAAGTGAATGAAATGTCCACTAATATTGTAGAGGTAAGGTGAGGGAATACGTGTTTCGTATTTTCCTGAAAGAAAAAAAAATTGTGAGTGAACTGAGGCGTTGAGTTGCGGGAGAAGTGGACCGAAGCAGAAGCAATTGTATGTAGATATTGGATATGTAAAATATGGCCTCTCGTGTTTCACAAGTGTCGTGTGTCCATCCGATTTCTTCAAATTTGGCAGATCAAGTAACAGCAAACACAAACAGTATAGCGTATTTTATAGTATTTCAGGAGGCACCTTTAACCCTTGCAATGTTTTTTCAACATAAAGAAAAACACGTGTCGATTTATTTCCAGTTTGCTATTGGTATGCCTAATTTGAAGCAAAACGGATAGGAACACTTGAGAAACACGAGAGCCCTTATTTTACATATAATATCTACACACAATTTGATTTGCTTGGGTCCACTCCTTTCTGAGCTATTACGGTAATATTTCGTTTGTTTTTTTTTTTTTTGGTACCTAGGCCCCAACACTGTTTTTCCGCAAAAATTAAAACACGTTTCATATACTGTTTTGCAAATAGTCCCTTTACGAAATGTCGTTCCAATTCTCCATATTCTTTAGGAACTTTTGCGTATGCTTATTTGCACTTTTGATATTCCGTAATCAACGGTTTAGAAGGCCCGTGCCTCACTCAACCGCTTTTCCCAGGAAAATACGAAACCCAATTATCTCGTTTTTCGTCTACAATATCTGCGCACCTTTACCTTTATTTTTATTTTTTAACCGTGTGCCTTTATTTTTTGGTATGTTGTTCATACACAAAGTTTCGTTGCAATTCTTTGTGTCCTTTACACACATTTGTCATATTGCTACTATCACTTTCGATATTTCGTGATGAAAGTTTTGGAGGGATCCGGTCCCCACCTAACCGTTTTTTCCAGGAAAATACGAAACACGTGTTCCCTCATTTTATATCTGCAATATGTGTGTAAAATTTCGTTTACTTCGGTTTCCTTGGTTTTTGCCTTTGGGGCGTCAACTTTCAAAATTGTGGGTGGGGACTCTTGCCCCCTTAAAATCGTTTTCTCCGCAGAAAATAAGAAACACATGTTCGTTTATTTCATGTATAGTATCTACCTTCCAAATTTTATCAAGATCGGAGTGTTACACTTCAGAAGTGTTGCTTATTAATAATAATCTATATATATAAAAGAGAACGCACAAAATCCTTTGTCCGCTCATCACGCTAATACGGCTGAACCGATTTCTTTCATTTTTGGGGGGTTGTTAGGATTTGGACCCTAGATGGTTTTTATCATATCACTTTAATTTTCAATTACCAGTGTCTTGAGATAATTGACCAATCAGGTGTCAATACGTACAAAAAATCCTTTGTCCGCTCATCACGCTAATACGGCTGAACCGATTTCTTTCATTTTTGGGGGGTTGTTAGGATGTGGACCCTAGATGTTTTTTATCATATCACTTTAATTTTCAATTACCAGTGTCTTGAGATAATTGACCATTCAGGTGTCCATACGTACAAATCCTTTGTTATTAGTTCATCATAGGTATAAAAATAAACGTATTTATATGCAACCCGCATGACCCTGTGACTCGGCGGGTTAACATAACTGACAGGCGCTATAAATCACTTGAAAGCGAAAAAGTAAAAATTATCTAAGTAACAAAGTTTATTGCGTTCCGGGATGACCGCAGCGAAGCGGGGCGGGTTGGGGTGACCGCAGCGAAGCGGGGCGGGTTAACATAAATGACAGGCGATATAATGTTAACATTAGTGCAATCTTCTATGGTTTTTATCATATCACTTGAAAGCGAAAAAGTAAAAATTATCTAAGTAACAAAGTTTATTGCGTTCCGGGGTGACCGCAGCGAAGCGGGGTGAACGCTGCTAGTATTTCTCTAAAATTTTATGAACAAATAGAGGGAATTAAAGCGAAAAATTGGGATCAATTGGAACTTCGGCTCCTACCAACATTGAAAGAAATGACAGCACAAGTATTTAGATGCAAGGTAGACATAAAATTTAGAACTGAGATTTAACTATATTTCTGTCATGATTTTAATGCAGACTTCGAAGTTCTTAAATGCTAATTAAGTCAGGATTTCACATCCAAATTAAGTTGCAACATAATAATTCTTGTTACAAAACCCGAATCGGGAATGCGAATTTAAGATTAGCCCATACTTTAGATAGCATGGGAAAAAGGTGAAGAGTGTAACCTAAGTGTGCTGCCAAGTGAGTTGCGAGGCGGTTTAATAAATTGGATGTCTTCTACTCGGCAGAGTCCACTTCAACCGTTTAATTTTGTTTTAAAACAAAACATTTTTGTCATGAGTTACATTTAGGGATGCGCACGAGACGAATCGAGACAGGATTTTCCTGACAAAATTCGAGTCGAGACATGGCACTTCCAATAGAGAAATATACATTTTTCGAGTCGAGACATCACTTTTACAGCACATTTTCGAGACGAGACAGCCACAAATCTTGTCTCGTGCGCATCCCTAGTTATATTAGCACACACTACATGAGTGACAATTTATATTATGATAGAATATACTATGAGCTTTAATAGAAAAAGTGTAGACACTCGATAATTATTTTATGTAGTAAGATTTCAATAGATTCAGTGCTTGATCGTGCCGTGTATGAAGTTATGAAATATGAATTGGTTTCAACAGGCGCGGATCCAAGAGGAATTTTATAGGGGATAGGGATACAGCCTCCCCCCCATGACGCTCAGGTGTACACTGGATAGAGTGGGTTTCAATCCTACTTTATTTACACTGGGTAAAGTTGGAAACTATGGTTTAGTCCAGCGTTTCCCAACCTTTTTCAACTTGCGGCACACTTCAGGGTAACTTGAATTCTCGCGGCACACTTATTATTATTATTATTATTATTATTATTATTATTATTATTATTATTATTATTATTATTATTATTATTATTATTATTATTATTTGAAAATATAAAATACTGTAGTATTTTTTTCTGATTACTGACATCCTTCTCACAGAGAAGAAAGCTAGACCACTGTTTTTCCCCGTGGTAAATCATTATGCTTATTTTTCATTTTAATTTAAAAATAGAAAACAATTACAATCAGATATAGGGCTCAAGTTGTTAAAAATACACTTTTTTTCGAAAACTGTATCCAACCTTTCATTAAGAAGGAGGATCACTAAATAACGAACGAACAAACGAATCTCTTTTACTTTTAAAACACAAATATAGGTAATTCATATGCATGTTTACTTTGCCGGAAGGATTGAATAATATTTTAAAATTTCAAGTTGCGAAATAGTCTGCATAATGGCAATAATGGTCATAACAATGATAACAAATACTTTTTTTTTTCAAAATTAGAAATGCACAGAAAAATGTTCTACAGAAAAGTAACACAGGATGAAACTTTAAATTTTAGATTCATAGTAGTAATTTGAAATACAAATATACCTTTTTCTGTATGTCTTGCAATTTGATTGCTATAGAATTAATAATTTTGTTCCGATTTCCTCGCGGCACACCAGCGACCCATTAGCGGCACACCATTGTGCCGCGGCACACCGGTTGGGAAACGCTGGTTTTGTCCATCCCTTGATCATATTCTGGTTCTGTGGTGTTAATATCTGGTCACAACTTGCTGTTCTAGAAGCCTTAAGTTCAGACGCGATAAAATAGTATTTCCGCATTATGCACCTTTTAAAACTATTTTCAATATTTGTATGTATCTTCAGATAAACCCTCCGTGAAAAGTTTTATTTATTGGATACTGTATTTCTGACGATGCTTCCATTATCAAATAGTGTATGTAGTTTTATGTAACATAGAATTGCATACGGCAAAACAGTAGAAAACATTCTCATTGTTTTAACTTTTCTTGAGTTGATTGTGAGCTTAACGTCCCTTTCAGCAGCGAAGCTATATAAAACGTGGACCTACTAATTAACGTCGAATCCGAATCACATGAACTCCCACCGGGAATCGAACCTGGGTCTTCCATGCGTTAACTTTACTTGAATTTGGACTCGAACGCTCTGCAGCGGATTTAAAACGGTGGACTTGCCACCCCTGAGTTTTTCAATGAATGTATTTCTTAGTAATTATTTTAATTTTACTTTTGAAAAGGTGTAAGCATTTTGCTTTTTTTAAAAAAAAATCCTTGAATTATACGTAGTCAGTGTTGAATACAGGTTTCATTTTTGTACGTGGCAATAGTAACTTCCATGGTCCCCTCTCTTCTACCTCTAGACACAGAAATGTTGTTTTTAATAACGCCAAATTACGATTTTTATCAATAAAGAGTGGCTGTCCTACTAACTCTTGTATCGATTTCCTGCTAAGTAAAGATAAAGTGAATCTGAAAAGGTAGGGGAACGGTAGGTAGCGGCATGACATCACGCCGTCCCCCATGCCTATCTTTGCCCATTGTAATTTCTTAGGAACTGGGGGGACGCCGTACACATTTTTTGGAGGTGGGGGACGGCGTCTCCTGCATTCCCAACCACTTTTACCTCTGCTGCTAAGTATTAATTGCTGTAAGGACTAACGAAAAATATTATGTGGTAATTCTACTACTACTACTACTACTACTACTACTACTACTACTACTACTACTAATAATAATAATAATAATAATAATAATAATAATAATAATAATAATAATAATAATAATAAAGGATCTGAATGATAAAGATATTTTTTTAACTTTCTAATACAATCTCTGTGGGCTTTCGCGAATCTGGATATATTGTTTTTATGAGGAATAAAGAGGCTTCAAACAACGACGATTTGTATAAAAGTCTTATCAGGTGTCTGACAGCTGACCTTGTGTCTGTTTTTTTTAACACAATGTTACAAGGCACAGAAGCGTGCGGGCATTTTGCTTTTTTTGCCTGAGTGTAGTTTTAGTACTAAAATCAAGACTTTCGTTCTGTCGTTGGCACGTGTCGAAGCAGCTTGTTTGCTGTGCGATGTTTTCCCTTCAGGCGATCGACTAGATAGAAGAGTCAAGAAAGAAAGAAAGAAACAAAACGATATGCTTGTTTCATGGAGATATGCTTGCTTCTTGGCATTAGTGTTTGAAAACCAAAACTGTTCTGAGTATCCATTTTGTTATGTCCATAATAAGTATAAAGGGAAATGTTAATTCTCATATATAGTCGGGGTAAAACTGAGGGGGAACGCGAGGGTAACGTTATATATATTAGGGATGGCCGGATCCGGATCTGGTCGCATCCGAAGATCCGGATCTAGATCCGGATCTCGGATTTGGGTCCGGATCTCGGATTTGGGTCCGGATCTCGAATCTCGGATCTGGATTCGAAATTCGGATCTTAGTTCGAAATTCGGATCTCAGATCTTGATTCTTATCCAAACCCACATGCCAACCAAATTGTGATAAACTTGAATATCAAAAATTCGCCGAAAGAAATTTCACGAAGTCCTGACTGAAGAAGAAAACAGAAAATTAAGAAGAATACTGGCAAGTCTGTTTGTCTCCTTCAATCTACACTAAAGATTAAATGCTTGCCTAACTAAAAAATAATCTGATTTGATCCGGATGAGAGTTCGAATGTCGAATCTAGGTCCACCCGGTTGCAGGACCGAGATGAAATACATACATATTTATATTTGAAACCGAAATACAAAACACGAATATTTAAAATTCCTCAATACAGCTATTTCATTGACAGTTAAGAAAACATAAACAATTAAATTAAGTATTGACTAGTTTTTACGTATATTTATCTTGCTCAGTCTGCTCAAAATATCACATGTATAACTTACAATTAGATTTAATAATTATTTAATAAATCACAATATGAGCACCGAGAATAAACTATGAATTTTGGTGCCCCTTGTCTAGATTTCAAATTTCGGATTCATACATAAAATCAGGCTGAAAGATAAATATTTGAGATCTGGAAACCGAAACAAGTGCTAGTACCAAGATCGTAGCCGTTTGTACCTAGGTAGTGCGAGCGGAAGGCACTTGCACTAAATCCGGGTGTACTTTGGGGAACACGAGAAACTAAAAACAGATATATATTCTTTTTCAGGGGCAAGTAGCGCTTTAACATGACTTTTCATGAGTGTTGTGTTTAAATACGAAAACTGTAATGGCGACTTGTTTGAAATAAATGCCATTTCTTTTTTAGCAATAAAGTTAGGTTCTTTCACATTGAATAAAAATTAGCAAAGCACATTTCACTGATTCGAGTGCTGGTTCTTATGGAAGCTTTCACACTGAACCGAAGATTTCCTCATGTGGGTATCCGATTGCCACAATTCACCTTTCTGAAAGACGTGGTTTATCAGGAGGTCGGCCTAGATTCTTTTGGACTTAGGGTGTAGACTGCTTCTGGTCTCAATTATTCAAATATAGTAAGACTAACCGTATATAAAGTTGGTTCGAAATGATTTAAAATGAAGGGTGCGGTGGCTCCGTGGTAGAGCGCTCACCTTCGGTGATTGGGGTCCCTGGTTCGATCACAGCACGCGCCGTGTGTACTTTGTGGTGGACAAACATCGTGCTCGTGGGTGTTCTCGGGGTTCTCCCGTTTCCTCCTACTTCCTTCATTCCACCATTTCACTCATTTCTCATTATCACCGTCTTCTTTAGCCTAACCGGCATAACCGCGGGACGTTAAACTTAAAGATTTCATTTCATTTCATGATTTAAAATATCACTAATTGACCTTAAGGGTATAATCGCGATTTAAATATTCGTAAATTAGAAGAGATGTAAAAATTAAGCGTTAAAATAAATCCGATAATTCCTAATGCAACCTAATAATAGCAATAAAACTCCTTATGTAACATTTTCAAAGCTAAGATTAACAGTTATGTTCTTGAAGAGGGTTTATGGCAACATAGATTATAAATCCAATTATCATAAGTAGTACCTCTGACAGCCCCGCATTTCACATCACCATCGCCCTTCATCCTGACAATTCCGGACATCCGGGGCAATTCACTTACCCACAATGACTTTTCAGGCGTTCCAGTGACATCAATATCTCAGTTTGGGTTTGGGTTCATGCTTCGGTGAACCTTGACTATCACCATCAGCAGCTATTAGAGAATCAGAACTTATTTCTGTATTAGATAATGTGGGTAACTATAGCTTTTCGTCTATAGAAGACTGAAAGCCTGCCTTCGGTGCCCGTGGTCATGGGTTCAATTTGCGGAGAGACACTCAACAATTTCGATGTTGACCCAGCATCGTGGGGGAGTTATCTTAAGTAAGAGGTAGCGGACTCCAGTCTAGAAAGCCAGCATAAGGACTTCGGGTGTCGATGCGTTGACTACACATCCCCACTTTGAACGTAAGGCCGCTGGTAGGAACCAAACGACTGTCGTGCCAAGAATTTAGTTTGTTTTAATTATCATAAATGCCTTCTTTATTATTAAATTTTATCCAATATTTTCTTTTCAACTAGTTTGCGAAACTCGGAGCTAGCTACTTGTTTTCTTTTTAATTCATGTTCATAGTTAGAGGAACTAATCACTAAGGAAAAACAATCATTTCAATAAAATTCGTCTCGCGTCTTTCGTAGCTCTAAGTTTAGTTATTTTTAGTTTGTTTTTTTTTTTAAGTTGAAGGGCGGTTTATCATTTCCCCTCGCTTTCCCTATTTTTTTTCTAGTTTTACCTATATTTCTTTGCACAGACATTGCGCCTATACCCACGTGCTTAGTGTGTTCGTTTACAAAAGCGGGCCATTTTCCTGCCACTATAGAAAGTAAGAGTGCACTGTATCAGAGAAATATTAATTGACGTATGTAAGTGAATATATCTGTGACGAAGTCATAATTACTCAGTTTTTGCATCGTACATAGTTTCCTCATCCTCATTAATCTCTTTACCCCCGCTTCCTGAATTCCAGTTCTAGTATTCTTTCTTGATAGCGGACTGATGTCTCATGTAGACTTATTAACTATAACATCAGCAATAAATAAAGTACGGTTTAATTTGCACTAATTTTAAAACATTGCATTAATTAAATAATAATAATAATAATACGGAGCGAGCTCAGGCTACTTGTTATGATTCTTGCTTCGCAATTGGATAATACCGGATTCGAATTCGGAGACCAGCCATCCTGACTGAGGATTTTCCAGGGTTGTTTCTCAGTTATACTGGGCAAATGCTAGGTTAGTACCTTGATCTAAGGCTCTGGAGACCTTCCTTCCATTCCTTTTCCAATGTTTTCATCTGTTGATTACTACAGTGTAAAGTAGCCTCTGAGGATGTATCTGGTAGCTTATAGTGAAAAAACAATAACGACGTAATATATCTTCACGAAACGTGTGGGTTAATTTAACTACAGCCTTACAGTCCCAATATATAGCTAAAGTTTTAATATCAATTTCCTGACTTTTAAATACTATTTTCATATTGTTTCAGCTTTCAATTTTCTCATGTATGTTCCCACCGAGAATTGAACCTGAGATCACATGAACAAATGCGAATATGTTAAATATTTTTGAACACATTAATATACAAAACACAAAACGCTTCAATGATACGACGCATGGATATGTTTTGGTTACCTCCTGCAATGTATATTTAAAGAAACATGGAGGGTGAAGAAAAAATAATAGAAATCTCTTTTATATTTACTCTTTCAACAAACGACCGACCTCAGAAGGGCAAGCCATAAGTTAGGTAATAAAGTCATACAACGAACACAACCATATTGTTCTCCTGAAATTCTCACGCCAACCAGTCTATATTTTTTGCTGTATATACCTTCTAAGTGAAAGATATTCATTATTACATTTGTTGATGGTTGGACTCTAGTGAGTCAGAAACTACTATTAATAAAGAGTTTGTTTTGTCTAGTATTCCTGCGATTGAAAGGGCCTTATCTAAAAGATATTTCATTTGTATATGAGAAAAGGAGAAAGTTTATTTTCTAAGAATAAAATAAATATTATGAATGTGAAGTTAACATTAAGTTTCGAAGAGGAGCTAAACAGAAGAATTTGTTACCATTTACATCAGTTTTCAGACAGTTCACTATACTCTGAAATGGGAAGAAATCAAACTTGGAAACATTTTACTAAAGCGACTTCGACAGAAAGTGCAACATGTAAATATTGCAAGGTTAAAATAAAATAAAGGACAAAGGACAAATTTTCGGATCCGAGATCCGGATCTAGGTCCGGATCCGGCAAGATCCGGATCCGGATCTCACTGGATCTGGGATATCCGGATCCGAAAATTTTTGGCCATCCCTAATATATATAATAACATAGCATATTTCTTTCCAAAATTTTATAAAAACTATTTATTTTATAGAGTTCAAAATTCGACCAAATGTTTATTAGTATTAATATTGCATGTTCACTTTTACTTTTTCTTGCTAAGGTAATATTATAGTGCGCTAATTAAAAATTAATTTTCTTCCATTTAAAAGCTGTTTAAAATATTGGCTGCATTTTGCAACAGTGCAGAACAGCAGATAGGAATCTAACCAGATAGATTTCTTTCTCTCTCTTCCCTCGCTAGGTCACGTGCGTGAACTTAGGATTGTCCGCGGAGAAAAAGAAATCGATGGAATGCAGATTGACAGCAAATAAGAACAAAGTCTGTTTTCTTTCTCTTCATAGATCGTAAAGATTTCCTTGATTCTATGTAAACATCTCCGCGAATAATTACCTGTACAGGAATATTGCAGCTAACAACCTACGAAAGTTTCAGAAAATCTGTCTATGTTGTTTTCAAGTGTGGGGAGTCTGTTCATCTTTCGAACTGTAGAGCGTAGAACAAACTCACTTATTTTTTTGCATCAACTGACAAAAGTTTACATACAGATCAAAGAGAAGTCTTAGTGCGTTTGCACACGAGTAGAGTGGGGTCACTTGGGGCTGTTTTTTTTCCTACTGCGCATGCGCAAACCCTGGACGCTGATTGGCTGGCGCAGGTCACGTGACCCGCCACGCCCCTTGACGCTGATTGGCTGGTCACGCCCCCTGCCACGCCCCTTCACGCTGATTGGTCGGTGTAGGCCACGCCCCCCGCCACGCCCCTTGACGCTGATTGGCTGGCCACGCCCCCTGCCACGCCCCTTCACGCTGGTTGGTCGGTGTAGGCCACGCCCCTCGCCACGCCCCCTTGACTCCGATTGGCTGGCGCCGGACCCGGCCCCCTTGACGCTGATTGGCTAGCGCCGGACCCCGCGTACCCTTTTATGAGCACTTTACGAACACATAGCAGAGCAGATATCACATTCTTCATCAACCTATTTAACATAGCACATATCGTTCCCTTTTATGAGCACTCTTTTAAACAGCAAAGACTCGTTCCCTTTTATGAACACTTTACAACCACATAGCAGAGCAGATATCACATTCTTCATCCGCCTATTTAACATAGTACATAGCAGAGTACGGCTTATTTTCTTTTACGGGGGTAGCAACACCCCCAACCGTCCTCCTTTCTCATCCAGTGCTTGGGACCGGCAATGGCGGAGTTTAAAAAAATAATACCATCATACTCTCATAAATGAATAAAGCATAATATCATTAGCATCAATATTGGTGAGTGAGAATTTGTTTAAGAAATCGTGCAGTGAATAACCAGATGCACGACATGCTAGATATAGAAAACAGTAATGTCCACAAAATCGAGATAAATCACCTTGAATACGTCTATTATTCCATGTATAATACAGACAGTTTCTTTTTAAAAACCTTATATGATGTTGTATATAGGAGGTATACCATAGCTATCGAAATACTCTCCCACACACATATTAGATATATAAACAGCAACCCAATGTTCACCAGGCTTATCACTAGAATCAGTATTTATAATTATGGCGGCTGGAAATGTATGAATAAACAGAGGTAACTCATCGGCGGCATACACACCAATAAAATGATCTTTAGGCAAATTTTGTTGTAATGCTTCATAAAGCTCAATTGTATTTAACATTTTTAATTAATATATACTTTTCTCTGGAAATCAATTTCTAATTCTGAAGAGAATTCACCATAAATAATTGTTGTTACAGGAGATGGCAGTGCTTCTTTAAAATGAACCTCTAGGCGTACACTTCCTTGCCGTTGTGGGCTAGTATGAAATCCAGCGCTAGCACTAGAATCGGGAGTTAAATCAAACACCAGTAGAGTATAACCATTAGGATATTCGGCTAGTGAAATATTATTACCTTGATTAGAATAATAAATACCTGAACCTGTAAATAACGTGGAATATGCTTGTATATATAGCTTATTATCAAAATCAGGTTGTAGTGGTTTGGAAGGCACAGGCGTTCCATCAACATACAGTGTAAAAAATGACATATTAAAATGCTGAAAATTGAACGGATTTGTCTGATAAGTACCATTAAAAGCAGTATTAGTAACAAAACCAATAATAATACGTTTAGGCACTAGGCCTGAAAATAGATCTGGAAGTGTACTATCCATAATTCCTTGTGGCAGCGTTTCAGTCTTCACTTGCACTTTTGTTATAGGATATTTTACTCTAAATTTAGGATTTTGTAATACTTTATTTTGCGCTATTTTAACTGCTGGTGATACATCAACCTTTTTCACAAGCAATGTTGCATCTGTAATTACAACTTTTCCATCAGCATCTGCGTCACCCATTAGACAGAATGTAGGTTTAGCTGGAATTAGTTTAATGCGCAGTTGTACACCATTCAGTAAAAATTTTTCCTGATTAAATATATCAGCATGAATATAACCCAATAATTCAAATGACTGACTTAAAGTAGTGAGAAGAAAACGTTGTTTAAATCCTACATCAGCATCGGCCACACTGTCCATATGCCCTGCAGTATCTTTAAACCACATTGATGTTTGAAGATGCGTTGATTTAGCTTCAGCATTATAATTTAGTAGTTTTTCAATATACGATCGATATGGATATGTGTGTGAAGAGTAGGAAATAAGTTGATTATTTAAATATAATTGCAATTCACTGAACATTGCATTGAGAAAATCATTTACAGGGCCGATTTTCTTATCGGCAGAAGTTAAATTAGAACCATCTGATTTAGTAATTTTACCTTTAATATAAAACATTGTGTGCGATAAGTCAATATAGTCATCCCCATGACCGGGGACAACAAATTCTATTGGTGCATTATCAGCTATCGAAGCCACAGGCTTATATGGAACTATTTTATTACCTATAATACTGGTTTGAGTGGGTAAACCAGCAAATAAATCTAATTCTGATTTCATACACTCACACTGCATTTTTCTCTCTATTAATATTCACACATGGTAAAATTTATAATACCGTATTACGTTTGCGAAAATGTAATTTTACACATACACTGCCATGTTGGAAAGGAAGTGGATTACCTGTACTATCTCTTAAATCAATAATAATTTGATCAAATTGTTTACGTTGCACGGAGACATAGTGAGGATTGTCAAAAATATGTACATTATTAATACCATACTCTGTAATATTTGTATTTATAATACGTAACAATGGAGCTACTGTGTCACCCACCATTTGTGGTTCTACAATATCACTGTAAATATACATAAGTGTAGGTAGCGATTTTTGTAAATCAGGTGGATAACGAGCATGATGCACAACTGCAATATCTTCTTGTTGTATGTGATCAAAACCTAGTATTCTGGCTAGTTCAGGAGATAGACGTACTTCTAAACGCCTCTCTTGATCTTTTATTACTCTACTGACTTCAATTCGTTTTACTGATGCTTTAACTTTTAATTGTAAATTTAATATATCACTTTTATGATTAATTTGAGATAGAATATCATCAACATTATAATAGTGTCCTGGTAAGATTTTAGTTATGTTCCAGCTTTCTGTATTCATGAGACGGTAATAAATATTATTAGTATATTTGGAAACATTCTGAAATGAATTTGTATAATGTACTTCAACAACTGCCGTTTCCCACTCACCTTTCTCTAGCACCAATGGATGATATAATTTGGTAGTATAACATGACAAAGTATTTTGTGGAAAATACTCCATAGAACTGTTACTCGGTAGTGTAAGATAAAAGCTAGTCTGTTCCATATTAATCAAAAATATCACTCTTCCTTTTCTTTTTACCACCAGTCGTCTTTGCAAAATGAACTTTTCCCCGTTTTCTTCTTCTTCCAGATCCTTCCAACACTTGATTTATTTTATTTTGAGCTTTAGTTTTTAAATTATTTTTAGCTTCTTGCCAACGTGATGTTAAAGCTTCGTCAATACGTCTATTATCACCTAATACATCTCCAGCTACATTAATTCCTGTACGTAACAATTCTTTACCAACAGTTTTTGCTCCTTGTTTAATTAACGGAAATACACTTCGAAATAAACCACCTAAAAAACTTCCAATACCATAACCTTCTTGATATGGTGCACCTCTATACACGTTATAACCACCTCCTGCTTGGTGGGTATAGTATTTAAAGTATGGATCATTCATTTTTTTTCCTATATACACAAATATAACAGTCGTTTATAATATTGTATTGTAGCTAAATGTTTTTTAAATGTGACACCGGAATCCATGAATTAAAGGAAGGGGGGTATCCCCGCCAACGAACAAGTACACGTTTACCTTTAACTTCTAAAATTTCGTCTATTTCATAAACTTTAGGCAGAGGCACTCCTTGTAATTCCTCCTCGTAAAATGTACCATCAATTACTTCACCATTTAAGTCCTCCAACACATAAACCACTTTCTTTTCCTTATGTATCACCTGTTTTATTTTAAATATTTCTACAGTTCACTTTTCTTTGTACCCTTTTTCAAAATGCCGTTTTGCTTTAGTAATGCGCACAGTATCACCTTTTTTATATTTTGCAATGTTAGTATGCGGCATCGGTTTTATTAATTTATTCCAAACTTGTTGAAAAGTGTCCTGGTTCACACTGGCGGGTGGTAATTGATGAGCTCTATGTGGTCTAGAATTATATGCCTGAACAAGTTTCGATAGCACATCTATGTATCGGTAAGTCTTCTTTGCTGTAAAATATTTCCACATTCGTTCTTTAAGAGTTCGATTAAAACGTTCCACCACACTTGCCTTAATATCGGAGTTTTGTGTTGTGAAGAATTTAATATTTTGCTTTTTTAAGTATAACTGAAATGGTTTATTAACAAACTCTGTACCTTTATCTGTTTGTAGACGTAAGGGTCTACGACGGGTAGATGCAAATATTTGCTTAAATGCTTTTATAATGTTTTCACCAGTTTTTGAACGTACAGGCACAGCCCAGGCATAACGACTAAACAAATCAATCACTGTTAAAACATACCTATTACCATCATTATACTTTTGCAGACTGTGCATATCGTTTAAATCCGCTTGCCACTGATCGTCAATATTGAACACTAAATAGGGATTACGTGGAAACTTTTTACGTACTGGCTTATGCAGAGTATAAGTCGACTGTTCTTTTACCCACTGTTGCACTTTGTGTAAAGGAATAGATTTCTTCACAGCTCTCCATAATGACGTTGCGGTTGAAAACGAGGCAGGGTGTGAAGGGTTATAATAAATATCGGCCAGCTTCTTCATATTTTATAATCACACCATCTGTTGACAACTTTACGTTTACGTGGTGGCTCCTCCTCCTCCTCTTCTTCTTCCTGTTTTGGATCAGCAGCAGCAGCAGATGATGATGTCAGCTTACGAATATATTCTATACGCTGTGAGTTGCCTATATACTCTAAAGGTATATTGGATTTTGCTAACAGTACAGCAAAGGGTTCCCAACCTGTAGGGGGAATATTTTTCTTGCGATACCTGACAAAATCTGCTATTAGATCTACTATATTAGCTCCAGGAATTAATTTATTATAAATATTAACATTACCATTGTCATCCCAATGAATGTTGGAATTTTGTTTTAATCTACGTAATAAAGGTCTTGCTTTACGCAGACAATTTTCGGGGAGAGTAGATAGTATTTCATCCTCTTCCTCCCCGTCCTCATCCTCCTCCTTCTTAGTTCCAACACTAGTTGATGTTGTTGCAGTAGGTTTTTGCACAATGTGTAAATATTTTTGTAACACCTCTTTATAGCGTATCCATTTTTCTTCAACACTCATATTTTTATTGTTTAAAATATTTTTCATCTCATCATCTAAATTAGATATAGTTTGATATTGGTGCAATTTTTCTGGTGCAATTAAAACAAGCTTTTGTGCATGCTGCATAATTATTTAATTAAAGTAGATAGTATACCTCCAATAATAGGTGCAAGCAAAGCAGTAAGAAACCCACCTTTTTGTACAATTATTCGTTTTTTCTTTTGTTTTAATGATGGACCTTTTTTCGCTAAATACCTCAATTCCTTTCTATATCTTTTTAATCTATTTTTCTCTTTTTTATTTAACGGAACATTTCCTTGTAATACGTTATAGGAACATTCACAAATAGAACGAATTAATTCGGGATCAGCATTTTGTAAAATTGCTTGGCGTACTTTGGGTTTCGCCTTTGCTAAAAGTTTTAGTAAATGTGCACTCTCTTTGCTAATCATTTTTCTTTTTGTAGCTATTATATTAAAATTGAGTATTAAAATATATCAGTTATTGAGATTATTTTTTTACCGGTACATAAACATAATTGTAAGAATCTGAGGGGAAAATTTTTGTTCGAACACGATGTTCGTCGGGAGTGCCCTGTTTTAAATCAAAAACCAAATAACTATGAGGATCTTGTGTTGCGTCCTGATAGGCTTCCTGTACAAATTTTGTGTTACCAGGATATAATTGGCGTGCTAGATAACTAATTTGAGCCTGGTCTCTGGGGTTTTTAAAACATATTATATAATGGCAATTTAATGATATGTCTCGCATACCTTTAGCTTGATGAAACATATTTTGTGTTATAAAAATAACACTTAAATCTCGGTGGTGGCTACCTTTAGTAAAAAAGTCAACAATTCGTGTATCACATTCTCGCATTAAATCGTCAATAATTACCAGATGGGGGCCAGCTTGTGCTGGAAAATCATCTATTTTTGGGAGCCCTTCTTTAAATGTACAACCTGAGGATAGAGTTTCATACAGAGGTTGCCACTCACCATAACACCATACTATATTTTTCCATTTTTCGGCATAATGTTTTAAAAACTCTTTTACAAAATATGATTTACCACACCCAGTGGGGCCAGCTATAATACAAGTAAATGGATGTTGAAACTCCATATTCTGTTACACCACAAAATAATTATGAATATAATAACATATTATTATTATTACTTTTCAGGCATGTTTACAACTTTACATAATTGAGAACAAGTAATTATGGTCCGCTGAATGCACGGCAAATGAAGCTGGAGTTTTCGCCATGTACAAACACAGAAATTTACCTGGCCATTACTATCGTCATCTGACGAGCGAATAAAACACTGACGAATACCTTTAAGAGTATCTGACAATGATATTTTATAATTTTCACTAATGAAAAATTGTGTAGGCAATGAAGAATTTGTAACAGCATTAAAGTAGTTTTCAATATATGAATAATATGATAGAAAAGTATACCACTCATCGGGTGAAAGACGAATACGATCAGAGTACTTATGTAAAGTGATAATAACAGAAAATTCTCCCTCATCATCGTATACTAGACCAACACATACCTCGAGTTCATTGAAATAATAATAATATTGATTTAAAATTTGATTATCCATTTTTTTTACTCTCTACTTAATTAAAAACTATCGTTTCTACTAATACTGTATTTACCCTATTCGATTTCTTTTATAACCGTAGGGAAGTGTATCAAAATTTTCTATTCGTTTCCTTTTACTAGCAGTAACCTGATAGATTTTATGCGCCTCCGGCTTAGTAATCAATTTATAATCTTTAGTACGTACAATTTGTCGACCGAGAGGAACGCTAATAGAAGGCGAATTATTTAAAATCATATCTTTCATTTGTTCAAAGTTAACATATTTTAATGTTTTATTATTCAGTGTGATTCCCTTGATTTTACATACTGTCTTTGTTTTACCATTAAGAGTGTTAACAACAGAATAGCCGTAACATTTGGGACCACCAGCACAAAATTCTTCGATATATGCATCCGGACCATATTCTGCCAACTCATTCTTCCATTCCCCTAAATGCACTCCTATTTTTAACTGTGGCTCACCAGGCGATTGAGTGTAAATAATACTATCGGTATCATAATATAACACACGCTTGCCAAGTAAATCCAAATAACGAAATAACTCGAGGCGAGCGTGTGTCGTGGTGTATGCTGCGATTATCACGTTAATGTTTTTAGCAGGAGCAATAACGCTCTCATTAACACTCCAGTTGAGCACACGGAATTTGTCGCCGATTGGAATACACGAATTAACCTCAATATTTGGATTTGTTAATTTATCGAAATACTCCTCGGGAGTTTTAATGATAGCGATTTGCTCCATGTTTTCTCTCTGTGCGAACTTACCCCACAGGCTGTTTACTCCTAGCTTTGAAATTCGTTTCTTAGGTTTGTTGCGCATAATCTTTTCCCGGTCTAATCGGATACCCTCTTTCTCATAATACTCCTGTATGAACTTGTCTTTTTGTTGTTCGGTGACGCATCCTGCAGGCCAACCGTTACACTCAGTCTTGATCTTCATAAACAGGTTAATGTATTCCGTGAAAAGACCGCCCTCTTTCTTTTCAGCGTCATACATTACAACCTCATAGCTCCATACCTCGTGCTTTTCTAGCACTCTATATCCTTTCTCGACAGCTACCCGCACTTCGTCTACAACCCACTCTCCAGTCAAAGCTCTTTCCCATTCCGAATGGGTGCATTCTTTTTCTTCATTAAGAGTGTCCGCGCACGTTCGGCATAAGGGGAACAATAATTTTCCACCACTCCGATAGGGCAGCACCGGGTGGTAGAGATTGGCCGGGGGTAAAACCGAACACTTTATTATTCCCTCAAACCCCGAAATATCGGGACACTCGTCATCACCTACATAAACTTTCGGATGACCCACAGGATATTTTTTCACCTTACAACAGTAAGGATAGAGGGAGATTATATCTGTATACATGATACGTTCTCCCTCTTTCGCCTTTCTGTAGAGTTTCACGCTGTCGACTCTACCGCCATACAGGGCATCCCGCGGGTGAATTGGGGCTTTTTTAGTCATGATGTGGTTTTTTACAAATATACTCACCGGTGGGTGTTCTTTTAAAAACTCACGCCACCGGCATTCCCACATTTCATGGACTATATACCCCAGCTCTTTTAAACGAATAATTTTGTTTACACTACTTTCATAACGCATATTAAAAGTAGTGTACGCGTCATTATATATGGGGTTGTCACGGCCTCTGGGGTAACACTCCCGGCACCCGTGAAATAGACACCCTTGGTACTCCCAAACGTGTTCTTCTCCGTTATAGTGTGCATATCCATCCACTTTATACCCTCCTCTCACCACAACCTCTCGCCCGTTACCAGAATGCTGGATTCGTGTTTTCAATCTGTCGGCCTCGTACACGAGCCACTGAACGGCGCCGACAGATTGATTATCACGCCACCTGTAGCCACTATGCGGGATAATACCAATGGTGTCTTGTCGCAGGAACTTTTTTCGATACATTAAGTTGCACGCGCTGGCAATGCTTATAGTCTCGAGGAACGGGTTGACGCCAGATATAGCCTCAAACTCGTTCAGAAATTTTACGCAAGCATTGCGCAGCACGTCCACATCGTTCATACAGTATTTTATAAGTTGTTCTTTTAAAACGAAACCCGTCTCTCCAAGTGTTTCCTTTTCCTCATTGTACCAACGCAAAAACTTCTCTTTCTGTTTCTTTTTCAAACCCCCCACATCGTAATACTCGATACCCGGTAAAGCTCCCCTATACTCCTGATTAGCTTTTGCATTGAATAAATGAGGGAAATGACCCTTCGAGACGGACAAATCGAACGCGTCGCCTAATTTGGCCAAAGGCATCGGCAAGAAATTTAGACTATCGATAAATTTTAAATATAAATACTCCATCGATAAAATTTTGCACCCCCGCATAATAATTCGCGGCGTCCACTCTTTATGAAGCATCATTGCGCGTAAAATAAAATGGGCGTCGTAGCCCTTTGCGTTATGAGCCACAACGACTATTTTATTTATTTCAGAACACCTTTGTGCTAAATAGTCTAAAAATTCGCCGATGCATTTGTCCCCGTAAAATACATGTGTTCTATCGCCGCATACACCACACCGTTCAGTCTCACTGTTTCTACAACAGTAGCAAACTTGTTGGCTGACTAACAGGTTGGGCTCATGCTCAAAAATACCACCGGCTATCTCTTTATCTTGGCGGCACTCGATATCGTAAAACACTAATAGCCATTTCTGTGGGGTACGCATTCGGCAGGGTTGTATATAACATAAATGGCCTGACGGCATCATATTATAACACCCTGTGCAGAATACCTCCCCACAGACATGTGGATTCCGCTCTTTTTTCACGACGTAGGCTTTACGACATTGAGGACACACTTTCAGAATAGCGCACAATGAAGCCTTATGGTTTTTGAGGCACTGAGGCCCATAAAAGCATCTATTGCATTCGCGGCAGTATACTACACTTTCCGTAATTGTGCATGGTGGTCTGTTCTGGCATTTATTGCATAAAGCTTTACACTTCCCCACGTGCCTGTCTTTAGTCTGAAATTTTTGGTGGCATTCTTCGCAATAGTAAACACATGAAAAGGCTGCTGTCAGACTAGTGATCACGTTATAATGGTTGTTAATATATAACAAGTTAATCTGTTTGCCATGACCGTGACCCTCAAAAAATATTTTTTCCCCCGATAACCCATCATACACGGTGATTTTATAATCCGCTAAATATGCCTGAAATTTTTTTAATTCCGGTATCCCCCCGCCATTCTCTAGGCTAACACCAGCCTTTTCACTTAACTCGGATACCTTTTGAAACATGTTTTGCGTATTGATGGCGATATCTATCTCTTTCTTTTGTATCATTTTTATGTTCAATAAGCCCTATAGCCACCACCAGAGCTTGACCCAAACAATAGTATTTAGGGTTTTTAATGACTATAATACCTCTGTTATGTTTTATGTACTCGTTTATGTCAGAAAAATTCTGTTTCAGTCGTCCCATACCAATAGGTAATTCGACGTGGTGAAAATAGAGAATAAAGCGATCTTGATATAAGAATGAAGTATTGGATTGAATTACTTTTTCTAACGCACTCCACACATTTTCAGCAGTCATATTTTCAGCAGTTCGAAACGACAGATAGAATGGTTTATCTGGGTGATTTTGGTTTATAAAAGTCAACCCTACACGATGATGAGGGAGCACACCTCTCATTACATACCGTACCAAATCATTAATACCGTTTTCTACCCATTCAAGGGGGTTTTCTCCCTCTGGGGGAGGAGTTAATTCAATTGTCAGTAAATTCCCATTATCTTTAAACTGTCTATAATATTGCTGAGATTCGGATATTATATTAAATCGCTCCATTTTTTTTGCTGTTTATCTAACTTTTAGAATATTGTAAAATCGTTAATGCTTGCTGTTTTATCTTAATTGGGGTCTTCCAACTATAGAACACCAATTAATGTTTTTTCTAATAACCTATTATTCTTAACGTTCAACAATTATTCACTGTAACGCTATATTTTTTTTGCAAAATTCTTCTCGGAAAAATCAGGTATTTGCAAGAAAAAAGTAATTGGGACTGTTCCAACTATAGAACACCAATTAGTGTTTTTTCTAATAGCCTATTATTCTTAACGTTCAACAATTATTCACTGTAAACCAATGCTTATATATATATTTTTTTTTGCAAAATTCTTCTCGGAAAAATCAGGTATTTGCAAGAAAAAAGTAATTGGGACTGTTCCAACTATAGAACACCAATTAATGTTTTTCCCAATAACGTATTCTTTCTAAACCTGTAAATAGAAAAAAACGGAATTTTACTTTGCAAAACAACCACCGAAAATTTTGACAAAGTTCAAAAAAAATGCTTATTTTTTAAAAAAATCTATATTCGGCTTATTTTTGGCAGCTGTGACACCGGGTTTTCACGATCGTATTCAACACAACGTATTCTTCAAAAAATAATCTATCTTGGGTGAGGTTATGAGGAACACTTAAAATCTGCAGCGAAAATTTTGACAAAGTTCAAAAAATGCTTATATTTAAAAAAAATCTATATTCGGCTTATTTTTGACCGCTGTGACACCGGGTTTTCACGATCGTATTCAACACAACGTATATTTCAAAAAATAATCGGTCCGGGGTGAGGTTATGAGGAACACTTAAAATCCACCACCGAAAATTTTGAGTTAAAAAATGCTTATATTTAAAAAAATCTATATTCGGCTTATTTTTGACCGCTGTGACACCGGGTTTTCACGATCGTATTCAACACAACGTATATTTCAAAAAATAATCTATCTTGGGCGAGGTTATGAGGAACACTTAAAATCCACCACCGAAAATTTTGACAAAGTTCAAAAAATGCTTATTTTAAAAAAATCTATATTCGGCTTATTTCTGGCCGCTGTGACGCGTGGTTTTCACGATCGTATTCAGCACAACGTATTCTTCAAAAAATAATCTATCTTGGGTGCAGTTATGAGGAACACTTAAAATCTGCACCGAAAATTTTGACAAAGTTCAAAAAATGCTTATTTAAAAAAATCTATATTCGGCTTATTTTTTGCCGCTGTGACACCGGGTTTTCACGAACGTATTCAGCACAACGTATTCTTCAAAAAATAATCTATCTTGGGTGCAGTTATGAGGAACACTTAAAATCCGCACCGAAAATTTTGACCAAGTTCAAAAAATACTTACCATTAATTCACACAAAATTCACTTCACTGTTCTCACACACTGCACACGATGTTACCTTTTTGCAATCCGACGAATAACTGACTGAGAACTGCCTCGAACCTCACCCCTTATATAGTGTTCTGCTTTCCTCTGACTGGCTAAAATAAAACTTTTTTTCATTGGAGCAAAATCTACAAGTCAAGTATCTCATTGGCTAAAATAAAACTATTTACTATTGGCTCCAAACAAAAACGACTAAGATATGTGCTAAATATTTTCTAAGTTCATTTTTGGGTATCCAAAAATCATAAAATGGCCCATATCTCGAAAACGGTCAAAAATATCGAAAAAATAATCGAAAAAATCCCCCCGTACCTCACCCCTTGCCGTTTTTAGACATGAAGAACCCATGGAACCATGTTTCAATCTTGTACGACAAGAGAGGGGGGCCACGGTGAGCCCAAAAAAACATAACACATTGAAGTGCTGTTTCTCGTCTTTCATGGCGTTATTGCTAGAAATACTCAAGAAAAAATCGTCTAAGTCCATTTTTGGGTGTCCAAAAATCATAAAATGGCCCATATCTCGAAAACGGTCAAAAATATCGAAAAAATAATCGAAAAAATCTCCCCTTTATGAATTCCCTTGCCGATTTTACACATGAAGAACCCATGGAACCATGTTTCAAACTTGTACGACAAGGGTGGGCCAAGTTGCCAAAAAAAACTTCGGATCGTCATATCTCGAAAACGGTGAGAGATAGAAATAAAATTTTAACGGCATTCGATTTAGGATCATCAAATGTATAATCTACCCAAGTTTGGTAAACATCGCCCAACTTTCAACGGTTTTTTCGAAAATCGAAATTTTTTGCCTCTAAACCGGCATATCTCGAAAGCGGTAAGAGATAGAGCCACATTTTTGACCGGTCTTTCCAGTGGAGTATACATATAGAGAGAGAATATATATATAGAGAGAGAATATATATAGAGAGAATATATATATAAATCAATTTATATAAGACTGAAAGCCACTATTTTTGTAACTTAATAACTCTTGAACTATATCTTGAATATCCGACCGATCGCAATCAAATTTTCAAGATATATGAGGTTTGGATCTGGAAATATTTTTGTAATTTTACTTTAACGGTACATCCTAGGGGGGAGGGGGGAACGTATAAATAGAAACTAATAAAACCTAATAACTTTTGAACCACCCAACCAATCTCGATCTAATTTTCAACAAATATGAGAGTCGGGCCTTGGGTGTTTTTTTATCATTTCACTTTGACGAGCCAACGTAGGGGAGGGAGAGGGGGCAGATATATGTAAAAAATATAAAAAATATCTGTTTCTGTGACTTCATCACTCTTGAACCACCCGACCGATCTAAATCAAATTTTCAATATACATGAGTATAGGGGCAGGGATTACTTTAGGCTATTTACTTTGACGAAACAACGTAGGGGAAAGCGAGAGGGAGAGAAATTTAAAAATGATCAAAAATGACCGATATTAATGTTGAATCCATAGTTTTCGGGCCCGATGAGACAAACAGTAACACTTCTGATGCTGTTTCAATCCAAGTTCAGCCCTAATAGTTGGGAAGGGGGAGGGTACAATGGAGGAAAGGGGGATAAACGTTTAAAAATGATCGAAACTGAGTAATATTAGTGTCGAATCAATAGTTTTAGGAGTAGCTGAGATTAACAGTGACAATTCTGATTTCGTGTGCCGCAGCACGGGGGAGGGGGAGCTATATATAATAATAATAATCGAAAATAACCAATATTAGTGCCTAATCCATAGTTTCCGGGATCATTCTGATGAACTGTGACATCTTCGATCCGGTTTAAATGCAAAATCAGCTCCGCCACTTGCGGGAAGGGGAGAAAGTGATATATAAAATGATCGATAATGGCCACTATTAGTGTCAAATTTATAATTTTCTGGGTCGCTTAGATGAGCAGTGGTACTTTCGATCATGTTTAAATTCAAATTCAACCCCACAACTTGGGGGAAAGGGAGGAAGCTTAGCTAATATATGCTAGTAATACTAATAAAGCTCAGGTACTGTCCTTTCTCTATTTCAAAACCACCTATTTTTTAAATCTCTTTGCTATAATATCTATTACTGGAGCTATCAGTATATTTTTGTTTTTCGTCTTTATACAACACCAAGGTTATAAAGGAAGGTCTTTTATATATGGGTTCGGAACTTGAATCTGATAGGTCGTTCCCAACCATACTATCTCGCCTCCAGAAAAACTGGATTACAGGGCAGAGTCAAAAGCAAGAAATTTCTCTCTCTTTTGCTAAAAAACTTTAGTTCGCATACTAGTCATAGCACATGTTTAGAGGTTTTTCAACGAATCTGTATGAGACGAGACCTGCAAATGACACAATACTGAAAGTTGAGCTTACACCAGGAGTCGAATCTGGTATCATCCTAAAACAAAAAAAATCCTAATGGCTGACTACTTTAATGCTCATAAATCATTCTAATGTAAAAATTTTTGGTGAGCCTGGCCCCCTAGACTCCCCGTGGATACGAGCCTGTGTGACCCCCACCCTCGAACACAATTTTCTGGAAGAAAGCCTATATTCTTCCTTTTGCCTGTCTAGTTTACTGAAAACATGAAAAGCAAACTAGATCACAGAGCATAGAGTTGGAAATGATGGACATGTTGCATTACAGACATATTTCGTACCGTTGATGATTTTGGGAGGTTTTCCAGGGACAAAATTCACCTCGGAGTTATATCTCCTATGGTGCTCAATATGAGTTGAGTTGATTTTGTCGTCCCTTTCAGCAGCGAGGCTATATAAGACGGGACCTACTGATTAATTGACAAACCCGAACTACATGAGCTCTCACCGGAATCGAACCCGGGTCTCTCACGCCAAAGGCACGTACGCTAATCACTTAGCCACGAAGAAGCTCGGAGCTCATATTAGAAAAGAAGAAAGCACATTATGGGAATTTCAGTGCAGACAACTAAGTACGACGACTGTTAAAAGAATATTTTTCATCTTGAATATATTGTAATAATGGTCAATCTTATTCGATAATGTCATTTTTTAAAAAATAGCATTCTCTTTTCTGTAACTTACTACAGTATACAAGTTAAATTTCACACAGTGTGCAAAAGAGGGGAAGGGATTACAACGTACGATGTGCTTCGTTCGCTTCCTATCCGATGGACAAAACCTTTCTTGTAAAATTCAGCGTTTCAAAGAACCTGTGTGGTTGCTGATAGCTACACATAAATTGACAGAATTTTAGTACTATCTGCCTGAAGCAAAGTCTTAATTTTAGTACTGAAGCTGCCTGAGGCAAAAAAGCAAGCACACCGCAGGCGTGGTGGCTTCTGTGCCTCGTAACATTGTGTTTAAAAAAACAGACACAAGGCCACTTCTCAGTTCTTGCAACTGATAAGGCTTTTTTTCTTTTATACAAATCATATTGTTGTTTGAAGCCTCTTTATTCCTTACAAAAACAATATAACCAGATTCATGGGAACCCACAGCAATTGTAATAAAAGTTGAAAAAATATCTGTATCATTCAGATACTTTATTATTATTATTATTATTATTATTATTATTATTATTATTATTATTATTATTATTATTATTATTATTATTATTATTATCACATAATATTTTTCGTTAGTCCTCACAGCAATTAATACTTAGCAGCAGGGGTTAAAGTGCGTGGGAACGCGGGGGACCCTATCCTCACCTCCAAAAAACTGTGTACGGCGTCCTCCCACTTCCTAAGCAATCACAATGGGCAAAGATAGGCATGGGGGACGGCGTGACGTCATGCCGCTACCTACCGTACCCCTACCTTTTCAGATGATTCCATCCCATCTAGCCTAATCCCACCTCGCCTAACGATTTATCAGCCACTTATATCTCCAAAATAAGAATGTCTACCATTTTAGGCGAGATGGGAATTTCCATCTTACTTAATCCCATCTCGCCTAAAATGGCGGTAGGATGCAAGGAGGGAATTTCTGTACTGAAGAGGGAATACCTCTAATAGAATTTTAACCAGATATTTCAATCAATATTGGCAATCTCTGTCAATTACAATATAAATATATAATAAGTACTATACAAGAAGAAAGCACAGGGGGAAGGCGATTTAGTGAATTTAGTTCACTTTTGGTTTATTTTTGGGAATACTGGAAATTGATTGGCAAAGAGAAGCTAATCAGAAACAGGATAGAAATATATAGGGTGTTTCAAAACAACACTTACAACGTTTGAGAGCTCATTCCTGACACCATGATAAGACAACCTGGGTGCACAATGCTTCCTTTTGGCGCTATGACCAGCCAAAAACCAGTCGGAAAAATGCCCAAAACAGCCGTAACTCGAGAACAAAATGTCGGATCGAAGTCGGGGGAAAGGAAATGTATATTATTTTTAGCCATGGCTTCCATTAATGCACAACCCGATATGGTACAGAGGCAGCACAAAGGTCACCTCAAATAAATTGAAGAATTATGGGGATATTTTATGAAAAGGGGTTATAGCCCCACATAAGTTACTGGCACATGCAAGGAGCATTAGAATATTAATTCTGTGACATTTGTGAAAAATCTGACGCTCACTGGCATTTCCGGAACAAAATTTTGAATTTTTATAAAAGTACATCATCTAATGCTTCGTCCCCTGTGCCCCCCTAAGGCGGTGCGTTACCAAAATAGCATTCCAGATTTCAAAAATGCATACTCTTTTGCTACAATGACGCCAAATTTCACACTAATTAACAAAAACACCTTCTTCTCGTATGTCCCTACTAAGGATATTTCTGGTGATTTTCTTACTATTGAAAGGGGGCTGTAGCCTCATTATCAGTCACTCTTACATGTAAGGAGCATTGGAGCATTAATTATGTGACATTCGTGATTAATCTGACGTTTACTAGTACTCCGAAAATAAATTTTGGGATTTGGTAACACATCACCCACCAGCTTTTTACGGCCCTTGCCCCCCGAATGGGGTCCTTCCCAAAATAATGTTTGAGACGGCTTTACTAGCTTTGTGAATGAGTGTTTTTGCATTTCGTAACAAATACAACTCATTTGCCCCAAAATCTTTACGAATAATTATTAGAGAAAACTGCTTCCAAAATTTAACATTGAACCTCCCATAAGGAAAATGAACTCCTGTGTTTACACTTCCAAAAGGGGGGCTAAACATTAATTTTCTTCTATTTCCTTTAGAAATTCGAAAAATTCAGATATTTCTCAATAAGAGTGCCAAATTTTATATTAATGGTGTGAAAACTTCATCTTCTCCCAGTGCTGTAGAAAATTACACGAACTGTATAACAGTCTATATATATATATATATATATATATATATATATATATATATATATATATATAAAATTCAAAATCACGTTTTCAGTCAAAAGAAAAAAAACATTTCATTTGTTTACCTTTGGAATACCAATATCTAATCTAAATGATCTAGACCCTCAAAAGTATTGTAATATTTATTTATTTATTTTGTATATTACTGTTACGCACACGCCTAAAATGCCATGATTGTTCTTTCATTTTAGTAGATATTTCTTTTAAAGTTATGTTTTTTAAGTAAAATTCCGTATTTTGGAATGCAAAATATTGATGATAATGCTTCTACAATAACTTTGTTTTCCTTCTGTCGTATTTTCCTTTCTCACCTCGCAAAAGTCGATTTATGGTCAAAAATGGTTGGAAAATGAAAATATTGATATTTCACCCTGTTTGACAAGTCTTGCTATAAAATACTGTACTTAGAAGGTAAATTCTGTACCACCAGACATGTCAACTCTGACGCGAAATCGTAGCAATTATAGTAGTATTAACTGTGGTCGTAGTAGTAATAATAGAAGTAGTACTAATATTAGTAGTATTACAGTACTTTGCAGTCTTGAATAAAGAGTCAGTTTCCCAAACACACTACGATTAACATAGACTGACAGTAAGACCGTACGAACACGGCAAAGGCAGGGGTAGTGGAGGACATTTAAGGGAAACAATGACAACATTAGTTTCCAATCCGTCCTTGTGTGCCCGGTTCCAACCCGGAAATACGTGCGCCCGGTTCGGCCCTATAGCATTTGTGTCCGGGCCGAACAGGACAAGCCCAGCCCGTGCAGGGCTCTGATTCATATCCACTGCAAACGCTGTTTTTGTTTCATTTTGACTTCTATGTCTTAATTTTCTGCATTCTTTCACATATGGAAAGATTCGTTTACGTATCTAAATGTTTCATTACGTATGGAGAGCTAAATGACAAACAGGCATGTGCTTATATTAATACAAAGTTTCGAAATATTGAATTATTAAGTATTTCAATCAATGTTGCTTTTTTATACAATTAATAACAAGTCTTATTATATTTAAAAGAAGAAAAACACATCTGCAAAATTTCTCCCGATTGCAAAGGTTGACTTCGAGGTTCGAACCTGGTTTACTTTTTCCCGAAGATACCCGAAGCTGGACTTAGAAATTTTTTTCCTTAAAATAGCAATAAAGAATGCCCTCGACCTTTGAGACAACATGTACCATTCGGGAGTCAACTTTCAAAAGTTTGGTGTGGGTTCTTTTGCCCCATAAAACTGTTTTTCTGCAGAAAATAAAAAAGCATTCCTTTATTTTTTGCGTATTTGTCCATACAAGTTTCGTTGGAATTCTTCGTGGCCTTTACACACATATGACATACTGTTACCAGCATTTTTTATATTTCGTGATCAAAGGTTTGGAGGGGTCCGAGCCCCCTAACCGTTTTTCTCAGGAAAATACGAAACCCGTTTGCCCTCAATTTAAACCTACAATATCTGTGCAATATTTGATTCAATTTGGTTCACTTCTTCGCGTCTTTCGGGCGTCAACTTTTAAAATTTTGGGTGGGTCTCTTGCCGCCTAAAACCGTTTTCCCACAGATCATAAAAAAAACCGCATTCCTTTATTTTTTGCGTATTGTCCATACAAAAGGTTGTGTTGCAATTCTTCATGTCCTTTACACACATCTGACATACTAGCACTTTTCATAATTCGTGATCAATGGTTTGGAGGGGTCGGCGCCCCACGCTTCCGTTTTCCCCAGGAAAATACGAAACTCGTATTCCCTCATTTTATGTCTACAATATCTGTGCACAATTTAATTCACTTCGCCTCACTTCTTCTTGCCTTTCGGGTATCAACTTTCAAAACTTTGGGTGGGTTATTTTGCCCCCTACAAGTGTTTCTCCGCAGAAAACAAAAAAAACGTATTCCTTTATTTTTTGCGTATTGTCCATACAGAAAGTTTCTTTGGAATTCTTGGTGGGCTTCACACACACCTGACAATCTGTTACTAGCACTCTTGATATTTCGTGATCAAAGGTTCAGAAGAGTTCGGGCCCCAAATAACCGGTTTTTTTTTAGGTAAATACGAAACTCGTATTCCCTCGTTTTGTCTACAATATTTGTGCAAAATTTCATTCACTTCCGTTTACTTTTTCTTACTTTTTGGCGTCAAATTTCAAAATTTTGGGATGGGGTCTTTTGCCCCATAAAACCGTTTTTCCGCAAAAATAAAAAACCGTATGCCTTTGTTTTCAGTGCATTGTCCATACAAAAGTTTCGGTGCAATTCTACATGTCCTATACACATATTTGACATACTGTTAGTAGCACTTTTGATTTTTCGTTATCAAACGTTTGGAGGGGTCAGCGCTCCACCCGACTGTTTTCTCTAGAAAAATACGTATAGTAACCTCATTTTCTGTCTGCAATATCTGTGCAAATTTCATTTACTTCGGCTCATTTCTTCTTTTCTTTCGGGTGTCAACTTCAAAATTTTGGGTGAGAGATTTTGACCCCTAAAACAGTTTTCCGCAGAAAATAAGAAACCAGTATTCATTTATTTTTTTGGTTATTTTGCATACAAAATGTTTCGTTGCAATTCTTCATGTTCTTTACACACATCTGACATACTGTTACTAGCGCTTTTGATATTTCGTCATCAAAGATTCGGAGAAGTCCGTGCGACACTTAACCGGTTTTTTTTTAGGTAAATGCGAAACCCGTATACCCTCATTTTATGTCTACAATATCTGCGCAAAATTTTATTCACTTCGGTTCACTTTTTCTTCCCTTTCGGTGCTAAATTTCAAAATTTTGGGGTGGGACCATTTGCCCCATAAAACCATTTTTCCCCAAAAATGAAAAACCCGTATTTTTTTGTTTTCAGCGCATTTCCCATACAAAAAGTTTCGTTGAAAGTCTTCATTTCCTTTACACACATCTCACATACTATTAATAGTATTTTTGATTTTTCGTTATCAAACGTTTGGGAGGGTCGGCGCCCCACGTAACTGTTTTCTCTAAGAAAACATGAAACCCTTTCCTCATTTTACGTCTGCAGTACTTGTGCAAATTTCATTCACTTCGGCTCATTTCTTCTTGTCTTTCGGGTGTCAACTTTCAAAATTTTGGGTGGGAACCTTTGACCCCTAAAACAGTTTTTCCGCAGGAAATAAGAAACTCGTATTGATTTATTTTATGGTTATTTTCCATACAAAATGTTTCGTTGCAATTCTTCATTTCCTTTACACACACCTCACATACTGTTACTAGTACTTTTTATATTTCGTGATCAAAACCTTGGAAGGGTTCGTGCCTTTTCCAACAGTTTTTTTTCCAGGAAAATACGAAACCCGTATTCACTCATTTTACGTCTACAATATGTGTGCACAAGTTCATTCATTTCGATTCACTTGTCCTTGCTTTTCGTTCGTCAACTTTCAAAATTTTGGGTGGGTGCTTTTCCCCGTAAAACCATTTTTACGCAGAAAATTAAAAAAAACAGTATTCGTATGTTTTTCGCATATTATCCATACATTAAGTTTCGTTGCAATTCTTCATGTTCTTTAGACACATCTCACATACTGTTACCAGCACTTTTGATATTTCGTGATCAAATGTTTGGAGGGGTCCGTGCCTCACCGAACCTTTTTTTGCAGGGAAATACGAAACCCGTATTTCCTCATTTTAAACCTACGACATCTTTGCAATATTTCACTCACTTCGGTTCAATTCTTCTTATCTTTCTCGCGTCAACTTTAAAATTTTGGGGTGGGTTCTTTTACCCTATAAAACTGTCTTTCCGCAGAAAATGAAAAAAAAACGTATTCCTTTATTTTCTGCGTATTGTCCATACAAAAAGTTTCGTTGTAATTCTTCATGTCCTTTACACCCATCTGACATTTGTTACTAGTACTTTTGATATTTCATGATCAAATGTTTGGAGGAGTCCGTGCCCTACCCAGCCGTTTTTTAAAGGGAAATAAGAAACCCGTATTCCCTCATTTTATGTTTATAATATCTGTGCAGAATTTCATTCAGTTCGGTTCACTTCTTCTTACCTTTCGGACGTCAAATTTCAAAATTTTTCGTGGGGGCTTTTGCCCGCTAAAACTGTTTTCCGCACAACATTAAAACCTCGTATTCCTTTATTTTTTGAGTGTTGTCCATAGAAAAAGTTTCGTTACAATTCTTCATGTCATTTACACACATCTGACATACTGTTACAAGCATTTTTGATATTTCGTGATCAAGGGTTTGGAGGGGTCCGTGCCCCACCCTACCGTTTTTTTTTCAGGAAAATATGAAGCCTGTATTCCCACATTTTACGTCTGCAATATCTGTGCACAATTTTATTCACTTCGGTTCAGTTATTCTTGCCTTTCGCGTGTCAATTTTCAAAATTTTGGGTGTGTCTTTTATATTAAACCTTTACTTTATGTAACTTTTTCTTTTTTAAAATTCTTTTTTTTTGGGGGGGAGAAGGAGAGAAATGTTTTTTCTGATATGTGTCTTTTGCCATTCTTTTTTTTTTTAACTGCTTAAGTAAGATCATTTTGTAACTTTTGATGTCATCCAACTCCGTCACGATAATAAAATTGTCATTCTTAACAATTTGTTTTATTTCCTTATTTTTCAGTTTGCCACACTGATATATTTTTAACAAAATTGAGGTTTGGTCCAACGCCTTTCGAATTCGGAACCAACCCAACCGCCGATCTTTTTGGGTTGCCTGCTATTGCAGGAAAACGAGAATTACAGGTGGTAATGCACTTTTGGAGTCGTGTATACATCACAATTCCCAATACATTGGCCCAGTTTACTGTTTCTTATTCATCTTGGCAAGGTGGAACATAACGAAGAAAACTCAAACATCCACACCGAACCACATCTCATTTCAATTGTAAGGTATACTGGCAAATATTTTCTGTTTTTTCTTGAAGTGCGGCCGATATCAACCCGGATGAAATTAAACCAGTGAAGATAGATTCATAAATCTATCCTTCCTTGATCATTTGCCTCAAACCGCATGAAAATCAGAGTTCAGTAAGAAATCTTAGGCCCAAATGAAATCCGAGAGTTTTTTTTTTTTTAATCAGCCTATATGATCCAACGTGTCATGTCTAAAATTATGCATCGAAACATATTCTATTCATCTAATAAGCAGTATTTTTAAAATCAAAAACCAGTAAAAATAAAATAGGAAGTAACAAATTTATACTGTTTCAGTCGAGTTTCTCCCTTGCTAAAGCTACTTTATAGAAAAGAGTAATATTCCTTTAGCAATTAATGTAAGGGAAGTTAGCAGTTATCTTATCTGATCTCAGATGAGTAGAAGTCAATCCGTAATTATTTCAAAATTAAAGAATTTGGTTTAAATTGTTACGACAAAAAAAATCTCCTTCATACAAAAATAATTTGCCTTGGATAGTAAAATCTTTCTCTATTCTTCAAATGTTGGAACTTTTCATACACAAGTGCTACCGTGTTTTGTACGTGAATATGAAATGAATTTAACAACGACTATGTAGGTATTCCTCAATATGTAAAATTGAAAAATGAATTGTTAGGATCTCAAATATACAATGCTTCATGAAAATCTCATATACACCAACTTCAGGAATAAAGCAGTTGAGAATGTTCCCAGAGCATTGCCAGGTCGAACTTAAAAAGAATTAGTTTTTCTAATTAACTTTTACAGGCTTTATACCAAAAACCAGGTAGATCCATTTTTTTAAAGCATATTTGAGATTTTCACATGTTTCAGTAGGAAAACATCACTCTACTGTGTGCACAAGGAAAGGTGGCTTCTGACAGTTGGGTAGAGCACATGGAATATTGGAGGCGCTGTTGCCAGAGGCTCAGCACCAGAGACAGCAGATCTGGCGACAAACTTAAGACATTTAACAAGTCGTCTCAACTACCGGCAACAGCTGGGTCAGTAACCTTCGTTGCCTAGCAACAACGTGAAAGAATACTGCTGTGATTGGCTAACAATGCTCCCTCTCGTTTTGTTTACAACATGTACAGATATCTGTCAGAGGCCACCTTTCAGTAACTCGATAATACATTGTGTGCAAGAATTATTATGATTATATTCAGTGTTATAATGCAGAAGAGGTACCTTCATCGCGATGTTAGAACAAGAAACAGGCAGCTCGGGAAAAATTTCTAAAAGTGGACTTACCTGGTTCTTGCATCCAATTCTTCAATTGTTCTATGTACACACATGTCCAAAATTATTGTCGCATGTCTATAAATATGTTGTTGTAGGAATATAATTTGATAACGAATTCGCCCGTAATTTCCTATAATGTTAGTATGTGTATAATCGGCAAATACATGTATGTGGCAAATTTCATGTCAAAAGAGCAGTAAATAAGAACAATAAAACGAAAACAAATCTTTCTTGTCCATTTAGCAACATTTTGTTTTACTCATCCTAATTTTCGTATTTATAATTCTTTTCCTATGAAATTTACCACAAATATATATTTCCCGATTACACACAGTATCAGTATTAAAAGTACCCTGCAAAATCATTATCAAATTATATTCTTACAAGAAGACAGTTATAGATATGTGACAATCATTTTGGACATGAGTATACTTTATTATTATACTCATTAAACAATTCTTGTAGTATATGCATCCACTTATAATTTCCTTGAGTACTAAATTTTTTCCACGTATTTTGTTTAAGAGTTCTGTTAAAACGTTCTACGATATGTTGTTTTACGAAGACACATGCTCAAAATGGAGGGCTCAAAATTGAAAAATTCGCAAAATATCATCGTTGTCCGAACTTTTTGGGCCAATATCTGGGGAACGGTGGCCAGTTGGCCAGTCGATACCAGTTATTATTTGATACCAAAATGTTCACCATCCTCTTAGGTATTGATCAACACCAATATAATCTCTCTATAACTTACGGTTCTCGAGATATATGTCATTAAATCTTCCGAAATAGAAAATTTTGGGGCCAATATCTCGAGAACGGTACGAGTGACGCGAAAAAATCCATCACTTCTTTCAGAAAGTTTTAGATGATCTATCGAATGCAGGGTTCAAATTTGAAAAAAATCCCAAATAACACATATACATAGAGAAATCAATAACAAGAATGCAGGTAAAAGTGTGGCCTTATTCATTCCGGAGAAGTATATAATACTAAAATTCAAGTTTCTATATTTTCTCTCTATTTATTAAAAAGAAATTTTCGCTACCAAGACTCAAATCATATTAACAGAAACAAAACTAAATCAGATTGTATTTGCTCGAACTCGCTAAGTGTATTAAATCACTATGAATATTCTATTGGAATAATTACTCAACTTAAAACCTCTTAAATATTAAACATATATACAACAACATATGTAATGATAATTGTAACATACACTTTCTTTTCATAATATCGCACGTTGGTATTAAAAATACGGCTACCATAAATATGGATGCACAACAGCATATACAGTAGGTTAAGCTATATAAGACGTTAAGTAAATAAATATTTGCAATCAATTTTTATTATTTATTACCACAAAAGTGCAATGTTATTATTCATATTATTTTTCAACCTGATATTCATATCATTTCGCCTTGCTTTTCAATCCACCTGGTCCACCGTTGCACAAGGTTTCCGATACCCCCAGAGAAAAGTTTTTCGGTTGTGCAGCGAGCCACGGACACACAGCTTTCTTTACCTTTTGATCGGAGACAAATTTGAAAGCCTCGGAGAGCATCTTTAAGTAGACCAAGGAAATGGTAGTCCGATGGTACGAGATCGGGATGTACGCAGAATGTTCCCGCTTCTCCAAACGTAGTCTTTAAAAAATGTTAAGTGGGTGCAGGCGGAGTTATTTGGACACGCATTGTAATGTAACACAAGAACGCCTTCCGGCAATCGACCTTTGCGTTTATTACGTATTGCAGGCTTTAGCTTGTTTACCAGCATATCACTGTACCTTTCACTGTTTATTGTTGACCTCTTTTCCAGATAATGTTCCAGGATTGGACCTTCTGATTTCCAAGTACTGTGAGCATCACTTTCCCTACAGAAGGTTGACGCTTGAATTTCTTCTTGACGACAAATCCGGGGTGTCATTCCATGCTCTGGCGTTTGCTCTCTGGTTCAAAGTGATGAATCCACGTTTCATCTCCAGTGACGATTCGCCTAAGAAATGCTTCATCTTTGTTAACACAACGATCCAGTAAGTGCTGACAGATTCTCACACGATTTCGCTAGTGCTCTTCATCAAATTTTCTCGAAATCCATCTCGCACAGACTTTGTGAAAGTTGAGCCTGTTGTACATGACGTCATATACAGAACCATGACTAATCTACATATGGGTTGGCACTTCATCAACAATCACTTATCTGTTATTCTGAATCGAGAAACGGACTTGTTCAATAATGTCATCAGTTATTGCTGTAGCTCGACACTCTGCTCTTTCTTCATCCTTCACGCTCGTTCAACCTCTTTTGAACTATTCAATCCATCGGTAAACACTTTGCTGTGGCAACACATTGTCTCCGTTTCTGCTGGAAGTCTTCCATGAATTTTTACTTCGGATACACAATCAGACTTCCGAAAAGGATAGCAAAACGCTGTTCTTTGGTACAGAAAGAGAGTGGCGTAGACAACTTTACTTCGCAACATAGTGGAGTGGATTAGAGGAAAAATTCATAAGAATCATACATATTGTGATAAGAACATAAAATTTTGCACAGAGTCTATTAATATAATAACAAATAAATTCTGACGTAGACCCCAAAAATCCGACGCCAATTTCATGGAATTCCAGGCGCTGGAACATTGTTGCACTGGCGAACGATATGTTATCGCTGGAATAGCCATTATGTGAAAACGGCTTGGCCTACAGAGCCAAAGTAAGACTCAAATGCAAGAGAAATAACAAACCTTTAATTTAAATTCTATATTGTTTTAATTGAACATCATCCAGGGCCGCACGAGGGGCCTAAAATTCATTAAAAAAAAACTTATGGCGTTTGTTTATGGTTTTATCCATCTGGAAGCTTTGGTTTAACATATATCGCAATAACACTCTTCTAAATCGTTTAGCAAAACCTTAAGCTTTACGTTGATATCCCTTTAATGTATATGAGATCAATAGTCTCGGAGCTATGTGCATTTAAAGTGATGCGCTACACCACTGGTTTCCGTTCATGTTAGTATTGAATAAACGCCTGCAGCCATCACACTTTATCATTTTGAGGGCGAAAAATGAATGCAAAAGTGACCCACCCAGTGGTTGTATCTGACACCGAAGGAAGCATAACAAAGGCATGTAAGTGTTTCCTCCCAGTATACCGTTTCAAATGTTTAGGCAGCAGTGAGAAATTAAACGCGGCTACGTAGATGTTTGTAGATTATTACAGTGGCTGGCTACAGTGACTCCCTGCTGAAAATATGGTTGTAATGATAGCCACTTCGGGCCGTAATGGGGCGTTTACACTTAGTCGATTTAGTCGCACGACTAAATCGACTCACTGCATTTGCCACTAAATCGAAGCAACTAGGCCGAATCAGATTGATGGATGTGTTCAATTATTTCAACCACAGAAAATAGAACGTCTTTTAATTCAGTTGCCAGTCGATTAGTCGCCTTCGATCAACAAGCGATTAAGTTGAAGTCCCGTTTACACGGACGATTAAGTTGAAAGTGACGTCAATTCAACTGAATCGAACGCAAATCGAGTAAGTGTAAACGCCCCATAACTGAAGAAATCTATTTATATTTGACAAGTTGTGTTGAAAAATCAAATTATATTTTATCATCAAGAAAGCCCTTTAATATTACATATGTGTGAAAGAAGCTTGAAGGTGGAACTTTAAATAACCAGCCGGTCTTTCTTCTGTTCATTGGGATGTATGCTGATATTCAGGTAATGTTGATAAAGTTTTTGTTTAACAGAAACAGAGTTGAGAGAAGATTTATGTATCACAAGAATCTTCGTTGTTTAAGCTACCAGAATATATAAAAATTCCTACTCAACTACTGAATAACTTTCTCGCAATCTGTATGAGAAGGTGCGTTACCAGCGTGGTATACAAATGTCCCATGGATGACGCCACTGAAATCCAATGTGCCCGTTTCGACCATAAATCCTGATGAACTGCCTGAGCAAAGTAAGCTATTGTCAAGCAAGTGGCTGGAACACATCCAAGCAGTTGCACCAGAAAGTCCTGGAAATACACCAAACATGACATGGACTGCTTTTTATACTTGTAAGTATCGTGGTAAGGTTCCATCTAAAAGTCGGTGTGTTTTAATTCCGTTACTTCCAGATTCCATAAATTCGCCTGCAATGATTCGGCATTGCTTTGATATAATCAAGAGAACTTTATCTTCATTGAATCCATCTCAAGTACCTGTCATTACGTGTGATCAGCCTGTTTATGCGATGGCAAAGCAAGTACAATGGATGCTGCCCAATTTGTATGGAGAAGACTTAATTATAGTTATGATGGACCATTTGCATATCGAGATGGCGTCTCTGGAAATGTTGGAAACGTGGTTAGCTGGAAGTGGATGGACGGATCTTTTGGTGAGGCAGGCGTAACAACTTCTGGAAAGGTCGATCAATGTCTGCATGGTTCTCACGTTAAGCGAGCTAGATATGTTCACAAGGTAACATCAGCAGCATTGTACATTGTACTAAGGAAAGCGTACGTAGAGTATGTGGCTTCTGATTCTGATAAACATCTATCATTTGAAGAATGGATTGATATTCGACAAAGTGAATCGGTTCAGTTTAAATACTGGTACACAGTATTACAGTTGGAATTGATGCTCTTAAACTTCCTACACAGTGTGCGAATAGCAGATTTTGAACAGTATGTAAGCTCACTATCTCAAATATGCCCTTGGATATTCTCTCTTGACCATACTCACTACGCGAGATGGATGTCAGTGTTTGGTAAATCTTTACAGGAACTTAGGGTTAGACATTCTGCCATTTATGAGGAATTTGTACGTGGAGCTTTTGTAGGTTCCAAAACAAGTCGACCACATTCTTGTATGGGACATGATCAAATGCACGAACAGTGCAACAAGTCGGTGAAGTCTAAAGGTAGTGCAATTGGAATTCTCGACAACTGGTGTCCGACATGTAATTGCCAACCTTGTATCGGGTTTTGAGGAAGAGTGTGGATTGATCTCTGATAATGATGACCTCAGAATACGCCACAAAGAATCATCTGGTGCTAATATGCGATTTAAAAATGATGTCACAGAACTGGTACGTGTGTTCTCAGAGAATGGCAACAATCCTTTTATTCAAGAAGGTAATGAACATTTTGGTGTTGCGACACTAATTCTATAATGCCCGATGATTCAGTTAAGTCGGTATACATTGCTGAAACTCTTGGAAGAGATCAGTATAACAGTTTTAAACAGGAACGGTTGCAGCTGTGCAGTAAATAACTGTTTGAACCAATTAAACGAAATAACCTTGCTCTTTGTCGCAAGACAATGAAAAACTTAATCCAGAACACCGTAAGCTATCCATATTAAAAATGACTGTGCTCTCTTCAGTCGTCTCTTCATAGCATGTCAGAGTCGACAGGGAGATCTATAAGACTTTTTTGCTCATGAAAATCTGGGATATCCTCCGTCAATTTCTGAAGATGGATTCATACGCAAAAGAACTTAATCAGATGTAGTTACATGTTTAGAAAAATATGGCGATACCCAATTTACCCCTCCACCTGCTACATGTATGACATTGGACGGCTCTGCTATCATCCATATGTTGAAGCTGTCACCATCACAAACATTCCATTATTACTTGCAGATGAAAGTACATCCTTATATTTCATCCATTCTATCAGAGAAGAGCAGAGTAGATATGGTGTTTGATCGTTACTTGCAAGATAGCTTAAAAAGTGAAGAGAGACAGAAACGGGGGTCAGCATCACGAGTTCGTGTTACAAACTCTACTCCCATCCCGAAAAATTGGAATCTGTTTTTGCAGAATGAAGAGAACAAAAAGGTATTTTTCACTTAATTGCAGAATCTATGAACGAGGCTAAAATACCCAATGAGTTGAGTTGATTTTAGTTTAGCGTCCCTTTCAGCAGCGAGGCTATATGAGACGTGGACCTACTGATTAACGTGGAATCCGAACCACCTGAGCTCCCGCCGGGAATCGAACCCAGGTCTCCCACGCCAAAGGCGCGTACGCTAACCGCTTAGCCACGAGGGAGCTCTAAAATACCCAATGAGAAAACTGTTATTTGCACTAAAGGTACTGACATATGGGGTACATTTGACGGAAATATACACGGTCCACTACCACCGTGCACGCATAAGGAGGCCGATACGAGGTTGCTTCTGCATGCCAAACATGTTAGTAAAGCAGGCCATAAATCCATTATCATCAAAACAGTAGATTCAGATGTAGTTGTCCTGGCTTTGCATGCTTTCCCCAAACTACTACTGTCCCACCTGTTGGTTGAATATGGTGTTGGTAAGCATAAAAGCTTTTTTTCCTATTCACCAGTACGCGGAGAAACTAGGGACAGAAATCTGTGACGGCATCCTGTTTTGGCACGCATTCACCGGATGCGATACTGTATCTGCCTTTGCAGGTCGGGGAAAGAAAACATCTTGGGAAGCGTGGCGGACAAATCTAGAAATTACTGCTGCATTTGTAGAACTTTCACATGCGCCTTTAAAATTAGACGATACTACATTCATGAAATTGCAAGGTTTCACCGTGTCCCTATATGATCGAACCAGCAACCTGCAAAATGTAAACGACTGTCGTCGAATGCTAGTAACTAAAAATGTCGTCAGTTGGAAAGCGTACCTCCCACTGAGGCTGTACTTCTTCAAGATGTAAAAAGAGCCATTTTGCAAGGAGGATATACAGATGGTGAACAGAAAAATAGAAACACCTGTAGTTGGCAACACGTCAGATGTATGGTTTGGCAATGGTGTCGTGGCGCCCGCAGCGCCGGACCGCTGGTGGTGGTGTGTTAGGTCGGTCTCCATACTACGTCAGGCGCAGTGGAACAGCAGTGTCCAGTGGCTGCAGCAGACGGAGGTAGTGTAAAATGGGAGACCTCTTAGATTTTCAAAGAGGGCAAATTGTTGGTGCGCGGTTATGTGGAGTGAGTGTGACAGCAGTGGCTACTGTGTTAGGTGTGTCGCGTGGGACAGTGTCGAAGGTGATGACGGCCTACACAACACACGGGAAAACCACATCGGGGAAGCGGAACAGTGCGCGGAAGAAAATCATGAGTGACAGGTCACGCCGGGTATTAAAGCGCATTGTCACGCAGAACCATCGTGCCACTGCGGACAAAGTGACGGAGGAACTCAATCAGCATCTCCCCCACCCTGTTTCGACAATCACAGTCCGCCGTGAATTACATGACATGAACTTACGGGGTCGTGTTGCACGGGCCAAACCGCTCATCAGGGACCATAACGCTTTCGCACGCCGCAAATGGTGCCGCGACCATGCAACTTGGACCGTTGAGGACTGGAAACGTGTGATATGGCCGGATGAGTCATTCTTCACCCTATTCCCAACCACGGGCCGTGTTTATGTGTGGAGAACGCCCAAAGAAGCTTATGATCTGCAGTGTCTCCGCCCAACTGTGAAACATGGCGGCGGCTCGGTGATGCTGTGGGCCGCAATATCATGGTTTTCATTGGGTCCTGAAGTCACACTTAGCGGACGAATCACTGCCAACGATTATGTCGCAATTTTAGGAGACCACTTGCATCCTATGGTCCGGATGTTGTTCCCGGACAATGACGCCATCTTCCAGGATGATAATCCACCCATTCACACAGCTGGCGTTGTTGCAGCGTGGTTTGAGGAACATCGGGATGAAGTTCAACACCTCCCCTAGCCCGCCCAATCCCCAGATCTCAACATAATTGAACATCTGTGGTCCGTCTTGGAAACACGACTCCGGCGACGATTTCAACCTCCATCCTCTCTCGCAGAACTGGCCGATGCCCTGCACGCGGAATGGTGTAAAATTCCACTTGCTACCATTCACGACCTCTATGCCTCCATCCCACGTCGCATCAAGGCTGTTCTGAAGGCGAAAGGTGGCCCGACACCATAATAATCTGGTAAGTTGCAATTTCGTTCAGGTGTTTCCATTTTCTGATCACCATTTGTATTTGGTCACAGTGGTCTGGGCTACAACCTAATTTACCAGATCCTGAACAGTGGGATTGGAACGAAAGTGATTCAGGGTATACACCTTTATGGTCTGTGCTACCAGAACTTTCCAAGCACTGCCAAGAACTTGTTCGTTGCGGATGCAAATCTCTGTGCAGTAATATGAGTAAATGTGCTCGCCTATTCCTTCCATGCACAGCCTTGTGTGCTTGTGATGGTGTGTGTAAATGACTATAAACTAATGCAATTACTACAGCAAGAAAGTGTGGTTTACTTAATTTAAATTTTGACTTTATCACTATTTTATGTAACTTTTCTTCATGAAGTGACCAAATAAAAAGCACAAAGAAAAAGTACGCCATAGGTTTTTTGTTTTTTAATGAATTTTGGTCCCCTCGTGCGGCCCTGGATGATGTGCAATTAAGAGAATTTAGAATTAAAATTTAAGGCTTGTTATTTCTCTTGCATTTGAGTCTTACTTTGGCTCTGTAGGTCAAACCGTTTTCACGTAATGGCTATTCCAGTGATAACATACCGTTCTCCGGTGCTCCAGATGTTCCAGCGCCTGGAATTCCAGGAAATTGTCGTCAGATTTTTGGGGTCTACGTCAAAATTTATTTGTTACTATGTTAGTAAGCCCTGTGCAAAATTTTATCTTCTTATCACAATATGCATGATTCTACCATTATGCTACCCCACCCCAGCGCAAAGCAGACTGATATGATACGCTTAAACCTATCACAGGTGAAGCAACGGTGACACCTATCTGGTGAGCACGAAATGCCGTAGGACCAACCTGAAAAGAATTAGAAAAATGTTGCAGCTCCTTATTGACTTACCCTCATATTATTAGATATATTATTAAAGGAACATTACAACAATATGTACAGTCCGCAGCAAAATATCTGCAACATGAGCATGTAAGCTTTTTTTCGTGAAACGACGAACTCTTTTGCTCCAAAATAAGTGTGCATGGCAGGACGCCGAGGTTTCTCCTTTTGTGATTCGTGTCACTTAGACGTTATGTTGATTCCCTGGGCTGTTAAGCGTAGTTTCACAATAAACATACATGCTCATGTTGCAGGGTTTTTTTTTTCTGTGGGCTGTACAAGCTTGGAATCACAGAATAACAATCCAGGTCAACTTCAGAAATTTAGAAATGAGAAACTATGGAATGTAATTAAAAATTGGTTGAGATCAAATCTATTTTTACTCCAGGATAACTTTTGTTGCAGCACTCACCCCAATCAAGTTCTTTCAAAAATAAAAAGAAAGTACGGAACATTGTTAATGGGACAACGGGATTGTTAGTGGCACAGTGGATCATATTGTATTTGAATGTAAAATATTTAAATGAATCGTTCAACTCTATTTAATCAATATTACAATATACAGTAGGCTCTCATCCATTCTGTATTACTAAATAATAGTGGAACATAATTGGAATATTATTAAATTACTAATTCAATTACTAATGTCTGGAATTAACCTGTAAAGGAAAATATGAATCCTGGAATGTAAATAAAATAAAGAGTTTGTTTGTATGTCTGTCTGTCCATATGTCTTTGTATGGTGTTGGAACTAGTCGAGTTACGAAATTTTGGTCACGGGTGCCTTGCTCCAGGCGGCAGACCAAGAACAATCTTTTTTTTTTTTTTTTTTTTAGTTCGAATCATGAAGTCTCAGGAGGACGTAATATAAAATGACCGTTTTTATTGTCAAATCCATACTTCTCGCGATCGCTGAGATCAATGGTGACACTTTCATTAGCGATGACTTTCAAATTCAGCTACTATTGTATGCAGGCCGGGGATTACCTGCGGGAGGCTTACCGAGACATGTATAAATAATCAAAAATGACGGATATTAGTGTCAAATCCATAGGTTTCGCGGCCGCTGAGATGAATGGTGATACCCTCAAAAGTGTTTATTTCATACACAGCCCCCATCGGCTGGGGACAGAGTCGTTTTTTAATTTGAACCAGGGATCTCAGGGGGCATTTATTGGGATATGTAATTGTGGTAGAAAATGACCGATATTTTTTCTTTCGTTGTTCAGTTTGATTACATAGATATTTTATCTGCCCCATGCGATACATACATATATATACATACATACATACACACACACACACACATATATATATATATATATATATATATATATATATATATATATATATATATATTAAATGTGTTATTTTGTATTTTAAAAAAAGTCTAAAAAATACGAAGTAAAATTGTAATTTAGTTAACTGCTGTTTTAAAAGTCAATAAGCAGGAATAACAACAATTAGTAATGACAACTTTTCCAATACATAAAACGAAGAATTATAAGCGATAAGTAGAAGTCAATTTTAGAATCAGGGTGGCCACAAAGTCCCGCAACCCCTGGAAATAAATAACATAAACCACTGAACGTACGCAAATAATTATACGGAAAGAAATGAATGACATGAACAACAAATCTTTCGTGAATTTTTGTTGAGATAGAGAACGTTAAATGTCCAAAAGGTCAGTCTTGTCTCCCGTCATTCTCTTGACAAAGGATAATACGCAGCCAGGTTCTGTGGGACATTTTGCAGAGCATTGCAGGCGTCACTTGCATGAAAGCTTGTTTCACAATTTCTGTCAATTCAACAGTGGTATCGTAATGCTTTTGTGCAATGATGCCCTTTATGAACCCCCATAGAGTATTATCAAAGGTGGTGAGGTCTGGGCTTCATGATTTCTCTCATATAGCCAATGCCAACAACTAGCATTTATCAAGGGGTAACGGGAAAACTTACATTAGCAATTATCAATAGATAACGGGAAAACTTACATTAGCATTTATCAAGAGGTAACGGGACTTTGTGACCACCCTGTAGGTCACAAGAGACTTTTTCAAGGGTCTTTAATATTTATCATCTGATTAGATGTAGAAGAAAGAAATAAAGAACATTCTTTCGATCGAAGTTAATTTGTATAGAAATTTAGAATTCTGGGGTTTATTTCTCAAAACAAGAAGTTGACAAGCTCACAAGAGGCAAGGGATCAATTCTCATGTTACTAGTGGTATATATATATATATATTTGTTTCTCGAATAATTTGTTTACTACTTTTTGTAATTATAAGATGAGGAAACTGTTTGAATACTTCTTCTATTTCGGCTTGCTTACTTTTTAGCAATAGAACATTTATTTGTTGCTACGATCTCAGTTTTTGGCATATGTTGCCAAAGGGGGGCGGCATTTTTTTTAACAAAAAAATTTCTTTTAAGTATTGTGTAATTTTGGTTAGGTAAAGTTAGTTTAGGTTAGGTTTGTTATTCCAATTTCGTGTGGATATATGGCATAAAATTGAGTGTATAAGACACGAACCAACTTGTGCTAGATGGCCACTAAAACACGAATGCTATCTAACCGAGTCAGAGCAGGAGCGGAGCAGAACGGCCCGAGCTGTATGGAGGGGGTGTCCATAGTAAACACTTATGAGAGTAGCACCATTCATCTCAGCGACCGCAAAAACTATGGATTTGACACTAATATCTGTCATTTTGTATTTTTTATACATGTCTCGGTAAGCGTCCCGCAGGTAACCCCCGGCCAGCATACAATAGCTGAATTTGAAAGTCATCGCTAATGAAAATGTCACCATTAATCTCAGCGATCGCGAAAAGTATGGATTTGACAATAAAAACGGTCATTTTGGTTTACGTTCTCCTGAGACCCCCTGATTCGAATTAAAAAAAAAATACGCTTGTTCCTGGTCTGGGGTCTGGACCAAGGTACCCGTGACCAAAATTTGGTAACTCTTCTGGTCCCCACGCATCAAAGCTTTAAGAGAGAAGGAATCTGGAGCATGGCTACAGTCAACACCATCTATAAACATAGGAACATTCTTGAATGACAACTTTTTCAAAATCTGCATAGGATTGCGCTTAGGCCTGAATATTTGCCATGAATTTATTTGCACCTGCAACAACAAGATGGACAAGAAAGGTCTTCATGCTTTGAGCTGCAACAAAAGTGGAGGAAGATTTGCACGTCATAGCGAATTAAACAACATAATCAAAAGAACTCTTGCAAGCATCGACTTTCCGAGTATATTAGAACCTCCAGGGATGTTCAGGAACGATGGTAAACGGCCAGACGGAATAACATTAATTCCGTGGAAAAAGGGTCTAAGATTAGTCTGGGATGTCACATGTGTGGATACGTTTGCTCCATCTTATCTACAATCCACAAGTATAAAAGCAGGGAGTGCAGCGCAAACACTCAAAATACTCTAAACTTAAAGAAAACCATCATTTTATAGCCTTTGCTACCGAAGCAACAGGTGTCTTCAGCAAAGAAGCAATTGATTTTTTGAAGGAACTAGGAGCAAGTCTGACAGCAAAAACAGGAGACCCGAGAAGCTATCAATTTTTACTGCAACGTGTAAGCATAGCTATACAAAAACGCAATGCTGTCAGTATTTTGAGTTCCTTCCCTTCTTCCCATAAGCTTGAAGAAATCTTTTACCTCAGATAGAACACTTTAACCTGGCAGAAGGAGAACACGCGTCAAGCCTGAATCCCTAAAAATAAACCCACAAAACACTGATCCCTTCCATAGTCGACGAAGGGCATACCACGCATTATATCAATACCTCGTGAATTAGTAGGGAAAGACTGATTATTCTTTCTACTAAAAGAAACCAAAGAACAAAGGAAAGGTGCCCCGATGGATGTTCTTTAATAATGGTAAGCTTTACCAAAGTTTTATGAACATCAACAATCTTAACTTTTTTGGAAAAGAGAATAAATCTGGACGCGAACATTCAGAAACTGAGGGAAGCCCAAGATAAGGGAAATAAGATGTACACAGGTGGAAATTCTTTGAGAATCACTAGGTTGACTTGAAGAACAACAATCCTAATTTTCCAATTCTCATCAGGGAGTGCAGCGGAATTCAAGCAAACATGTTTGCCAGATCTGAGCGAGACTAAAAGGGCACCGTAATTTTGAAAAATTTGTAACCTGAGAACAACCTAAAGAAAATAGAATCTGTAGCATCCGTCTAAAGCAACCCATGATATTAGTTTACTCATGTAATTTTGGTTCATGTATTATTAATTAATCAATTTGTAAATTATGCCAACAAATTGAAAATTTCGTTTTAAATATTTTACATTCAAATACAATATGATCCATTGTGCCAATCCCTTTGTCCCACTAATAATGTTCTCTACTTTCTTTTTATTTTGAAAGAACTTGATTGGGGTGAGTGCTTCAACAAAAGTTATCCTGTAATAAAAATAGATTTGATCTCAACCAATTTTTAATTACATTCCATAGTTTCTCCTTTCTAAATTTCTGAAGTTGATCTGGATTGTTATTCTGTGATTTCCAAACTTGTACATCTTGTTGTAATGTTCCTTTAATAATATATCTAATAATATGAGGGTAAGTCAATAAGGAGCTGCAACATTTTTCTATTTCTTTTCAGGTTGGTTCTACGGCATTTTGTGCTCACCAGATGCTAGGTGTCACCGTTGGCTTCGCCTATGGTAGGTTGCAGCATATCACATCAGTCTGCTTTGCGCTGTTGCGAAATAAAGTTGGCTGCCCTATTCTCTTTTTGCACCGAAGAACAGTGTTTTAAGTTTTACGTCCCACGGTTATGCCGGTTAGGCTGAAGGAGATGGTAATGATGAGAAATGAATGAAATGGTGGAATGAAGAAAGTAGGAGGAAACGGAAGAACCCCGAGAACACCCACGAGCACGGTGTTTGTCCATCACAAAGTCCACACGGTGCGAGCTGGGATCGAACCAGGGACCCCAAGCATCGGAGTTGAACGCTCTACCACTGAGCCAACGCGTCCCCCAAGAACACTGTTTTGTCATCGTTTTCTGAGGTCTGAAGGTGTATCCGTAGCGAAAATTCACGGAAGCCTTCCAACACAATACCCAGACAATTTGTTGCTGTAGCAAAGTATTTACCAGTGGATTGAATAGTTCAAAAGTTGACGAACGAGCATGAAGGATGAGGAAAGAGCAGAGTGTCGAGCTACAGTAATAACTGATAACATTATTGAACAAGTCCGTTTCTTGATTCAGAATAACAGATGAGTGACTGTTGATGAAGTGACAACTCATATGCAGATTAGTCATGGTTCTGTATATGACATCAAGCACAACAGGCTCAACTTTCACAAAGTCTGTGCGAGATGGATTTCGAGAAAATTCGATTAAGAGCACTAGCGAAATCGTTGTGAGAGTCTGTCAGCACCTAGTGGATCGTTGTGTTAACGAAAGTGAAGTGTTTCGTAGGCGAATCATCACTGTAGACGAAACGTGGATTCATCACTTTCAACCAGAGAGCAAACGCCAGAGCATGGAATGGCATCCCGGGTCTCTCGTCACGAAGAAATTCAAGAGTCAATCTTCTGTAGGGAAATGATGCTCACAGTATTTTTGAAATCACAAGGGCCAATCCTGGAACATTATCTGGAAAACAGGTCAACAATATACAGTGAAAAGTACAGTGATATGCTTGTAAACAAGTTGAAGCTTGCAATTTGTAATAAACGGAAAGGTCTATTGCCGGAAGGCGTTCTTGTGTTACATTACAATGCGTGTCCAAATAACACCGCCTGCACCCACTCAAACTTTTTAAAGGCTACGTTTGGAGAAGCGGGAGTATCCTGCGTACAGTCCTGATCTCGTTCCATCGGACTACCACTTGCTTGGTCCTCATGTTACCAAATGCTTTAAGTGAGAGACAGTTTTATCGTTAGGAATAATTACTTAGTACGTTGCATTCATATACAAAATCTGTCCATAATGGCTTTCTTATAAGCTATTATCTCCTTAGAAGCAAACACTTAAGATTACTTTTTTTAAACATTACTCGGGATGTCAGAGATAAGATCCTGATACATTTTAATTATTCATATATTGATCTTTTGAAATAATATTAGATATTTGTTGTGTAAACTTTACGGGCCTTATGCAGAGTCGTTTTGAAGCGCGATTAGTGTCATACTAAAAAGCTCGACTAACATAAGTTTCCTGCAGTAGTGAGTGGTTTAGTATGACGCTAATCATACGTCGTAAGGACTCTGCATAAGGCGGTACAAATTTAGTGAGTGGCACTTAAAATAAGCTAAGGGTTAAGTACTGTATCTCCGGACCAATTTTAGGAAATTTACCGGGTCCTACTAAACTGCGCAGTTTTCGCTGCGGATATCCGCAAGGGTTGGCCTTAATGTTGTGGTGATCATGAAGGATTCGATCATTATGAACGAATCATGGCATGAATCAACTGAATTATGATTCTTTTCACACATGAATTGATTTTTCTAATGAATCCTTTTTGAATTGCTTATAGTGATCGGATTGAATTGCGAATCACAAATTGCTAACTTGTACAAGAGAATTGGTAGCGTTATTTCTGCAGACGCACTTGCAGTTGACGGGGAATGGGGAAAGAACAAAAATACGCGTGTTCCTTTTCCTAGTTTCGTAGATTCTGAGAGAATGGAGAGAAGCTGCGTTGCTAGAAACTTAGTTTTTCCCTCAAGCCCTATTATGAAAGCAGGATGTAAAAATAACAACACTGGAAGTAGAGCAATAGCATATTGAAACTTCATAATCGCCGTGAAGCTTGCAACGACTTCCCGAGCCACTCACTCACCACAATGCAACGCTGTCCGTGTCACATGGGAAAGATGATTCACGATATTGCATTTCGTCACAACCCGCTTTATGCAGAGTCGTTTTGACGTATGATTAGCGTCATACTAAAGGCCTGACTACTGCAGGAAACATGTCAGTCGAACTCTTTAGTATGACACTAATCACGCGTCAGAACGACCCTACATAAGACATAATGAATTTATTAAGTCGCACAGAAAAGAAGCGCAGTATTAAAAGCAATTCATATGATCGAATAATTCATTTGCGCAAAACAGATACCCGCAAACCTAACTGATTCAATGACCTAATCACTTCCAACAAATTCACTTGCGCAAAGGGATTGCGTTGAATTGCGATTCATATGAGCGAATCAAATGATCGAATCATTTAAGTGAATCAGAGTAAATAAACCGATTCCCCGAAATGAATCATTTTGCTCATCACTACTTGGCCTATAGAGTTGTTCCTCTGTGGAGATTTCCGGAACATGTGCAGCTGATTTTAGTCGTCGCATACTTCAGGATAACATAGTTTAAAAGTCTAATAAAAGTCTGCTTGAATGTGTATATGTTAGAAACTCTCAGTTTGCGAAATTTCTATTATGACAAGAGCAATCTGAACAGTGGTTTCTATGATCTCTGTTCTCAAATATTCTCTGGTTTGAACTATTTGACAATATGCCCTTACTTTTTTAGTGACTCTCAAAGTGAAAACCAATTAGTGTTACACGTCTCTAAAAAAAAACATGTATTCAAGTAACAAAAATATTATGCTAATGGAAGCGTAGGATTGAGTTACGTAACTTTTTCAAGCAAGCCATCATCATATTGAATATACATACAGAAATGGAGTGGGTTAGTGGGTCGATGGGTCAAGTGGGTCAGTGGACAATGAGTCAACAGGATGGGACCCGCTGCGGCCCACCACCTATCGTGACCCACCGACCTATTCTGCTCACTGAATTCTAGACAGCCTACGTTTTACTTTCAAGATCTTTCTTTTTCTTCTTTTTTTGTGTTTATATTGAAAACAGGACTTTAGGCACTTTTGGATATTGTTGTTTCCAATTGTAATAATAGCAATTTTACTTACTAGTTGGCATTTGAGATACACCCTGTGAGCTTTTAGAGTTGCTAACTACTGACAAAAAATATTTTTTGAATCACCTGTAATACACCCTGTTTTAAAAACAATATACGTATTACGAAGAATTATTTTGTCCAAACTATGATCGCTGCGCTTCGGCTCGGCTATTGGAGAAACGAATACACAGTCTAGTTTATATTAATAGCCGCTAGATGTCAGTTGTCTTCTGGTTTGCTTGGTAACCGTCATATGTTTAAAATGGCTACTCCGCAGCAGAAATCATTTTGTGTTCTCGAGTTTGCGAAGTGCAATTCCGTGATTACAGTGCAAAGACGTTTCAGGTTGAGGTACCAAATTGATCCTCCAATGGGTGGAACATTCGCATATGGTAGCGACAGTTTGTAGATACAGGATGTGTATGTAAAGGAAAGAGTTCTGGGCCGCCCTCGTGTTCCTGAAGAAAATGTTGCACGAATTCAAACTGCTTTCCAACGTAGTCCTTCAAAATCAACTCGTCGTACCAGTCGGTAGTTACAAGTGCCGACAACAACAATTTGGCGTGTTTTGAGACGTCGGTTGGTTATGAAGCCGTACAAGTTACACCTGTTACAATCTCCGCGTTCTGATGACGAACTCAAACGTGTGGCATTTTGTAACGAGATCCTGGATGCTATTGACAATGATAACACTTTTGCACAACGCATCGTGTTCAGTGATGAAGCGACTTTCCGTGTTAGTGGTCGGGTAAACAAACAAAATGTTCTAATTTGGGTCCTACAGAACCCACATGCAGTCATTGAACATGTACGAGATTCGCCCAAAGTCAATGTGTTTTTTGCGATATCCCGATCATCTGTTTACAGCCCATTCTTCTTTAATGGAAGCACGGTTAACAGTCAGCAGTATCTCGCTATGTTACAAAACTGGTTGTTTCCAAGGCTGCACGGAGACAACTTCATTTTTCAACAAGACGGGGCACCCTCTCACTGGAGTCGCCAAGTGCGTGAATATCTGAATGAAACTCTACCGAACCGTTGAATTGGTCGTCAAGGAGCTGATGACTTAGCATGTCTCAGCTGGCCTCCACGGTCACCGTATTTCCCACCCTGTGAATTCTTTCTGTGAGGTTTCGTTAAAGACAACGTTTATGTACCGCCACTCCCACAGAACCTGGAAGAGTTGAAGAACCGGATCCCTACTGCCATAACATCAGTGACGCAGGACATGCTTGCGCGAGTATGGGAGGAATTTGAGTATCGATGTGATATTGTTCGTGTCGCTGATGGAGGACAACTGTAATTTGAACTTGAGAGGTTCGTAAATATGTGTGTAAAATTTCATATTCATATATCTTAAAGTTTAATAAATATATGCATTCGAAATACGTATATTCTTTTTGAAACAGGGTGTATTTGAATTATTATATAAAATATTCAATGTAACTGTGTGTGCGTGATCATCACGGCCAAATTGGACAGTCAAATGAAATACCTTTTGGTATATAGTTAGGCCCCAATCCCAACTGTGAAATTATCATAGGCGTATCGCTTTCATTATAATATACATGGTAAAGGGGGGTGGGGTTCGAATTTTTGCGAAAAAATTAGCCTATCTCACGAACTGTTTAACTTAAAGATCTAAAATTCAGTATATTAACTCTTTATTAAAAATGGACAGAATATGTCCTGGCTGGGGGGATTTTCTTTATATAATGGAAATTGGTAGTGGGTTGATTTGTAAAAGTAACCAAAAACGATCGATATTAGTTGAAAAAAGAAATTGAGAAACAAAAGCTGTAGTGCTTCGCATTTTATATCTACTTCTTTCTATTATAATAATTGCTGAAGCTTGTTTTTATTATATGGGGCGTTCAGAGCATAAGGCAATCAAGCCATAAAGTTGTGAGAAAAATAGGCATAAAATTTGTACTGTACGATTAAGTACATGAAAATGTTAAATGTGTACGGGATGCTTAATTATATGGAAAATTTTAGTTTTTTTTTCCTTTTTTCTTTACGTTGGTCTACTTAACTTTAAGACTTACAAGTTTTACCTTATTTTTCACTGAAAATTATCTGCAAGTCAACAAGGAAATAATTATATATGGATCAATGGGTCGTGGTCACGATGGGTGATGGGTCACTAGGTTGTGGGTCAAGTTTTCATTGACCCACGCCATCTTCGTATAAATACCATTGAAATATTGCTCTTCCAGTATGTAAACTGACTTTTGAATTACCCTATAGAATAATGCCGTCTAAGATTAAAAGTAAGTTAAAAATTTACGCCAAACAAGACCAAGAATATTTTTGGAGGACTTTAATCTCCCTGAACTTGCTTTCTGACTGAGGTTTCTGCGAGGTTATTCCTACGATCACTGAAACACAATCTTTAACACAAAGGAATTAGTCTATTTTCTACTACTAAAGTTTATGTTCGCCAGAAATAAAATTATCCAGTTAAAACGTTTTAAAAATTACGTGTTTTATTTTTAAGTTTATTTTTAAGGAACTTTGCACTTCTTCATGTGTCTTATGATGACAAATACCAAGTATTCTTTCCATATATGTGTCGAAACCCTGAGTGGCAGAAGCTGTTAGGATGTGAAGAGAAGAAGACCACTCACTCAAAAAGTTGCTGCCTTTCTTGAAAATTTGACTTATACCTTTGACACAGCTTCTTGGGGATATTTTCAATAGACATGAGAAAATGGTGGTATATTCCAAGCCAAAACGGAGAAATAGCCATCCATTATCTCGCCGAAATGTGTTAAATCTTCATCCAGCATTGATTTTACCATGTAGTTTGAACAAATATGTTCATAATATATATACACACAAAGAATAAAGCGAAACATTAAACCATACACAGAAGATCCTTTGACTGGATATAAATTCCGTGTTCTGCAATGGGACATCTAAAACATTGTTTTTGACGTGTTAGGTACGTTAAATTACATGTGTGGTCCTATTAATAATTGAGATGACCATACATGTTTATACTCCATGAAGAAGCGTTGTTACTCCATAAGAGCGAACAACATCCGAAATGTAAAGGTTCAAGAAGTATCCAAAGAATCTTAATTTTTGTTTACGGGTGGATATCGAAGATACATTCCTTCACGTTTTCTTAATGCTGTCCAACTTCGAAGTCTTCTTTCTAAGCATTTATCGAAACGTTGAGTGGCGGAAGCTGCTGGGGAACGAATATAGAATACCACTCGGAACATTGAAATCTTCTCTTGATAATTTTACTCATACTCTTCTCGCAGCTTCTCCGGGTGCTTTCAACCTTGTTGAGAAAATGGTGGTCCATCCAAAGCCAAAACGGAGACACAACCATCCATTTACTCGCCGAAATATTTGAGGGAAATTCACTTTTGTGATTTGATTTATTTGTATTTACATTGTCAGCGACGTAGTCAGCATATTAGGATAAAATTTCTAACGAAATATTAATAATAGCATACACAAGGGATCCGTTGGGTCAAACCTTGTGTTGTCAAGTGGAGCGCCAAACGATGACTTTTATTCTTAAAGATCAGTAACAAGAGTGATTATTATCGATACAGAGATCAACCACACTTGATTATACGTGAAGGAATGTTTACATAACCCAGCGGGAAACCAAAATATACAAAACAGAGAATTTCGTTTTTTTTTTTTTTTAATGCTTGTAAGACTGGTTAAATGAATGAGGGTTCCGCTGAACAGCAGTTGCTTAATGAAGCAACGCACTGCAGCATCCTCCTCATGCCATTGTAGGCTCTTCTACGTAATGTGGTTTTGCGGGGAGGTCTGTACATTTTACCTATTTCTTTTAGTATATCATTTACAGTCTTGGTCTGCTGTTTATGCCATTGCTTTACAATTTTGCATTGATTCTTTGACGTCATTATGTCATCCAAATCAGGAATCATGGACTTAATTACATTTATGCAGGACATCAATGACTTATCGATGGAGCGAAGGAGCCTTTCTTTTTCTATTTGAATGTTTTCACGATAAAGATTGAAAAGAGTAGGATACCACTCATACCACGAAAGCTGATCATACAATTTTGTAGTTGTTTCCTGTACTTGTTCGTTCAGTTGGTCATAAGACTTCTGGAGCAGTTGAGCTGCATCTTTGGATACCTCGAAGGACATCCCGTCAACAAGACTAGATAAAAGGTTTTTTATGATGGAAGCAGGTGGAGGATCTGGATATTGTTCTAATACTCCTTTCACTTCACTACTCACATTATCTTCTGGCTTTACTATATAGTACTTATCATTGCTACTTTCGCTTGATCTTGGTTGCGAAGAAGGTACACTATACATAACTGTAGAAATGCTTAGTAATTTGTTCCAATCACCTCTTTTCGGCGTAAGCGGCAAAAGTTTATCATTTTTCTCCAAATATATGAGTATGGTTTCGTTGTTTGGATCCTTTTCTTTTGACGAGGAATCTTCATCCTTAGGTGTATTATTATGCAGAACAAACTGACTCTTCAGTGCTTCATTTGTTTGCAAGATCCAGTCGTGCTCAGTCGGGTACATGTGAATGTATTTGTCGAAATTAGCTGATTTATCATCTTCGCCACATAAGTCTTGTTGTGGACTTTCCCACGACCTGTACGCAGGCAACACAGATGTCGTGAATTCGTATGTGCAACGTGTCTTATCGCATAGGTCCACACTGTAGCTAATGTAATTTTCATGCCAAGCGCTATGTTTTTGGTATCCGGAATTTTGTGTTTCTTGTTCAATTATGTCGCAAGAGGTTCCAGGTAAATCCAGCATTGAACTACAGTGGTTCATTTGTTTCCTCTCAGATTCCCGAGACACATTGCTTTTGCCCGTGAAGTTTGGTGGACAGAGTGGATCATTTTGTATGGGATTTATGCTTGCTTTATGATTGTCTTGAGGTTTCAAAATAGCCGTAGGTTGAGCAGACATGGATGTGTTGTTTATATCTGAAATTACGCTTGTTAAGCGATGTGATTTCACTGCTCGTCCGGCGATCGACTGTAAAGATCTCGGAGCTTGACTCGAGGCTGATTTTGAAGTTTTTGCACGTGATTCAATTGCATCCTTTGTTATAGATGGCACATTTTTACGTGTCGCTGCACATTCTTTTAATCTTACAACCTCGAAATAACGGTGATGTAGCTGAGCAAATTCTGTCAGGTGACGCATTACTATTTTGTAGTTAACAATGAGTTGTTCAAGTGCATTGAATGATGTTAGCTGAATTGTCTGTGGGAACCATACAACCCTACAGAAAGTTACGTTAATATCAAATAAACGAATTGAATGTTTGGTAAACGCAAAAACAATGGTGCCGTCAGAAGTGTCACCGGTGTGCACAGACTCCACGAGCAGACGCTCAGCCTCTGGGGCAAGATCGGTAATATTCGGAGAAATATTCTCACGAACACCTTCTTCTTCCGGGACCTGGCCAATTTCCTCTTTAACTATATCTTCCATAAATCTTCTTATGCGAAACGAGATGTTAAACAGTTTTGTCTTCATTTCTTGTGACGAAAGGCAATCTTCAGTCCATTTCTCAACTAGATCATTAAACACTTTTTTCAAAGTTAAGTCACAGTCGTATCTTATTTTCGCAGATGCTGTGCTAATCTGATCCATTTGCGTGACTAGTTAAGAGCCAAAAACTATTATTTATCCAAGCCTGACGTTTAATCTCAGTTTGTTTAAGCGCGCAATTAATATTTACTGATGAGCAAACCATAAATTATAATCACTTTATTGTAAAATTTATTGCTAAGGAAATAGTGGTCAATAATCAATAATAAAGAAAAAACAAATAATGTTTAACAATGGTAGTTACAAAGAAGTCAAATGTTATGTATTGAATACACATATGTATTAAATGCATTCTAAATCACAGGCAAAGAAAATAACGTGTTACATAGACTTGAATATTAGGGTTTTCCGGGACAATTCCGGTTTTCAGTGAAAACAAATAACTGTCCCGAAAAAGGCTTTCAAAACGCCTGTTTTGTCGTCCCGGTTTTCGTTCTTCAGATTGAAAAAAAAAATCAACCTGCAAGAACTAGCGTTTCTCACCTAAAAACAGAAGGTAGTGTTTTTGACTCAAATGATGACGCAACAAACTAAAAAAAAAAAAAAGGTATCTCTTCAACCATAAATGGGAGTATGTGTCGTAATTGGCGCAATATTTAGAGCCTGTTAGACAAAAAAAAAAAAAAAAAAAAAAAAGGAAGAAAGAAAGAAAAGAAATCGAAATTCGGAATAAGGGATGCTAGAGAGCTCTTCTTATGTTACATTTTAACATTCTTTATACATCCTTTCTGGGGCTTCATTTGCGTTGACTGTATATAAAATGGGGAAAATTGTGAGCAGAACTTAAAAAGACAGATGTAGTCTGAGCATAAACAAACCCAACCTTTCTCTTTGAAACTAAAGATCTACGGGTGACATTATTTAAGGCAAAAATACATCAATTTTCTACAGCCTCCTGGAAACAATGTGATTGTGGCAATTCCTTGTAACTGAGCTAAAATTTGACTCATTGACAACCTGTATGTTGTCCTATTACTCTTTTCAAAGTTTTAATGCAGATAAGGAAAACTTGTTTAGTTTGTAACTCTACTATAATTAATTGATTCTGCCCAAATGAGTAGGAACCGTGATCTTACATATAACCTGAGATTAGGGTGTCCCGGGTTTGCGCTTACTAAATCTGGCAACCGTAGACTTGATGAAGCACGTGACTTGATTGAAACGCTAATATAACTTCATCTACTACGAGTATAATTAGCCTATTAGGATATATTAAAGAATTCGTTTGTTACCATTTTAGAGATTAAATAATAATAATAATAATAATAATAATAATAATAATAATAATAATAATAATAATAATAATAATAATAATAATAATAATAATAATAATAATAATAATAATAATAATGTGTAGATATAGCTGATGCGAACGTAGAAGTTGGTCAAGGATTCAAGCTTTTAAGTTGAAATAATTTCAGGTGTTTTTATACTTAAGTTAATGTGGAGAATTTTTTTGTCTTTTAATAATACTGTATGTTGTTCAATAGGAGAAGGGGTTTAAGCCACGAAACTGGTACATAGTATAATTTTAGCCATTTTATGTGGCTAAAGACATGCTACTCTCCAAAATTATTTTAACAGTGAACTTAACTCCACCCAGTGGCGGACCTAGCCTGGGGCCGTTCGGTTCGGCCGTTCTCCGCAGTTTTTGAGTGGTAAAAATAATTTAAGCTATTATTTATATATTTTTAAAAGTTTATAGTAAACTCATGATATACCTATCATAGTCTGGGTTCTGCCTGCCCCTCCCCCCAGCTTTTACCTTCTAGATCCGCCACTGCCTTCACCTAGAAGAAAGAAAGTGAAAATAAATATGCAAATAAATAAATAAACCAAAAATACTCCCAAGTAGCAAGAAAGCTTTCAGCTAGTTGGCACGTGCTTGGCTTTTTGTTTTCTACTCTTGCACTTTCAACGCGTGCTTTCATACAATTTACATTTTGTTACAGCTTTAGATTCTTCGCAGACCGTCATAGTATCACTGGCCGTTCATTGGCTATTGACTTGCCGCCAGCGTAAAATACTTGCGTCAAGCTTGAATGCAAGGTTGCCCCCTTGTAACTTCGTTACTGGAATCCAGCTTGCGGCACGCTTGCACGCTTTCAAAGCAAGCTGGATGCAAGGTTGCTGACTTCCAATGCAAGCTTACAGCAAGCGATTTGTAAGTTGTCTCTGCTACTAGGGCTTTAATTAAAATTTGGCAAAAATATCTCCATAATCTTTATATATTTAAATATTTTAGTAGGAAGAAAATTAGTGTCAAAATTATGTTATCAACATTTTATTTTAATCAATATTATCCTAAAAATATAAAAGTTATAAGCACCATATTTAAATATCGACGAACGTGTTCAATGGTAAAGCGCTCACCTCTGGCGTGTGGGGTCCGTGATTCGATCTATGTACCGCACTGAGAAAAAAAAAGTATGTGGCGTGCGTAAAAAAGTAGGTTGCATGTGTAAATCCCGTAGTTTTTAGAATTAACGTACAGCAAACGTATAACTGAAAAAGTATATTTTATAAGTACTTTCTGTATAAGTGTTCCGAATAAGCGTAATTTCCAGAAGAACGAAAGAACTGTATATAGGCGGTTAGTATCTCACATACAGATGGACGTATGTAACATATAACTGACGTATACAACATACACATACATGTGTAATATACAGAAGATTGTTAGATGTCAGACATCCTGCAACGGCTTGATGTGACATCTAAGCAGGAAGAAGGGCAGTGCGAATGTAGCATATGGATAACGTACTAATTTCTGTAGTAAACATAAGGATTCCATATATTTATACAATATACTGCTGTCCGGATTACAGATTTTTCTCAGTGCCTCAAAGTGAGTTTTGTTGTAGACAAACACAGTATATATGGCTTTTATCGGGGTTTCCTCTTACTTTCGTTATTCTGTGATTATCAGCGAATTCATCATTATCATCTTCCTTAGCCTTGGTGCATAATTGTGTAAACTAGTAAAAAGGTAATTTTCTACCTAATGCTGAACTTTGAGACTTCACTCCGAAGATATATCAGTTTTTTTTAAAGCACAATTGTGGGGCGGAAACGGTGGTTCGGTGGTTGAGCGCTTACCTCCGGTGTGGGGTCTTCGGTTCGATCCCCGACCAAGCAAGCTTGTGGTGGACAACATCATGCCCGTGAGTTTCCTCATGATACTCCCACTTTCTCATTCCACCAATTTGTTTCATCTCCATCCTTTTTCCTTAATTATCGTCCCTCTTAGCCTAAAGAGTATAATCGAGGGAGGTTATACTAAAATATTTCATTTCATTTCCTTTTCAAAGCTGTATTATATCACAGTTTCCTACAAATTCGTAAAATGCGACGAAAAAAAAAACAAACTTGAACGCAAAATGCGACGTATTTATATTTATAATTTCTTACCAAACTAAGCTATTTTTGCAACAAGAAACAGTACATAATTGTTTCCTCTATGTTAAAACAGTTTTCTCTTCATGTATATCATTACAGTTCAGTTATAAATACTCGCTTGAAAACTCAACATTTTCCTTTAGGTACCTCTTACATCCGAGAAGTAAATCCTATTAAATACGTAGCATACACCAAATTTCTGGTCACTGGCAACAGAAAATGTAATCTTTCAGTTTTACGTCACACAGTTATGACGGTTAAGTGAAAGGAGACGGTAGTAATAAGAAATGAATCTAATGGTAGAATGAATAAAGTGAGAGAAAACCTAAAAAAAAAAAACGAGAAAACCCACGTACACGGTGTTTGTCCACCATACTGTCCACTTAACACGAGCTGGGATCGAACCAGAGACCCGACGCACTAGTGGTCAAGCTCTACCACGGAGACACTCCGTTTCCTGGCACTAACAATAGAGTTGATGCCGAAGATGCCTTATGCACTTTAATATTATATTGAAATCAAGTGCCTTAATTAGCTTTCGAGGTGCAAGATTCCAGCTTATTTTTCGGACAATAAGAAAAACATGAGACTCAGTAGTACTTTTTCTGTTTTTTTACATTTTCGTGATTGTTCCATGCTTTGGTATAGAGTTCATAAGTGACATACGCAGTTATTTCATAGCATTAGACTAGAAAATCTATTGGCTAAACCCATTTATTTTTCATTGAGAATGAAAAATGAGAAACAGTCTAAAGTTTAGAACTTAACAGAGAATGAGAAAATGAACTGGGTCAGAGTTTTGCAACATCAGTTTGGATATGAGCATTATGTTTTTCAAAATTTAGTTATTTTGATTTTGTCATAAGAATCAAAGTTCACTTCCAAGACTGCATACTTTCAAATCTCCGTTTCTTGACGGTATTTCAAAATTTAGGGCATAATAGAAAACCAATGAACGTGCTGAAAACCAATCACCACCTTACACACTCTACAGGATGGCAAAGTTAGTACACAGACACACACACATACGCGCGCGCGTATATACAGTATATACCTTTTGGGTCCTGGTCTGGAGATGCGGATAGCAACAATATTAGATAAAGTAAACCATAGAGTAGATCTACCAATCCATCGACCAGTTACATCGATTCTTTCCAGATGAGAGTTAAAGTCGATACGCGTTGGCACTAACACCATTTATTGACATAACAGTCGATGTAATAGCTTGGCGAGTTCGTAGAGCATTGCTAAAGGTTCCAAGTTAATCTACGACGTTGCCACATAATGAAATATTTGATTTCCCGTAGCGCCTGAAGAAAATCCCAAAAGGTGTACAGTCAGCGACAGTAGAAACTGGAGGTTGGATACATAAGAAATGATAGCTTTTTCCAGTAGCAGAATAGTTTCACTCGATGTCTGATAGTTGGACAACCAACATGACAGCAAATACGTGCCCGAAAACATAACATGCCAGGATATTCCTCCATTTGGAGGAAAAAGTATTACTATCTGAGAGCATCACTTAGAGAAACAACCACGAGATAAATCTGCAGAAAATCCATTCACTTTAAGATCAAAGAGATAGGAATTAATGCAAAGGAAACGAAAAGAATAATACGCATCATGCAGAGACCGAAAAAGTATGGAAAGCTAAACAAAATGAGAAAAGAAGGAAAGAGCAAAAGACATGGGAATAAATTAAATTTTAACACTTAAGGATAAACAGTGTCCGTTTTTCCTCCTGCCCGCTGTATCCGTCCTGGTTTTTCTCCCTTCATAGGATAAATCTCATTCAGCATCACACGCGAACATCATTTATAGTGTTTTAATTCCTTGAAAAAAAGTTAACTCCATCCAGGCCGGGACTCGAACCCCGGACCCTTAGAACGACAGTCAGACGCTGTAACCACTTACCTACACACGCTATGTCAACTGTGGGCGTTTATAAACCAGCCATTACCCGCGCTGTTATCAAACGTCTTAAATCAGCCTACTTAATCTCTTAATCTATACTCTTACTTACTGTTGTCTATATATATATATATATATATATATATATATATATATAGAGAGAGAGAGAGAGAGAGAGAGAGAGAGAGAAAGAGAGAGAGGTATATAAAAATCGGATTAATGGGGGTTAAAAGAATGATTTCGTAACCTCGAAATGGGTCTTCAAGACGGTGATCGCACCACTACTGACATCTGGTAGCCGTGTTAGGTAACACACACATTAGAAATAATGTTTCGAAACCATTACTTGCACGTTGAGCCGTGGATAAGTCGGTAAGGTGTCTGCTTGTTGAGTAGGCAACTCGAGTTCGAGTCTCGAATACACCAATTACTTTTTCCTTCAAAATACATTTCTATATTTTTATATATGTTATTAATAATTGCTTTCTTGCATTTTTTGTAAATTACCTTAAATTAGTGAAGGTTCAGTAAAATCATGAAGGTTAAAATACATATATATGATTGTTTTATCCGTATGTACAGTCCAGAGATGGAGCGGGTCGGGGGGCCACGGGTCAACAGAACGTGACCCACTGCAACCCCCCACCCACCAGGACCCACTCTGTCTTAACAACGTATTACGACCCACAGACTCATTCTGCTCAGTGCATTGTAGACAGCTTCTGAACACTGGTGAATTTGTCTACTTTCAAGGCATCCTTTTTCTTTTCATTTGTTTCTATTGACAAAAGAACTTCCAAATTCACGCTATTCGGCTCCTTGCCAGGGGTCACCGCGGGGGAGGGGGGGGGCGAAATATCGAAACATATAAAAGTAATCTAAAATGACCAATATTAGTGTCAAATACATAGTTTTCGCGGTCGCTGAAATCAATGGTGACACTTCCATTAGCAATGAATTGCAAATTTAATAACAAATGTATGCGGACCGGGACTCAGCGGCAATGGGGGGGGGGGGGAAGAAATACCGAGACATGTAAAAAATAGCCCAAAATGTCCGATATTAGTGACAATTCCATAGTTTTTGCGCTCGCTGAAATCAATGGTGACACTTCCATTAGCGATGACTTGCAAATTCAGCTACTATTGTATGCGGGCCGCGGGTCAGCGGGTAGGGGATACCGAGACATGTTAAAATAGCCCAAAATGACCGATATTAGTGTCAAATTCAAAATATTCGCGGCCACTAAGATCAATGGTGACAATTTTATTAGCGATGAGTTGCAAATTTAGCTACCATTGTATGCGGACCGAGGGTCACATGTGGGGGGGGGGTTACCAAGATGTAAAAATAATCCAAAATGACAGATATGAGTATCAAATCCATAGTTGTCGCGGTCGCTGAGATCAATGGTGACACATTCATTAGCGATGAGTTGCAAATTCAGGTGAAATTGTATGCGGGCCCGGGTCACATGTGGGGGAGGTTACCGAGACATGTAACAATTATCTAAAATGACCGATATAACTGTCAAATCCATAGCTTTCGTGGTCGCTGAGCTCAATGGTGAAACTCTGAGCGCATTCAGCCAATTCGGCTAAGGGCCGGAAGTCACTGGGGGGCGACACCGAGACACGTAAAAGTAATCCAAAATGACCGATATTAGTGTGAAATCCATAGTTTCACGGTCGCTGAAATCAATGGTGACATTTCCATTAGCGATTACTCAAAATCAGCTATCATTATATGCGGTCCGGAGTCACCGGGGGATACCGAAACATGTAAAAATAATCCAAAATGACCTATATTAGTGTCAAATCCTTAGTTTTCACGGTCGCTGAGATGAATGCTGATTCTTCCAGAGGCGTTGACTTCTTAATACAACTCTCATCAGCTGGGGACCAGAGACGTTCTTTTTAAATTTCAAACAGGGGTGTCTCAGGGCGCGTTTACAGTGATATGTAAAAGTAGTAGAAAATTACCGATATTTTATCGTTTCGTTGTTCAGTATGTTTACATAGATATTTTATCTGACCCTTGCGAAAAGTGGGTATTTCAGCTAGTTATTAATAAATGCAAGATATAAATTATTAATAATATACAGGGATAAAATTTTTAAAGCTGACGCCCAAAAGGCAAGAAGAAGTGAACCGAAGTGATTGAAATTGTGAACAGAGATTGCAGACGTAAAATGAGGGTACGGGTTTCGTATTTTCATAAAGAAAAACGGTTGGGTGGTGCACGGACCCCTCCAAACCTTTGACCACGAAATATGAAAAGTGTTAGTAACACTAGGTCAAATGTGTAAAGAACATGAAGAATTGCAGGGAAACTTTACGTGTTGACAATACGCAAGAAATAAATGAATACTGGTTTTTATTTTCTGCGTCTAAACGGTTTTAGAGGGCGAAACTATCACCGAAAATTTTGAAAGTTTACGCCCGAAAGGCAAGAAGAAGTGAACCGAAGTGAATGAAATTATGCACAGATATTTTACACACAAAATAAGGGAATACGAATTTCGTATTTTCCTGGAAAAAAAGATGGTTGGGTGGGGCACGGAGTCCTCCAAACATTTGATCACGAAAACATTGTAAGCGTTAAAGGTGCCTCCCGAAATATTACAAAATACAATATATACTATTTGTGCTTACTGTTGATCTTCCAAATTTGAAAAATCAGATGGATACACTTGTGAAACACGAAAGGTCTTATTTTACATATCCAATATCTACACACAATTTCTTTCGCTTCTGTCCACTCCTTCCGCCACCAGACGCCTCGGTCCACCCATTTTTTTTTCTTTGCAGGAAAATACGAAACACGTATTCCTTCATCTTACCTCTGCAATATTTGAGCACAGTTTCATTCACTTCGGTCCACTTGCTTTTGCCTTTTGGGCGTCAATTTTCCAAATTTTGTGTGAGGGCCTTTTCCCCTTTACCGTTTTTCCACAGAAAATAAAAAAAACGCATTAGTTTTTATTCGCATATTGTCACTACACAAAATTTCGTTGCAATTCTTCATGTTCTGTAGGCACTTCTGGCATACTATTATTAGCACTTTTGATATTTCGTGATCAAAGATTTGGAGGGGTCTGTGGCCCACCTAACCGTTTTTCCAGGAAAATACGAAACCCGTATTCCGTCATTTTATGTCTACAATATATGTGCACAATTTCATTCACTTCGGTCCACTTGTTATTACCTTTCGGGCGTCAACTCTCAAAATTTTGGGTCTGGTTTATTGCCCCCTGAAACAACTTTACCACAGAAAATAAAAATACACGTATTAGTTTATTTTATGTGTAGTATCTACCTACCAAATTTTATCAAAATCGGAGTGTTACACTTGGGAAGTGTTACTTGTAAGTCATTGTAGAATTATTTTCCTTGTTTTTCCATCAATAAGAAATTGCTTGACAAGTAAAGGGTCCAAATGGATGACTCGAGTTGCGGGATGACACTTAGTGCGACTGATAGAGGATATAGAAATATGTATATGTGCAAAGTTATAAGGGCTGAACGCCATAAGAAACGGAGGGGGGTCAAAATAGATGGGAGGAGGGCTATGCTATGTTATTGAAATACATCAAATAAACTATTGAATCATGAAAATAGTGAAAGATAGACAATGCAAACGGTGATAGTTTCTCATATTGACAGAAGAAAAATGGTCAGAGTAGATCGCGAACCTCTGGCGGCACCTTCAAATCCGCCATTTTGAAATCTGTGATAATTTTGGAAATGGAAAGGTAGTGATGTGATATATCAGTTAGGGCCAGCATGTTCTCAAAAGTCAATTATGAACTTTAGTGATCGGTATCTGTACTTAGTTGTTAGATTTAGGATAATCATCATAGTTATTTACGAAAATCTAGGAGACTGATACTCGTATGTTGAAAGTTTGGACTATCACGAAAACACATGTAAGTTGAACATGTCTAAAGCCAAGAAAACTAACCTCGAAATTTGATATCCAAGTTGTATATTATTATATTTCACTGTCGAATATCAAATTTCAGTGTTAGTTTTCTTGGTTTATAGATATGAGTAATTTTTTGTCCATAATACGACTAATAATGCTAAAAGACTCACAAATCAAATTTAGTTCTTACCTTTAGCATTTCTTACAATCAACGTTCAATTGTAGTTCTTGGCCTTTCAAAATTATGAGCCTCATAGACTCCTTCTTTCTTACAAATATTAGTATAAATAATATAACCTATTGAAAAATTATCTTAACGGTAACCCACCCACAAACTGTAAGCAACCCCTGTAAAATGAAATGAAGTATTTCATTTTAACGAACCACGATTATGCTCTTTAGTCTAAGGGAGACAATGATTAAGGCAAGTGAATGTTGATGGAAGATATGATGGAATGAGAATGTGGAAGGAAATTAAAGTATCCCAAGAAAACCCACACATGATACGATGGTGTCCACCACAAAGTTTCTTGGCTGAGGATCGAACCAGAGGCCCCACGTACCAGAAACAAGTGTTTACCACTGCTTCACCGTGTCCTCCCCAATCCCTAAGAGACGCGGGCATCCAGTTAAGAATAACTGACATAAAAAAACGTACTTACCATTTTCTCACAAAGGAAACTCCACGAATCCCACATTCTGACCGTTTGTACTTCTAGTATGTTGGTTTATCACAAACATTATTTAGCATATCGATACATCTGTCAGAATAATAGTGTTTCCTCCAAAGTAGGAGCAGGTAACTTAGTGATAGAGCGCTTACTTCTGGTGCGGGATGGGCCTCGTTCGATCCCAGACTTAAAGTTTGTAGTGGATACCATCGTACCCGTGAGATTTCTCGGAATTATCCTGTTTTCTCCTACATTCTCATTTCACGAATTATTTCCCAAAAATTAGCTTCCATCCATTACCTCTCTTTATTATTGGATCGGATTTCAGTTTAGCATCCCTTGGGTAGCAAAATTACATGAAATATGGAGCTACGGATTAACGTGAGATCCGAAATGCTTGCGCTCCCGTCGCGAATCGGAGCCGGGTCTCCTTTGCGAAAGTCGCAGACGCTACCCAATATCCATGCGTGATCTCTCTGTCTTCATTAGCATAGAAGGCATAACATTTAAACTTTATGGACTTCATATAATTTCAGTTCTTCCTTGATAGCCAATTCTATACTGAGACATAGTAGATCAATCAAATGTGTCCATCTTCCCTTTTTTATAATTTTAATGATGTTCTTGTAACTTTGACCGTGTTCTAAGATTCCTGTTAGTTGAATATCGTATTTAATTGTAGTTAACTTGCCTCGGTCAACGTTTCATAAAATATCCCCATAATTCTTCAATTTCTTTGAGATGACCATTGTGCTGCTCCTGTACCATATCCAGTTGTGCATTGATGGAAGCCATGGCTAAAAATAATATACATTTCCTTTCCCCCGACTTCGATCCGACATTTTGTTCTCGAGTTATCGCTGTTTTCGGCATTTTTGCGACTGGTTTTTGGCTGGTCATAGCGCCAAAAGGAAGCATTTGTGCACCCAGGTTGTCTTATCATGGTGTCAGGAATCAGCTCCCAAACGTTGTCAGTGTAGTTTTGAAACACGCTCTATATTTTCATCCTGTTTCTGATTAGCTTCTCTTTGCCAATCAATTTCCAGTATTCCCAAAACAAACCAAAAGTGAACTAAATTCACTAAATTGCCTACCCCCTATGCTTTCTTCTTGTATAGTACTTATTATATATTTATATTGTAGTTGACAGAGATTGCCAATATTGATTGATATATCTGGTTAAAATGCTAGTAGAGGAATTCCCTCTTCAGTACAGAAATTCCCTCCTTGCATCCTACCGCAATTTTAGGCGAGATGGGATTAAGTAAGATGGGAATTCCCATCTCGCCTAACATGATAGACATTCTTATCTTGGAGATATAAGTGGCTGATAAATCGTTAGGCTAAGTGGGATTAGGCTAGATGGGATGGAATCATCTGAAAATGTAGGGGGACGGTAGGTAGCGGCATGACGTCACGCCGTATCCCATGCCTATCTGTGTCCATTGTAAATGCTTAGGAAGTGGGGGGTCGCCATACCCAGTTTTTTGGGGGTGGGGATAGGGTCCCCCGCGTTCCCACGCACTTTTACCTCTGCTGCTAAGTATTAATTGCTGTGAGGACTAACGAAAAATATTATGTGATAATAATAATAATAATAATAATAATAATAATAATAATAATAATAATAATAATAATAATAATAAGGATCTGAATGATACAGATATTTTTTCAACTTTTATTACAATTGCTGTGGGTTCCCATGAATCTGGTTATATTGTTTTTGTAAGGAATAAAGAGGCTTCAAACAATATGATTTGTATAAAAGAAAAAAAACTAACCACTTATCACTGACAAGTGACCTTGTGTCTGTTTTTTTAACACAATGTTACGAGGCACAGAAGCCACCACGCCTGCGGTGTGCTTGCTTTTTTGCCTCAGGCAGACAGTACTACAATTCTGTCAATTTATGTGTAGCTATCAGTCAACCACACAGGTTCTTTGCAACGCTGAATTTTACAAGAAAGGATTTGTCCATCGGATAGGAAGCGAACGAAGCCCATCGTACGTTGTAATCCCTTCCCCTCTTTTGCACAGTGTGTGAAATTTAACTTGTATACTGTAGTGTTACAGAAAAGAGAACGCTATTTCTTTTTAATGACATTATCGAATAAGATTGACCACTATTACAATATATTCAAGATGAAAAATATTCATTTAACAGTCGTCGTACTTAGTTGTCTGCACTGAAATTCCCATAATGTGCTTTCTTTTTCTCTAATATGAGCTCCGAGCTTCTTCGTGGCTAAGTGGTTAGCGTACGCGCCTTTGGCGTGAGAGACCCGGGTTCGATTCCGGTGAGAGCTCATGTAGTTCGGATTTCACGATTAATCAGTAGGTCCCGTCTCATATAGCCTCGCTGCTGAAAGGGACGACAAACTCAACTCAACTCATATTCAGCACCATAGGAGATATAACTCGGAGGGGAATTTTGTCCCTGGAAAACCTCCCAAAATCATCAACGGTACGAAATATGTCTGCAATGCAAGATGTCAATCATTTCCAACTCTATGCTCTGTGACCTAGTTTGCTTTTCATGTTTTCAGTAAACTAGACAGACAAAAGGAAGAATAGAGGCTTTCTTCCAGAAAATTGTGTTCGAGGGTGGGGGAACACACAGGCCCGTATCCATGGGGAGTCTAGGGGGAAGGGCTCACCCTAAATTTTTACATAAGAATGATTTATGAGCATTAAAGTAGTCAGCCATTAAGATTTTTTCTTTTTGTTTTAGGATGATACTAGATTCGACTCCTGGTGTACGCTCAACTTTCAGTCCTGTGTCATTTGCATGTCTCGTTTCATACAGATTCGTTGAAAAACCTCTAAACATGTGCTATGACTAGTATGCGAACTAGTTTTTTTTAAGCAAAAAAGAGATATTTCTTGCTTTAGACTCTGCCCTGTAATCCAGTTTTTCTGGAGGCGAGATAGTATGGTTGGGAACGGCCAATTAGATTCAAGTTCCGAACCCACATTAAAAAGACCTTCCTTTATAACTTTGGTGTTGTATAAGGACGAAAAACAAAAATATACTGATAGCTCCAGTAATAGATATTATGGGAAAGAGATTAAAAAAATAGGTGGTTTTGAAATAGAGAAAGGATAATCCCTGAGCTTTATTAGTATTACTAGCATATGTTATCCGCTTTGCTAAGTTGAAATGAAAATTTACCCGTGAAATATGCTGTTTTCGTTTTTAATGGCATCGATTTAAACAGCATCGGAAAGATCATTGATCATCTCGGCGACCCTAAAAATCATGGATTCGACACCAATAATGGTCATTTTCGGTCATTTATATGTATATTTCCTCCTCCCCCATGTTGTGGGCCATGGCACACGTTGCCCCCATCTGAAAATATCTAGATTCGACACTACTAATATATATATAATTAAGAAACAATATGTTTGTGACTCTAAATCTCCCGAACCGCCCCACCGATCTTGATCAAATTTGTAACATGGATGAGTTTTACGGCTGGGCTGGTTAAAGGCTATTCACTTTGAAGGTAGAACTTAGGGGGAGGGGGTGTAAAAATAAATAAAACTTAACTCCTGAACCACTCTACCGATCTTGATTAAATTTTCAACATAGATGAGGCTCAGGCCTGGGATCGTTTTTGTAATTTTAATTTAACGGAGCAACGAGGGGGGCGGAGAAGGAGGGGAGATATATAAAAATCAATTTATATAAGACTGAAAGTGACTATTTTTGTAACTTAATAACACTTGAACTATATCTTGAATATCCGACCGATCGCAATCAAATTTTCAAGATATATGAGGTTTGGATCTGGAAACATTTTTGTAATTTCACTTTAACGGTACATCCTAGGGAGTGGGGAGGAGGACATATAAATAGAAATTAATAAAACCTAATAACTTTTGAACCACCCAACCAATTTCCATCTAATTTTCAACAAATATGAGGGTCGGGCCTAGGGTGTTTTTTTTTATCGTTTCACTTTGACGAGCCAATGTAGGGGTGGGGGTGGGGGAGATATATGTAAAAAAAAAATATGACTGCCTTTGTGACTTCATCACTCTTGAACCACCCGACCGATCTAAATCAAATTTTCAACATACATGAGTGTAGGGGCACGGATTACTTTAGGCTGTTCACTTTGATAAAGCAACGTAGGGGAGGGCGAGAGAAAGAGAAATTTTAAAATGATCAAAAATGACCGATATTAGTGTTGAATCCATAGTTTTCGGGCCCGATGAGACAAACAGTGACACTTCTGATGCTGTTTCAATCCAAGTTCAGCCCTAATAGTTGGGGAGGAAGGTACAATGGAGGAGAGGGGTATAAACATTTAAAAATGATCAAAACTGAGTAATATTAGTGTCGAGTCAATAATTTTAGGAGTAGCTGAGATTAACAGTGACAATTCTGATTGTGTGTGCCACAGCACGGGGGAGGGGAAGCTGTATATAATAATAATCAAAAATGACCAATATTAGTGCCTAATCCATAGTTTTCGGGATCATTCTGATGAACTGTGACATTTTCGATCCGGTTTAAATGCAAAATCAGTTCCGCCACTTGCAGGAAGGGGAGAAAGTGATATATAAAATGATCGATAATGGCCACTATCAGTGTCAATTTTATAGTTTTCTGGGTCGCTTAGATGAACAGTGGTACTTTCGATCCCGTTTAAATTCAAATTCAACCCCACAACTTGGGGGAGAGGGAGGAAGAGATATTTAAAAATAATGAAAAATGACCGATAATTAGTGCTGAATCCACATTTGTGGGGGGTCGCTGAAATGAACAGTGACACTTTCGATGCCTTGGCCCGCAACATGGGGGAGGAGGAAATATACATATAAATGACCGAAAATGACCATTATTGGTGTCGAATCCATGATTTTTAGGGTCGCCGAGATGATCAATGATCTTTCCGATGCTGTTTAAATCGATGCCATTAAAAACGAAAACAGCATATTTCACGGGTACTAAACACATGAAATACGGAGTTGTGCTTTTAAATTTTCATTTCAACTTAGCAAAGCGGGTAATATATGCTAGTAATACTAATAAAGCTCAGGATTGTCCTTTCTCTATTTCAAAACCACCTATTTTTTTAAATCTCTTTCCCATAATATCTATTACTGGAGCTATCAGTATATTTTTGTTTTTCGTCCTTATACAACACCAAGGTTATAAAGGAAGGTCTTTTTAATGTGAGTTCGGAACTTGAATCTAATTGGCCGTTCCCAACCATACTATCTCGCCTCCAGAAAAACTGGATTACAGGGCAGAGTCTAAAGCAAGAAATTTCTCTTTTTTGCTTAAAAAAATAAAAAATAAAACTTTAGTTCGCATACTAGTCATAGCACATGTTTAGAGGTTTTTCAACGAATCTGTATGAAACGAGACATGCAAATGACACAGGACTGAAAGTTGAGCTTACACCAGGAGTCGAATCTAGTATCATCCTAAAACAAAAAGAAAAAATCTTAATGGCTGACTACTTTAATGCTCATAAATCATTCTTATGTAAAAATTTAGGGTGAGCCCTTCCCCCTAGACTCCCCATGGATTTTGGGAGGTTTTCCAGGGACAAAATTCCCCTCGGAGTTATATCTCCTATGGTGCTGAATATGAGTTGAGTTGATTTTGTCGTCCCTTTCAGCAGCGAGGCTATATGAGACGGGACCTACTGATTAATCGTGAAATCCGAACTACATGAGCTCTCACCGGAATCGAACCCGGGTCTCTCACGTCAAAGGAGCGTACGCTAACCACTTAGCCACGAAGAAGCTCGGAGCTCATATTAGAAAAAAAGAAAGCACATTATGGGAATTTCAGTGCAGACAACTAAGTACGACGACTGTTAAATGAATATTTTTCATCTTGAATATATTGTAATAGTGGTCAATCTTATTCGATAATGTCATTAAAAAAATAGCATTCTCTTTTCTGTAACTTACTACAGTATACAAGTTAAATTTCACACACTGTGCAAAAGAGGGGAAGGGATTACAACGTACGATGGGCTTCGCTTCCTACCCGATGAACAAAACCTTTCTTGTAAAATTCAGCGTTGCAAAGAGCCTGTGTGACTGACTGATAGCTACACATAAATTGACAGAATGAAAGTCTTAAGTTTAGTCCTGAAGCTGCCTAAAGCAAAAAAGCAAGCACACCGCAGGCGTGGTGGCTTCTGTGCCTCGTAACATTGTGTTTTAAAAAAAACAGAAAAGGTTTGGATTATTTTTACATGTTTCGGTATCCCCCGGTGACTCCGGACCGCATATAATGATAGCTGATTTTGAATAATCGCTAATGGAAATGTCATCATTGATTTCAGCGACCGTAAAAACTATGGATTTCACACTAATATCGGTCATTTTGGATTATTTTTACGTGTCTCGGTGTCGCCCCCCAGTGACTTCCGGCCCTTAGCCGAATTGGGTGAATGCGCTCAGAGTTTCACTATTGAGCTCAGCGACCACGAAAGCTATGGATTTGACAGTTATATCGGTCATTTTAGATAATTGTTACATGTCTCGGTAACCTCCCCCACATGTGACCCGGGCCCGCATACAATTTCACCTGAATTTGCTACTCATCGCTAATGAATGTGTCACCATTGATCTCAGCGACCGCGACAACTATGGATTTGATACTCATATCTGTCATTTTGGATTATTTTTACATCTTGGTAACCCCCCCCCCCCCACATGTGACCCTCGGTCCGCATAAATGGTAGCTAAATTTGTAACTCATCGCTAATAAAATTGTCACCATTGATCTTAGTGGCCGCGAATATTTTGAATTTGACACTAATATCGGTCATTTTGGGCTATTTTAACATGTCTCGGTATCCCCTACCCGCTGACCCGCGGCCCGCATACAATAGTAGCTGAATTTGCAAGTCATCGCTAATGGAAGTGTCACCATTGATTTCAGCGAGCGCAAAAACTATGGAATTGTCACTAATATCGGACATTTTGGGCTATTTTTTACATGTCTCGGTATTTCTCCCCCCCCCCCCATTGCCGCTGAGTCCCGGTCCGCATACATTTGTTATTAAATTTGCAATTCATTGCTAATGGAAGTGTCACCATTGATTTCAGCGACCGCGAAAACTATGTATTTGACACTAATATTGGTCATTTTGGATTACTTTTATATGTTTCGATATTTCGCCCCCCCCCCTCCCCCGCGGTGACCCCTGGCAAGGAGCCGAATAGCGTGAATTTTGAAGTTTATTGCGAGAGGAGCTTCATTATTGATTTCAGCGACCGCGAGAACTATGAATTCGACACTAATATCGGAAATTTTCTGCTACTTTTACATGTCCCGATAAACGCTCCCCTGAGACCCCCTGATTCGAATTTTGAGAAAAACGTTTAACTCTGATCTGGAGCGTGGATCAAGGTATTTGTAACTAAAATTTGGTAACTCTCGGTCTATTTGTCTGGTTCCCAAGCCGGTTCCGGTAAAAGCCCCACTGAGACCCCTCTGGTTCGAAATTTGAAAAGAAAACGGCTTCGTCTTGATCTGAGGCCTAGGTCAAGGTACCCCTGACCAAAATTTGGTAACTCTCGGTCCACTCGTCTGGTTCCCAGGCCGCACACAGACAGACAGACAAACACACAAACAAACTTGTTATTTTATTTATTTATAAAACAAACTCTTTATTTTATTTAGATAAAGAATTAATATACTGAATATCAGCTCTCCAACTTGAACGGCTTGTGAGATACTAAAATTTTCGCAAAAATTCGGACCCTCTGAGAATATGTAATATAATGAAACCATACATGTATGATAACTTCCTAGTTGAGATTGAGGCCTAAGTATATACCAAAAATCATTTCATTTGACTTTGCAATTTGGATATGATGATCATGCAGACATAGTTACATTCAATTTTTTATATAATAATTCATATATTACACATGATTCAAACATTTTTCCCAGTAGTTAGCTCCTCTAAGAAATCACAGGCTGCGTCTCAAATAAGTTCTATTGCTATTATTACAGTTGCAAATATCAATATTTAAAATTGCCTGAAGTTCTTTTGTCAATAGAAACAAATGAAAAGAAAAAGGATGCCTTGAAAGTAGACAAATTCACCAGTGTTCAGAAGCTGTCTACAATGCACTGAGCAGAATGAGTCTGTGGGTCGTAATACGTTGTTAAGACAGAGTGGGTCTTGGTGGGTGGGGGGTTGCAGTGAGTCACGTTCTGTTGACCCGTGGCCCCCCGACCCGCTCCATCTCTGGACTGTACATACGGATAAAACAATCATATATATGTATTTTAACCTTCATGATTTTACTGAACCTTCACTAATTTAAGGTAATTTACAAAAAATGCAAGAAAGCAATTACTAATAACATATATAAAAATATAGAAATGTATTTTGAAGGAAAAAGTAATTGGTGTATTCGAGACTCGAACTCGAGTTGCCTACTCAACAAGCAGACACCTTACCGACTTATCCACGGCTCAACGTGCAAGTAATGGTTTCGAAACATTATTTCTAATGTGTGTGTTACCTAACACGGCTACCAGATGTCAGTAGTGGTGCGATCACCGTCTTGAAGACCCATTTCGAGGTTACGAAATCATTCTTTTAACCCCCATTAATCCGATTTTTATATACCTCTCTCTCTTTCTCTCTCTCTCTCTCTCTCTCTCTCTCTCTATATATATATATATATATATATATATATATATATATATATATATATATATATATATATATATATAGACAACAGTAAGTAAGAGTATAGATTAAGAGATTAAGTAGGCTGATTTAAGACGTTTGATAACAGCGCGGGTAATGGCTGGTTTATAAACGCCCACAGTTGACATAGCGTGTGTAGGTAAGTGGTTACAGCGTCTGACTGTCGTTCTAAGGGTCTCGGCCTGGATGGAGTTAACTTTTTTTCAAGGAATTAAAACACTATAAATGATGTTCGTGTGTGGTGCTGAATGAGATTTATCCTATGAAGGGAGAAAAACCAGGACGGATACAGCGGGCAGAAGGAAAAACGGACACTGTTTATCCTTAAGTGTTAAAATTTAATTTATTCCCATGTCTTTTGCTCTTTCCTTCTTTTCTCATTTTGTTTAGCTTTCCATACTTTTTCGGTCTCTGCATGATGCGTATTATTCTTTTCGTTTCCTTTGCATTAATTCCTATCTCTTTGATCTTAAAGTGAATGGATTTTCTGCAGATTTATCTCGTGGTTGTTTCTCTAAGTGATGCTCTCAGATAGTAATACTTTTTCCTCCAAATGGAGGAATATCCTGGCATGTTATGTTTTCGGGCACGTATTTGCTGTCATGTTGGTTGTCCAACTATCAGACATCGAGTGAAACTATTCTGCTACTGGAAAAAGCTATCATTTCTTATGTATCCAACCTCCAGTTTCTACTGTCGCTGACTGTACCATTATATAATATTTTCGTTTTGAGTTGCAGAATAGAACGCCACCCGATTGATGGTGAGTGCGGCATATGAGACAAGGGTACTACTCGTTTGTCACTTCGTTCCTCATGGCATTACAGTTACATCAGCTTACTACAAAGATTTCCTGCTGCGATGTATATGTCATTATGTTAGGAAGAAGCGTCCAGATATATTGCAAAATGAAATCATACTGCTGCACGATAATTCAAAGCCACATAAAGCAGCTTGTGTACGGAACCTACTCTGCCGATGGGGATGGGAAGAATTCGATCATCCAGCGCATTCACCGGATTTGTCACCATGTGATTTTGACCTCATTCTCAAGGTGAAGAAACTACTGCGTGGTAAATGATATGCGACCCGCCTGGACATTGAAAATGCTGTGCGCCAACAGATCATCTACTTCACGCATGCCGGAGAGGATGGTTCTATTCTATTGATAGTATTCGGAGTCTTTCACATCGATGGCAGCGTTAATGCATATATTGTGGACAGCGCATGATATTATTTTGAGGGTTCATCATAACGAAACGAGTTTTTGTAACATATGCATTAATACATGTCTATGCCACACGTTTGCTTGGGCTTTCTTTTATTATTCCTACCAACAAAATATCCTTTGTGGTAGGGATGGGCACGAGCCGAGTCAAAGGCAATTTTCTCGAATTAAGTTCCGAGCCGAGTTCAACTCGTTTCGAAATCATGGTCTGATTTGACTGGAAAGCTAAAGCCATGAGAAGTGTAAGCAGTGATATGGAACACTTTTAGCGTCGCTCACGAGAGGGGACATCGCTCGCATGTCATCTCGTCTTGATAACGAGACAGCCTCAAATGTCATGAGCACCAATATAAGTATGCACTGTACTCCTTATCATCACGGCTGAGACCTGCACGCTCAATTTTTTTAGTCCAAACAGAAACCCATCCCGAATAATGATGTCAACCTGCTCGGCTCGATCCGGCTCGGTTGGGTTAGCCATCGACTTGGCTTAAGACGACCCAGTTCGAATGAATAACCAACACGGTTCAACTGAGCCAATGGCTTGGTTGAAACGAGTCCATCGGCTCGGTTCGACTCGGCTCAACTGATCCCATGGCTCGGTTTGGTTTGGCTCGAGCCAGTTCAGTTGGGATGAGCCATCAGCTTGAGTTGGCTAGGTTGGGATGAGTCATCGGCTCGATTCGGATTAACTAAGCCGAGGGCTCGAGCCGGCTAGGTTGAATGAGCTGTTGGCTCGGCTCACTTCTCGACTCGGCTCGATAGTGAATGAGCTGTGAGCCGAGCCGCTCGAGCCGTTGACAACCCTAAACCTGGATCGTGCAGTTTTGAATATGCTTGGCCGACGCCCTACAACTTCTGACAATTTTGGCTAGAGTCCAAATACTTGCTCCGGAACTCAAATTTAGAATTTTGTAAATTATATCCTTGCCTTCTAGACTTCACGACTATCGAGGTTGGCAGACAACTAGTTTTAAGTATTCAGATACAAACCGCCTATCTTTCATGTTTATACGCGGTGTTATAATAATAATAATAATAATAATAATAATAATAATAATAATAATAATAATAATAATAATAAATTGTTGTAGTAGTAGTGTCATTTATAATAACTATATTGTCTTGTATGTACATTTGAAGAGATTGTGTGAAACTACACATAGGATTTGGCCCGATTTAGCTGGACTCGACTTGAAACTCGACCCAAATTCGAGTCAAATTTCGAGTCGAGTTGGAGAAAATTTCTCGAGTCGAGCTCAAAGATGTCTACTTGGAGTCTAGTCGAGTTTCAATTAAAACTCCCTCGAACTCGCTCGTGCCTATATTATGGATATAATTTCAATTGTTTATAAGACATTTTTAATACATCCTTTGATTGTCTAAATAATACTAGGTTGCATTGACTTACTTCTCAACCCTCATCGGGAATTAACTCCCTATTGAAAATTGTTTATAAACTTTTTAATACTTAGCCAATTTCATGAAACAAAAAGCATTTCATATCTTACAATGATAAAATTTATTACATGATATCTCATTTGTGTCATTACAGGTATTAGTAGCGGAACATTTGTTCAGCCCAACGTCTAACCTTGCGTGAGCGGGCTCAGTTAACATTCCGGTGCGAACACGGTAGGTTCGTGTTACTGTACAAGTGCAGAGATAGTAGCGAAGTGTGAAAACACCCCGTGCTTCGGTAGATGCAAAGGCCGTAAGGAATTCCCTTTTAAAGCTAATGGATAAAAGATCTGTAGCAGATTTTAGGACACACGGTCGCCTCTCAACATCCAGGACGAAGGAAAATGTGGAAGTGGTTCGAGAAATGTCTACTCGAAGTCCTTGAAATATATCGGGTGTTGCAAAATAAGTGTTACAACTCTTGGGAGGTGACTTCTGCCACTGAGACAAGGAAAAAAGTTCTCTTCAACTTTCCGATAGCTTTCATAGTTTCAGATCTACAAGGTGCCGAAAGCGTGGGAAAATGACTTTCGGACGCCAATAGTTCGGAAACTATCCAACATAAAGAGGGCGGGTAAAAAAATCACTGAAGAAGTCATACCTGCTTTATTGAATTTTGCATGTTTCACAATCCTGCCGTGCACGCGCAAGGGATTCCCCAAAGGAACGTAGGGAGTCCCGGATAATCTGCCAAATGAAACTTGGTCTAAATGGATATGAATTGATAGGCTTTCTACCAGGTAACAATAATTAGTTTGTCTTAAGTCGATATCTGGAACAAATACAAAATGGCGGACACCTTCATGCCCGTTGTGTGTGGTTGCATAATCGCCAGGTACGGATGCTGGCCAATAGTGACGTTCTGAGTATTAATTGTAGCGAATTTGTACTCAAATGCTCTAGAAAGACATCGGAGTGTCGCTAGAGCATAACAGATGAAGCAGGGTGATTCACATGTGTGGAAACACTTAACGAAAAATGCCCAGAAATGTACTCATACTCAGTAAACGTGAGTTCAAAGCGTCGGAAATGTAAGGATTAGCGTCAAGAACATGAAAGCCATTGCCAATTCACCAATAATATTCCCTCAAATCGATGCAATATGATACGCACGGTTGCATACCGATAAGGATGCAACAACTGAGGCCAAGATCAAATTGTGCAATGCACTCAGTAAGAAACTGGTTAAACTAAATGAATGTCACTAGTGGGATCGCATGATCGATATTGAAATGTGGCCAATGTGTGTGTTGATATCAACATGTAGCTAATGAACAAATGTCAACATGTCCCACTACTGCTGGGACATCGTCCCGCGTGCGAAAAATTGGAAAATAACTACTCGGGTCTTGAATATGAGGCCGTGGGCTCCCAGTAGGACTGGAAACTGCGACCACGCGAGCGAAAGCTAGTGCTCTAGCCCTGAGGTTCGAAGGAGCCTTACTTTCTCTGTATTCATTTCTTTGAGGAGTACCCACTTTGTTTGGCAAGCCTTCTTGTACAGCCTCCCGACGTACTTGTGTGATTTATTTTGTTACTCCTACTGCACGGTTGTAAAGAATCAGAGCTTTAAGACGTTTCTTCCTATTTCTCATGTCGTTTTATTTTCCATATGCATGGTGTTCCAGCTGTAGTGTTAAATGTGCCAAATCGGTTCATTTTCGTTGTCTTGGCATGTGCACTGTGTGTAAGATACGAATTTCTGGAGGTATTTTCCTATATTTCGAGTACGTCATATATCTCAGATGACGTGGGACATGATATAAGTTTCCTATTTTCACGCTCTATCAGAATTTGAACCATGCATTAAGAGATTTCTTTTCATATGTGTTGACTGTGGGACAATGTCCCAAACAAAGAGGGACATTGATACAATCGTGTTCTAGTTACGGTCTACCAAAAGGCGCACCAGATGTAATAGCAGAATGTACAACGTTATTTTCCTAATTTTCACACGTGAGATGGTGTCCCAGCAGTAGTGCGACATGTTGACAATTGTCCATTAGCTACATGTTGATATCAACACACACATTGGCCACATTTCAATATCGATCATGCGATCCCACTAGTGACATTCCTTTAGTTTACCCAGTTTCTTTGTGAGTCCAATTGCACAATTTGAACTTGGCCTCAGTTGTTGCATCCTTATTGGTATGCAACCGTGCGTATCATATTGCATCGGTTTGAGGGAATGTTATTGGTGAATTGGCAATGGCTTTCATGTTCTTGACGCTAATCCTTACATTTCCGACGCTTTGAACTTACGTTTACTGAGTATGAGTACATTTCTGGGCATTTTTCGTTAAGTGTTTCCACACATGTGAATCACCCTGCTTCATCTGTTATGCTTAACGACACTCCAGATGTCTTTCTAGAGCATTTGAGTACAAATTCGCTACAATTAATACTCAGAACGTCACTATTGGCCAGCATCCGTACCTGGCGATTATGCAACCACACACAACGGGCATGAAGGTGTCCGCCATTTTGTGAAACATGCAAAATTCAATAAAGCAGGTATGACTTCTTCAGTGATTTTTTTACCCGCCCTCTTTATGTTGGATAATTTCCGAACTATTGGCGTCCGAAAGTCATTTTCCCACGCTTTCGGCACCTTGTAGATCTGAAACTATGTCCGATAGCAGAAAGTTGAAGAGAACTTTTTTCCTTGTCTCAGTGGCAGAAGTCACCTCCCAAGAGTTGTAACACATATTTTGCAACACCCGATATATACAAAGACAGGAATGGGGAATAACTGAATTTTCACAAGTAGAAACCATATTGTAATGTTTACGGGTAGAGTCAATGATAGATCGAGATATATAACTTCACCAATTTTATTATAAAATTAATTCTTTTGTGTGTACAAAAGTTCTAATAACAAAGTTTCTCTATAATGACCAAGGTTTGTAGGTTATAATGTTCTGTACGGGTAACACCTTAGCTTCATACCATACTGAGAAAAAAAATTGTAGGTGGCGTAGGCCTACTTAAAAAGATAGGTTACATGGGTAATTCCTGTAGTTTTTGGACTTAACGTACAGCAGACGTACAACTGAAAACGCATGTTTTATAATACTTTCTGTGTAAGTGTTCCGTCTATACATACTTTCCGTCTCAAACAATGTAAGCGGTTAGGATCTCACATACAAATGGACGTATATAACATATAGCCGATGAAGGTAACATAAGTAAACGCGTGTGATATACGGAAAGCTGTTAGATGTTATACATCCTGCAACGGCATGATGTAACATTTAAGGGCAGTGCCTATGTAAAATACGAATAACGTATGCTCCGTACTGATTTCTATAGTAAGCAAGAGGATACCGTATATTTGTATACACGACTCCAAAAGTGCATTACCACCTGCAATTCTCCTTTTCCTGCAATAGCAGGCAACCCGAAAAGCTCGGCGGTTGGGTTGGTTGCGAATTCGAAAGGCGTTGGACTAAACCTCAAATTTGTCACAAATATATCAGTGTGGCAAACTGCAAATAAGGGAATAAAACAAATTGTTAAGAGTGACAATTTTATTATTGTGACGGAGTTGGATGACATCAAAAGTTACAAAATGACTTACTTAAGCAGTTCAAACAAGATGAATGGTAAGAAAGAGATATCAGAAGGAAGCATTTCTCTCTTTCCCCCCACCCAAAAGAAAGAAACTCATAAAAAAAAGTTACATAATATAAAATTTCATATAAAAGTCTAACAGCAAAAACAAATATTTACACGAAACGAAAAAGAGACAGACACAGAATAGGGGACACCAGTGGCGTAGCAGACTTGCGGCCCTCCCATGCAAGATAAAGAGACGGGACCCTAGTTGTAAACCCCATTGTTATAATAATAATAAAAATTATTATTATTATTATTATTATTATTATTATTAAAAAGTCGTTTCCTTTTCTAAATCTCTGACTCTGCCTAAGAGCATGAATGCATATAGCGATCATGTGTGCACCTTTTGTCAATTAGCGGTGCCAAAGGCCAAAAGGGATGGAAATCTCCAAGATCGAGAAGCAAAAAACTTTCTTGTGATAAATTCTAGTTCAAAGTTCAAAGTACTTGCTTCTGCACGTGATTTTTTGTTTCTTTTTTCAGGGAAAAAAAGTTCTGGCGCCTAAGAAATTACATCATATAATATTGCAAATTTGCAAGTGGATGTATTTACATTGCAGTGTTTGGTAATAAAGATATTATGATTAGAAAACAATCTTGCAAAAAGTAAGTTTAATTTCTTCATCCATTGCAAGTCTTCGGGAACCTTTATACCTCGCCTCCCCACTCCCCGAATATCGATATCGAAAATTTAGAATGATATATTCATGTCCATATATTTGCGATATCGAATGTTGATATATGATAATATAGATATCGATAATAGCGATATATCGACATATCACAGACCCAGATTCTGAGAAGTGATGCTTGAAATATACTGGAATCAACAATCAAATTCTAAATAAGTTTTCCATTTCCGTATCCAATGTTGAGGGGGAAGGTGTATACTTAGCTACACAGGACATATCAATTGTGTTCTTACATCAGCCATTACACCCGCTATTATCAAAGTGTTAGGTCAGCCATTGTCTGGAGCTACCCCAGTTCCATTTGAAGTTTGAATTGAAAACCTGAATTACAAAACATCCCAAGTCCACTCTTTTTCTTCGTATTTTTCGTTTTCTGTTTTTTATGTTAGCATCTATGTTTCAGGGCTATTCACTTGCATAAACGTAAGTCCAAATCAAAACTTTTTTTAAAAAATCAAAATAATTTCAGCTAAACAGAATAGCATTCCAAGTATAATTTTTTGTCTTTCTTCTAAAAACAAAAAAAGTACTCGGTGGACTTCGGATGTTCTGCAATTCAGATCTTCAATTTTATTTACGGTCTTTAACCATCTTTAACTCGCAGGCTTCTTGCTTTCATAAAAAGCATTTGTTGTATAGGTTAAAATAAAAAATGAACTAATCTATATTCTTGGGAACTTACTGTTGCACCAACACACATATATACAGAGTGTAACAAGAAAGTACGGCAAAATTTCAGGGGTGGATTCCTTATGGGTAGACAAGCAAAATCGTTCATATGACCATATGTCGGGAAATGTATCATTACAGAGTTACGGCCATTGAGCCGCCTAATGGTGGAAATAGTCATATTCTGGTCGCTCCTTAATGTGACTCAATTTATACCTCAATAACTCAGACCCCAATTAAACTAGAAATATATTTTGGTATCTATGTATTTCTAAAGGACGATGCTTTCCGTCTATATATATATATGTAGGGTGAGTCAAAAGTCTTTGGACACCTGCATAAGTTTTAAAATCGACGGGAAAAGTAAAAAGTGATGATGGGAAAAGAGGTTTGATGAGGGGCTGCAACTTTTGGAGTGTATGTCATTCATGGCCGCCATCTCGAAACCCGCCATTTTGGATTCAAGTCATATTTCTAAATGGGAAGAAGGTGTATGTCACATCAAATAACACTAGCTTGAGCTCAGCAATTTAGTGGTGTATTTTTTTCTATCTTGTACGGTTTAGAAGTTATTAATGTTCAAAAGTGAGAAATTACCTTGATACTGACCCAGTTCTCTCTGTTCCATGTGATCTAAAATACGTCTGACATGTGAACAGAAGATCGAACCTTATATCAGTGGAACCGAGCTACCGAACTATAGCAGCTGACTACAACCGACGGCACTCAGACAGAGAACCGGTATCGCACAGCACGGTGGCTCACGTGATCACCAAATTCCGAGAGACGGGCTCTGTTCAAGATAGGGTACGTAGTGGGCGACCAAAGACTGCCACCAATGAGGAAACTGCAATGGCGGTTGTTGCGTCGTCTGTGAAAAGTCCTAAACGAAGAACCCATCGTGTGTCCCTAGCATGTCCAATAAGCCAATCCTCCGTTGTCCGGATATTGCACGCCAATCAGTGGCATCCTTACAACATAAACTGAACGAAGATGACCCTAATCGCCGGTTGGAGTTCTGCATGTGGGCTACTGAACAACACGAACTGGATCCTGCGTTAGGGGCCGCGGTGGCTTAGTGGTAGAGCGTTCACCTCTGGTGCTTGAGGTCCTGGGTTCGATCCCAGCCCCCGCCAAGTGAATTTTGTGGTGGACAAACACCGTGTGCGTGGGTTTTCTCGGGGTTCTCCCGTTTCCTCCCACTTTCTTCATTCCTTCAGCCAAACCGGCATAACTGTGGGACGTAAAACAAAGATTTCATTTCATTTCATTTCATTTGGATCCTGCGTTTGTCAAGGGCATACTGTTCAGTGACGAGGCGTATTTCACTTTGAACGGGGAGGTTAATGGACATAATTGTCGATACTGGTGTGACGCAAATTCAAACTGGGTTGACCCGAGTCGAGAACATAGTCCAGCGAAGGTGGTGGTGTGGTGTGGCATATGGGACATCCGCATCATTGGGCCATTTTTCATTTACAACACCTTAACTGCACCACAGTATCTGATGCTGTTGCAGGACTTTGCGTTCCCTGCCACACTGAACGCTGACGGCATTTTCCCATCTTATTTTCAGCACGATGGAACTCCTCCACACTATAGACTTGGTGTCCGTCAAAGGTTGGATGAACAACTGCCACGGAAGTGAATTGGTCACTGTGGTCCCGTGGAGTGGCCGCCCAGATATCCTGACTTAACGCCCCTTGATTTTTATCTATGGGGACATCTTAAGCAGATAGTGTATGCTGAGACAATCCGTGATTTGAGACACCTCGAGGAACGCATCCAACAAGCCTGTGACCAAATTTCAGTAGACATCTCCGTGTGCAGTCAGAGTGGTTGCGGCGACTACAGTTGTGCATTGCACGGGATGGACAACACGTAGAACATGTGTTGTAGCATTCAGTATCAAGGTAATTTCCCACCTATGAACATTAATAACTTCTAAACTGTACTAGATAGGAAAAACAAATTACACCACTAAATTCCTGAGCTCAAGCTAGTGTTATTTGATGTGTCATACACCCCCTTCCCATTTAATAAAGTGACTTGAATCCAAAATGGCGGATTTCAAGATGGCGGCCATGAATGACATACACTTCAATAGTTGCGGCCCCTCATCAAACCTTTGTTCCCATCATCACTTTTTACTTTTCCCGTCGATTTTCAAACTGATACAGGTGTCCATGGACTTTTGACTCACCCTGTATATTTTATGTATGTGTGGGAGTACCACGGTGGGCATGGGAGGGTAATTACTTGTTTTTTGTTTGATTTTTGCATCAGCATTTGGAGATGGCATTCCTTGGGGATACACTCATAAATTGCATATCAGCGGAAAGCTTAATTTTTGCAGAACACATTGCTACTAAAATTATCTTCCTATCTTAATCAGAGTTTGATATATTGAGGTTTAAATTGAGACACATTAAGGAGCGACCAGAATGTGACTATTTCACATCATTAGTCGGCTCAAAGGCCGTAACTCTGGAACGATGCATTTCCCGACATATGGTCATCTGAACTTTTTGCTTATCTACCAATAAGGAATCCACCCATGAAGTTTTGCCGTACCTTTTAGTTACACCCTATATATACAAGATCCGTTTTGTTGATTTACGATATCACTCTTTTTTCCTCCATCAATTTACAAAACGGGTCTTGAATGAGGTGGTCGCACTAGTAATGACATCCCGTAGCGTCGTTACGTAACACACAAAGTATAAATAAAGCTTCGAAACCACAAATTGCAAGTTCTGCCGCAGATAATTCGGTAAGGTGTCTGCTTGTTGAGTGGGCAAGCCAGATTCATAACACGGCTGGTACGGTTTGCTTTTTTTCTTTCAAAATACATTTCTATATGTTTATATTTCTTCTTAATAATTACTTTCTTGCAATCTTAAATTAGTCGGGGTTAAGTAGTCAGAAGATTAAAATACATGTATGACTACTTTATCCGTGTGTGTGTACTCATATATGTTTCTTGGGGCCGCGGTGGCTCAGCTGTAGAGCGTTCAACTTTGGTGCTTGGGGTCCCGGGTTCGATCCCAGTCCCCGACAAGTGAACTTTGTGGTGGACAAACACCGTGTGCGTGGGTTTTCTCGGGGTTCTCCCACTTTGTTCATTCCACCATTTCATTCATTACTCATCATCACCGTCTCCTTTACCCTAACCGGAATAATCGTGGGACGTAAAACTCAAAGATTTCATTTGTTTCTCTCTTTCAACTAGTGTTACCACGAGACGAGACAGAAACCTTTGATAAAGGGACACAAGACGAGAGAAACTACTTGTCCCGTCTCGTCTTGAAATGCCTCGTATCGTCTCATGTCTCAAAAATGCAAAGACAGTTTTTGAAATTGTTTTAAAATTTATTAACTCGGAATAAATTATTGCCTTCGAAAGAATACCAGCGTTTATTTCAAATGAGGACTATCCTAAAAGAACAAGGAATACCTAAAGTTATTTTTTAAATGATTCTTACAAACAGCTTTCATTTCCATTTTCCAACCAATTCAAGTTTAAATATTTAGTGATACTGTTCCAGATTCAAGTAAAATGTTAAACCATTCTTTGAGATCAGTGTTTCAGAAGATTTCATTTCAAGGGCTGGTGGTTATATCTATGTATAAAAATCCTTTATAGAAATACAAGTTCTCTTAATGCCAGTTTCATCAGCAACTAACCATTGTTTCATGACTTTTCTCGTTCCGAACAAAGACAGAAACGTGTAGGCCTTTTTCTGTACTGAGTTTGAATGGATGCTGGTTTGACAATAAAAATTAGTTTATTTTTATTGTTTTATGATGTTATTCTAACCAAAGTCATTTTTGAAACCAGAAAGTCATATAGGCCTTCTTATTTTTTGAAGTGTCGCCAGAGGTTTTGAAAAAAGGATTTCAGAATAAGTGGGGAAGGCTTGCCTTTCGACTGTACCGACGATATTGACAAATATTCCTGTCGTAATAATTCATTACTGGAAACCATTGGCGCCCGAAGAAATTTTTAAGGGGGGTCATCTCCTTGATTGCTATATTACGCCTGGTATTTAATATACTTAGTTTGCTATATTACACATATATTTTCGTGAGCAATGGGGCCGGGCCTTTTCCCCCTTCCTTCGGGCGCCCGTGGTCGAAACTAAGTAGTCGTTGTTTTAATCAGTGTTTCTTCCAGACATGTTTTTGGGGTGCTGTCTCCTGGAACTCTGAGAGTGCCCCCCACGGGGAGACCAAAATAATACATCTATAATAGAATAATACCAGCAGTGCCCCCGGAATCCTAAATATACTCCCCAGGAACATTTTTTCTGAAAGAAACACTGATTGGAAGATTGTAGTCGTGTTGTGTGTTGTGCTGATAACCAAATGAAAGTGGTTAAAAGCTGTAATTTTAACCACTTTGTATAAGAACTCCTTTTTGTGGGCCTCATCCGCTCTAGTGTTGCCACGAGACGAGACATTTCTCGTGTCTCGTCTCACAAGACTAGACAGCTTGAAGTCTTCTCTCGTCTCATCTCGTGGAAACACTACTTTCGACCATGTGGGTTACTGCCCCGATCTTGGAAATGTCCTCGAAGGGATTGTGCTACGAATAACAGATTTTATTCGAACTAATTGACTGACTCCAATACAATATTGTTCCAATTTCGCCTATTCGCAATGTAATGGAATAGACAAACATACGTTTATATGATTACGTGAAGGCGGTCCCATGTTCGATTCCTGGTGGGGGCACTCGGTCGAAAAATTTAAAAGTTTTTTCAGGCCAGTCACCCTGAATGAGATTTTCCTTTTGGCGTGGGAGACCCGGGTTCGATTCCCGGCTGGAGCTCATGTGGTTCGGATTCCACGTTAATCAGTAGATCCACGTCTCATATAGCCTAGCTGCTGAAAGGGACGTTAAACTAAAATCAACTCAACAACTCAATGAGATTTTCCTTGGTTTTTCACATTCACACCAGGGAGATGCCAGGGTGATACCTTAGGTTTCAGATCACTTCCTTTCTTCCCCAATCCTTTCTTCCTTCCCTTTCCTCGGAAAGTGTGTTCGCCTAGAGACGTCATCCCTCGAACGTGACGGGCTAAATTGTCTCAGATGCCGAAAGCCCAGAAATCTAAATCCTAAATCCTAAATTTACAAGGTTACTTCTGGGGAACATTGTTCTTTCAAAATATATTTCTATATGTTGATATTTATTATTATTGATTGCTTTCTTGCATCTTTCCTACATTATTCTAGATTAGTTACCATCGGTTAGTTTAGTCAGGTTATGTATAGTTAAATACGGTTATGTATGTTTACCGTTTCTTTTCTTTTTTTTTCAAAATACATTCCTATCTGATCACATGTATTGTTAATAATTTATTTGTTGCATTTTTTAATAATTTATTTCATACATACAACAGATAAAACAACTCATACATTTTAATTACACAGCACATAGTTCTTTGACATGGAGGGAAATCTCCTTTGGTTATAGGAACATATAGTATTACCAATGGGGATTTCCCTCATCCCCCTTGTAATTCGCACACCGTCAACAGATATAGAACATTGTTGAACATTTCTCGAACCACTTCATCACACTCCTGGCCTTGTGACATGGTGCATTATTTTGTCGAAAAATGCCACTACCGTTGGGAAACATGGTCGTCATCAAGGGGTGTAGGTAGTCTGCAAGCAGTGTGCGATACGCGTCGGCCGTCATTGTGCCTTGCTCGAGCTATACTAGATACATGCTCACGTGTATGTCCCCCAGAGCATTATTATTATTATTATTATTATTATTATTATTATTATTATTATTATTATTATTATTATTATTATTATTATTATTATTATTATTATATTTGAAGTACAATCAAATATCACGACATTAATTATTAGTTTTAATTAACTGAATTGAGCTGAAAATTAAATCTTGATTTCGAAAGATTAACCATTAAGTTTATGCGTTCGGTACCTTTCTAAAGTAATAAATACTGGAATTGGTTTCAAGGCTGTTTCTGACTGAATACTTTCTTCAAAATAATCTTAAAAATTATAGAAAGATTTTCGAGACATTCGAGTCGAGTCGAGATTTTTACGAAAAGTCTCGACTCGACTCGTGTCTCGGCTCGAAAATTAGTCGAGAAATAAGTTTGTCTTGACTCGTCTCGAATTTTACAAAGTGTGTCTGAACTCGAATTCCAGTCCAGATTCGAGACATGTCTTGCCTCGTGCGCATCCCTAAATATTCATATTTTAAATGTGCAATACTACCTCGCGAAAAATGACCCCGAAGTTAATTTACCAAAGTCTACTTTCTTCTTGTTAGATTAGTGATCGTGGTTTAGGATAGATTATGTAAAGTCAGACATGGTTATGTATGTTTACACTTTCGTTTCTTTCTTTCAAAATGCATTCCTATCTGTTCCCATTTATTATTAATAATTTATTTCTTGCATTTATTACTAACTATCAGAAAAACCCATTATTCGCATGGTGGCTGTATTTGGAAGTCAACGCCTGTATTAGTAGTATCACCGTTGATTTCAGCGAGTGCGAAAACTTTGGATTTGACATCAATATCGGCCATTTTGGATTATTTTTACATGTCAGGTATCCCCTCCGGTAACCCGACCCGCAACTAAGTGGGGTTAATTTGGAAGCTAATGCAATCGGAGTTTCACCATTGATCTCAGCGTCCGCCAAAACTTTGAATTTGACACTAATATCGGTTATCTTATACTACTTTTACATATCCCTGTAAACGTCTCCTGAGACTTCTTGGTTCGATTTTAAAAAAAACGCTTCGTCTTGATCTGGAACCAGGGCCAAGGTACCCAAGATCAAAATTTGGTAACTCTCGGTCCTCTCGTCTGGTCTCCAGGCAGCACACAGATACATACATACAGACAGACAGACACACAAACAAACTTTTTTACTTTATTTATATTAGATTAGGTGTATTTCAAACAGTGTTTCTTCCAGAAGTGTTTTAGGGGGTACTGCCCGCCCGGAGCTCTGAGACTGCCCCCCGGAAGAAACAAAATAATACGTCTATAATATAATAAAAAATAGAAAGTTATCAATAGTGTCCCCGGAATACGAAGTGTGCCCCCCCGGAAACATTGATTTCAAACACAACAGATAGAACCAACGGCGCCGACTTTCCAAAATGTATGTGGGTGCATATAAATGGCGGGACGTGTTATATGTTTTCAGGGGAGTCTCGATTTTTTTTGATTGATTTCTTTTTAGTTAAAATCTTTTATGAACACTTTCATAAAGGGCTGTGCTGTAAAAAAGTAAAATATACCGTTAATATAAGGATAAGTTGGGACTGTCCTAGCTCAGTCGGTAACACGGCTGACTTAAACATAAAGAAACAGGTTTAAACCCGGGTTCAAGTTTAATTACTGTAATGCATATTCCCAACATATATAATCGTGGTATTTAGTGTACATTTAACAACTTACATGATGCAGAATGAGTGCAAGAGGCAGTGATATTACCAAACGTTACTAAAATAAAATACTACATTCATACAAATTAAAATGAAAATATCATCATAAAAGAAAATAATTTTAATGGTATTGCAAAAAGAACTTGCAAGAACTTTGAAAATGAAATCTTTGAGTCTTACGTCCCACGATTGTGCCGGTTAGGCTAAAGGAGACGGTGATGATGAGAGATGAATGAAATGGTGGAATGAAGAAAGTGGGAGGAAACGGGAGTACCCCGAGAAAACCCACGAGCACGGTGTTTGTCCACCACAAGGTCCACTCGGCGGCGACTGTGATCGAACCCAGGACCCCAAGTACCAGAGGTGAACGCTCTACCACTGAGCCACCGCGCCCCCTGCAAGGATTTTGTTGTGGACATAAAGTATAAAGTGACTAACTTAGTGTGTTCCTTGGTTGCCTTTGCACAAACACATTTGAAACAAACAATTATCTTTTAGAGGTTAGAAATTTTAACTCCCAACTCTATGTTTTAATTGTTTATTTTTTGATAGTGTCAAGCGAGAAATATTTATTTTATTATGATTATTATGTTTTGAAACTAAAAATATTTCCTGCAGCGCCTTGACAAGATTATTTGTGTGAGTGCTGGAATCAGGGAACACCAAGGAGGCGGCGCACATGGACAGAACAACCCCTAGCATTTCTTACACAGTACAGCGTTGTTTGGCATATAACGTTGCTACTGTGCTAGCGAGTTCCAGCTAGTAAAGCCTTTAATTAACAGCCGTAGGCAGCATTCTGTTATATCGTTGTAGTGAGTGGCGTGTTAAAATACTCCTAATATCAGTTTTTTCATTGCTCGATTGACCTTGAAGGACCAACAAATGCCTTTCGAGGAATACAAGTTCCCTTTAATTCATGAAGTTAATATAGAAATGAGCTTCAAACCTATGCTGTGCTGAAAGTCTTATAGAACGGTTTTATCAGTGTGTCTGTAGACCAGAGCCCTGCAAAGCCAGGCCCGAAGACGGCCCGGATGGATCTGTATTCTGTGTCCGGCTCGACCCGATCCGGTCCGAATCTCGAGCCGGGCAGAGAATGGACCGGGCTCTAACCGGGCCGGGCACAAACGGGCCGGACCCTAAACTGGCCGGGCACAAACGAGCCGGGCTCTAAACGGGCCAGGCGTAACCGGCCTGAGAACAACCAAGTTGATAAATCAAGTCAATCCTTCAATATGCAATGCAAAATGAGAGATGTGTCGTCATAATATTGCAATGTCTATTTGTCCTTCTCAAATGGGAAAATCGTGTGAAAAGTTACCCAAGGTTTGTTTTCTATATCCCTATACTGTCTGTCTATTTGTTATTTGTGCTTGCTCTGTCCAGCCATGTTTATTATACAATAATACAGCTCATGGACGTAAAAGTCTTATACTACAGTCATTAATGCATTACGAGTAACAGAGAAGATACTGTATGTAAAACTTCTACACCGTATGTGATACTAATGCTACAACTACTACTGCTAATACTATTATTACTATTACGATTACGAATGCTAGTGCTAATTCCACTATTGCTGCCACTGCTACTACTGTTACTATTACCACTACTGCTACTACTTATTACTGTACTAATACGACAGCGAATACCACTACTGCTATTACTAGTAATACGAAAACAAAACAATGCAAATGAAATCTTTGAGTTTTACGTCCCACAGTTATGCCGGCTAGGCTAAAGGAGACGGTGATGATGAGAAATAAATGAAATGGTGGAATTAATAAAGTGGGAGGAAACGGGAGAACGTCGAGAACCCCCCCACACGGTGTTTGTCCACCACAAATTTCATTTGGCGAGACCTGGGATCGAACCAGGGACCCCATCCACCAGTGGTGAACGCTCAATCACTGAGCCACCGTTCCAGGAACACCTAATCGACCCTGGCGTCTTGGTGATTTATTTCATCATAATATTTTGTTATATTTGTAGTACCATACTATGATATAAAGAGTACAGGAACATGTAACATCATTTGGTATTTGGCTTGCTAATTGAACATAACTACAAATTGTACTGATCTTATGAGCACGCCAGTTCACGGTTTTGGCCTCCGTGGTCTAAAGGTAGCGTACCAAATTCTACTTAGTAGGTCAAGTACTTGGCTTTGTCATACGTTCTTTAGGTAACTACGGCTCAGGCTGTATGGATGATGATGGAATGAATTGGTGGAATGAAAACAGTGGGAGGAAGCGAGACCACCCTGGAAACTCCCAGGCACACGGTATTTGTCCACCACAAAGCTCACATAGCATCTGGGTGGTAGTTCTGTACGGATCCAATGACTACGGAATAACGTAGCAGAAACTCCCTACTCTGTAAATATATACTGCTAATATTCGTAAGTTTCAAGGTTGTAAAAGAACGTAGCTATTTGTCTTTCTATTAAGGTTTACGATATTTCTATCGTATCTTGTCTGAGCTGCAAAACGAGAGGTAATACATTTATCGATTTATAGTTAGGGATTGGTCCTTTAAAACATTTAATTAAATCGAGAGGTGATAGAAAGATACTATCCCGCGAAAAACGTGCATTTTCTTTTGTGACAGATGATAACACTACTTCAAGTTTCACTATTGAATTCATATAGTTTGAAAATCTTCGTTTCACACTGTGAAACGATACTCACTTCTTTTAGTTTGGTATTGGTACTGGTAACTCGTCTAATATATGCAACAAGTTGAAACTCTTAGTCATAGATTAAACTTGTAGCAATACACGTTGAAATCGAAGTTGGCTAACTTCAGCTACTTCTGTTTTGAATAGGAATTGGTGGAAAATATTCTTGGGATGCTGAATTATTGGAGGAACATTTCCTTACGACCCTGATTTGATTTAAAAAAGCGGTATCTTGATATCTCCTATTGTTTGATCTATGGAAAAAAGAATTGAAATAGGAAGTAATAGTTAATTTGAACCACTTCCTATTCCGGTAGGGTGTTGACAATAATTACGGTATGTTGCCTAGAGACGGTAAATCGTTTGGATAAAAATGTTCTATCTGTTACTGTTTTTGTTCTATGGCGAGGAACGTTCAAACAGAATATGGCTAATTTTAACAAATTCTGCATTGATCAAAGCTGCCACGGAGATGGAGGAGGCAATTCTTGAGACGATGAATCGATTGCAAAAAGCCACTTTTTAACATCTTTTACCATTTTTGCTCTACGGAAATCAGTATTGGAGCAGGAAGTACTAGTAAATTTGAACAATTTCCAGTTTTAGTAGAGTTATATGAATAGTAACAATATATTTGTTGAGAGGCTGAATCGTTTCCTTAAAACTGTTTCTAGCTATCTGCTGCCGCTTTCATTCTATAGCGATAAACGTTGAAACCGTTATTGAAACCAGAAGTAATAATAAACTCTAACTACACCCGAATTTAGTATTGTTGATATTTGTCTTTAGACTCTAAATCGTTTGCAGAAACCACTTCTCACTATCCGTTATCATTTTCTTTATATATCGACAAACGTTGAAATCGGAAATGGCTAATTTGAAGCAATTCCGGTTTGAGTAGAAGATTAACGGAGGAAATAAAATATATTATTTGGATACTGAATTAATTGCAAAAGACCACATCTTGAAGCATTTACTATTTCTATTAGACGGAAATTGGAAATTGAAACCGGAAGTAATAGTAACTTTCAACCATTTATAATTTCGGTAGAATATTTTCTGTACCCGTGATGTTGTCTCTAGATGGTAACTGGTTTCCAAAAATCAGTTCTCGCTATGTTACCGTTTTATGCTATGGCGATAAAAGTTGAAACTGTTGTTGATACCGGAAGTAATAATAAATTTAAACCATTTTCAATTTTAGTAGAGATTGTGAATGACCATGATATGTTGCCTATACACGCGCAATCGTTTACAAAAAAAAAAGTTTTCATGTATGTTGCCGTTTTCATTTATGGATTAAATGTTAGAACCAGAAATTGCTAATTTGAACCACTTCTGGCTTCAATATAGAGTTAACGGATGAGATGGAACCTATTATATCATTGGATGAAGAATCAATAGCAGAAAACCATTTCTCTATATCACTTTCTTTGCTCTGGTATCTGTCAACAGACATACGGATGAAACCACTCTATAAGATTTCCGACTTTTATGCACAGCATAGTTTGGAAGTTTAAAACCTGTCTTTGGTTCCATAAATATTATTAACACTAACATATCAATGATACTTTTGTGTATGATTCAAAAAGTTAGCCGTGAAATTTAATCTAGATAGGAAGTAGTTGTGGAAAGGCGTCTTGCTATAACAGATTTGTGGGTGTTCAGATAAAACCAACATAATCTTTCTATTTCACAACGGGTGAGTAATGCATAGGTCATTTCTACTGTATATCAACTTCACGGACTAAAGCGACTTGTGACTTCATGAGAAACCATTTGTTAGTTCTTCAAGGTCAATAACAACAAAACAGCTAATACCAGGACTACACGCGTGTTTACGTATAAAAGAAGCCCTCCGGCACTTAGGCTGGGTGGAAGCAACAACATTCTATGCGAAAGAACGCTGTTTGTTCTATCTGTTCGAGTTTGCTTGTGTGTCTGTCTGTGTGCGGCCTGGGGATTAGACGAGTTGACAAAAAGTTACTAAATTTTAATAACGGATACTTTTGTCCAGGCCCCAGACCAGGACCAAGTGATTTTTATTTAAAAAAATCGAACCAGGGGTCTCAGGGGAGGGGGACGTTTACCGAGACATGTAATAATATTAGAAAATGGCCGATATTTGTTCATAGTTTTCACGGTCACTGAGATCAATGGTGACACTTCAATTAGCGATGACTTTCAAAATCAGCTACCATTGCGTGCGGGCCGGGGTCACCTGGAGGGGGAGATGTACCGAAACACGTAAAAATAATCCAAAATGACCTATATTAATATCAAATCCTTAGTTTTCACGGTCGCTGAGATGAATGGTGATTCTTCCAGAGGCGTTGACTTCTAAATACAGTTCCCATCGCTTGGGAGCCAGAGGCGTTCTTTTTAAATTTTGAACCAGGAGGTCTCAAGGGGCGTTTCCCGCGATATGTAAAAGTAGTAGAAAATTACCGATATATTTTCGTTTAGTTGTTCAAAAATGAAATGAAAATGAAACGAAATCTTTGAGTTTTACGTCCCACGGTTATGCCGGTTAGGCTAAAGGAGACGGTGATTATGAGAGATAAATGAAATGGTGGAATGAAGACAGTGCGAGGAAACGGGAGAATCCCGAGAAAACCCACGAGCACGGTGTTTGTCCACCACAAAGTTCACTTGGCGGGGGCTGGGATCGAACCCGGGACCCTAAGCACCAGAGGTGAACGCTCTACTACTGAGCCACCGCGCCCCTCGTTTCGTTGTTCAGTTTGTTTACATAGATATTTTATCTGACCCATGCGAAAAGTGGTTATTTTCAGCTAGTTATTATTAAATGCAAGAAATAAATTATTAATAATATACAGGGTGGCCCAAAAGTACGTATACAGTACCTTACTGATCAGCTCATTGCATTTTATATAATTTCTTATTTTTATCCATCAGGTAGACTTAGTTTCTTTATTATTTGTTCTTAATATGTTTTTACTTACATCTTAAGCTCAGGAGAGCCGAAGCAAATAAACTCATAAACTAGAATGTTATAGTTGATCAATACAGAGGTGTATGCCTACGTTTGGACTACGTGAACAGATAGGTGTGCTTTTTGAAAGAAAGAAACGAAAGTGTAAACATACATAACCGTATTTGACGTTACATAATCTATCCTAAACCGCGGTCACTAATCTAAGATAATGTAGGAAAAAATGCAAGAAAGTAATTAATAATAATAATAAATATGAACATATAAAAATATATTTTGAAAGAAAAAAGTTCCCCTGGCAGAACTTGTTTACTCCAGACGCCGAAGCGTTAACCAGAGTTGGAGTGGGTTAGTGGGTCGGTGGGTCAAGTGGGTCGAGTTTTCTGACTGGGACGTGGGTCAACAGCATGTGACCCACCACCCACCGTGACCTACTGCGACCCATCACCCATCATGACCCACTCTGCTCACTGCATTGTAAACAGCATTTACTGAACAGCATATTTTTTTTACCCTCGACTCTAGCCATAGAAACTAAAAACTAAAAAGAAGAACATTGAAGAAGCAGTTGAAGTTAAATTTATATCATGGCAGTCAAGGTGGTTCATATCAAGGACTGCCTAATATCAATATTAGGGAGTCAACTAATATCGATCGTTTTCGATTATTTTTAGAAATCAATCCTATATATACAAAATGCCCCCCCCCAACAAAAGGGAGTTTTAAAAAATGATATTGAGATTAGGGCCTAACTATGTATAAGCCAAATGTCATTTCAGTTGACTTTGCAATTTGATCATGATGATCACACATACATAGTTATATTCAATTTTTATATAATAATTCATACATTATAGGTGATTCAAAAAAAATTCCAGTAGTTAGCTTCTCTAAAAACTCTTAGGCTGTGTCTGAAAAGTCAATAAGTAAGTCCTATTGCTATTATTACAATTGCAAATATGATCAATTTCCTAAAGTTCTGCAAGAGTGACTGAAGTTCTTTCTTCAATAGAAACAAATGAAAAAAGAAGGCCTTGAAAGTAAAACGTAGACAAATTCACCAGTGCTCAGAAGAAGCTGTCTACAATGCACTGAGCAGAATGGGTTGGTGAGTCAGAGTGGTTCGGTGGGTCAGCGTGGGTCAGAATGGATTGTTGGGTCAAAGTGGGTCACGGTGGGTTGTGTGTCGCAGTGAGTCATATCCTGTTGACCCACAACCCATTTAAAAATCTTAATCCAATTGACCCACTGACACACTCCATCATTTCAGTCATTTCTACCGAAATCCAGAACATCGACATTTTCGATTACTTTTCAAAATTGGCCCTGTAGTGGCGAAACGGTCAGTGATTAGTGGTTGTGCCTATTAAATCCTTTTCTCAGAATCACAATATCTACAACATATCACAGTTTCAGTCATTTTTACCGAAATCCAGAATATCACCATCTTTGGTTACTTTCAAGTGGCCTGGTTGTGGCCAAACGGTCAGAAAGTATTGGTTGTACCCATTAGGACATTTTCTCAGAATCACAATATCTACAACATCTCACAGTTTCAGTCATGTTTACCTAAATCCAGAACATCAACATTTTAGCTTATTTTCAAAAAAGTGGTCTCGTAGTGTCCAAGCGGCCAGTGATTATTGACTGTACCCATTAAGACTTTGTCTCAGAACCACAATATCTACAATATATCACAGTTTCAGTCATTTTTACCGAAATCCAGGCCATCAATATTTTCAGTTCTTTCACGAAAGCGGCCTGGTTTTGGCCAATGGTCAGTGATTAGTGGTTGTGCCTATTAAGACCTTCCCTCAGAATCAGCAATATACAACATATCACAGTTTCAGTCATTTTTACCGAAATCCAGGACATCAACATTTTCAGTTACTTTCAAGAAAGTGGCCTGTAATGGCCAAACGGAAAGTGATTAGTGTGTGTGCCCATAGATACCTTTTCGTGGAATCACAAGATCTACAACATATCACAGTTTCAGTCATTTTTACTTAAATCCAGAACATCACCATGTTCCGTTACTTTCAAGAAAGTGGCCCGGTAGTGGCCAAACGGTCAGTAATTATTGGTTGTGCCCATTAGGACATTTTCTCGGAATAACAATATCTACAACATATCACAGTTTCAGTCATTTTTAGCGAAATCCAAAAAATCAACATTTTCGATTATTTTCCAAAAAGTGGCCCTCTACTGGCCAAACGGTCACTGATTAGTGGTTGTGTCCTTTTCTCACAATCACAAGATCTACAACATATCACAGTTACAGTCATTTTTACCCAAATCTAGAACATCACCATCTTCGGTTACTTTCAAGAAAGCGGCCTGGTTGTTGCAAAAGATCAGTGATTAGTTTGTGCGCCCATGAAGACCTTTTCGTGGAATCACAAGATCTACAACATATCACAGTTTCAGTCATTTTTACCTAAATCCAGAACATCACCATGTTCCGTTACTATAAAAAAAGTGGCCCTGTAATGGCCAAACGGTCAGTAATTAGTGCGTGTGCTCATTCAGATCTTTTCTCGGAATCACAAGATCTACAACATATCACAGTTTCAGTCATTTCTATGGAAATCTATAACATCACCATGTTCCGTTACTTTCAAGAAAGTGGCCCGGTTGTGGCCAAACGGTCAGTGATTAGTGGTTGTTCCTATTAAATCCTTTTCTCAGAATCACAATATCTACAACATATCACAGTTTCAGTCATTTTTACCGAAATCCAGAACATCAACATTTTCGATTACTCTCCAAAAAGAGGCCCTGTAGTGGCCAAACGGTGAGTGATTAGTAGTTGTGCCTTTTTCTCAGAATCACAAGATCCACAACATATCACAATTTCAGTCATTTTTACCGAAATCCAGAACATCACCATTTTCGGTTACTTTCAAGAAAGTGGCCTGGTTGTGGGCAAACGGTCAGTGATTAATGGTTGTGCCCATTGAGACCTTTTCTCGGAATCACAAGATCTACAACATATCACAGTTTCAGTTTTTTTTAAGAAATTCAGAACATCACCATACTCCCTTACTTTCAAAAAAGTGACCCTGTAGTTTTGAAACAATCAGTGATTAGTGGTCGTGCCTATTAAATCCTTTTCTCAGAGTCACAAGATCTACAAGATATCACAGTTTCAGTCATTTTTACCGAAAGCCAGAACATCAACATTTTCGATTACTTTCCAAAATTGGCCCTGTAGTGGCGAAACGGTCAGTGATTAGTGGTTGTGCCTATTAAATCCTTTTCTCAGAATCACAATATCTACAACATATCACAGTTACAGTCATTTTTACCGAAATCCAGGCCATCAATATTTTCGGTCCTTTCAAGAAAGCGGCCTCGTTGTGGCCAATGGTCAGGGATTAGTGGTTGTGCCTATTAAGACCTTCCCTCAGAATCAGCAATCTACAACATATCACAGTTTCAGTCATTTTTACCGATATCCAGGACATCAACATTTTTGGTTACTTTCAAGAAAGTGGCCCGTGATGGCCAAACGGAAAGTAAGTAGTATGTGTGCCCATTGAGACCATTTCTCGGAATCACAAGATCTACAACATATCTCAGTTTTAGTCTTTTCTATGGAAATCCAGAACATTACCATGTTCCGTTACTTTCAAGAAAGTGGCCCGGTAGTGGCCAAACGGTCAGTAATTATTGGTTGTGCCCGTTAGGACATTTTCTCGGAATAACAATATCTACAACATATCACAGTTTCAGTCATTTTTAGCGAAATCCAGAAAATCAACATTTTCGATTACTTTCCAAAAAGTGGCCCTGTACTGGCCAAACGGTGAGTGATTAGTAGTTGTGCCTTTTTCTCAGAATCACAAGATCTACAACATATGACAGTTTTAGTCATTTTTACCCAAATCCAGAACATCACCTTCTTCGGTTACTTTCAAGAAAGTGGCCTGGTTGTTGCCAAAGGTCAGTGATTAGTCCGTGTGCCCATAGAGACCTTTTCGTGGAATCACAAGATCTACAACATATCACAGTTTCAGTCATTTTTACCTAAATCCAGAACATCACCCTGTTCCGTTACTTTAAAAAAAGTGGCCCTGTAATGGCCAAACGGTCAGTAATTAGTGGGTGTGCCCATTCAGATCTTTTCTCGGAATCACAAGATCTACAACATATCACAGTTTCAGTCATTTCTATCGAAACACATAACATCACCATGTTCCGTTACTTTCAAGAAAGTGGCCCGGTAGTGGCCAAACGGTCACTGATTAGTGGTTGTGTCCTTTTCTCAGAATCACAATATCTACAACATATCACAGTTTCAGTCGTTTTTACCGAAATCCAGAACATCAACATTTTCGACTACTTTCCAAAAAGTTGCCCTGTAGGGACCAAACGGTGAGTGATTAGTAGTTGTGCGTTTTTCTCAGAATCACAAGATCTACAACTATCACAGTTTCAGTAATTTTTACCGAAATCCAGAACATCACCGTCTTCGGTTACTTTGAAGAAAGTGGCCCTGTAGTGGCCAAAGGGTCAGTATTTATTGGCTGTGCCTATTAAGACTTTTCTCACAATCACAATGGCTACAACATATCGCAGTTTCAGTCAATTTTACCGAAATCCAGGCCATCAATATTTTCGGTTACTTTCAAGAAAGTGGCCTAGTTGTGGCCAAAGGTCGGTGATTAATTGGTGTGCCTATTAAGACCTTTTCTTAGAATCACCACATCTACAACATATCACAGTTACAGTCATTTTTACCGAAATCCAGAACATCACCAGGTTCCGTTACTTTCAAAAAGTGGCCCTGTAGTGGCCAAACGGTCAGTAATTATTGGTTGTGCCCATTAGGACATTTTCTCAGAATCACAATATCTACAACATATCACAGTTTTAGTCATTTTTACCTAAATCCAGAACATCACCATTTTCGCTTACTTTCAAAAAAGTGGCCTCGTAGTGGCCAAATGGCCAGTGATTATTGGCTGTGCCCATGAAGACTTTTTGTCATAATCACAATCTCTACAACATATATTTTCAGTCATTTTTACCGAAATTCAGGCCATCAATATTTTCGGTTACTTTCAAGAAAGCGGCCTCGTTGTGGCCAAACGATCAGTGATTAGTGGTTGTGCTCATTAAGACCTTTCATCAAAATATCTACAAAATATCACAGTTTCAGTCATTTTACCGAAATCCAGAACATGGTCATCTTCGGTTACTTTCAAGAAAGTTGCGTCGTTGTGGCCAAACGGTCATTCATTAGTGTTTGTGTCCATTAAGACCTTTTCTCAGAATCTCAATATGCACAACATATCACAGTTTTAGTCATTTTTACCGAAATCAAGAACATCGCCATCTTTGGTTACTTTCAAAACAGTGGCCTCGTAGTGGCCAAACGATCAGTGATTAGTGGGTGTGCCCATTAAGACCTTTTCACAGAATCACAATATCTACAACATATCACAGTTTTAGTCATTTTTACCGAAATCAAGAACATCGCCATCTTCGGTTACTTTCAAACTAATGGCCTCGTGGTGGCCAAACGATCAGTGATTAGTGGTTGTGCTTAAGACCTTTTCTCAGAATCACAATATCTACAAAATATCACAGTTTCAGTCATTTTACTGAAATCCAGAACATGGCCATCTTTGGTTACTTTCAAGAAAGTTGCCTCGTGTTGGCCAAACGGTCATTGATTAGTGTTTGTGCCCATTAAGACCTTTTCTCAGAATCACAATATCTACAACATATCACCGTTTCAAGCAATTGCTATGAAATCCAAAATAACGTTAATTTTTGCTGTTGGCAAAAATGTGGCTTTGTAGTTACCAAACGGTCAGTGATTGGTGGTTGTGCTTATTGAGACTTTTTCTCAGGATCACAACATCTACAACACATCACAGTTTTACTGATTTTCATTGAAATCCAGAATATCACCATGTTTGGCTGTTTTCAAAAAAGTGGCCCTGTAGTGGCCAAATATGAGTGATTGGTGGTTATGGGCATTAACACTTTTTTGGAATCATAATATCTACAACATCATGGTTTTAGTTATTTTGTCCAAAATCTCGAATGTCGTTTTCTTGGGCTTTTTTTAAGAAAGTGGCCTCGTGGTGGACAAACGGCCAACGATTTTTGGTTGTGCCCATTGAGACTTTTTCTCATTAACATCATATCTACAACATAACACGGTTCCAAACACTGCCGTGTCGTGACAAAACGCTGTAACTTTGGCGAAGAAGTTTTGCGAAAATGAGCCTTAAAGTTTTCATCCGAAAATGTGATCTGTATCGTGTAGAACCAGTGTAACTAGGCAATAATGGTCAACCAATCAATTTTCAACAAATTTAATCACACAACATGCATTTACGTAACATTACATGTAACCACGTGTTTCCAAAGTCAAGATACACTGATTCTACACGATACAGATCACATTTTCGGATGAAAACTTTAAGGCTCATTTTCGCAAAACTTCTTCGCCAAAGTTACAGCGTTTTGTCACGACACGGCAGAACAATTCCACCGAAATCCAATTTCCATAAAGATTTTTCGGGGTCCTTTCTCATTTTGAAGGAGCATTGCCTCTGCAAAACTTCTCTGTGATAAACTTCAAAACCCGTACTTTGAAGTCATCTTTGCATCGGCAGAGTTTTTTTCTTTAATGTGGTCATTTTAAATCAAAGGTACCTTTTTTAAAAAAGGGACCCTTTGCCTTTTTTAACCTGTTCTGCGAGAGAAACAAAAAAAACATGTGTGCATTTATTTTCGGTCTAGTATATAGGTGCCAAGTTTGATGAAAATCAGATGAAAAGAAATCCTTGTGAAGCTCTCTCCTTTATACTTTCACTTTTTGGACTTGACAGGTCGTTTGCCCCGAAGTCTTCAATTTCTTTATTACCTCAAATTGCATTGTAAATAAATGCACTTGCAAATTTGCAATATTATATACTGTAATTTCTTAGCCGACACAATTTTCTGTCCCCGAAAAACAAGAAAGCACCCGTCAAAAGCAATTCTTCGAACTTTCTCCTAGAATTTATCATAAGAAAGTTTTTGTTCCTCTCTTTCAGAGATTTGCATCCCTTTTGACCTTTAGGGCCACTCATTGACAAAATGTACTCACATGACCGCTATATGCAGACATGCTCTTAGGTACGGTCAGAGATTGGGAAAGTAGACGATTTTTAATAATAATAATAATAATAATAATTATTATTATTATTATTATTATTATTATTATTATTATTATTATAACAATTAGGTTTACAACTAGTGTCCCATCTCTTTATCTTGTGTGAGAAGCCCGCTAGTCAGCTAAGCCATTGATGTTCCTTATTCTGTGTTTCTCTCTCTTTCTGTGTCGTGTGGATTTTTTTTTTTTTTGGTTGTTAGGCTTTTATATTAAACCTTTAAATTATATAATCTTTTTCTTTTTTACGAGATTTTCTTTTGGAAAAAGGAAAGAAACTGCTTTCCTCTTATGTCTGTTTCTTACCATTCACCTTGTTTGAACTGCTTAGGTAAGATGGTTTTGTAACTTTTATGTCATCCATTGCCATCACGATAATAAAATGTTAAGTCTTAACAATTTATTTTATTCTCTTATTTGCAGTTTGCCACACTGATATATTTGTAACAAAATTGAGGTTTGGTCCAACGCCTTTCGAATGTGCAACCAACCCAACCGCTGAGCTTTTTGGGTTGCCTGCTATTGCAGGAAAGGGAGAATTGCAGGTGGTAATGCACTTTTGGAGTCGTGTATACATTTGTGATAAGTTGGTGTAATAGTTATTAAATAGGTCAGCAATTATACGAGGGTCTTTTATTATGTTGCCATTTTTAATTACCTCTAAATTACCGTCATCATTACGAGTGTTTAAACTTAACTCGCTCTTCACTAGTTTCCACAACGTCTTCGACTTATTATCTGATTTTTTAATGATTGTGTCATTGTGTAATTTTTTTGCTGCTTTCAGAACCCGTTTGTATATGTTCTTGTATCTTTTGTAATATGTCTCTGTATGTGGTGATATATTTCCTTGTGTTTTAGCTTTGTTAAGAAGTCTCATTTTTTTGCTTGCTATTCTGATCCCTTGTGTTACCCAGGGTTTTGATTGTTTTGTTGAAGTTACACATTTTACAAAAGGGAATGCTAGATCGAAATAGAATCTTATGGTGTCAATGAAATAACTGAAAGCTTCATTAACCTGATTATGTATATAAAGCTCGTTCCAATTTTCTTTCCTGAGAAGGTGATTAAAATATTGTATATTTTCGTCATTAAATTTTCTTTTGTACGTTAAACTACTTGCTTTTGCATTACAAAAATTTTTATTAGGAGTTACATGTATGTCGAGTACTTGGGCAAGGTGGTCTGAAAAACCACTGTTGAAGACGTCTACTGTGTTGTAGTTGAGATGTTTGCTCACTATGAACTGGTCAATTGCACTTTTAGAGTATTTTGTAATTCGTGTGGGAACTTTAACAATTGCGTCCATATTAAATGAATCTAGAAGAAGTTCTACCTCGTGTTTTATAGGCTGTAAAAAGTCTATGTTGATATCGCCAACAATTACGACGGTCTTCTTGATTTTCATAAAATAATTTAGTATCGTATCCATCCTATTTATAAAAATTTCTATATCACTGTCAGGAGTTCTATATACACATACAATTACAAGGTTATAATCTACTATTTCTAATGCACAACTTTCAAAGTGTTTTTCTACATTTAAATACTTAAACCTAATGCATTCTTTCGTTTTTAGACCCCTCTTTGCATATATACAGGCTCCCCCTCTATCTCTATTACTTCTGTAGTATCCTGCTCTTAGCTGAAATTCAGGAATGCTTAGGTATTCTAAGCAGCCTGATTGTAACCAGTGTTCTGTTATACATATTAAATTTACTCCCAACAATTTGTCCAAAAGTAGTTCTTCCAACATGCTTTTTTTTTATATAACGAAAACCCTTGTACATTTTGATGGAAAATAACTATATTATTTCTATTATGTTTGTAACTTAAGTTGTCAGACTGTATACTTTGATAACATGTCTGCACTTTAACAGCATTACTCTCCATATACCTTAGTTTTAATTTATTGTTAATTAGACGTTTATCAGAACTACAATTATCTTTACGGATGTCTTTATGTTGGTTTGATGATCCTACCATAAAAAATAATCCGGACGGTGTGTTGGAGGCTTTCTTTCTCTTTTTGATTTCCTATATACATTGTCCTGATATGACGTAATTTCTTGAGGAGAGACAATGCCATTTGAAACATTCATATTTTCAATATTCGATTCTACCCTGATACCGTCTTCATTAGATCGTATGAAACAATTTTCTTGACATGGAATTTTACTACTTTTGCAAATTATGTCAAAGTTTTCGCGTACTGTACCCTTTGTATCAATAATTATGGGTGTTTTATTTACACTAATTTTTGTTGAAAGCTCTCCCATCATTACGCTAAGTTTCTCGCATATTTCTTTTTTACCTGTATTGCTTAAGTGCATACCATGTCTTGTGAAATATCTACGAGGAAAATCCTCAACAGTTAGGTGGTGCACATGACTATAACGTTTACTTAATGTATTAAGTTTCTTATTGAAGTTTTTTACCGCTTGGTTTACACAAGAAGAGCTAATAAGATCATGGCGATGTGGAGCACCTACAACTATCACATTTGTATGAGCTAGATTTGGTAATAAAGAGCACAGATTTCTTATACCCACATCAGCTTCATTTCTAGCAATATCGTTGGTCCCTCCGATAACAACAAGTACATCGTTCTTGGTTAGATTATTACTATTTAAAGCCACTGGCTCAACTACGTTACCTATTCTTGCTCCCGGTTTAACTAAACTAGTAATTTGTTTATCTACCAATTTGAAGTTTAAAATACCGGCCAATCCCTCTGCATGGCTGTCACCATATATCACCACTTTCCGCTTGTTTATTTCTGTTGAACTTACTTTCGACTTCCCCCTCAAATTATTACTACCAAATTTTACACTTGCATTTCTTGTCTTTACTTCACTACTTGCTCTCAAACTATGCAGCTTTGCACTCTCAGTTTTGCCACTGCTTCAATCATGAACGCTTGTGTGATTACTACTATTTGTAGTCCTTTTATTTAGTTTCTTACACCTGCTTGTAGCATCTAAGTTTCCATTTACACTGACATTACCTGAACTTTTGTGTACATTGCTTATACAATTTTCACTAACTGCACTTTCACTATTCACATCTGCTAGATCGGGTAGAACTGTGAACCTGTTTTGTGTGGGTATTTCCTGTAATACACCATGCTGACTGGTATAGTTGTTACTGTGTTTCTGAAAATTTATTTTCTTGTTACTAATTGGAAGATCACTCTTTGATGTTTCTTTATGCTTGTAACAGGTTCGTTTGCTGCAATTTGTAGGTTGTTGTGCACTTATTTTGTTATTGTGCACTATTACTTCACTATAAAGCGGTGAACCATTTCTTGCACTAATTACCGGTAATCCATCTTGTTACTTTGTCTAGGAATATCTTCACATTTTTCACCTGTTAACACTGAAATAATCTCACGCAGCGAATGTATCTCTTCAATTAGTTCAGTTATTAGTTTACTCTGCGAAGATTTCTCCCAGCACGTTTGATCGTCATTTGTTTTCACCTCACTGATTCGAGTTTTGCAGTAACTACACTTTGCTAATGTAATGTTATCAATTTCGGGTATACTATTACTGTATTTACAGTTTCTACTTAGAGAACTCTTTCTTGACTCACCATCAGATATTTTACCATTACTAACTTGTTGAATTTCTACCAAATTTTTGTTGTTTTGAGGACCGTCTGTTACACCCACCACTGCAAGCGCCGCCATGTTAATGTTGGTCTCGAAAATATCACTGCGGATTCCCACTGGCAAAACCAGAGTAGTGAATACAGGGACATTTTATTGTGCAAAAGCCAGGAGCAATATATTATATAAATCCCCTATGTGGAGGCTGTGTAAATTATACAACGATATTGTAAATAAGCTTGATAAAGTGGATGTATTTAGTCTTTCAGAAAACAGGTTCAGATCATATGTGAAACAAGAAATTTTCTGTAGAAATAATTAAGAAATTTATATATATAACATTTGCTGTATGTACACAACACTGTAATTGGGTATTAAGCCTGTTGTGTTGTATATTAAATAAAATAAATAAATAAATAAATAAATAAAAAGTTATAACACATGAGCGAAATGCAATTTTACAATTTAAAACAACTAAAAATAATTATTTTACGACAAAACGGTATGTAGTTTGTTTAGGTATTTCGATTATCCACACAGACTGGGGTTAAAATCTGCCTTGAATGAAAGGGTGAATTTATTCCATCTGAAAATATCTGTTCCACTATAATTTTGTTTTAAGAAATGTTCGATTTTGATGTAATATGTTGTACATTTTCTTTTATTCTCCTCAGTAATCGCCTCTGCATGGAGTTAAAATTAGTAAAGATTAAAGTGGTAGACTTTCAAAGTTTCAGGATAACTTCCATCAAACGGAATCGATTTTGGTGGTATATTTTGTATATTTTCTTTGAGTATATTCCATAATCCCAAAAATTGCGAATTAAAATCAATCAAGAATAGACAGTGATCTTAACGTCCTAAAGTGGCCGGGGTAACTCTCCCACGCCCGATTAAAAATATGATCCACGATATCTTTCGTGAAAGTGTTTTACGTATTTCGTTGCAATATGACACATATATTTTTTGAAGCTTCATGACCATTCACACTACTTGGATTTGAAGTCTATCGAGAACTACAGAAGGACCTTGCTTTTTCCATTGATTAAAAATGCGTATTCTGTAATAACTCGCGTAGAAATATTCGATTTTCACACAATTTGATGTACTTGTTTGTTGAGTTCACTTACTCTCGATTGCTTGGAGTTAGTCATCCAAATATGAGGATTCTCTTATCTCCCCCATGATTTAAAGGAAAGTTATATGACAACTTTCGTTTTAAAATATATCGAACTTGGTCGAATATAGCATCATGTTGTCTACTGATTTTCCATTGTCTCAGCTGCTTAGAATTGAAACGAGTCAATAAAGAGGAAATATATACGATTTGTCCGATTTTATATTACACGATTTAAGTGAAAAACTGTTAAAAACCTGAGATTTCTATAGAACATACTCTGTATGTTCTGTTGGAGATTAGCTACTACAGTTTGAAGTTGGCATAATTGTGAAGGAAGAGGGAAGACGTTGTGCAGCATCACTAGTTTAACTCCATGGAGAGAGAATGATTGGAGAGCCTCAAAGAAAATGAACGACATATTTCACCAAAATCGACGAAGAGTAAGAATCATAATATTGTATCATTATGTTTTATTGAAATCGAATAATTTGTATGTGGTTTAATTTGGGAATTGTCTTGCATGTATTTGTTAACATTTATAAATGAGGTGGATTTTACCGCATTACTTTTGATGGATTGTAATCAGGGCTGTAGTCGAGGGTACACGGCGTATACCCTCTGCTTAATTTTAGTCATTAGAGTGTACCTTCTGCTTCAGGGCGTATAGCACTTTCTATCTTTGTTTCGAAGACCACAAAATTGCTTTCAAAATTCAGCAAGAATCGCAGGCAATAACATCGAAGAAGGCATTATGAAACTTACTTTAGCTGCAGAGGATACAGTGTTGGGAAGTAACGTAACGCAAGTAACGCGTTACTTGTAACGCGTTACATTTTAAGTAACGTTTCCTAGTAACGCGTTACATTTTTTCCAAAGTAACTGTAACGGTAACGCGTTACAAATTTTTAAGTAACGTACCTAGTTTGCGTTACTTTTTTCGCGTTACATTTCGGATGAGTAACTACAATATATGTATATATATTTTTTTTTCGGAAACAAATGTTTCTTTCCTGTAAGTGAATTTCTCAGAATAAAACAATCGAGCATGAACTACGTACGTCAGTGACCGACAGTCACAGACACACAGAGAAACAGGTAAGTTCGTAGTGCCACTTGCTGTTTTTTGAAGATGAGGACAGCCTTAGGGAAATCACGTGTACTGATTGCAAGCACCTGGAAGATTTTGTAGTAGATTTTGACAGCTCCAAATCAATACATTCAGTGAGTGAACCAGGAGTGAAATGATACCGGTAGTCTATTTTACTTTGATTGGTGTTGTTTTTATAAAGATGGATATCGAAAATATTTTACCGTTCGAACATTTAAAAGAATACTTTTTTCTTAAAAGCTGAGGATGATGGTGGACAGAATTTAAAAGGAAAATGTCTGAAGTGTCCCGGCAGAAAATATTTATCATCAACTAGGGTGCCATAATTAACGATTTGCAATAAGGGGTTAATATGAATAAACTGTGTTCTGATGAGCAGGCGTACTTTATTACTAGAAAATAGTTTGCTGATAGTATGTAATATTGGAGTTCTTTCAGATCACTTTGCTTATCCTATAGCCCAGTTGATTATAGAGTAGTGTAATGTTTCTCTATATTCTTTATTTTTAATTTTACATAACAACATTGTCGAGTTTCGAATTCAAGTCGAGTTTCGAGTCAAGTCAAGGGTAATATCCTCAAGTCGAGTTCCGAGCTGATTCAGTTTTTCGCGTCGAGTTTCGAGTCCAGTCGAGTTTGATAAATGGCTCGTTCGTTTTAAGTCGTTTTGAAAGAGTCGTTTTGTCTCATGGCCTGATTACACTGGAAAACGAAAGCCATGAGAAATGTAAGCTAAACAGTAATATGGAATACTTTTAGTGTTGCTCATGAGAGGGGGACACTGCTCGCATCTCGTCTCGTCTCGATAGCGAGACCACAAGAGATTTTTTATAACAAGCTCAGCTCGGCTCGGCTCAACTGAGAAGATGGCTCGAGCTGGCTTGGTAGGGATGAGCCATTTGCTCAGTTCGGCTCAACTGAGCTGAGGGCTGTAGCCGAGTCGGTTAGGTGAGCTGTTGGCTCGGCTCTCTTCTCGGTTCGGGTCGATAGTGAATGAGCTGTGAGCCGAGCTGCTCGAGTCCTTGACAATTCTAAACCCGGGCCGAGCAGTTTTGAAGATATTTGGCCAGTGACCTGTAACTTTCAACATTGTTTGGCTCGAGCCAGAATACTCAACCTAGACCCTCAACCCAAATTCAGAAGCTCGTGAACAATGTCCTTGACTCCTAGACTTCACGACTACCGAGGATGGCAATCAACTAGTTTTTTAGTATTCAACTACAAACCGCCTATCTTTCATTTTTATATACAGTGTTCTTATAATTATTATTATTATTATTAATAATAATAATAATAATAATAATAATGTAAGTTGTAGTAGTAGTAGTGTCATTGATAATAATTATACTATGTAATATACTTGAAAAATGTACTCGAAACTACACACCGGATTTGGCTCGAGTCGACTCGAAACTCGACCCCAATTCGAGTTGAGTTGGAGGAAATTTTTCGAGTCGAGTTCTCGGGTCGAGCTCAAAGATGTCTGTTTCTAGTCGAATCGAGTGTCAAAGAAAACTCTCTCGAACTCACTCGTGTCCATCCCTACAAGTAACGCAGTATGGCATTTTATTAATGTTACATTATATGAAAATGTTCATATATCAAGTAGAAATTTGTCCTTGCATTTACATAAAGGGATTCAGAACGTGCAATAATAATAATAATAATAATAATAATAATAATAATAATAATAATAATAATAATAATAATAATAGCGGTAGTAATAGTAGTACGGAAAATTGAAGTCATATTTTTTTCACATTTTTAAAGTTTCGGACCTAAAAGTAACGCGTTAGTAACGCGTTACTTTCGAAGTAAAGTAACAGTTACTTTTCTGGGGCAAGTAACGCGTTACTAACGCGTTACATTTTGAGAGAAAGTAAAGTAACTTGTAACGCGTTACATTTTTACAAGTAACTTACCCAACACTGAGAGGATACTACAATCAAAATATTTTGAACAGCTTACTGCCTGGCAAAGAAAAATTAATCTTTTTCAGATTAGGAAGACTTGATTCGTTCACTAGAGACAAATGGAATAAATATGGGTTCCATTTTACATTCCTGCTACACTGTCACCAATGTTATCTCTCATATTGCTGAAGAAATGAGGAACCAATTTGTTCTGTTAACGATCACTACAGATCAAAATTTAACGATCTTATTGACGAATCAACTATAGCTTGGAAAATAAAAGCGCACTTGTGGTATATGTAATTGTGTTTAGCAGGTAAAGCTCTATTCATTGACTTAATCGAGTTAGACTCCCAGGATGTTGAACCCATTGAGCACAAGTTGTTGAACTGTTTAAATCCATGGCCTTCCTGAAAATTATCTGAGAGAAAATTGGATTACGATTGCTATGATGGTGCTAGTGTAATGCTTGGATAACGTTCTGGAGTTGTCATGAAGATTGAAACAGAAATACTCTCAACTGTTTTCATGGCATTGTTTAAACCATAGACTTGAATTATCAAGTGTCTACGCTGTCAACGATATCCAGGGTACTGACCACTTCAATGTTTTTATGGATAAATTGTATAGTTTATACAACCAGTCCCTTAAGTATTGTCGCGCAATGGAAGAAGCGTGCCATGAGTTCGGTGTGCAGTTTCTGAAACTAGGACGAGTTCTTAGGATGCGGAGGGTTGTAAGTACACTCAGGACCGTAAAAGCTGTGTGGACATCATTTGGACACTCCATCTTCAATTCACTAACTCATTGCAGGATAGTACAATAAATCCTTCAACGAAAAGGCTTGCGAGTCTAGAATTTTTTGTGGATTTAGCACTAATGTATGACGTCTTGCAAGAGTTAGCTATGTTGTCAAAAGAGCTATAATCACCAGAGATAACGCTGCTAAAAGCTGATCATTTAGTGAAACGAACCATACAGGTGATTGAAAGTTTCAAGATGAACCAGGTGAACATATGCAATTTGCCTTGCAGGCTGAAAGTGATGGTATATTTCAAAATGTAATACTGGAACACAAGAAGATAGCTGCAATAAGCGTTCGTCAATTCATTCAAAGTGTGGCAGACAGAATGAGATCCAGACTGTGTTCTGACGCCGACTCAGAAAATAAGCAATTGTTTCGCGACATTTCAGCAATCGATTCTGTTAACATAATTAAGCGAAACATACGTCATGGAGAAGTTGAATATAAAAGAATCTACAGGTGTTTCAATCTTGATGAAACTGTCGCAATTCAAGGGTTAAGGGACTTGGCAGACAACCCTACGACCGAAAATATTCCAATAATATTAGTAAACCGGTGCAAGTAGCTCTAGAAGAAAACTGTAGTGTTGAAGGTAAATAAGATCTTTAAAGTAACGCTATTTGTTCAAGCTTTTAAAACTCTTTTACCAATGTTATTGAATTATTAAGGCTTTTCACGTGATAATTATGAAGTAATTTCGAGTTAAGAGATGTGAATAGCTGCAGAGGAAGAATTTATTATTCCAGAGGAAGTTAATGGTGGCTGCTCAAATTATTTTGTTCAAGCTTTCTACGTTTTATGTTGTTGTTACTGATATTTAAGGTGTTTAAAAGGTGTTTCAGCGACAAGTGTAAGGACAATTAAAAGTAGCACTTTCGAGTTTTATTGAGTAAACGGACGCGTAGCTTTCGAAAAAGACTATCAAAGTGTTAGTATCACATCTTACATTTTATCGAACGTTTTCATTGTTATTATTGTTACTAGCTGTTATTATTTGGATGTTATTATACAGGAAGGAATCGAAACACAAAAATGTTGGTTTTACAATGAGAGGATAGATCGATGCAAAATGGCACATTTTTGTTCTGAAAGAATATCCAGGCGTTTGAAGGTCGATGGTTGTGTTATTTCAGTTGATTTGTTTAGTTTTATATTTCAGTTAAAACTTTCTTCTGTGCTGAAGACAACCAAACTTAAGGTATGAATATTTTCAATATCACGACAATGTTAATACATAACTTTTAACTAGTGATGAGCGCAAGAGTCTCGGTCTTGCAGTTTTTGCAAGAGTCTTGCATGCAAGACCAAGACCAAGACCAAGACCAAGAGTCTTGCATAAGTACCGGAACTTCATGATTTTCTTTTATAGAATGTAAAAAGAGGAAAAATCATTACATCTCTCACTTGAATTTCTTGGCTTTAGTAAAAATGCCACTGGAGTGAATGTGTTTTCAGTAGTTTATGCAATCCGTGTGAGTCAATCTGCCAGTAGCGTCATTTCAGATTTAGCTTGGGGGGAGGGGCAAGACCCCTTGATATAAGTAAAATTTCGCGTTTTTCACTAACTTATTACTATTATATTGATAAAATCTATACAAATCTCAAACTCAGGGGGGGAAATGCCCCCCTGCCCCCCCCCTAAATGACGCCTCTGCAATCTGTTCCTGCAGCATATAGCTACAGTATGTCGTTTTCTGAGTTGGTTGTTCGCGTTTTCTGTAGATATTGCTCGTTTTCAAGAGGCACAGGTGCCACCTTGCGCCTGAGCTATTTTGAACAAACACAGTGTGCGTGGATTTTCGCAGGGTTTTTCCGTTTTCTCAGACTTTCTTCATTCCACCATTTTAGTCATTTCTCATCATCACTGTCTCCCTTAGAATTGGTGCATACACGTGGGACGTTAAACTGATGCTTCATTTCATTTCAAAACTTATTAGAGGTGTTCTTTTTCAAAAACTAAAGAAAAATGTAGTATTGAAAATCGGTAATTCCATACATCATAGATGGCGACTACATGGGTATTTGCTCCGAGACTCAAGCATCCGTTGGAAATTTTTAATGTGTGCTCATAAAATTAATAACGAAATAACATTTTCATGGCATTGACAAAAAATTAGTGCATGTGAGCGCAAGTTTGATTTCATGAGCGGATGCTTATACGTTGAATAATTGTTTATCAGTATAACTTTTAGCCTCCTTAGGTATACGACACATCGAGGTTTGGGCGATATAACATTATACTACAACAGTAAATCTATTTTATAAAATTGAAACTGACTATGTTCGAGTTATTCCTAATCTCTTGAACCACCCGCTCGATCTCGATCAAATTTTCAACATAGATGAGGTTTAGGCCAGGGAGTGTTTTCATCATTTCACTTTGACGATAAAACTTACAGGAGGGAGAGGAGGGGAGTTATAAAATAATAAATAAAACTTAATAACTCTTGAACTAAACGACCAATTTTGATCAAATTTTTAACATAGATGAGGTTCAAGCGTGGAATGTTATCAGTTCAGTTTGACGGAGCAACGTATGGGAGAAGGAGGAGGGGGAGATATACACAAATCAATATAAATAAAAATAAAAGTGACTAAGTTTGTGACTTAATAGCTTTTGAACCACTCAACCGATCTTAATCAAATTTTTAACATGTATGAGGTTCGGAACCGGAAAGTTTTCTTTTTTTTTTTTTTTTTTTTTTTTAAGTTTCACTTTGATGGTAGAACCTAGGGAGGGGAAGGTGTATATATAAAAATAAAACATAATAACTCTTGAAACACCCTACCGATCTCGATCAAATTTTCAACATGGATGAAGTTCAGTCCTGGAACGATTTTTATCATTTTACTTTGAGCTGCAACGTAGGGGAGAGGAAGGATATATATGTATATGTATGTATGTAAAAAATATATATTTAAGTAACTGTCTTTGTGACTTCATCACTCTTTAACCAGCCGATCGATCTTAATCAAATTTTCAACATAGGTGAGATTCGGACTTTGCAGGGGCGGATCCAGGTCCGACTTCTGGGGGGGCGGTGGGTTGTCATATTGCTACTTTTAGCGGCTCCAAACTTTGGGATGGGTTTTATATATATATATAATAAGAAAGTTTCCTCTTCTGGGGGGCGATCGCTCCGATCGCCCCCCCCCCCTTTATCCGCCCCTGGGACTTTGGGTGTTTTTTTGTCATATTACTTTGACGGTAGAACTTGGAGGAGGAGGAGGGGAGGGGAAGTAAACAAAAATAAATAAAACTTAATAACTCTTGAATCACCCAACCGATCTCGATCACATTTTCAACATAAATGAGGTTCGGACCTCAGATTGGTTTCTGTTATATCACTTTGATGGTGTAGCTTAGTGGAGGGGGAGGGGAGAGATATTTAAAAATGATCGAAAATGACTGATATTAGAGTGGAATCTATAGTTTTGGGGTCGCTGAGATAAACAGTAACACTTCCGATGCTGTTTAAATCCAAATTCAGCTTCGTAGCTTGGCGGAGAGGAGGGGAGATATATAAAAATGATCGAAAATGACGAATATTAGTGTTGAATTCATAGTCTTCGGGGTCCCTGTGTGAATACTGACACTTCAGATACCATTTACGACCAAATTCAGCCCGTAACTTAGGGGAGGGGTAGATACATAAACATGAGTTTTAAAAAATGACCAAACATTAGTGTCGAATCCATACTTTTTGGGGTCGCTAAGGTGAACATAGTTCCGATCCCGTTTAAAAGAAAATTCAGGACCGCAACTTGGTGAAGGGGAGGAAGGAGATACATAAAAATGATCGAAAATTACCATTATTATAAATATTGAATCCATGGTTTTCGAGGTCATTGAGATGAACAGTGACACTTCCAATGCCGTTCCTTGCAACATGGGGGAGGAGGAGATATATAAATTTATTGAAAATGATCGATATTAGTGACGAATCCATAGTTTTCGGGGTCTTTAAGATAAACAGTGACCCTTCTGTTACCGTTTAAATCCAAATTTAGCCCTGCAACTTGGGAAGGAGGAGGCGAGAGAAATATAAAAATAATCGAAAATGACCGGTATCAGAGAGCGGTTTAGTAATAGTAAAAAGTGACTGACTAACGACATATATTACTATTTTTTAAAATTTAACCCAACGAAGTGGGTAATTGATGCTAGTAATCCATATTCACAAATGAGACTGATTTTGTACAGTTATTTCAAATAACTTGGAGTTTGATGCCGTTATCTTGTATTTCTCGTCATCATAGCTATTCTGCCATTATTGGCAGGTTACTTGCTGCAACTGAGAAACTTCGATGTACGGTGGTCCTCAGCTAGTCTCTTCGTCTTAACGTAGCAGTTTTCCGTTTCAATACTGTACCTTCCTTCAACTGCAGCCTCCTTCGCTTCTTCCCTCTCTTTCCTTCCACCATACCCTCTAGCACATCCTCCTCAGCCAATATCCCAACCAGTTCCTCTTTCTCCTCTTTTCAATATCTAAAATTATTCTCTTTTTTCTCCCTATTGCTAATATTTCTAACACCTTCTCATTCGTTTTCCGTTCAACAGAGCTTATTCTCTCCTTTTTTCTCCATGCTAAAGTTTTGAAAGTCTGCAATTTTATCATCGCTTTTGTGTAATGTCCATGTTTCTGCTCTATACAGTACATATTGGAACCAGTAAAACAAAATCTCAGTATTTAATTGGAAGTTTGTTTAATACAAGAATTAGCTAATCGTGGTTGAAAAGAAGAATCTGACGCCTTTAGAGTGTAAAAATAATTTTGCAGTTCATGGTATCTCAATAATCTGAGCCGTCTTGATTTTCTTTCATGTGTCTCAGGGGTAGCCTCCCCAGATTGGGAACCAGTGGAGTGTTGGATCTGTTAAAAAGATCTAAAAAGATTACGAAACGTTGTGATTTATCTTATAGGTAGTGAAGAGTGGACAGCCATTAAAATAAAAAAAAAAGGTCATCGTATATGTTGTACACTATCATCATACTCACACGAAGGTAAACTATGTTACATTTAGAAACATACATTGTATTTCTGTTATTATTGGCACATTGTAGAATTTATTATCCCTAATGTCCAAAGTAAAATTTACCTATGAAAAGTATAAGATCATTTAAAAGCAAGATTTGCAAGACTCTTGCAAGCAAGACCAAGACTGGGTGTGCAAGACCAAGACCAAGTATTCCAATACAAGACCAAGATCAAGACTGAATGTGCAAGACCAAGACCACCCCTGTCTTGGTCTTGATCTTGCATTTGCTCATCACTACTTTTAACTATATAGAACCTATTAACTGAAAAAAAAATGTCAAGCTTTAATGATCTATAGAGGTAAATTTGGGCACAACTTTCTTACTTCTGGCACATCGGACGCGATTTTCTCTGTTCTTTCTCGCAGTGAGTTGGTTCCTTCTCCATACCTACTAGTGCTCTCAAACGGGTCGGGTTGACCCGACCCGACCCGTGACCCGACCCGACCCGAGTCGGGTCGGGTCAGCTCGGGTCGGGTTACGGGTCGGGTCGGGTCAGGTCAACTCGGGTCGGGTTATCGGGTCGGGTCAGCTCGGGTCGGGTTGTCGGGTCAGGCTACTCGGGTCGGGTCAGTCGGGTCAGCTCGGGTCGGGTTGTCGGGTCGGGTTATTCGGGTCGGGTTGTCGGGTCGGGTCAATCGTTTCAGCTCGGGTCGGGTTGTCGGGTCGGGTTATTCGGGTCGGGTCAATCGGGTCAGGTCGGGTCGGGTTGTCGGGTCGGGTCACTCGGGTCGGGTCAATCGGGTCGGGTTGTCGGGTCGGGTTATCGGGTCGGGTTGTCGGGTCGGGTTATTCGGGTCAGTTCACTTTGGTCAACTGAGTTTAGGATGAGTTTAAACTCGGCTGGAGTCGAAAGCTGCTGTTTTTCACTAGCTGCCTAATTAAAAATAGCAATTTTCAATTGATTTTATAGAAACCATAAATCTATTTTGAACACTTGCAGCTAGTGTTTTTATGATAAATGCTTATTTTTCTACTTGTGTGTACTTTAATTTTTAAATGTGGAAGATTGATTTTACCAATCGACTGTAGGCCCTAATATTAATATCTACGCCAATATGGAGTCTGAATTTAGAAGAAAACTAGAAGTTGTTTAAGCAACGCCAAAAGAGATATTGGATATGGACGACCAAGCCCAAGCAGGGCCGCGATGGCTCAGTGGTAGAGAATTCATCTCTGGTGCATGGTGTTCAGTAGCGTAGCTAGAGTTTTTTCAGGGGGGGGCAATGAAGGGCCCAAGAGGATTTTGAGGGGGACATCTCCAATATATATATATATATATATATATATATATATATATATATATATATATGTGTGTGTGTGTGCGTGTGTGTGTGTGTGTGTATTCAAGGTGAATGTTTCCATCTTTATTGTTCATGATTTTACTCTTTGGAAATAGTGAAAATATAAGAATTTAGTACCTCAAACAACTAGGATTCATTAATGCAATTGATTTCTAATAGAAGTAAATAGTTATTTAATCATGGCGTTTAAAATATGTGTAGCTAGTTGACTTAAGTGGAAGCAAATACACTTTTACAGGTAAAGAAAATAACTTATAGGTTTATGCCTCTACTTGAAGAGGATCTTTCTATTCGTGTGGGCAGCAGCAAACATATCCACAACTTGTTAAAGATCTAACGATTTAGCAATTTTCTTCTCAAAATAAAGTAACACTAAGTTTTTCAATCTATCATGAGTCATTGAATTGCGTATACAAGTCTTCAATCTTTTCAAAGAAGAGAATGACCTTTCACATGTAGCACTAGAAACTGATATAATCACAGAGATGATACCTAGCTTGTAGGTTTCTAGGAATGCGTTTTTGTAGACACAAAGAAGATCAACGAAATTCGTTAAGGAACCAGCTTTCGTTTTCTTCTTGTCTTCATACAACTTAATTGTTAGAGCAACCCACATTATGCTTTATTTCTTGTTTAATTATGCTTTTTTTTTAAATTATGCTTTATTGTTAATTTCAATGATTATTTTACATTAATCGTGTATAATGTATATTTATTATACATTAAATATTCTAAATATCTTGATCTATTTATTGATATTTTTTTGCAACTAGTTTCTCTCATATTTAATGAACTTTCTACTTAATTCATTGTAAAGAGATGTGCTTTGCTCCAATAATTTTTTTCTATCATTTGTGTGCGCCTTACAGGTACATATATACAGAAAGGGAAAGTAAAAGATGCCACCAAAAAGTACAGAAAGTGCTTAAGTTCAAAAAGTAAACATAACAATACAGTGACGACGCCAGAGGGGGGCAAGAGGGGCGAGCGACCCCTAGTAGCTACTTCTGCCCCCCTGACTAGACTAGGCTGCCCCTCCAGACTCGTACAATCTTTAAACATTCTTCACGTAGTATTTTATATCAGTATCATAACCAATCTCATTGACAAATTGTAGTCTACTTTCCATGAATTTACTATGTGGCAGATTAATCCTCAAGCTTTCTTCTTTGAGCGTCTGGGTATGCACGCATATTTCTGTTTTCTAATTTAGCCCCTTTTGAGGTAAATTTTAGTTATACTTCTTTCTTATGATTTTTAATAATTGTGCCTAGCGAACAATAGTAGATTTGGTCGACTTGTTTTCTTCTCATTGGATCAACTTCGATTGGAAACAAAAGAAAGGTAAAACCAGTTACGTAACTTGTTTGTATTTATCCAGGTTTGAAGTTTTCAGTTTCATATTTTGTTTTATTTAAAACTTCTTTTTTCTGAAACATTATTCTCGGCTTCCAATATTCAGAGGATGTGCTTATAACAGCTTAGTTTGCAACTACCAGGGCTTAATTTTTTGAAGGAGATAAAAAGAGTTGTGTTTTCCCTTCCTGCAAATGATAATAATAAAATTATGGAAGAAATTGATTCCCAATAAAATGTATTGTCAGAGTGCTGATCTTTAGTTAGTAATTGGTTTATACTAGTGCTCCTTTACTTATTTTGTTTAAAAGTACTGACGTGACGTCTACCATATTGACTAGGAACTGCTGAAAAATTCGTAGCCCAACCCAGAAGGAGTGCACGTGGATTGGTGAAGTTTTACTTCTTCTTCTCTTCCCCCGAGAGTCAATATACTACCTTGTACAGTGCTCCAGCTTTTGCAGAAAAGTTTAAAAAATCTAGATTTCCTCGCACCACTGTTCGTAGCACTACCCCTATCAGATCTAAAATGGCGTCTTTCAAGTGTTATTTAAGTTTGGGAAATAAGTACACGTAATAGTTACACGGAGCTAAATCTGCGGAATAAGAATGATGATCTAGACATTGAAATCCTAGATTATGCAATGTCAGTTATGTTCGCAGGGGCTTGATGGACAGGTGTATTCTTCTGAAGGAACAGAATTCCTTTCTTTTCATTTTCCGCAGCGTTGAACTTTGAATTTTTCTTTCAGTTTTGTAAGTAATGTATAGATTCTGGATTAAATATCTGACCATTGAGGAGGTAGTCTACCACTCCATACTTATACCAGAAAAATGTTCCAAACAGTTTCTCAACCTACTTCTGTGTCTTGAACTTTTTGGGGCGATGGAGAAATGAGTGCTACTACTCCATTGACTGTTGTTCCGATTCAGGATCATAGTGGTACAACCATATTTCATCTATGGTTACTATTCGTCAGCGAAATTGATCAGCATTACAGTCAAATTGGAAGAAGACTTCTCTTAATGCCGTTACCCTTTTATTCTCCTGACATATTTTGGGAACCCATTATGCCGAGAACTTGCGCATACCCAAGCCATTCTGAATTATGCTACCGACGAGTACCAAAGAAATGCCCAGAATCTCTGACACAAGTTTTGCTGAAAAGGTAAAAACTGAGAAAGCGGGGTGCAGACCTCAGACTATAATAAATATATCGTGAGTTTACTATACACTTTAAAAACTATATAAATAATAGCTTAAATTATTTTTGTCACACAAAAACTGGGGTGGCCTAGGCCCTCCGGCCCCGGGCTATATCCACCACTGGGTGAAATGCTGCAAATTTTAAAGAATAATGTCACAAATTGCATCCATGATTCCAGGAAGAGTCACTGCTTTTAATCATCCTGGATGTAAAGCATAATTTGTTGAGAAATTGCTACGTTTATACTAAGCCACTTACTTCTTCACCACTGTATATAACGGAGGAGAGTCCCGTGGTGTTTCACTGATTTCCTAATTAATTTACTTCGGTGACTTTCCTTGGTGGAACAAAAATGTTATAACAGTAAGGATCTGGATGTTCGTGAAATTATCTGTTTGGGCACACATAATCACTTCAGAGGCCTGAGAAACAATAAGAATTTCATTATTAATATGAAAATATTTGTATATACAGAGATATGTTTTTCTAAACTACGGTTTCATTTTTCTACCTAGTACCTACACTCCTTCTGGATTGGACTACGACATTTTCAGCAGCTCCTCGTAAATTCTCTCTCTGGCTATATATATATATATATATATATATATATATATATATATAGAGAGAGAGAGAGAGAGAGAGAGAGAGACGTAGCATATAGACGAATGTGTTACTTGTAGCATACGCGAAAGTAATTCAATTTATGTTTAGGCTTCAAAAGTTTCATTGAAAAATATTTCATGTGCAGACGTTACTTATTTGTTAGTTACAAATTTTATTTGAAATAAGTTTAATTTATAATCATATAGATCTAACATAAAAACAGCAACGAAATACACAATGTAATGTAAAATAAGTCAAACGTAATAAATATGTCATTTTTGGTATGGCAAATAGCCCCCCCCCCGAAAATGTATCTGCCCCTCCTTTGCCCACCTAAGAACTTAAAGCTGGCGTCGTCACTGTAACAATATAGTTTGGAGTTCTTGCATACTATTCATTGTTGGCAGAAAAATTTCTTCTTTTACTTTTTTCTTTTCTCCACATCAAAGGATTTCACCGAAAAGTTTACAGAAATAAAAATAAGCTTTTCATTGTTTGCATTGTTAGGTTCTCAATGATTTTGCATTGTAAATATTGGCTTTAAAGATATTAACACAGTATGTTAAACTTTCAGTTAAAGAGAATTTTCCAAGAATTGTGCTATATATTTTAAATTATGCTTTATGCTTTATTTTCTAAAATTATGCTTTTAAAACTAGTTCCCCAATGTGAGTGCATTTTGGTGTTCACCCAGTGTCGTCACCATAGTGCTCTCAAACGGGTCGGGTTGACCCGACCCGACCCGTGACCCGACCCGACCCGACTCGGATCGGGTCAGTTCGGGTCGGGTTATCGGGTCGGGTTATTCGGGTCGGGTTGTCGGGTCGGGTCAATCGGGTCAGCTCGGGTCGGGTTGTCGGGTCGGGTTATTCGGGTCGGGTTGTCGGGTCGGGTCAATCGGGTCAGGTCGGATCGGGTTGTCGGGTCGGGTTATTCGGGTCGGGTTGTCGGGTCGGGTCAATCGGGTCAGGTCGGGTCGGGTTGTCGGGTCGGGTTATTCGGGTCGGGTTGTCGGGTCGGGTCAACCGGGTCAGCTCGGGTCGGGTTATCGGGTCAGGTCAATCAGATCGGATCACGGTTCGGGTCAGTCGGGTCGGGTCGGGTCATCGGGTCGGGTCAGTCAATTCGGGTCACGGGTCGGGTCGGGTCGGTCTTCAACCCGACCCGACCCGACCCGTTGAGAGCACTAATACCTACACACATTTATGTTACTAATGGTGTGATTTAAGTAGAGTGTCGTCAAGAAAATAGCATGGAATGCTTTTAGACTGTAAAACAGAAATGAACCACTGATTGGAAAAAGGGAATAAGTACAATTTTTTGCGATTTTAACCTGAGATAGCAGATGTGTTCCTTTAAGATAGCTGCATCGTTGAGAAGAAAATAGGAATGTTTGGGCAACTCTATATGACCAATGTAGAAGGCAAAATCTCTCGCTGATTAGAAAAAGGGAATAACTACGTTTCTTATTTCCTTCTTCCAGTCACTACAGGTCACGACCACAACTGTGAGACAGTGTGTAAGTATTTATAGACAACCACCAGAGCCCTCTGCTGCTGTTACGATACTTCACCTTCTTTTCGCATTGCACAATCTATAGAGAACTTTTTGCCCCAGTCAGTTACAGATTTACATGTTTTCAGTGATACAAGTGGTGGTCAAAACTGCAATCATTCAATGACATGAATGCTTTTCAGCCTGACAGTGTCATAACGGTTCACCACTATAAACCAATATTTGCCTGTCAGTGGTCACAGTTTTTAAAATGTGACCGAAAGTTTGCTGTAATCAAACCAGAACTCAAACGACACAATCGCATTTATTTACCAGCACAATATAACCACATGATTACGAATGCAAGAAATACTGATACTCCATTTCAGGTTTACGAACTTGTCAATGAAGAAATCTTAGATTTTAAACATTGGTGGTAACCGTTTTACAAAAAATCTTCAGGTAGCATTGTGGACAAAACAGTGAAATTCCAAGTAAGTAAATAGAGACAATGTTTATAAAGCAGAATCTCTAGGTTAAGTGCAAGTAGTGTTGTAAATAGAAAAAAAACCGTTCGTTTTTTTTCAGAAATGTACGTTTTTTTTAGAAAAAAAACATTGCCTCTCGTTTTTTTTCTAAATTTCGTTTTTTTTTCAAATAGTTATTTGTAATGTATCTTACGTCATTTAAGTCTGAAGTATTTTTATGTAGGTGTAATTACCATAAAATGCAACATAAATTAAACACTAGAAACTGATACGGTACAAATATTTTACAATTTATATGAGTAGTGTACCTACTAAGAATCCGGGTTTCTGTACTGTTTCACCAATATCAACGAAGAAATAAAAGTAGAAATGTTTTTTTTTTTTTTCGTGAAAGTAGGCCTTTAATAAGTACGAAAATAATATAACGAACAGTATAAAACGCAAATAACTTGTCTAAAGGTAAAAACTAAAACTAATTTGCCTACTAATATTTTTCTGAATATCATATATAAATAATTTGTCGACTTGATATATGATATGCATTGCTGGCTCTATCATATGTGCAACACGTGCATTTCCACGGGGCTGCAATATCTGTCATAAGTATTTTATTTAAAATAAATATTTCTTGTTGGAGACAGACTTCATGATCATGGTAGCTAAATTTACTAAGCTGACCTTCTATTTGAATACTACATTCATAAATTATGTTTAGGTCTCTTTAGTTTAAGTCTCATGATCAGTGCTAAAGCAAATGGTAAAATAAATCCCAGAATAAACTGCTTGATTGTTGTCAAATACAGGAACTCAATTCTCGAATGCCTGCCCCCTTTGGTTAGTTAGCAGAGCTTCTCTTGTCTTTGTCGCAAATAGGATCGTTATCATTGAAGGTGGAAACACTTTTTTTTAAAAAAAATAACAGATGTAGAAGGAAAATCAAGAAATAAAGGTAAAAGAGCTAGTTGCACTATAATTGCAAACTGATATGTTGAGATTGAAACTCGATATTGAATTCTATAAAATGGATTACCATCTTTCAGATGTATTTGCTTTATCTTTCACTAACATAATAGATTAATATTTAAAGAAAAAAAAAACAGACACAACAATATTGTATTTGTAGTAAGTATATAAGCCTTTCTGAGTGCGGGTGTAGTTTCCCTCCCTTTCGTTGTTCATGCTGGAGTAGCATACTTAAAATCGTGACTTTTAAGATTTGTTCTTTCTGGAGAAAGAGGTAGGCGGCAAATTACATCATTGCGCGGGCGACAAATTGCCTAGGGCAGGCCCGATAATATGTACACTCATGTCCAAAATGATTGTTGCATATTTATAACTGTCTTCTTGTAAGAATATAATTTGATAATGATTTTGCAGGGTACTTTTAATACTGATGCTGTGTGTATAATCTGAAAATGTATATTTATGATAAATTTCAAAGGAAAAGAATTATAAATACGAAAATGAGAAAGAGTAAAAGAAAATGTTGCTAAATGGACAAGGAAGTTTAATTTTCGTTTTATTGTTCTTATTTACTGCTGTTTTGACATGAAATTTTCTACATACATGTCTTTTCCGATTATACCATACTAACATTATAAGAAATACCAGGCGGATTCGTTATCAAATTATATTCCTAGAACAACATATTTATAGACATGGAACAATAATTTTGGACATGAGTGTACATACAAGACATGAATATAGGATAACATAATTTGAAGTAATGCAGGGTGTTTCAAAATGAATATTAGGGTTTTGAAACTTTATAGTATCTATTACAATTAACTTACAATTATAAGTATTATCAAATAAAAGAGCAACTCAAACAGTTTTGTACACACGCATGCCATGCATTGTTTCCTCTGTCTGCCGTTAGAAAGAGCAAGTAGCAAAGATGGAGACTAGAGACCAGACAGCTTTGTGTGTTTTAACCTTGCAAAGACTGAATCTGTAGTTACAGTGCAACCGTCTGTATGAATTGAATGTTTTGTGCCATATGGCGGAAAGTTTATAGGCCTTTCTCACCTATTGACTCAATGTGTGCCATGTGACGAATAAAGCTCACATCGAACACTTGAAGCAAAAACTGTTTGAGGTGTTCTTTTATTTGATGTATTTATAATTGTGCGTAAAATGTAATAAGTACTACGAAGACTTAATTCCCCGATATTCATTTTGAAACACCCTGAATTTCTCAGCATCAGTATTGAAACTAAGATGTAAAAAGGAGAGATTATGATTGTTTACAACAACGATATTATTATTAGTCAAGACTATAATTACTACAACAACACAAGTTAGTAGTCAAAAAAATGTAATTAAATGTACACTCGTAACCCTTTCGGACCCACATGGCCAAAGTGGCACATACGCGTGTGTCACTTTTTTAATCCGCTCCTGTATGGTCACTAATTAAGATATCGGTATATATTGTTTTGCCAAATATGGTTGGTCCATAGTTTATCATTTTAGTTTCTTCTTCTTCTGTGTGTCGAATTTCCTTCTCAAATTTCACCCGTCAAAAATTCAAGAATTTTCGAATTTTCTTTATTACTTTTCCCCTGTAGCTTCATTCGTTATAGAGAGACCTCCTTAAGACTTGTCAGGTAGATACGTCGGATGGATACCTAATTGTTGACATCAATTGGATGGGCTTGCGCGCAGTGTTGCCAACTACGGAAATTAAAATCTCCTTAAATTTGGGCAAAAAATTCGAAATTTTTGTTATAAACCTACCTATACGTCCCAATGCAAGTCAACTTACGCCAGTCGAACATTTGTTCTTACTGAACAAACTCGGGTACAGATCGTTACAGTGGAGTAATTAGGGGACGCACGAAAAATTCGGATTTAGGTTCTAACTTTTGATTTTCCCTACTTTTCTGTTTATCGAAATATATTTTTGGTAATTAAAAGCATTATTTCTTAAATATCGCCATGATACTTGTAGGATATATTAGTAATGTACCAGTAATTATTTTAAGATAGTTTTCGTCTGGTAGCAGTGTTGCCAGCTACGGAAAATTTTAATTCAAGATGTTAGGGGAAAATTACTGTTTTGTCTACTATATCCCTCTTGTTGACTACATAGGAACAAAAGTACCAGTATCTGAAAGTCTTGTCTTTGCCCTTCACAACACACTATAGAAAGTTTCAATACGATAGTTAGGGGAAGTACAGTTGAGGTTTACAGTAGACCTTGTTCTCTAAGTGGAAAGATAATTGATTTTTTTACGTAGACTGAAATATTTTTTAATGATCTGCTTACTTTATTGGATATCGTCACAATACTTGTAGGGTATATAATAGGGATACCAAAGTTTCTTTTAAGATAGTTTGTGTGTGTCTGCTAGTACTGTTGCCAGCTACAGAAAATTTTAATTTCCGATTTTAGGAGGTAATTTTGGAAAAAATCCCTTTTTGTCTCTATTATTTCCCTCTTATTGGCTACATTCGAACAAACGTACCACTGTCTGAAAGCCTCGTCCTTAGCCGACACAGCGCATCATAAAACGTTTTGGTAGAATAATTAGGGAAAGTACAGTTGTGGCTTATAATAAACCATGTTCTGTAAATGGTAAGAAAATTGTGCATTTCTGAGTTAGAATGAGATTTTTTTTTAAATTTCATGTTTACTTTGTTAGATATCGCAATGATACTTGTAGGATACATTCTTAGGGTACCTAGGTTTACAATCTGATAGTTTACGTATGTTTTATGGCAATGTTTCCAGCCAAAACAATTAATTCCCGATTGTAAGTGAAAAATTCGGCAAATTTCCCTTTCCCCTCTATTATTTCCCTCTTGCTCGCTACGTTGGAACAAATGTACCACTACCTGAAAGCCTTCTCTCTAGCCTACAGAATACACCATAAAAAGTTTCAAATAGGATAATTAGAGAAGCTGTAGCGTCGGCATATCTGTTGATTTTTGCTTTTGAGGCGTAAAAAGTGTCAAAATTTCATGTGTATGGAAACAGATTTTTTTCTTTCTCTCTTTGAATGGAAACCAGCGACTTCAGGTTTTCACTGTACCTTGTCAACGCACCAAAGAATCTTTTTAGGTGAGTTAGACCCATATGGCAACAGTGGTGCTAGATACAAAAAATCTTGAATTTCGGTTAGGGATTTTTTGTAAATTTTCACCCCTACATTTCCCTCAGTAATTTCCCACCCGCTCGCAACACTGCAATGTAACGTACACCAAAAAATAGCCACATTCCTTTTCTAAAAAACAAGGTCTTAGCCATATCAATAGGGTAAATGGTTTTTGAGGAATACGTCACTAACTGACAAAGTATGAAAACGCCAAAAATGATCTGGGTCCGAAAGGAATAATCACACGATTTTGCTCGTATATGTACAAGGAAACAAACGATTTGTAAGTCACGAGGGCTTCGACTCAAGTTCTATTGATTATTTCAATAATCTTCAACATTCATCAATAAATAATAGCTGCCAGAAAAAAAACAGACATTTGAAAAAAAACATGAAAAAGAACGATGTTTTTTATTGAAAAAAAACTTCACAGAAAAAAAACCGTTTTTTTACAACACTATGTGCAAGCTCATAAGTTTATCAATGGACTAAGAACTGATATTTTTCAATCACTCAAAAGTAATGTCACAAACGTTCCACTGCCAACGTCAAAGGCATACGATTGGCAAGTCAATCAGAAAAAGATCAACGATTCTTCACAAATCATCAAATACTCTACATACCTGACCAATACAAACAGTTTTATAGGATAATATGTTCATGGAAAACCACTGACCAAGAAACTGTAGAAGACGAAGATGCAAACGGATAGGATCCTACGTAAACCCAATCTACTGTGACAACGTATTTTGCTACTTACTTTGTTCAGTTGTCTATTGTATTACTTTTCTTGCTGTACGAATAACATGTGCTGTACAGAAAAACGAACGATGCGAATAAAAGTGTTAGAAACCTAATATGCGTGATAGTTCGAATACATATATCCAAGATTTAACATACAACATTGCATTCAACATGTACATTTTCATAGCTTTCTATCATAAACTGCACATTACACAATTACAATTGCATACAACTTTAATTGATTGGAAAAAGGGAATATATTTTCCATTTTTAAGCTTTTCTAACCAATTGCAGTGCTGCAATACAAGATTCTTCTTGTTGTCTTAGTGTTTGTTAGTTGTCTTGCTACAAGTAATCAATTATACACTTTTTGCAACAAGTACAAACAACGCCTCGAGAAGGTTTTTTAGCGTTATTGAAAACTTAGGTCTGATGCACATATTCCCTGTTTCCAATCAGTGATTCAAATATACTCTTTATTTTTTAATTTAATTAATTAACACATGCGTTTTACATTGTTCTTTAAAAATGTCTTCTATGACAATCACCTATGTTTATGACAATCATAAGTGATAACAAAACAGTGTATACCCTCTGAAAATTTTAGAACTACAGTGCTTAATGTAACCTCAAACAAATGTGTTCTGCAAGTCGATATGCATGTACCTAGTTTCTTTAAAATCGGATATGTTTCACATGGTTTATGTTGAAAAATTGCCTTGAATATACATGTTCAATTTATAACATGAATGGATTTTATCACTGTACCCCTTTATTCTTGATGAGTTGCAACTCCAGTCACCAGAGTTATTTGGCAAGTTGAAGGAAGGTGTATGTTTCAGTATGCAAGGTGTATATACAAAGTAAGATAAGTTAAACGTAGTTTATATTAGAAATTTGTCTTCCGATAATATTAGAAACTTTGAACGTAGGATGGATTTTAAGTCATTCAACCCCTTTATTCTTGATCGATTGCAACTCCAAGCCAGATTCTTTCTTCAAGATGAAAGAAAACATATATCAACTAAAATTGAAATCTCGTATATTTTACGAGAGTTATCGTGGAATAGACAGTCGGACAGACACACAAGTGCCACGCGCGCTACTCTCGCCTAACGTCCTCAATTTGCTGTCAAATCCAAGAAATCATGCATCTGTGTAAGGATATTCATGAAATCATACAAGATTTTCTCCGTCTGATATCTTCAGTATGATTTCCGAAAACCTCATTTTCCTGACAATGTTACTCCTATGGATGTTGAAGAGCTTCATATATGCTGGACTTATTGCCTGACAGAGACGCCATCTTCATAACAAAATCAAGATTTCTATCTCATGCTTTACCGAATTCCTACTCAAATATGTTAGAAATTGGTGTAAGTTCCTTCCTAATCCTTATTCTGCAATTATTTTTATATATGTCTACTTCAATTGCAGTAACATCGAGTACACAAGAATGAGGTTGCTTACGGATAATCTTAAAACCAACATTTATAGTGACTCTGCCCTACATTAGTCTACTTTTGATATTTATGTACACATAACCAATAGCCCGAACCGCCTTTTCTGGTACTGTTCAGATTGAACTTGTAATCTTCGCAAACCAACATTCCTTCTTCTTTTATGGTTTCAATAGACAGAACTCTCTCCATTTTCCGATCAGAGCAGTGGCGTGTTTTGTGGGCTACCGGGCCTACTGGCGGTAGCCCTAGAATATTACAAAATAAAGTTATTATAATATAAACTAATTTATATTGATAATTTTATACTTATTTCAATGATACGAGTTTGAGAGCTTTATGAATATAGAAACATCCATTAGTTTCTTTGCACGCAGTCTGTTTCGTTTCTTAAGAGATCGACATGGCAAGCTAGCAAGAAACCTCTTCTCTAGCTTACTTCAGCAAGAACCGTGGTTATCAGCACATTCTTCTCGCTCCACGCCTCCAACTCCTTCCACAGCGTACGAACGATCTGCCAGGTAGCGCCAGTTTCCTATAGAGAAATCGGTTTCTTGAGCGTGAGCGGAGGGTTAAAGGGAAGTTATACGAGTAATTAGAGTGCATTTTGGAGGACTTGGGGAATTGCCCCGATATCTTGAGCCTCGTTCCGTAGCGGTTTGCGTCACCGCAACGCAAATTTTGTGTTTTACAGTATTTTACGATAGTCGGCATAGCCGTTATATAACTTGTTTCATTAATTGCGTTAAGTTGCGAAAGCTCTTACAGACTGAGGCTCCTTCATTGGCTAATCACCTATTTCAGTGTTCAACTATTCCACTTACTCAAATGAGTAGGGTTACAACTTATCCAAAGCAAAATGTAGGGATACTTCATGCAGAAAATTAGGGATGGTACCGAGACCGAGACCGAGACGAACTTTTATATACCGAGACGAGACCGAGACCGAGACAGACTTTTACATACCGAGACGAGACCGAGACCGAGACAGACCTCTATAAATCGAGACGAGACATTGGTCAGTCTCGAAAGTCTCGGTCTCGTCTCGAATATTGACAGCTATTTTGCCTTTACTCAAAATTTGTTTCACTGTTGTGTGAGATAATATGGGAACGGTTGACTGATGTACAGTGGCGTATTTAGGGGGTAGGCGTCGGGCTCAAGCCCCTCCCGAAATAAACTTGTGATCATTTTTTTTCGGATTGCACGTATAACACAAATGTTTCTTACCCGTTCCTCAAGCTTCCCCCGAAACAAAATCCACTTCTGTTGTATATAATCTCCTCCCTCCCCCCCCCTCTCTCTCTCTCTCTATATATATATATATATATAGGCACGGATCCAGGATATGATGAAGAGAGGGGCTAAACCATACTTTGCCTTTTTATCCAGTGTAAAGCAGGATTGAAGTTCATTTTATTCAGAGTATACCTGAGCGTTAAGGGGGGATATGGCCCCTATAACCCTTCCCTTGGATCCACGCCTATATATATATATAATGCTGAAAATTTGTACCATGTTGTATGAAATATTGAAGGGAAAATTCTTCTAGATACTCTGCAATACCACTAGATAAACAAGCAGTGTTGCCAACGCAAAATAAAGTTTTTCTCAAATTGCACTATGTAAGGTATTACCTATTTCTAATTTAGATATTAAATAAAGCCACGATACCACATACATTATTCAGTTTAACAAAGGACAATACAGTATCACCAACATCAACATTTTGGAGATCTCTAATAACTCAAATAGCATAGACGGTGCAATGCGCATCATTTGTATCTTAGTGTCAAATACTATGATCATGGTATAATGTATTTCGAATGAATGAAGGATCAAAGTTACAAGAAATGAAAAATTTTACTTTTTCTAAAGACTTCACTTCGAAAACGTGCTGACATATCACGTCTCATCATGTAGATGCTTCCAAAAGACTTAAGTGATCATAATGTCATTTACAACAATTGTTATTTCAAACCATTTCAGAGATACCAAACACATGGATAGTGATTGTTGTACTGCTTAAAATAACGTATTTGTGTTAATTTTTTAAAAATGATTGTTGCTTTAATTTACTTCTATAACATTACAACAATAGTTTTCAGTGGTTTTAGTTACAAGTCGAAGTTCCATTATTTTAAGTAGTGTTGCCAACTTAAATAAATTGCTAAATATTATTCTAAATATAGTGCAAATAACGTAGCTAAACTGCAAAATATTTTAAAATTACTCGTAATTTGTTTTATGGTGCAAGAATGTTTTCAAAAGACGATGTTTCTCGTAGTCTTTATAATGTCAATGTTAATGTCAAAGTTTTGGTTCCAGCAATAGATGTAAATGCAAATTGTAACTGAAATTAAATGTAACTGATAACTTTTCAGTAACCCTAGTTGTTCCCCTAAGCCTTAATCGTGATGTACACAAAACCATGGTTAATTAAAAGTTCTAATTACACCCTAGTAACATTTCAGTTGTTTTAGTTTGACCACCGACCACCTCAAACTCGATCCATACCATAGATGTATGCAGTTATTCAAGGACTTACAGTTAGTAATACATATCGTGTTGATTTTTGGTTTGATTTGTTTTAGTTTAATGTCCCTCGATTATGCTAGGACGTCTAAAGGAGACGTGGAGCTAATGATTATAATGGAATCCGAACCACTTCGGTCGTTCAATTATACTCCCAACGGACATCGAATTCGGGACCACGCGAACCGAAGTCAAGTGTGCTAGTCACTAGACCAAATGGAGTTCTCACATTGTGTTGATTTAAATCATTGAGTCAGTGTTGTCAGATTCGAAGATCAAAAAGTAGCGTGTCTGTGCTCCAAAAGTAGCGGATTTGAACTATTTGTAGGACAAATATATACAGTAGAAATGAATTATTTGGCAACTAATGACTGGTACTAATGAAATGATTTTTAATATGGGCTGGAAAATGTGCTGGACATATTGCAAGAAATTATGATCGATGAACAAAATCAATTTTAGACAAAATACCACGAGATAAAAACAGCCTAGGAAACGTTCTTGTACAAGAAGGTTTGACGAAATCAAGAACAACTGGGGAGTAACCTGAGAAAGAATTGCTCAAGATAAATAGTTGTAGAGAAAACTTGGAAAGACCTTCATCCAGCAGTGTGTTGATAATGGGTGATTATGATTATGGTTATGATTTTATTATATCTGGACTTCAGATATAAACTAAACCGTTATAATTTCGTAATTTCACTGTTCTTCAAACTATACTAAGTAATTACAAAGTAATAGGATGCTTTTAGACTTATATTATTACATCACTAGAAAGAACATAGCCTATTAAAAAGAGTATTGTTAAATAAATTTCGACCAAAAAGTGACTTAGCATAGTCTACTTCTAAAGTTAATATATATATATATATATATATATATATATATATATATATATATATATATATATATATATATATATATAATATAACTTTTACTGGGTAAGAAAGGGAAAAAACGGATCCAAAATTTAACGAAATTCGTACAGCGAAAAAAAAATATTTTTGACTCTTCATATTGCAGCAAAACTACGAAAATTAATAAAAAAGAAAACTAGAAAGTTAAGAATTACTCGTATTGCCGAGACAGACAAAATAGATACATATAGCTCGAATTACCTATATACTTATATAGGCCTAATATGTATGTCCATGTTTCACAAGTAATTTTCAATCAATATAAAATTTCAACGTAATGAACGCATGATTAGTTTTCTGCAATAAAGATCACGTGCACCGCTGAGAGCTCAGGAATAAGCCGCTGAGAGCTCATCTATGTTACGGCACTGGATATATGCTTATGTAATACATTACGACCTTACAAATTTGTATAAGAAACAGAATGTACTTAAAGTAAGACGCGAACTATACGAAACATAGGACTTTGAATGTAACTTGTTTGGTGATCCAACCCGAGAACACAGGTAGCAAAGATGAGTGTCGTAGCTCACACCATAAGGTTAAGGAAATTCCTGTTTTAAGGTGTCAATTAAACACTGATATGTGAAACGGTAATAAAGCATTTGATCAATTTGAAACAATGTATATTGTAGTAATAATTTACCCTATTTGTAAAGATAATGAATATTATATTATGTTTTTAAAATGATAGTCAAAGCAGAATGTATTGAATAATAACTGAGAAATTGTAAAATTTTAATTTCGGTACGATTAAATACATTAGTGCTGCTATGTTTTGCGTTATCCGTTAGGAGGTATTGAACAATTCTGATTCAAAGGAAGGAAATAGTACTGGGTTAATTTAATAGAGTTTAATTGTATAGGCAGTACTGAAGCTATTTGAGACAAAGTCTATTGCTGAAAGTGAAATATGAGTTATTATTAGGGTTTTATCCCGGGTATGTTATACCCACTGATGATTGAACCTGGAACACACACATGAAAAGCATTAGCGCTAGCAAATTAGCTACGAAGAGGTACATCATACCATAATTCTAAGTCAAAAATGAAGGCAAAAAATAAGAAGTGGAAACGACAGACTGTACGATAATAATACTTTCACAATTTTAATTTCACACTATATATTTCGAGACTTTCGAGACGAGACCCGAGACGAGACCGAGACTTGGCCTTCGAGACCCAGACCGAGATCGAGACAGGCATCTGTTGGCCGAGACGAGACCGAGACCGAGACGGCGATTTTTGACTCGAGACGAGATCGAGACCAGACCGCTACTTATCAACTGAGACGAGACCGAGACTGTATAAAGTCTCGTCTCGTCTCGTCTCGATACCATCCCTACAGAAAATGAAGGTAGAAATGTACGCTCATTTTTTTCGTAATAACTAATAAGATAATAACAGTCTTTCTAGTGAAGAGCAAATCATGTTTATTTACTTCATAAAAGAAACTGTGTTGTACGGTTTTCTTGTTTTGAAGATCGTATAATAACGTGAAAACTAAGCGCCAATAATAATAATAATAATAATTATTATTATTATTATTATTAGTAGTAGTAGTAGTAGTAGTAGTAGTAATAGTAATAGTAATAGTAGTAGTAGTAGTAGTAATGTACAGGTGTTATAAAGGATAGCGGAAGTCCAAGCCATCAAACCAGTATACGCCACTGGATCAGAGAACGTGCGAAGACAATAGAAGAAATAATAGTAACTGGGTAGATTAAGGTGTTTGACTAGCATGAAATAAAATTGTTCACTTTTCTTTTCTAACTCGTAGAGTAATGAAGTTAAACGAAAAATGGATAGTTTATAATGAACTAAACAGTATGATTTTGAAAGTATGATGGAATCACTATTCTTTTAAATGTATTTTCTGTTTTGTAGTGTATGACAGAAATTTTACTCCTATTAGAAAATCGATTGTCGCACTAATCAAACAACGAAAACATCCGAAAGAATCGTTAATAATGGTGATAGATGCAAAATTATATTGTCATTCGTATTGCGCCCGTCAACCCCAATTAAACATGACTCGTACCATTGTGAAGGAGAGGAAACTTCTTTAAACTGTCTTTAAAAATCTAATACAAGGGAAATGTTACGATTATTGTTTGGGGAAAATTATAATATAAGTCAATCTTTTAAGATTTTTTTTTCACTTAACGTTTGCATTCATGTTTTCAATCAGGAATATAGCCAGGATTTTGTTAAGGGGGTAGGACACATAAATTCTTTCTCTCAAATACATATAACCCGCCTTAACTGAGTTGTTAACCCTTTTCGCACTTGATACGCATGATTCCGGGTTTGATTCTCGTTAGAGAATCAAGATTGTTCGGTCTTGAGGCAATTTAGGAGCTAGTTACAAAAAGAATTAACGACTTCCAGTTCAGAATGAGAGAAAATAACGGCTTAGTAACTACAAATATTTTAATAATAATAATAATAATAATAATAATAATAATAATAATAATAATAATAATAATAATAATAATAATAATAATAATAATAATAATAATAATAATAATCTACATTTGATTTTACGTCCAGTAGGAACTCGTTTCTATTCATAAAACAAATATTCTACGAAGGAACTGTTCTTACAGAATCGCCTCCTGGATGATTCTTCTGATTTTAAAACCTGTTGTGATGACAAACTAAGAAAAATATTTAATATGTAATATTTATACGAGGTGTATTCAAAATACATTTATTGATGTGGAAATCCGAAGCACAAATCTCCTTGAAAGTAGTCTCCTTGGTAATGCATACACTTCTCCCAGCGCTCCTGGCATGGTTGGAAACACTTCTCGAATGCAGTTTTTGAAATGGTGAGCAACCGTGCCGTGGCATTCCGCATGTTGTCTTCTCTTGACTTAAATCGGTTCCTTTTAGTGACATTTTCAGCTTGGGAAATAACCAAAAGTCACAAGGAGCCATGTCGATGAGTAAGGAACCTGACGACACACAGGAATGTTGCGTTTGGCAATGAAACCCCTGAATCAAATTTTGCGGATACTTCTCATCCCAAATTCTTATTCAAAATTCAATGTGCCGATCCGATTTAATGGTTTCCGCTTAGGTATCGACAAGCTTTTGACAAAATGTGATGCAATATCCTGCTCAAGTTTTTCTCTCATTTTGCAAAAAAAAAAAAAAACTGAAATTCGACGACGGCTCAGTAAACGTATTCGTTGGCCGACTGACGCTTTCTGGGACGGGGAAAGATTCACGACTGCGCATGAGTATCCCCTCTACATCTACACTAAAGAAATCTCCCGCGCAAAAAAAAAGAAATAATAATAATAATAATAATAATAATAATAATAATAATAATAATAATAATAATAATAATAATAATAATAAGGTTCGATACTTTTGTACACACCTAGGATATACCTAACCAATATTCTCATTCAACAAAATTTTAGTTTGCCACTGTCCCTAGGATTTAGGGAAATAAAAACGATCACCGAGTCCACCACAACTTACAGAGTTGCTCACCATAAAAATTGCAAGATAAATTTTATGTAGTAATTGTCTTAAATTTTTCGTCTGCCCTTATTGGCGACTTGTACGAAATTAGAATAAAGGCGCTTCTTTAGACTGTCGGGTGAACTCAGCTATTTAATAGTTACGCTGAAGCGGTTTGTTTGATTTGCATGTCTCTTCAGACCCGTATTTATAAGTAAGTGCTGTTCTGTGTTCGAGCACAGGGCGGCAGAATTTAGGAGGCGGTAAAATTTTGGATTTTTCTCAAGATTGACAATAAAGTAATATTTAAAACTAGCAACCCGCAGAGTCCTGCGCAAGCGCGAGAAAATTGTTAATGTGTTTAATTCGCTCTAATTACAGTAGTTACTAATTAACTAGCTTATCTGATTATTTTTTAAAATTAATCCTCTCCCACCCCCACCCCAAGAGGTGAGCATGAACTTGAACATTATGAAAACTAATATCGTGAAACCCAGCGTTTCAAAAACTATGAATTCAACACTAGTATCTTTCGTTCTCGATTACTTTTAAAATATTGCTCCCTCCCTGGGGCGTGGAGTAGGACTTTGAAGTTGAATTGGATTTAAACTGTTGCTATTCATTGCAGCGACCCAAAAAAGTATGAATTGAACTCTAATATTGGTCGTTTCCAGGGAGTAGCAACAAATTTTGTGCGGACGGCGGCCAATTATTTACAGCACAGAGGCGCACAATATATAAATACGGGACTCTGTCTCTTGTATTCTTGCACTCACGCGTTTGTATTTTGCCGAAGACATCCATCATGGAAAGAAAGTTAGAGCCGAAGGTAATGCAGTACAAGAGTTAAAATATGGATTTTAAGGTGAAAGCTTCACAAATTTAGGCCTAAAGTATTTAATTTGAGTGTCCGATAAACTCTTCCTAAGATAATTTAATTCCTATGTTATTTTTTTTTCTCTTGACAAATAGAAAACCTAGCAAAAGCTTCGGACATGGCAATTATAGGACAAATTCACACTGCCTACAGCTGTGTAAAAAAAAAAAAAAAAAAAAAAAAAGCTGTACATATTAATGTATGATTCTTTCGATAAATTAATGAATCTCTTGAAAAGATACTTGTGCCTGGCAAATAAAAGAAACGCTCCGAGTCGTAAAGGACAACACGTGGTTATGGCACTGTAATTTCAAAAAAGAATATAATTAATGGAATGCTGGAAGTTTTCAGTTCATGTAGTTAATATAGAAAATAATTGAAATTCAGAAACAATAAATTCCGAAATTTTGTGAACAATGAAATGGGAGCTCATGACCAGATAAAGCCACACTAAGAAAAACAAAACGGATGTGGCGTACGTAGAAACGTAGGTTACATGCGTAAATCTTGTAGTTTTTGGGCTTAACGTACAACCCTTTGTAATATCCTGCCGGAAACGTGTAACCGAAAACGTATATTTTATACGTGTAAGTCTTCAGAATAAATGCACTTTCCGTAAGAAATAAAGAGCTGTATATAGGTAGTCAGGATCTCACATACAGATGGACGTATATAACATATAGCTGACGTATGTAACGTACGTATACGGAAAACTGTTACATGTCAGACATCCTTCAACGGCATGATGTAACATCTAAGGACAGTGCCTATGTAGCATATGGATAACGTATGCTCCTTAATGATTTATGTAGTAAACATAAGGATTCCGTATATTTGTACAATTTACCGCTGTCTGGATAAAAAATTGTACTTTTAAAAAAATATTGTACCTTTTTTAAAAAAAGTTTTTATTTTTTGCTTTTCAGTGCGTTTTTAGGTCAGTTTTTTTTTAAATTTATTTAATATTTCCAATATTTCGTTACCCCAGTAGTTTAGTTTGATATCTAAACTAAAGGTATGACACAAACTTCATACGAAACGTGTCGGTCTACGAAACTTGAGTGAACAAATACATATTTTTAAATCGCTCTATGCGTTACAGACATACACGTGAGCATACGATATTAGCCCTCAGCTGTTAACAAGTTTCAGGTCCAACTCCAAGGACTGTCAGTAGATCCTGATAAAATTTGTATGGAACCTGTGAGAAAGTATAATCTTCGAAAGTAAAATAAAGAATAATCAAAATCTGTACATCTATGTTGAATTTGTGGGTGAGCATGCACACAATGAAATCGGTTAATTATGGTAATTTTACGGTAATTTTGATAAATGGATTGATTTAGAGTTTAGCATTCTATATACACAGAGATTATGTGTAACGTAGGATCCAAATCACATGGGCTCCCACCGGGAATCGAACCCGGGTACTCCGAGCCGAACACATCTACAAAGAAGTTCAATCTTTTATCATGTTTTAAAGTTCAATACATATCATCTTTCTTTTTCTATTTCTCTGATTACTGATGCTCTGTCGCAAAAAGAGACAACTATAAACTAGGAAGAAGACTACGTATAAGCAAAATTTCATATTTTAACTTTGAGTTCTTTCTGTGGAGTGCGTCAATATATGCTCGTAGTATCAAGTCTTCATGCTATAATTTGGAGTTCTTTAAAAATCAATGTGTCACCGTAGAATCAAATCTTCATCTTTTGATTTGGAGTTCTTTAAACATACATTTGTGTTCTAGTATCAAATCTTTATGTTTTAATTTGGAGTTACTTCTAGAGAGATAGTATATCAATGTGTGTTCGTAGGTATGACATCTCCATGTTTTAATTTGGTGTTCTTTCTGAGAAGACAGTACATGGCTGTTTGCTTCTAATATCAAATCTCCTTGTTTTAATTTGAAGTTCTTTAAACATCAGTGTGTGCACATGGCATTAAATATTTGCGGTTTGATTTAGAGTTCTTTCTCTAGAGATAGTACATCCATATTTGCTCATAGTATCAATATAGTAAACACTTCAAATGTAGTTTTCTTGACTTTGAAATAAATACTGATAGTTCATCCAGGCAATATTGTCATTTTGACCTTACTTCATAATCAACTACCAAAGATATATATCTGCAGCGATGTGAACAGCATTTATATAAACCATTAATACCAGGACCAGCCAAGTCAGAATACTCAATAATAATAATAATAATAATAATAATAATAATAATAATAATAATAATAATAATAATAATAATAATAATAATAATAATAATAATAATAATAATAATAATAATAAAAAGAAGAAGAAGAAGAAGAAACAATCTCAGAGTCATTCTTAGACTGTGATAACCTTACTGCACATAACAAAAATATTCCTGACCGCTGTCCATACATATCTTTTTGATTCCAGGGATTTCATGCCAACTTAATTTTATTCAAGTCCAGCTGTTACGTACCGTCATTTCTTCATTCAGCAAAGCGATATCTTCTTTCTAAGTACAGCAGTAGTTTTATTGATCGAATAACTTCAATTCAGAATGCTCTTATCATTTGTCCGTAAGGGCTACTATGTCTTGGTGGAAAAGTACAAATCTCTAGTGGTTGAGGCTCCTGGTTAGATCCCAGCTCGTGCCATATGAACTTTGTGTTGGACAAACATCGTGTGCATTTGTTTTCTCGGGAGTTTCCAATTTCCCCCACTTTCTTCTTTCCACTATTTCATTCATTATCATTATTACCATATCTTCTAGCATCGGTGCATAATCGTAGGACATTGAACTGGAAATCTCATTTGATGTCATTTGTCCGCAATTCCTCTATTTGATGCTTCCTGTATGTTTTCCTTATCATTACGTTTACCCATTCGTTTTCATAAAAAGAAAATGGTCAGACTAATGCCACTCCAAGCCTTCATTTCCTTCAAAAAGTAGTTAAACATAAATTATGACGTAATTTGGTTCGTAGATGTGATGAAAATTTTACACTTAGCGTTAGCCACAAGACGAGCCGAGACGAAAAAGAGTTATCTCGTCTCGATTCTCGAAAAGTTCTTTCTAATCTTTTCAGAATTCTTGAAAATATTTTCTCGTCGTGTTTTGTAAATTTAGGTACAAAATTTATTCCTTCACTTTTTCTTAATTTCGTCCACAAGTTATTAGAATTCTTCCGCGAACAAGATTTAAACGTATTTATTATTGGAGAATATTGTGTAATGACTGGTGTAACTTTAAACATTGATCAATGCTCTTCATTGTGTTTGTACAATCACTTTATCAGTATATAATTTTATACTAAGAAACTGTAATAATAAAACTATATTTGAGATCTGAGACTTGGGTGAACTAGTGTTGTCCACGAAATTCAAGAGATTTTTCCTCTTATCTCGAATTTAAAATATCTTATCATTTCTTGGACAATCTTGTTTATATTGTACAAAATATTTTAATATTGCGGTGTTGCATTAGAATTTAATTAATTTAAGCGCTATACTATATGCTCAAGTTAAGCTCTAGCACAGCGTTTCCCAACCGGTGTGCCGCGGCACACCAGTGTGCCGCGAATGGACCGCTGGTGTGCCGCGAGGAAATCGAAACAAAATTATTAATTCTATAGCAAGCAAATTGCAAAACAGGAAAAAATGTATATTTTTGTATTTCACATTACTATGAATTTCTACCATGGAAAAAATTACTGTAATTGTAATATACGAGGCCTGTCTAAAAAGTATCCGACCTTAATTTTTTCCACGCAAAGTAGTGATTCTCAGGCGGCGCCACCGTGCACGGTGGAAGGAGGAACCTTAATGCGCATGCTTGAATTATTTTTTCACCGCGTTCGCGTGTGCCAGTCATGAGCTGGTGGTCGCGAAGTGAGGTGCTGTTGGTGGTGTTCGTCGGATTTAGTGTTTCTCGCAAGATGACTGAACGAATTGAGCAAAGATACTGCATCAAATTCTGTCAAAGGCTGGGTGATTCTCAAAGCCAAACAATTCGTAAGATTCAGCAGGTGTTTGGAGAAGATGCGATGGGTGTAACACAAATTAAACAATGGTTCAACCGATTCAAAGATGGCTGCATTTCAGTCGAGAGTGAGCAGCGTAGCGGCAGGCCCCAAACTGCTCGGAATGCAGCTGTTGTTGAGCGGGTGCGAAATTTGGTGATGGCAGATCGCCGTTTGACAGTGCGGGAGATTGCAGAAGATGTTTGAGTGAGTAAAGATTCTGCACATGCAATTTTGCGTGACGATTTGAACATGAAACGAGTAGCTGCTAAATTTGTACCCAAGTTGTTGTCTCAGGAACAAAAAGACACCCGTTTTGACGTTGCACAGGACCTTCTGGACACCACGAACACTGATCCTGGGTATCTGAATTCCGTGATAACTGGAGATGAGTCATGGGTGTACGGGTACGACCCAGAAACAAAACAACAAACGTCTCAATGGAAGCATCCCGATTCTCCAAGGCCGAAGAAAGCACGGCAGGCCGAAGCAAAATCAAGGTGTTGCTGACTGTTTTCTTCGATGCCCGTGGAATTGTGCATCACGAGTACGCACCGGAAGGACAAACAGTGACAAAGGAGTACTATCAAGATGTTCTCAGGCGACTCCGTGACGCAGTCCGGCGCAAAAGACCAGACATGTGGACAGCGAAGAACTGGCACGTCCATCATGACAACGCCCCAGCACATTCATCCCAATTGATCCACACGTTCTTAGCCAAACATGGAATTACAACCGTTCGCCAACCTTCCTACTCTCCAGACCTGGCTCCTTGTGACTTCTGGTTGTTTCCAAAATTGAAGACACCTCTGAAGGGATCCCGTTTTGAGAGTAGAGAAGACATAATGCGGAACACGACGACGGAGCTGAACAACATTCCAAAAGACTTCCAGCGGTGTTTCCAGCAGTGGAAGGATCGGTGGGCTAAGTGTGTGGAAGCACAAGGGGCCTATTTTGAAGGGGATTAGGGTCCCAAATCTGTCAGGTATTCGCAACTATTTTTCTGGCCAAAGGTCGGATACTTTTTAGACAGCCCTCGTATTATTCTACATCTATTACTGTGTAGACAATATTTCGGCTCGTACACATTTCCACGGTTAGCTGCTATGTTATGCTTCAATTGAGAGTTATACTAACACCGAGAAATGGAAGCACTTGTACGGTACGCGTCAAGTGAACGTTCGTAGAACACTCATTCGCACGTGAATAAAAGAACAACACTTTGTTCAACAGGTGTGTTTTGACTTCGACGCATCGCAAGCTGTGTGATGGCAATAATATACACCGGTTTTGGTTAAAACAGCAAAGTTAAAAGTACAAGACATTTGTTTGTTCGTTCGTTATTTAGTGATCTTCGTTCTTAGTGTAAGGTTGGATACAGTTTCAGAAAAAGAAGGCGCATTTTTTTAAAAATCCGAGTCCTACATTTCATTGCAATTGTTTTCAATCTTAAAATTAGAATAAAAAATAAGCATAATGAATTAGCATAGGGAAAAACCAGTGATCGAGCTATCATCTTTCTGAGAAGGAGATCAGTAATCACAGAAAAAATTACTATGGTATTTTATATTTGCAAATAATAATAATAATATTTGAGTGTGCCGCGAGAATTCAAGTTAGCCCCGTAGTGTGCCGCAAGTTGAAAAAGGTTGGGAATCGCTGCTCTAGCAGAATAACTTCCCCATAAATTATTCAGTCCCGCGACATCTGCACTATAGAAATGAAATGAAATCTGAGATTTATTTGGTCTAGGAATTAATTCGTGCGGGTGGACAAAAGATTGCGCAACGAACGGAGCGTCCCACAGGTCCGTGTATCCACACATGTGTTGCAAACCCCTGTCATCGCGTATCGTTCGTAGTATAGGGCAGTGGATTAAAGCGTCAACAACACCAGTTTGTAGTTAAGTGAACATGGCGCAATTTGTGCCTGATAAAGTGTTTTTGCGGGGTGTCCTGCTGCATTACTTTAACATGCAGAAAAGTGCGACTGAAAGTCATCGTATTTTGGTGGAAGTGTATGGTGACCATGCTCTAGCTGAGAGAACGTGTCAGAAGTGGTTTGCACGGTTTAGAAGTGGTGATTTCGGCTTGGCAGACCAAGAGCGAGCTGGACAGCCAAAAAAATTTCAAGACGAAGAATTGACAGCATTGCTCGAGCAGGATTCGTGTCAAACGCAGGAACAACTTGCAGCAGCATTAGGCGTTGATCAAACAACAGTCTCCAAACGCTTGAAAGCCATGGGAATGATTCAAAAGATGTCACATTGGGTTCCACATGAATTGAAAGACAGAGACGTTGAAAGACGAAAAACCATTTGCGAATTGCTGCTTCAACGACAGAGCAGAAAGGGGTTTCTGCATCGAATTATTACGGGTGATGAGAAGTGGATCCATTACGAGAACCCTAAACGAAAAAAGGCCTGGGTGAAACCAGGTGAACCAGGTCCATCACAACCAAAACGAAATATTCACTGTGCAAAGGTTATGCTGTGCATATGGTGGGATATGAAAGGTGTGGTGTACTATGAGCTGCTGCAACCGGGTGAAACTATGAATGGAGAACGTTATCGACGACAATTAATGCGTTTGAAGCAAGCTCTGGCCAGAACACGACCAGAATGGGAGAACAGACATGATAAACTTATTGTTCAACATGATAACGCTCGCCCACATGTCGCAAAACCGGTCAAAACCTATTTAGAAAATGTCGGATGGGAAGTTTTACCCCACCCGCCGTATTCACCAGACGTTGCTCCTTCGGACTACTACTTGTTCGATTGCATGAACAACGATTTGATTGGACATCGGTTTACTTCTTTAGAAGATATCGAAACATGGGTCTCTGACTGGATCGCTTCCAAGGATGAGGACTTCTTTCGCCACGGAATCCGTACATAGCCTGACAGATGGGCGAAAGTGGTGGCTAGCGATGGACAATATTTTTCTTAAGGTATTTATGTATTTTGTGTTTGTACTACAGCTTCAATGTGTGCGTACCAACCGCACGAATTAATTCCTAGACCAAATACATTCCAAGTTTATGCTGGCTAGGCTAAAGGAAACGATGATGATGAGAAATGAATGATATGGTGGAATGAATAAAGTGGGAGGAAACGGGATAACCTAGAGAAAACTCACGCATACAGTGTTTGTGCACCATAAAGCTCACCTGACACGAGCTGGGATCGAACCAAGGACCCAATGCACCAGAGCTGAACGCTTAAACACTGAGCCATTGTGGCCCTATCTGCTGTATTAGCATTATTACTTTGTAGTGATAATCTACATAGCATTAGAAAATGTTTTGGATAATATTTGAAAAATGTAATTAGAAAACTGTATTTTGAGTATTTATAATACTTCTAGAAACTGTTAACTTATAGGAATCCTTATCAGCAAGCCGATGAAAAATTAAAATGTTATTTTAAAGATGACTAAAACTGAGTGAACATCGTAAATTCTTGTGTTTGTCTTGGATTTAAATAACTTATTTTCCTACATATATAACTTATTTTCCTAATGAATTCTCAGAATATATACCAAATGATAAAGTAATTTTGCAACGGCGTAGGTTTTGCGAAAATATTGATCAGTATTAAGAAAGCTTTGCATATGAAATGTCTGGAAGCATGTACCATAGACTAAAGGCACCTTCGGAGATAGGATTTCCTGGAATCCGTGGAAGCAAAGAGGTCGGAAGTCGATAAATCTTATTATTGGACAAGACTTTGGAAGTTTCTAAGATAGAGGTTCGGTGTCTTATTTCTTCCCCTGTCACATGGGTCACGGGGGATCTTTTTAGTTTAATGTTACCCAACAATTGGATTTTGCGTGTGTATAATGAACAAGGGTTTATTCTTGACGTCTCAAACCAATTTAAAGCAATTACTATTGCCATATTGGACGAAAAACACAATGGGATTTGGGAAGACCATGTGTTCGCTTGGAAATACAACACAGCAGCATCTCATTTGGTCCCTTCGTTGCTGAATATAATTGAATCAGCGCTGGGCGGATGCTTTCATTACGCAGTGCACTGTCTCTCTTCCCTTCAGTCGAGAGAACGTACGGAAGGTCGATAACAGGCCATTCTTTAAAATTCAATTTTTCCGGCTTCAATTTTCCCCCTTCTTTGTTTTTTCTCAGGTGCTCTATATAAAGACTTGCCACTGGCAACTGCAAACACTTCAAGCTTCCAGCAACCTTCGTTCCATTCTGACAGTAGTTCTCTGCATCCAGTGGTAAGTCACCTTTCTTATATTACTTCTTCCTTTAGATGGATTCTTCCCAACAAATTTTATACAATCGGTAAATGTTGATAAATGCATATACTGTTCTACGTCAGGCCAGTGTTCGAAATACTGTTTGCACAATTTTGAAAAAAAAATATATAAAATTCTCATATTTTTAATGTTTAGAACAATGGATGAAAATCTATAGATACTATTGAGAATTGAATAAATACTTAAGAATCAACTATCGGCAATTCAAAAGCACTAAGAGTAATTAACTGTGCATTGGCGTGAAATACAAACTCAAATAAATTAATAATATGTTGCTGTGATGGGCAATATTAATACTTATCGTACTAATAACTGTGCTGTTTACTTATAATTAATTGGAACAAGTTTTGAGTTTAACCTCTTACTTAAGACAATTTTAAAATTATTTGGGTAGTTATAATGCCAAATTAATTAATAATTTTATTCCGTGTTAATGATGGGGCATGGCCGAGTGTTGGATCCTTTTTGTTTAAATATTGGATTTTTGAATAAGTCATGGGAGCCAAATACTCGAAAGAGAAGTATCTTTGCCTGTCACTTTTAGAGACCTCCCAATATTATGTAATATGTAAATAGATAGTTTAAGTTTTCTGTTCTCATACTTTACCTCATTGCAGATTCTGCTTAGTTTTAACCAAACAGTAGTCTCTCTTTCTGTATTTGAAATTTCTTAGAGACTTTTCCATTTCGGAGCAGGATGCAGGATGATCTTTAGGTGCAAACTTGATTATTTTATATGAAGCATTGTCCTTGTTTATCTCAATTATTTTTCCTTTCTAATTTGCTAAAAGCCATTATAAAAATTTACAAAATCTTAGGAAAGTCCTAATGACAAAAATATTATTATCTAATTGTGGAAAAATAAGAAGTATTTTGAACTTTAATTTACCCTAAGGTTTGATTTTCATTTTTTTCTTTCATGATTTTATCCGAAATATTAATTACTCCTGACAAACACTATGTTATTTTACCACAAGTGATTCTTGAATATTGCAAACACATTGCTTCAGCTTCCAACGATTTAAGAAAGATTACAAAGCCTGTCTTTGTGATTTTATAAAGAATGTTACAAAATATAGGATATTACAAAAATCTTTGTTCAGTTGAGTTGATTTTGAGTTTAACGTCCCGTTCAGCACCGAGGCTATATGAGACGTGGACCTACTGATTAACGTGGAATTCGAACCACATGAGCTCCCGCCGGGAATCGAATCCGGGTCTCTCACGCCAGAGGCGCGTACGCTAACCGCTTAGCCACGAAGGAGCTCTAATCTTTGTTCAGTTTCACACACAGAATTGACATTATGATATTTATGAATAAAATTAATGATGATTTTTTTATTTTTAGTTCGAGGTTTCATTACACTTTTGTAGTAATCGGGAACTTGCATATTCGAATTGGAATACCCGGCCACCGCGACTGATCATTGTTTTCCTTCATCCCTATAAGTGAATGCTGAATAAAACTTATTTCCCCAACTGACATAAACTTATTCTCGAATTCATTTATCCCTTCCATTTCCGGTCAGAAGTCTTTTATACCAATACAACATTTCAATAAATAAGAACATTTCTCTCATCTGGAAGAAGAATGAGAAAGAAACAGCCATAATAAGGATTTTTTCAAACATAATATCTTAGTGTTAAGCGAATCATATTATGTAACTTATATGCAGATAACTGAGTGACAGAACGTTTACTATTGGTGGAAGGGCCACTGGATTTCTCCCAGGCTATCGTGTCCGTAGCTTTTTTTTAACCTTCTCCTGTACTTTACAAACCTTTGTTAGTCATTCATATCCTTTATTCTAAAAGCGTAACAATATGATGTGAAATTAACTTTCACCCCATACCATGGAAAAAGATGAATTAGATAAGAACAATAATCATTTTAGGACGTGGCCAGGGAGGGATAATCCCTCGGAACTAAGAAATTCTGCTCCGAAATATTTGTCTAATCGGGCTCATCCTCGGCCAGTGGTATCTTGACAGCACTACTTTGATCCCTCTTTTATTAATTTTGCTGCACAATTCCAAGACATTCAAAGAACGGGTGAGAATACTCAGAAATAAATGAAGTCTCGAATGTACGTTGTATGTATGCTTTATATATATACATATATATATATATATATATATATATATATATATATATATATATATATATATATATATATATATATATATATATATATATATATATATATATATACAGGGCCGGATTAAGAAGGGGTGCACCGGAGCACGTGCACCCCCCTCCGTTGTGAATATACACTATCTAAGGTCAGAAGTTAGCAGTAAAAATTGCAATACTTTCAGAAAATTTAATGTCATGTTTCCGTTTCGGGCTTAAAAGAAAGCGGAGCTTTCCAAAAACAATAGTTTTAAGTCAATTCTTCACACATACAAGAGATGTCGATAGGCATTTACAACATTTTGCACTCCCCGTCAGAAAATCCTGGATCCGGTCATATATATATATATATATATATATATATATATATATATATATATATATATATATATATATATATATATATATATATATATATATATATATATATATTCAGTAATTTTGCAAGCCACGGAAAGAAATGTTAATCAATGTGTAGTTTTTATTAGAATTTTTGAAACAATCCGATTTAGGATCACCGTATGCCATTTTCAAACAGGGCTATAAACGCACTTTTATGCGATTTTTAATTTTAGGCTTCCAAGCTATATACCTACCATCGGAGTCTTAGAGAACGCGGCGTGGGAGATCAGGGTTCGATTCCCGGTGGGAGTTCATGTGGTTCCGATCCTACTTTAAACCGCAGGCTCACGTCTCATATAGCGCCGCTGCTGAACGGGACTTTAAACTTAAAATCAAATCAAATTAATTCTTAGAGAACCCCTATGTCCATCCGTCCGTCCGTGTGTCTTCAGGTATCAGAGCAAAAATGCTAAGAGGCATCGAGGTATGGTTTTTTACAATTAATTTAGTGTCCCTAGAATAGATTACATCTCCGTCATAACATTTTATTTCTACTGGAGGTGGTTCAAATTACCCACTTCGGGCTTCGAGGTTTGTCACTATAGAACGAAAACGGTAACAGGCAGTGAAAAGCGCTTTTGCAAACGGTTCAGCGTCCCAAGCATAGATCTAATCTCCTCTGTTAACACACTATTCAAACCGAAAGTGGTAGAAATTAACCTTTTCCGGTTTCAACGTTGATCGCGATAGAACAAGAAACTATAACAGACAGCGAGAAGCGTTTCTTTTCTCTTTTTTTTCACTCGATTAAACGTTTCAGAACAATATATCATCACCATCTGCAACATTCTTTCGAAATTGGAAGTTATTGAAATTTAGTAATACTTCGGGTTTCAAGATTGATTTTCATAGAGCAAGAACGGAAACAGATGTGTGAGAAGTGGTTGTTTGCAAGCGTCTCAACAACATTAAGTTTTGTGTGGAGACTCATTGGTCTCTTTAAATCGGAAGTGCTGAAAATTTATGATTTCTGGTCTCAATACTAATCGCATAATGGATACAACGAAAATGTATAGTGAGAAGAAAGAGACGTAGTGGGAGAAGAATATTACAATTAAAACAGATAGCTTTTACAAGAGGAGGAAAGTAGTATGCTTTGTAAGCTGTTCAATTTGTTCTAAACGATGATTCAGAATCTACAGTTTTATTAACGAACTACCCTGTTAAATTACTTTCAGATTTAAAGTTGTAAGTTTTATAAGAAATGTCAACCACAAATTTATAATGAAAGCATTGCCGCACTGCCCAGCCATTATATTACTGCATCAGAAAAATGTTTTCTAAGTGCGGCGTCTGATAAATACACACACAGACACACACACACACACACACACATATATATATATATATATATATATATATATATATATATATATATATATATATATATATATATATATACTTAGAATATGATCATGAATTTTGAACAATCCACTTCAACGTGAAATAAACAAATAAAGCAAAACTGTATTTATTCAATTTCCTGAAATTTCCATACGAAGTGAATTATTCTTCGCATCAAGTTTATCATCGTATGTAGATGCGATGCATTCACGTTTGTCTGGCAATACTGATTAGTAAACCAAAGTTAAAACAGAAAAATAATTGAATATAGATAATATGAAGGCAAGATTTATTATTTTATTACTCTTGTTAGTCTAATGAACAATGCTTATAATCATGAGTTTTATTTCGAATGAAAATGGTACGGAAGAACGGATGCTAAGTCTCATCTTCAATAAATTCAACATCTTATATTATGAAGAAGCGAACTTCTACCTATAAATCCAAAATGAACGCGTTGGAAGATGTGTTTTTAAAAGAAAAATAAAGCTGCAACAATAATCCACGTGGGCAATTGTTTGTATTTTTAATCTTCCGCGGAAACAAATTAGGATGATCGATCTGGAATCAGATTCAGATGTGGAATATGCAGTGATTGCTTAAAAGACAATTTTGTTTCGAAGCTATGGATAAATTATCCAGTCACATGCAATTGACAACGCTTCGGGAAGGGAACAATATATTTGTTTATTATGAAACAAGGCATTTCATGGGAATAATGGGTTTCCTACGACGAAAAGAGAGAGAAAACAAATGCTGTTTACTAGGAAGGCGTGGGTTGGAAGTCCATATAAAACAGCTTCCTGCTAATCCTCAGTCCTAGAGCCTCCCAGTCGATCATTGAGGAAACTGCTCTCAGCACTACACAGGTAACAAAATCGTTTTTTCTATTTCAACTTTACATCGATTCTTCTCTTATATCAGTTTTAATCCTTTCCATTTCTTCAGTCAGGATTTAATGTTATTCGATATATCCCTACTCGTCTTAAGAGACTCAACACGGCGAAATTAAAATACCGCTAATTTTACAGTAATTATCTGATATCTTCAAATAGATAAAAGATAATCGAAATGTGGAACAAGAGGGCTCTAGACAATATTATTTTACATGAGATACCGTTATCACGACTCACTTATTTGCCTTGAATTTCCAGCCATTTGGAAAATCGGCATTTATTTTGGCGTCTCTAAATAGCTGCAAACGGAAAACACTAGGTGACTCGTGATAACGGTACCTCACGCAAAATAATATTGTCTAGGGTGCTCTTGTTCCATATTTCGATTATATTTTACCTATTTGAAGATATCACATAATTACTGTAAAATTAGCGGTATTTTAATTTCGCAGTGATTAGGTCTCTTAAGCCTTTCCATTTCTTCAATTGGGATTTAATGTTATTAGATTATACTCATCTTAATTAGTCTACATACTAAATTTCAACTTGAGCAAATTAAAAATGTCGAAAGTTACGAGCGGTAAAAGTGTTCAAAACATAGACCTTTCTATTTTCTGTATTTTGTTTTATTACTATGTTGAATTAGACGTCTTACATGTCTTAGTATACACACCAAATTTAAGCTTGTACAATCTAAAGTGTTTTGTTCCTCTTGAATTTAAAAAATAAAGTTATTGTAAAGAGGAGACGAATTTTAAGGTAGCATAGTGTCAAAGATTGTTAAATTGTATTTTATATTTACTCTTACTTCTCTTTTCTTAAACAATTCAGAGGAGCCATTTATGAAAAGTATGGCTTTTATTACCAAAACAATGAAATTTGATTAGGCTGTTGACTATCAAATTTTACATAACATTTACCATAAAATTATTTACAATAAAAAACTATTTTATTATTTTAAAATTTTGATTAGCAGGAGACCTGCCATTCTGTCTTTATGTGAGTTTCTATTCTGATAGAATAGATATTGCTGTTAATAAAAAAAGGGTAAACTTACAAAAGGAATATTTTCGCCATCCTGTCCCTTTTGAATTTAGAGCTTGAAACTATTTCCATGAGCAGCCTAACGAATAATTTAACACGAATCTGCTTTACATTCCCTTCCAACCAAAAAGACCCTTTAATATCTCTTTGACCACTTATATAGGCCCCTTTTCACTTTTACATCCTTCATTTGTAGGAGAGTATCTGTTTGTCTTTCTCTTTTTAGTTTTGCTTTCTTTTCTTGACCTAAAACTATTTTGGAATTGGAAATTGTTTTGTTATTTTTAAATAAACATTTTAGATTTTCTTTTTTTTCTTTTTTTCAATAAACTGCATAATATTATTAGAAAAGTGTCAAAAGTTATCGAGGGGATCTAAGTTTTCCCCAAAAATGTAGAGCCTTCTAGTCCTTTCTACTTTTAGACTGCTTTCGATTTTAATGGATTTTTACTTGGTTCTCATACTAAATTTGATCATACGCAAACTAAGGATCAAAAGTAACGGCAGATAGCATTTTGCAAAATGTTATAGGTGAATGGGACAACGATTTGTAGCTTGATTTAAAAATGAAATCAAATCTTTGAGTTTTACGTCCCACGGTTATGCCGGTTAGGCTAAAGGAGACGGTGATGATGAGTAATGAATGAAATGGTGGAATGAACAAAGTGGGAGGAAACGGGAGAACCCCTAGAAAACCCACGCACACGGTGTTTGTCTACCACAAAGTTCACTTGGCGGGGGCGGGGATCGAACCCGGGACCCCAAGCACCAGAGGTGAACGCTCTACCACTGAGCCACCGCGGCCCCCGATCACAACGAAGAGTATTTATTTAAACAACAGGTGACGGTGTTCGAAAAGTACTACAAATTGATTTCGGGTTTGCATGTGTGCAGAAACTGCATGATGTAGCTACTTATCGGAAAGCTCAAGAATGAAAAGTGTGAACGAAACAATGAAATGTGATTATTGTGTTCCTAAGAAGCTACAATGCTCTTGATACGTGAAACGTATTGTCATTGCTTTAACACAGATTTAATGTAATTTTACAACACGAAGACGATGAAAGAATTTTACAACACAATTCTCCATATAGGATGGTAGTATAAAACGCATATAATTCATCCATTTACTTTGTCTTTCTCCCTTGAGGTCTTCCATATGCTCCGCACCAGTTTAAGTAATTTTCGATATGTTAAAAACTTTTTACGTTCCACGGTTATGCCGGCTAGGTTAAAGGAGACGGTGACGATGAGAAATGAATGAAATGGTGGAATGAAGAAAATAAGAAGAAATGGAAGAACCCCGAGAAAACCCACGCACACTGTTTGTCCACCACAAATCTTACTTGGTGCCAGCTGGGATCGAACCAAGGATCCCATGCACCAGAGGTAACGCTCTACCACTGAGTCATCGAGGCCCAAAAACTAAAAATAGTATATTTAAGAAAATGTTTATATATATGTAAGAAAATGAGACCTACGAAATGGTATAAAATGAAGTAAAAGTGTTTGTAGATCTGGATATGCGTCGTGCGAGGAGGGTCTTCAAAGTACTTGTTAGTTTATTAATAGTTTTTAAATTTTAAATGGTTTATTATTGTACATTTTTATGTTGTTTATACAAGTATTATTATTATTATTATTATTATTATTATTACAGTACAATAGTAGTAGTAGTACAATAGTAGTAGCAATTGTTATAGTAGTAACAATAATAGTAAAGTAAATAATGGAGTGTAATGAAGATTCCCAGTTCGTTGATTCATTACCTGAATCATTCCTTTATAACACTAAAAACAGAAACACTTGGAATAAAGATTTTGATCACAGACTTAGAGGCAACAGCAAAAATGAGATTTGTTAAGTTTTCAATAACGCCCGAAAGAACTGACCAATATGGAGATATTACATACAAATAATACATTATCTCTACGTCACAGAAAACAATTAAATTCGTTCATCTTCTTACAAACTTTTTCTTTTTTATATCCACTTTTGGTAATTGTCGTATAGTATATCAAAGTGTATTTTAAATTTATTTATTTATTTATTTATTTATTGGTTCTTTGGGTTGCACCTTAATCTGTAAGTCCAAGTCTCATATAACCTCGGTGATGAAGCAGATACTACCTGATATACTCCAATACAACCAACCAACATTTTTATTCCAGTTAAGATCTTTGTAAAATAACCTGATTCCAAAACACTTATAGAATTAAAACATATCTTTATACGATTCTGGTTCTCCATTATATAATTTGCAACAGACGGAACTTGTTTCTCGAGAAGGAGATCTAAGGTAACATTATTCAGGCGAAGAGTAGAGCTTTCTGGACATAATGGCAACTGGCTAACTCTTTGAAACGGCACTGAAAAGATAGTTGTTTCAGTTTGTAATTGTAGTCTTGTAGTCTTTATAAAATTCAAAATTTCAAACTACAAATACAAATCCCTCAGCATCTATTGGATATAAAATGATTTCACAATTATTTATGAATTAGTTGTAGTCACCTGTAGTTACCGGGATGTAATTCAGAACCTACATAAAAAGAGAGAAAGAAGAATGTCCTAAAAGAGTTTCTCTACAATTTCTTTGCCTGGGTACTTATCCTGCAATGTTATGAAAACCCTCACAATCACGGCGTAAATATCGGTTGCATACATGCGAGGCGTTCTCAGAAACTACACAACGCGTACACATTTCACCGCACAAATTCGTCTCTACCGAGTCTAATATATATATATATATATATATATATATATATATATATATATATATATATATATATATATATATATATAATCTGCGATTAGATCTTAAGAGGCACGCACATTATATTATTATTATTAAAGATTAACTCTTCCATTCGACCAACATCTACTCCAGACAACAGAAGTAAGTCTGCAACTTGAAATAACAGAAACTCTATGTTGCGTACAAATTGGAGAGATTTGCGAATTGTATGGATGTATATTTGAAAAGAAATGGAATCATAAAACCCCACATAAATCATATGAAGCTTTCAGAAACTAGAAATCTATATAAAGAAATCCATTGCATCTTCGGTGCATTCTTATAACATAGAATTTAATACATGTTCGTGTAATCTAAGAATACATATTCTGATAATATATAAACTGAGATACTAAGAACTGTTTTTTACAAAAGTTCATATTTGTATCGTATTAATACTTGTTACACTAGTGCAGTCCAAAGGAGCAATGAATTAGCTTTTCGATTTGAATTTTGAACTTCTGAAATCAATAACGATATATATAACCTAGAAGCCAATTATTACACTGTAAAAATTATATGGTCACATTTACTGACTGATTATCGTCAATTCTGGCTGCCAACCGATTACTCTAAAATTTACGGTATTACTGTAACATTATTAGTTATAGGTCATTAAAAAGGCCGTATTTATGCCCTATTACCATAACTTTAACTCTAATACCGTAAATTTTAGAGTAATCGGTTGCCAGCCAGAATTGATGGTAATCGGCCAGTAAATGTGACCGTAATTGAATCGGTTTCTGTTAAAAGGGTGTATGTAACCTTTTTTAAGATTTTCACTTTTTTAAAAAAAAAAACTGTATATTAGAGGTAGATGCAACGATTTGTGTTAAAAGGAAGTGTATTCCTTGAAATCAAACAAACTAAGCTATTAGGGTTTGGTGGGACCCTAAGCTATTGAAGGTAATGGGGTCCTTTATGTGTCCAGATGAACGTAGGCATCCTATATACAGAAAGCGGGCTACGAGTAGCAGGTGGGGCCCCATTACTTACATCATAGGACTAACACAACACGAAGTACTGTTGTTATGTGTAGATTTTATCTTATTTACTATTTTTCTTATATTTTGGAAACGTAAATCCAGTTTTTCCTTATTTTTGGGGCCGCCCAAGAGAGTGGGGCCCTAAGCTAAAGCTTGTTTAGCTTATATGTAAATCCGGCACTGAACAGGAGCATAATAATGAAGAGGGTTACACAAGGAAGTGCCAGAAACTCTTTCCTAATTGCGATCCCAGCGACCTTCCGTGTGACGGGGGTTTCTCCATCATCAAACGAGCTCTTGTGAAACGTGATCTACTTTACACTGTACATGAATTGACGGAGTTGATTATTTGCAGCAAGTCTGATAAATTCACTGTTGTTCAATTCAGTGTTGAAGGTGTCTTAGATTTCAGGTCATTGTGGCCATAACACTAGCATAAGAAGAAAATCTAGTTTCTCTGTAGACAAGGAACAGAGAAAAGATAAAATAACTTTTGGGATCCACAGCCTTCACCACTTTATCTATTCTGCGAAGAATCCATGAGTGTGAAAAGGTTTTCCAAGTGTTAATGAACTAATGAAATACACTTTCACCAGTCATTCAACATTACGAAAACTGTTTTACTTCCTAAAACTAAACTGAACCGAGCAGGAGTTGTCCCTTTCAAGCTGAAATTATTCCTTTCTATCGTCCAATCAGTAACGTTAAAGAGAGTGACTTACAAAAAATACATTATGTTATAAGGTGTTGACACTTTCAGAATACTGCATTGTTTGTTCTTCCTAAAATATTGCATTCTGCTGGTTTGTGCTACTACTACATTATTCTGAAAAGCACAGTAATAAGTGTAATGTTTATATTATTATAATATTATAATATGATATAATATATTAATGTGCCCTGTTGGTAGGGTCTATCAGCTGTACTGGAATCTGGACACACGCTCAGGAATTTGGGAAATAAAACTTAAAGTTAACTCACTTGGCTTAAAAATAAAAATCCTACTACTAAAATAATATTTTCTTATGCAATGCTACTTCTCTGCATTCCCAATTATGTCTCGTTCCACAACAAAAATAATAATAATAAAAAATTAAACTTACGGTGGCCGAGGTATATTCCAGCATTAACCTCAGCATTTTCTGGTATCGGTAAACATGGAAGTCAAAGTACTTCACAAGTCGGAGTGAGGCAAACACTGATGACAAGCGTTAATTCAGAACTTATCCTGACAGAGATTAAATATTTTTTAAAAAGTAATTTTTGGAAGACAAAATGTTTGCTTTCGAATTATTATTATTATTACCAATTACTATTATTAGTATATCTGATTTTCATCAATATACTTCCAATGTAACAATGACTAAACTTTTAGATATATTTCAGAAAAACCCTGGTTTTACATTTTACGTAACAATGTTTTCTGTTAAAAGGGCGTATGTATCCAAAACTTTTTTTTTTTTTTTGTAGATTAAACAATAATTTACAGTTACATCCTATATAGCTAATAAACAATAAGTAACCATGTACACATAATTTTCTTTTTTTTTTATCAACCGAATCGACTCGTGAGAAAACAGTTTTTTTGCCATTTCCCAAAAACTTTCTTTATTGCACATACACCCTTTTCACAGAAATCAATTCAATTATTTACAGCGTAGAATAACAGGATAGAAACTTATAAACTTAAATTTTGTATTTATTATGAACTAACTCAAGTGCTGGAACAATAGGTTTGTGAAAAATATTTCAAAGTCATATTCGACTCTTTTCCCCGCATACTTTATTCTAGAAAACTTTGTGTGGGGCCAAAATGAAATTGTTCTGGGCTGCAGTGGGACACTAATTGGCAATAGAATTTCACTTTTATTAGCTCCGGGGGAACGGAGAGTCAGTTGTCCAATATTTGGAAGGAACACTATCAGGATGTGTGTTTCTCGTTGGGATGTGTTTTTCAATTGAAATGGAATGATGAAAACCCTATTCCACTCTAGTGCACGAACGTCGTTAGCGGGGGAGGGGCGGAGGGGGGGCGCGTCCCCCAGATTTTAGTCAAATGTATTCAAAGAAACTAAGACAATGTAGTGTATATAACGTTTATCGGAAAGTGGATTTTGATTTTGATTCATCCGACCCCTCTGGATTTAAAAAGCTAACGACACCAGTGCCTAGTGCCAACTATTTTCAAAAATAATTTTAACTGTCGAGGGTCTCGTGAGATACTATACTTTTGCCTTTAATTTTGAAACCCATTTTGATTTTGAAACTTCAGAATATACATTTTAATGAAAATAACATGATGAGAATCCAGCTCGAGCCAAGTGCTAACTATGTATATTTCACAACCCATTTTAAAAGGTTTACTTTTCTCGTGATGATGAGAGAAACAAGATCAATTTGCATATGAAGTGGAAAATTATGGAAATTGGCCCCCTTTCCCCAGTTTTGAGGCGGAATTTTTGCAAATGCTTTCAACTTATTAAATACTAAATTATATTAAATACTTCAACATTTTTAATAAAATTATATATACAGTGACTTTAAACCGGTTAATTTGAGGGGCTTGTGAGATACACTATATTTTGCGTTAAATGTTGAAGCCTCTTTTCCCCCTTCAAAAATTCATTTCTACCGGTTCATCCGTTTACCCGTGATTATGGAATAGACAATATCAAGTTTATTTTTATATACGAAGATAAATGTTAGAAATTGCCCCTTTCCGTCCTCAGAAGTGCAATTATCTCGAATAGTGGGATACGCGCGTTCAATTTTTTTTTTTTTTTTAATAATATGAAGAGTTATGAGGAACGGGAATGGGGAATGGCGGAAACTTCATAACGAGGAACTACATAATTTGTATGGTTTACCCAACATTGTTAGGGTCGTGAAGTCTAGGAGGCTTAGGTGGGCGGGTCATGTAGCTAGAATGGAAGAAAGTAGAAACGCTTTCAAAGTCTTGACAGGAAGACCAATCGGAAAACGACCATTAGGAAGACCTAGGCGTAGATGGGAGGACAATATTAAGATGGATCTCGCAGAGATTGGAATACAAAGTAGAAACTGGATGCAGTTAGCTAAGAATAGAAGTCAGTGGAGAGCTTTTGTGAACGCGTCATTGAACCTCCGGGTTCCATAGGCCATAGAGTTAGTTAGTTAATTATATGAAGAGTTTATACTCCAACTTTCATGTTTTTAACATCAGTGCTTCTTGGTATTAATTTTAAACATCGTCTCCCCCTCTAGGATACGCAAAGAAAAGTTCTAAATAGCTTATAGTCTCTTCTCTACAGCTACCTAGAAGTATACCAAGCTAACAGTGTCACTTGTTTATAAAACACAAAGATTTATTTTTAAATATAAGAGGAGCTGAAGTACCTGGCGTATAATGGAAAGAATGCATTACCGCAAATGTTTGAAACGTACCTATATTTGTCCTCCTTTCCGTCCTTAGAATGCATATTTCAGTCAAAATGAACTGTTAAAAACGCATCTCGATGCAACTGTTATGTTCGAAACTTCATTTGAAGCAGTGTAGTCGTCATTCTTTGCGAAAAATTTCAACACCTTTTCTTCCCTTAGGGTAAAAGCTTCCATCAAATTGTAATGATAAAATCCCAACCCACGTAGAACCAATTGCTAATTATTTTCAGAAATTGATTTCTTTGAATCAAGAGGCTGGCTGGTGAGATACTCTTTCTCTGGACTAAATTTTGAACGGTATGCATTTTTGAGGATAAACATTTTATTAAAAGTGACATTAGGAATGTCCAACTTGAGCGAATGTTCCACAATTCATTTGACAAGTTAATCCATTTTCCTGTGATGATGAGACAAATAATGTGAATGCTGTTAATATATACACTGAGAAATATGCTTTCAAAAAGACCTTATTTTCTTCCTGAAAACCAGAATTTTCTGTAATGCTGTGATATGTTTTCACTAATTTGTAATAAGAATTTTATATACTTATTTTCATATTTCTAACATCATAAGAGGATTTGAGATAGTCTATTTTTGGCATAAATTTTAAACCATGATACTGGGCCTACTTTGAATTAGGCGACATTTTTCAATTACCTGTACATTGAATCAATGAACTAAGTGTACTCTTTCTAGTAATACATTTAATGTAGGTGTATAATATTTATTATTATTAATAATAATAATAAATAAATATACATTATAATTACATTTTGTGAAACAGTCGCATATATCATGTTTAAACATCTGATAAACGTAAAAAAAAAATCTATTTCATCACACACTTCTACACCTAGCACTCCATTTTCGACAACGACAAACACATTCAATGTATAATTATAAATTTGATATAATTGAATAGAAATAACAATTAACTTCTTACACTTTGAAGCAAAAGGTGAAACTGGAAGTGAGCCGCTCTTCAACTAAAAATTTAAACTCGTATCTTTCCTTTTAATGATGAACCTTATTTTCTAATGACGCCATATCGGAGCTGTGACTTGTGTTGGTAAAAAACCCAAATACTGTAGAATATCTAATCTTATAACATTTCTATTTCAGTATCTCCCATCACATCAACATGCAGAAGTCCATGATGTACCTGTGCATAATGGTTGTAGCTCTTTCCGTGCTCATTCAGTGTACTGCAGCAGGATACCGGAAGCCACCATTCAATGGAAGCATATTTGGGAAAAGAGCAGGTAATATAAGAAAACAGTTAAGATATGTATATCTTAATTTTCTATCTAAGTTCAATTACTTTAAATAAGTTTACATCCACCGTGAATTACTATTTTCAAGTATTTGCATTTTCAAGTTTAAATGGTTTGCTTAAACTCTTTTCTAAATAAATAAATAATAAGTAAATAAATTTTACAATATTATTAGCATTTAACAAAAAAAATGTATAAAAATGAGATATAATGTCTTACAGTATTTTGAGAACAAATTCTTCACATCCAAATAAGAAAAAAAGTTCATATGGACCTGTGTTCAAAAGTGGATAGTTTGGGAGTTATAGAGTGCCTAAAATGTGAAATAACTGAACTCCACTAGTATGGGAAGTTCAAAGCTCGACTAGTATGGGACCTACCGTAGTCGGGTCAAGACATCACTGAGGAAGTCTTATGTGAACTATCCAAATATCCGGGTTTAAGAATGCCCCGCTCACCAATTATTAGAGAGGTAGGTGGAGATTGATCAAGTAGCTACTCCCAAACAGCTTCTTTAAAAATGATTGTGGAAGTATCGGAGGTTGTGAAAGATGGATATTTGGATAGTTCACATGCTATTTCCTCAGTGATGTCTTGCCTCCACTTACGGTCAGTCCCATAGTGGTGGATCTATGCACTTTTGAAGTTTACTTGTTTCACGTTTTCGGCATCCTATAACTACGAAACGATCCATTTTTGAGCACATGTCCATATGAACTTTTTTCTTATTTTTATCTGAGGAATATATTTCCAAAATATTGTGCAAATGTTTGTAATACCCTGTATATCAATCAATAGATACCTGTATATACCAATCATTGAGCTAAAAATGATATTAATGAGTGCAAATCTTCAAGAATAGTGAAAATCAAAATCAAGCATAGTGATATTTGTAAAATTAAAGAATTGCTTATGTACAATACCCGCACCACCTAGTCAGAAGAAACTGAGACTGAACAATTCCATTAAGCTTTCATTCTGACACTTGCAAGATGTCAGTACACAGTATGGTGAATGAGATATAGACCAAAATTATAATCAACTCTTAAAGTTTAATTCTTCTCTAACTAGTATAATATTGTTCACGAATAAAAAACATATATAAATCGATAGGCCAGGTCAAGCTGAATACAATGAGAGACTTAAGAGTAAATTCTCGTACATTGTTTTGGAGAAAATTGAGAAAATCAAATTTTTACGACGTTAAAATTTGATTTTCTCAATTGCTAATCTGATGCCGTTTATATTTTTTACTGCGCTAGAATACATTTAATTACTTACTTAGTTCCATGTATGAAATATGTACTTTATTAAGGGGGCCGCGGTGGCTCAGTGGTAGAGCGTTCACCTCTGGTGCTTGGGGTCCCGGGTTCGATCCCATCCCCGCCAAGTGAAATTTGTGGTGGACAAACACAGTGTGTGTGGGTTTCCTCGGGGTTCTCCCGTTTCCTCCCACTTTCTTCATTCCATCATTTCATTCATTACTCATCATCACCGTCTCCTTTAGCCTAACCAGCATACGCGTGGGACGTAAAACTCAAAGATTTCATTTCATTTCATTACTTTATTAAGTAGTAGATCATATCTACTCTTATTTGATTCCTTCTCACAATGACACACATAGCCTATAACAATAATATGTATATGTTACTATGAACAATAGTCCGTAGTGTATGATATTTTCTTTTCTGGCCAAATCTGCCTATTTAAATTATTTAGTTTGGGCCAGACATGAATATATATGTAAAATACACTCCAAGGATGTTATAGATAGAGGACCTGCCCATACGTATCTTCATCATATTAAATCGATGAAGCCAAAAATACAACCCAGCATCGGCACGTCTGATTGGCTACTCTCGTTTCTGCCATCGTTTGATTAGCTACTTTCGTTTTCGCCATGATTGTTGGCTCTAAACATTGCGATCCTATTGGGCGGAGTGGGCAGAGTAGGAGTGGCGAAACTGTGACGAATGGCTTCAAGATTTTGTTGTAAGGGCAGATATCCTCTATTTTATAAGATGCTTGATACACTCATTCACAATGGTGTACCTTGTATGTTCTAAAATAACTATATAAAGCAAAGATATCTAAGTCTGGCCCAAACTAAATAACTTAAATAGGCAGATCTGGCCATAGAAGAAAATGATATCATACGTTACGGACCATTGTCCCTAGTAACATATATGTATTATCGTTATAAAAGCCATAACAATCATACACACTCTTCAAACAATGAGGCACTACTTGCAATAAGGGAGAGGCTGTTCTAATGAGGGTCGTTTGCTAAATTTTGGTTGAAATAATTTTCGTGTATTTCCAAAATGCTCCGCACTTTTATGCAGATTCTTGTTCGAAACGAATAGAAATTATTGAAAACACAGGATAACATCACTCTATTTGAACAACTATCTCTTTCACCAACCTTTTAAATGAAATTCTAAAAGACATATTGAGTTTCGATTCAGCAATAAACTTTACAAAGCGAGATTTGTATTAAATGCCATAGTTATTTTCATACATTACATGCTTTTCGAGTTGGATTTTATGTTATTTGTCCTTCAAGCAATGGTTATTTTATTTTTTGATATCTAACGTAGAAGTAAAAATAATAATCATAATGAAGAATTCCTTAGAAGAATAAATTTGTGCATGAAATATTGTTCATCTTTCACCATAAGACAGATTTTCCTAGAACAAGTAGTAGGTTATTTTGATTGCATAATACATTACAGCACTTCCTTTATACATAGTGTATAATGAATTCCTACATATGCATTTCATTAACAAATTATTCTAAAAATAAATTTCAATGAATCATTTGAAATAACTCTTTGTATAGTGAGTGTATACTTGCTCATTCCTAAAGATTCTGTATACGCCTTTGACGTTGCCCATGTCAAAACTAAACAATTGACTAAAAATGAATAACCACGAGCGACGTCCCACTGGCCCATTCCCCGGCCAACTGAAGTGCAAGCTCTTGACTAATCTTGGGCTTAAATCCCATTCAGACTGTCACGCTCTAAGAGTAGCGGCCCCGAAATCTGTGATTTCGACACTAATGTCAGTCGTTTGGAAATTTTATTTTTCATTCCTTCTCGCCACCACCACATGGCAATAGGGGCTGAATTTCGACTTAGACGTATTCATCTCATTGACCCCAAAAATTATCGGTCGTTTCTCATTACTTTTACATGCATCCCTAGCAGTGTCTTACGTTTACAGTATCTGATTATTATTATTATTATTATTATTATTATTATTATTATTATTATTATTATTATTATTATTATTATTATTATTATTATTATTATTATATTTATATTTTTAGATTTTTTCGTATATGTGAACTTGATTTTAGAAATGAGGTTACATACCGAATTTCATTTCCTAATTCCTCAGACATTTTCAACATAAATTTTAAACCATCTCTTCCTCTTTCATGCTCCCTCCAAGCTCGCAGAATATGAACTGGAAAGTGTATAGCCAATGTTTCTTCGACAAAATCAGTTTAAGTATGGCAAATCAACGGTGTGAATTTTGTATACCGGACAAACAAACAAACACAAATCACAAACATTCACTTTTATATGACAATCAGAAGTATATTTTCACGTTTTCATTATGGTATTTTGTAGCTATTTAGAACCTAACAATTTGATATTGGTATTCACTTTCGTTATAAGGAACTCAAACTTTACGAAAGCAATTTTATGTGTTTGGATGATTCAGTGCAATAGTAAAAGTTAAACATAGTTTTATTCTTAGAGTCAATCGTACCAAATTGGTCTAAACGGACTAAACAAAAGAGTACTATACTGGATAAGTTCGACAGTAATTAAGTTCATAGTAACTGGTGTCAAAATTTGACATAGGTTCCAGATCTGATGAAGTGATTTTAATGGCTAAAAGACTATTATATGGCAATCAATACAATACTGCCGAACTATTTCCCCACAACTTATGTTATTTCCCTGAAACAGAGATCTGGTAAATGAGTAGGAAACAGAATATTTCTAAGCACAACCACACTCCAAAGATTCTACCTTTCCATGTCTGCGTAATGAGGCAAGTTATATGGAAATGACCGTAGGAGGGGGGGGGGGAGTCATACCTCGAATACGTAACTGAAACTTTTGATGCCGACGAAAATATACTTCAATATTTAAACCAATTAATAACTAAATCTTAACGCAAAAGTGTATAATCTATTGAAAGAATGGTGTTAAGGGAGGCCGTGACCAATGAAGAAGTGATAAGCGTTGAATAAGTTTGAAAGCAGACATTGCTTTTCTGAAGTGATATGTTACGAAAATTTAGGAAGCCATGACAACTACTTGATTGGAGTTTAACATCCGTAATCAGCAGTAAGGCTATATGAGACGGGTCCTACTGCTTACGTGGGACACAAATCACTAGTCGGGATTATATTTCGTTCAAGTACCCGTACCGGGAATTGAATTCGAGACCATGTGCATAGAAACAACACACTTTATTCACTTGCCCAGGAAGGGCTATTTACAGACGCTAGGGAAATAGCAACCTTGGAAGATGTCTGATCTTTCCTTTAGGGGATAAGTGTAAAGAAAGGTAACAGCTTTATACCTTTTCTTTTTTTAATTATTCGAATTTCCCATTATTTTATTCGATTAATAATTTCATTTCGCATTTCGTCTAAAAGTTTTTCTGTGCAGTTATTATTGTTTACTTCATAATATTTTGTAATAGTATCATTCGTATGCAGATATGAAGAATGTTTATAGCATTAGAGTAGTATTTATCAGACTGCTGCTTTGTGGATAATGTAATAATTTATAATGTTCGAAAAATAATACAGTATTTTGCTAAGTCGGATTTCACTCTACGTATTTTTTAAAAAAATAAGAGAAAGGAATGCGTAAGGCATATAATCGTTCAATATTTTACTTATATCTCCCATGCAATTGCAATGAAATGATCACTTTTTCTGTATATCAAGTACCTGATCATTGGGTAGTAATATGCTTCTGTTTTGTTTCCAGACTATGACGGCACAGGCAAAGCACTATCTGCCCTTTGCGAGGTTGCTTCCGAAGCCTGTTCGGCTTGGTTTCCATCAGCTGATTCCAACTAGGAGGTCCAGGCATGGTAAGTAACGATCTAATTATCTTTGTCTCGCTTCTCTAAATTTTTCGAAACATTGCAGAAGTCAAAAATTAATACTAGGGTAACTATCGATGATGCCACCACTAAAAAGATGACACGCTTAAAAACGTTTCTAATTGCTCTGTGCAGTGAAACTATTTTAAAATGTATCTATGCATGGGGTCACTAGAGAAATAACTTTAAAAGTTAAGATTATCTGTGATTAGTAGTGCACAAATCATCTGTGTGACTGAATGTGTGAAAATTGTTACACACGAATGAGGAATATGCAAATATGCATTTAATGTATACATTGGATGAGTATAATGATGTACGCATTCCCATTCAATTGATTCCCTATATTTCTTCCCTATAGCAGCCCTACATGAGATGGGTTGTACCGTGGTTGACAGGAAAAGCGCGTACTCAGTAGATAGAAGACATCATTTCCTGGTCAACAACAATCCAACTACTAGAATACCACAAGTGAGCAGGCAGTTCCGGGGAAATCGGCTGTCTGTGTGATGCGTGTTACAAGCACATTTGTACCCATACCATAAACAATGAATTTAGACTCAAAGCGATAGTTAGCTCAAAGTTTTGTACACGGTTTCGGCAGTACTGCTAGTTATATACTAGTATTCAAACCATGCAGCAAAAGTGCTAGTTACAGAAGAAGCATTAATGGCATTATCGATTTTGATAATAACACCATGCCGTAAACGTCGCCAATACCTAATGTTTTTTTCTACCTAAATTTGTTAGGTTGCTAAGGTCCATATTCTACTTCTATTAGTCAATTTTCTAGTTGAAATAAATGAGGACAACTATTACATTGTATGATGTTCTCATATAACAGTTTATTTCCTCCAGTAAAATCCGTGATACAGCATGCGTATACAGCAATTGTAACTTATCAATAATAAATAAATCGATAAATAAATAACTTGTTAGTAATTTTTCAACTTTTTTCTTCTTTTATCCGGTAGGTAAAGTAGGGATCAATTCTACATAGTTGAAATCTGCGTTCTTAAGTTTTACAACAATGTACGTCATGACACTGTTCTGAAAGAATCGAGTTTTTTGTGATTTTTAAAATGTCTTCTTCTTCTTCTAGTGGGTGGTCAAAATGGGAAACAATGTTATATCGTTGGAATCTACATTCTATAAGCTTTACAAAAATGTTAATTAGGGGGACGTAGGAGGCGCATAAGTAAAACTTTGCGAATAGTAGTAGCGCGTGGCGGCCATGTTGCAAAATTCTCCATGGCGGCCTTACCTCACCTCGCAGAGTGGTAGACTTTACGCCATCATTTTCCTTAGGTATTTGTCCATAAGAATCCGTTAATAGAAATTGTGTTGTAATTTTTTCCCGATTCAAACATAATTTGCCTAGACTATAGTGTAGAAATCGAGTTTAAAAGCATGAATAATGACAATAAATGCAACAACTTTCATTTCTAAATGGGATCCAATTTGACTAATTTTCATCATCTGTATCTTTTCAGGCTGTGCAAAAGGCAACGCAGACACGAGGTCTCTACAATGTCGTCTAAGATGACATGGAAGAAATGAGTAGCAAGATCTTAACAACTCTTTCCGCGTTGCAAAGCCATTCCTTTTTGTAAAAATCACTCAAATGTCTTAGAGTAGATTTAAATAAACTTCTCCTTCTCACAAAGCATCAAATGTCTCCAATGTTTTTTCTTTACTTTTTCCTTTAATTTTTAAATTTAAGTATGATGACTATTAAGGTTAATGTGAGTAGATCTTGCCAAAAGTTTCTTCCTGTGTAAAATTTGCCTTGGTTCAATCTTCCGATAGAATTTTTAAATTTTGATGTTAAATTTTTGCTCTCATAGAACACCTCAAAGCACCTCAAAAAGAAATATCCTACGTTTTCGCTAATCCGACCATGTTTTGCACAAAGAGATTCCGAATTGGCGAAAGTGCCGGAGTACTGAAGCTTTTCTAATTTTTGTGTTTACATAACGTTACAGTTCTTCATTTACGTGATAATAAAAGTGTAACGTAATATACATTTAACAGCACATTTTTAGTCTCAAAATGCCGTATGTAGTAATAGAAATTGAACAACAATCTTTGCAGAATATAGCACAGACAGTTTTTATTTTCTCGGAGAATTTTCTGCTTTCCTAACTCAGTAGTTCATTTCGCTTGCACCTATCGATTTTTTTTCTGTGGTAATCATTAAGATGTCCTATATGATGGCATCTTAAGCTGTGCGCAGGAGAACGCACCACAAGGGTATGCATATGCATATTCATGTAGTATCCTTGCTGTTAAGACTGTCTCCTACTCACTCATTTATTAAAGACAGTTTCCGGTGAGGATTACTATTTATCAGAGTAGGAGAAGCGTCGGCTGACTCCATAATGGGCGAACAATGCATTTCATTGGATCTGGGAGCAACCATGATACATCAACACGGTAAATTGAGGAAGGTAGATCGCCCACAAAATGGGCTTGAAGTGCCAGTCTAGCAGAGGTTAGAGCTCTCGGCCCAATTGGTAAATGGGCTACTAATTCATGCCATTGGATCCGGTAGAGTACATGGTACCTCAGCACGTGGAAACGAAGTAGTTGGGATTGACCAGAAATGGAAATATTCGAACGATCCTATCGGGGAAGGAAAGTTTCAGTCGGTCTCTTAAATGGAGATTGATACTTGTATTGGGTGCGGTAGGAAATAACTAGTAACATTACTTTAACATGTTCATTGTACTTTCAGCACGTAAATTTGGGTGAGATAGAAATAATAAACCGGGCGCACGACTCTCCGAATAGTTCTCTTGACTCACCTTGTAGCACAGATTTCACTTTGCACATAAAATTCCAAGGATGTTGTAAAATAGAGGATTTGCCCATACAACAAAATCGTGAAGCCAACGTCACAGCTTCGCCACACCTACTCTGCCCACTCCGCGCCACTAAGATCGCTATGATTCGAGCCAACAATCATGGCGGAAACGAGAGTAGCCAATCAGACGTGCCGGCTCAGACGATGCTTCCTTTTTTTTTTTCTTTTTTTGGCTTCATTGAGTTCATATGATGAAAATACGCATGGGCAGATCCTCTATTTTATAACATCCTTGTAAAATTCAAACCTGGGTCCTTGGAAGTCACTTTGTCTATTTCTTTTTTCTGCAACAATTTCCCACACTGATGTTGGAACGAACACAATTTCTTTATTGAAATTTTCCCAAACGGTGAGTGTTATACACAGACATTTTTTCTGTCTCCACTTTCGTCACAATCAAAGGGAGAGATGCAAGTGCATTTATACAAGCCAATTGGTTTTGTACAGTTTCTTTCTAGCATGCATCTAGCGCTTCTGAAATGCACATTGCTTCCTTTGAATCTACTGCGAGCAGTACCTGAAATATAAAATACGTGTGCATTAACACCGACAGTATTCTACCATTGTTACAAAAGTATATGTACAGTTCAGTTTGCATCGTTCTTTAAAACAAAATGATTGGAAGAAACTACCTGCTGCTTCTTTAATGTCCTTGAGAGGCCTACTATAACACAGCGACGGCTTGGAAACATTGCTTTGAAAATCCCCACTCTATAAGATGAATTCAGAAATACTTTTTTTCACAGCAGAGATCACATTATTTACATCTGGAAACTACTCGAATGTCTTCGACCATGTACAACACAACTTACTTGGATCAACTTTGCATAGAATACTTGTAATGATTTTCTTGCTTTAAGTATATAAGGTGCTGAAACTGTGAGCATGAATATGAACTAGTCTTCTCTATCTCGAGTCGGCCATAAAATTTATGAAAATAAGACATACACGAATTAAGAAATAATATTCGTAAAATAAGCAAAGTTCCATGAAATTGGACCAAATAACTTAAGTTTTGAAAATGTATTAATTTCCCCTTCCAAAAAAAATAGTAAATGAGGACTGTTTTTGTAAAAAAAAAAAAAAAAAAAAAAAAAAGAGAGAGAGAGAGAGAGAGAGAGAAGAAGAAGAAGAAGAAGAAGAAGAAGAAGAAGAAAAGAAAAGAATCGAGAAAATGTGTTAATTGTATTGAAAATTAAAGGCCCGCAAATCTGGAATTACATTCTTTAAAATTATTTTTGAAATCGAGAAAATGAGGTAACTTTATAAAGGAGAGAGACTACAAATGAGAGTACCATCGAAAATTGTACTTACGTAATACATCACGAACTGGTCTTGTTACAGTTAAATGATTTATTTGTTCTTAAGCTTTCGTCAAAATCAAGTGTGGTGTTCCTGGTTCACTTTGACTGTGTTTTCCAACGACCACACTAGCAATATATCGACCATACGTATCTTTGGTTTCGTCTATAGATAGCCACTCTGGAAAATCTGCAATATCATCCCTGATACTTTCTAAAATTTGCAAAATATATAATTTTAAAAATATAGTTTTCCATGGGCAGTTTTATTGTTCTATATAGCTTCACATGTGATTGTTTCTACTCGGAAACGTTATGTTTGCATGTCCGAAATTAAAATGAAGATAGTTTGTTTGTTTCTTTCGATTGTTAAATAAAACGTTGACTGCCATTTTACCATTAGCCCTACAAGAAGAACTAAGTTAAGTGAAAATAGGAAATGAATAATACAGAGGGAATAATCGATTCAAGGTCGTAACCACTGCAAAAATAACTTACTTCAGAATACAGTGGACCAATATAATTCTTTCGTAGTGTTGACTCATCTGGAAGTTTTTTTAGTGCAATACTTTGCGAGGAAACTACGAAATTTAGGGTTCCACAGCTTTATTAAAGAAATGTTAGCTGCGATGAGCGCTTTGTACACGTCACCAGCGAATCTATCTTCACTTTTTTTTTTTTCGTTTATCAAGTAAACTTTCAAGTGTTTGCTATTTGCAGGTTTTGCTACAATTTCTTAAGTGAATGGTTGTCTTCGTATGCTGAACTACTTCATTTTTTTTTTTTTTTTTTTTTTGTCGAATGATATCTGAAACAATACAAAATATCTATCTTTGAAATAAAATTAAAAATCTCTTAATAAGGTAAAGTTTAATTGAAAATAATAAATGTGTAAGGATTTGAACAGCTAACTAAATATATTGGCTTCATTAGACATGTATAATACAAGAAAGAGATGCACAAATTCCTAGCAACTGGTTCTGAACGCTGATTGGCTGGTCAGAACGGACTCAGTCAATCATGACGAAAGTTGAAAAAATAGCAACTAAACAGCATATATCCCTTTCCCATGATCTGGCAAAATATTTACTACAAATTATTTTTTTTTCAAGAACTTGCCTCACTGTTCGTCAATTTACGTCCTCTGTTCTTTAGTATTCTTTCTCTTTCTGTATTTATATTATAGTTTATTAAAATATTTTATAAACTCCTAGATTCACACTATTGCGATTCACTAAAAGCAAAGAGATTAAGTTGAGATTAAAATATCCTAACTAATGTATTGAAATTATGGTCATTTGATAGTCAAACTCTGAGTAATACCCTAATCAACTGAAAACATCTCCAAACGATTCTGATTGTCTTTTGAGTGACGGCGCTGAGAGGTGAACCAGAGTTTACTCCAACTAGAAATTACACCATACTGTACAGAAAATTGCTCTCCTGTCTGTTTGTAACGTAGTCTCCTATAACCCACTGCTTCAGTAAAACAACCTTCGATGATTTATCCTTGGGCATCTTCACACAATGTAAACAACACTACCTCAGCGAAGTACAGTGTGCAGATTATTTAAGATCAAAAATCTTCCTTGCCTTATAGGGCAAGGAAGAAAGCGGAGAAGGGAATGCACGTGTTCTCTCTGTTATTGAAACGCGAGAGAGTGGGGGTAGGAAGAATAAAATAGCGAACACCTGTGTTTGAAAATTTTACTCTCAGAAACATCCCAGGGACGAAACATTAACCAAGGAAACAAATATCTTTAAATAGCCCTCAACTTAGTTATTTCCTACGTAATACGCATTTGTATGCGCTTACGCAGTAAATATGTACTAATTCCTGAAATATGCATTTATATGCGTTATAAAACTCTTTTACTTCGGTTGGTAATGGAATGAAAGAATTTTAGAACCTGGTTGCATACTAATTGGTGGACCGGAATAAACTATGCAAATACGCAAAATCCGCACTCTAGTCACATATATTTTAAGAACTATTACACGTAGCGTGTTGAAAATTTAGATAAATATTTGAAATAGTAATTTAAACAAAATGACTGTTAAGTTTCACAGATATGTTGTTTTATTTTCTAACTATTGTGAATTTCCCGCTTCGCTAGGTTAAAATAAAAAAAAATTGTGATATGTTCCGTTAGTGAGTCATTTTTTGCTATTACTGAGGCGCTCTCTGATATCGGCCATTTTCGATCATTTTATATCCCCCTCCACTCCCTTTCCCCCAAGTTACGGGGTTGAATTTGAATTCAAACGGCATCGAAAGTGTAACTGTTGATTTCGGCGACTTCAAATACTATGGATTCGGCACTAATATTGTTCATTTATATACATAGGATGGGTGCGCCATATATGGAATACGTTCCTAATATGAAATACCAGTCTATTTTGTCTGCTATGTGCTCCCACCGAATAGACTTTAAGTAAACTTGTACACAGTGACATCCTCAGTCTGCGCATGAGTGGTTTGCTGCCGAACGATAACATAACATTTCCTTTCCTTACAGAATAGTTTTTTGAAGAACTTGAGTTTTTCGGACGAACATTTCTAGGCTGCTGAATATACGCAAAGAGGCATATATTATTGTTGAGTTTGTGATATTCAGATTACATATATAGTGTAACATAAGGGCATAAGGATTCAGTACACAGAGAATCACGTAAGCGTGTGTAGGAAGATAACTATCCAAAATGGCGATTTTCCTAATATGGAATACCAGCAGGATCCTAATATGGAATATTCCTAAATAGGTTCATCCGTATGTGAACTAGAAGTGAAGAAGAATAACTGACTTGTAAATTATAATAGACCTGACATTCTTTTAGACCGTGCATGAGGGAATTCTCCTAGTTGAAACGTTTGGAATTTCTGTTGTCTTCTACAAGGTGTCCATAAAGTCTGGATACATGGGGAAAAGCACAATTTAGTCAATTTAATGTTAATAAATAATATTTTCTACATTATTTCCTTGCTGTTTAATGCATAATTTGATGTGCTTTGCAAGATTAATGTGAACTCGATGAAATAGGTCCGAATTGCCGTCGATTTCAGCACACCGACTGGTAATGCGTTCTGTCAGGTGATTTAAATTTCTAATCTTCATTGAATAAACTTTCTCTTTCAGCATATCTCAGAAAAAGAAAACAAGTGGAGAAAGGTCTGGCGAACGAGGGGACCATTTCACATGACCTCTTCTCCCAATCCACTGAGGGAAGTTGTCATTCAACCAATCTCTAACAGCTGCAGCAAAATGGGCAGGGGTCCCATCCTGCTGAAACCAGTCTGGAAGTCCCTCACTCAAACGCTCAATTTGAGGCATCAGTTTGTCTCTCATCATGTTTAGATAAGTCTCACTAGTTTTATGTTCATCAAAGAAGAAAGGTCCTAGTACGGAACGGGGTTTAACATACTGCCTGTTTCTTTAAACTCGGTGATTAATTTCCCGACGGCAGTAAAACAAATAGGTTTGACAATGAGGGTGTCGAAGGTTAAATTCTTGCGCAGTTTTGCGATACGATCATCCTTTTCGTCCATTTAAGAGTACCAACTCGACTCGTTCTTCTTTAGTCAGTCATAATTCAATCTGGAAAAATAAAAACAAATTACTAGAATTCTCTATTTGCCCACACTTTATGGACACCCTGTATATGGGTATCTGTTTGTGTGTATCTGTGTGTCTCGCGATAACTCCTGAACGCATGAACCAATTCGAATAAAACTTTCACAGATTAATTATTGGTTTAAATGTCCCAACTGCCGTGTCGTCTACAGTGCTAAGTGAAGAGAATAGCACGACAGTACCGATTGAAGTAGTGAGTCCGCCACCACAACTGCAGCCACAGCATCGCAGCACACGTAGTCGAAAGCAAGGTGGGCAAAAGTACTTACGTGTACTCCGCACAAAAACGATTTAGAAGCTGCCTCTACTTCATCACAACGGGCCTTTACCTCATCATAGCAAGTAATTAAAAAGATGTTTAGCTTTCTAAGCCCCCCAATCGAAACAGCCAAAGAAAAGGACGTCACACTACTACAAATTAGATAGTTAATCCGAAGAGTTAGTGAGAAACTTGAACAAAAGTAGTGACAGTTTAAGTGATCCTACTGATGATGATGACTATGATGAGGAAAGCGGACATCGTGGTAAATTGTAGTCGCTCAGTGCAGGGGAGGGAGATTGGTTAAAATGCTCAGTTTGTAAAAGATAATCCCACGAAATGTCTCCCGTGAAAGGGGGAGAAAAATAAGTTTGTGGCCATTGTTCTGCAAAGTAAAACTGGAATCAAAATTTAGACGCCTTAAGACACGCTAATCCAGTATGTTTGAACTTTTTCTTTTATATAGTTTTTCTTTACTTTATTTGTCGCACGTAGTTTGATTCCCCGAATGTTTCGTTCTATTATTTTTATTATTGGTTGTAGCTAGTAAACATGCTTATTCAAAGTTAAAAGATATTATAGCTACTCCAAAAGTTAAAATAAGTAGATATTATAGCCTATTACAGAAATTTACAAACAAAGACTTAATAATGAATAAGTCAAGTCAAGTTAGATAATTATCTTTGTACTACGTAAAATTCTGGTATTTCTGCTGTTTCATATTTTAATTATCTTAAGAATGTTATGAAACTTTTTGTGTACTTGTCTTATAGACCTACCAAATATGAGATATAGGCTATAATACCTACAACGCAACATTTGGATAATTCGAGCATGGGCACGATCCCTGCTCAGACCACCCATCCTGAGTGAAGTTTTCCTCGTTTTCCTCAGTCCTATCAGGTATATGCCGGGATGGTTCTTTTCCTGAGGTCAAGATCGAGACCTTTCTAATTCGTACACTTATCTTAAGAATCGATGTGAGTTAGAGGCTTGAACACTTCATATGCTTCTTTCCTTCAACTAATATCTAACTAAATTTATTTCTTAAATAAGCAAATAAATTGCTCGAATGCATTGCCCATGCTCGAATTATCCAAATGTCGCATTGTAGGCAGACGCGCATATTTTGTTCTAGTATTCCATTTTAAGAACAGGTAGTGTTCCATATTAGGACCAAGGTGACCAGACGTCCCGTTTTAGCCGGGACAGTCCCTTATTTTCAACCGTTGTCCCGGTTTTTTCTGATTCTGAAACGGGACGCCTAAATGTCCCGTTTTAAAGCAAACATGACCCAGGTGTCCCGTAATTATTATTCAAAATATAAATGGTCAATCCTAATTCTACACTCTTCCGTACCAACACTCGTTGGGAAGGTTCAGCCGTGGACTTCTGAATTTTCAAATGGGAATTGAGTGTTCGTGGTTCAAGTGAGAATTGAGTGGGAATTCTGAGTTTTCAAATAGTTAAAAATATTTTTGGGTAGTACTTATGTTAGAAAATCTGTCTTATAGCTCTTACTTGTGTATTTTGTAAATTGAAAACACTGCTGAGTCCCAAAATGCAATATGGAACTCAGATATTACCCCTCCCCCTTCCCGTCGCCGATTCATATGCGTCCCGTTTTTGCAAGTAAAATTTCTGGTCACTTTGTATTAGGAGCGGGGTGTGCCTAATATGGGAAATTGAGTTTCTTTCAATTTTGTAATATGGTAAAAAATCAATAATGTGGAACAAACTTTCATACTTGTATTTTGTTTTACAAAGGTACCACAAGTATTATGATGTATAATATTATTATTCTGGAATACACGTTTCTGAAAAATAAAGAAGAAACAAAAAGTATTCCATATTCGGTACCTTTACCATATATATACAGGGTGTTTCAGATAAAACGTCCAGTGCTTATAAATCCGAAATGGCTGAGAATAAAAAGATGAAACAAAAACTGAGATAGGAAAATGTCATAGGGCGCATCACATGGTGTTGTTGTGGTAACCCCCAGGGCCCTCCTTCAAGGGGGCCCAGGGGCCAAATACAAATTTTCAAATAGGAACATGTATTGATTCATACCTTATTCAATAGTACTTGAAAAACGAAACAACAGGAAACAATTTTCGATTTGGGCCACCGTTTTTAAATGGCCGCAAAAAGTGGGTCCTATATCAGATAAAACGTCCAGTGCTTATAAATCCGAAATGGCTGAGAATAAAAAGATGAAACAAAAACTGAGATAGGAAAATGTCATAGGGCGCATGACATGGTGTTGTCGTGGTGACCCACAGGGCCATCCTTCAAGGGGGCCCAGGAGCCAACTTCAAATTTTCAAATGGGAACATGTATTGAAACATACCTCATTCAATAGTTCTTGAAATACGAAACAACTTTTGTAGGAAACAATTTTCGATTTGGGCCACCATTTTCAAAATGGCCGCAAAAAGTCCTGTATCAGTTTGAAGTTGGCTCCTAGGCCCCCTTCACTGAGTTTCCTGAGGGTCACCACAACAACACCACTTGATATGCTTTATCATCGTTTCTATCTCAGTTTTTGTTTCATCTCTCTATTATCAGCCGTTTCTGATTTAGGCATAGAAGCCTTGGACGTTTTATCTGATACAGAACCCACTTTTTGCGGCCATTTTGAAAACGGTGGCCCAAATCGAAAATGGTTTCCTACAAAAGTTGTTTCCATTTTCAAGTACTATTGAATGAAGTATGATTCAATACGTGTTCCCGTTTGAAAATTTTAAGTTGGCCCCTGGGACCCCTTGAAGGAGGGCCCTGGAGGTCTCCACAACAACACCATGTAATGTGTCCTATGACATTTTCCTATCTCAGTTTTTGTTTCATCTTTTTATTCTCAGCCATTTCAAATTTATAAGCGCTGGACGTTTTATCTGATATAGGACCCACTTTTTGCGGCCATTTAAAAACGGTGGCCCAAATCGAAAATTGTTTCCTACAAAAGTTGTTTCGTTTTTCAAGTACTATTGAATGAGGTATGATTCAATACGTGTTTCTATTTGAAAATTAGAAGTTGGCCCCTGGGCCCCCTTGGAGGGCCCTGGGGGTCACCACAACAACACCATGTGATGCGCCCTATGACATTTTCCTATCTCAGTTTTTGTTTCATCTTTTTATTCTCAGCCGTTTCGGATTTATAAGCACTGGACGTTTTATCTGAAACACCCTGTATAAATAATATATATATATATATATATATATATATATATATATATATATATATATATATATATATATATATATATATATATATATATATATATATATCCCCTTCCCTCTCCCCTAAGTTGCACCGTCAAAGTGAAATGATAAAATACACCCCAGACCCGAACCTCATCTGTGTTGAAAAATTGATCGGTCGGGTGGTTCAAAAGTTATTAAGTCACAAACATAGTCAGTTTCATTTTTTATTTATATAGATTGATAATTATCAATTAAATTTAACAAAAACGTGATATGGCTCCGTGCTTCTTGCATTGACGACAAGTAACACACTAGTTTTCTCTCTCCGTTCCTCCTGCTTCACGTGGTTCTGTGTTGTCAACAATGCTCATCAGTGTTGCCACAGTCCTAGCTCTGGAGTGGGCTGAAAAATAGTACCAAATTGAAACAAAAAGGGCTGAATTCATTATTTTTTACCAGTGTAATACATAGCTCTATAACACGAAACTAAAAGAGGTAAAGTTCTAGAACATCTCCCGTCTTCCAAGAATCCAAATCAAGAAAATGCTTTTTTTTTTTTTTTTTTTTAACATCCAAATAGGAGGACCCTGAACAACCGTGGAAGTAGATGAAACTTTTCTCGCACGTGGGAAGTATAACAGAGGCCGCAAAATTAAATTTTAAAAAATATATATATATCATCTTCGGTATATATTGTAAGGAAACCAAACGCGCCTCTATTTCAAAGTGACTAATAAACCAAAACGGTAGTATGGCCATATATGACAAAATATATACACGACGAGGAAAAAATCAATCATCTCCGAGTTCGTGTGTAAACAGTACGTTATAATAAAATATAAAAATATAAATTATTGCACCTTATTCTCCCTTATTTCACGACCGACGGAGGATAATAAACTGTAAGAAGAATCTAAGGTAAGTAAACTGACAATCGTAAAAAATGTAAAACCGGTCGAGGATAACAGAATCTTCCCTAAAAGATATCACAACACATTATTAATAAATTGTGCTAAATTGGGTAGAATTGTACCAACTTTTTCACAAAAGGGGCTAAAAATGCTAGCGTGGTACCAACGGGCCGATGAATGACAAAAAGGGCTGAATTTGGTACAATTGTACCAAGTGTGGCAACACTGATGCTCATCAAAAGTGGTTTTGTTCTTTACTTACAGTTTTAGTGAAGAAGTACATTGTTTAGCGCTTTCTTGAATCTCAAACTAGGATGAAGCACGGCTTTGTAGAATAAGACACTATTCCCTATCAAATCATCAAGTTGATGATGATTCAGCAAACCTTTAAATAGTTCCATACAAATTTATATAGCAACTTCTGAAACTTTTTTGTGTGACTATGCTGTAAGGTTGCCAAATATAGTTAAATGTTCGGGACAAGAGGAATAAGCCATGCACCTCTTACAATAATTGTATCGACACATTAAAAGAATAATAATAATAATAATAATAATAATAATAATAATAATAATAATAATAATAATAATAATAATAATAATAATAATAATAATAATAATAATAATACGTATTTACAAGTCTTTCTGCCAGAGTTATGATGAACTACGGAAGTGCTGAAACGGACTCTCAGTTTTCGCTGTCCGTATTGAACTAAACTAGCAATTCCATTCCACTAAGCTAGTAGATCCATTCACAGTAAAAACAGATGATTGACATGATTTACATATTCAGCACAACCTGAGTAAACATGTATCATCATCATAGGTATTCTGTCATTATTGGCAAGTCACTTGCTGCAACTGAGAAGCTTCCATGCTCCACAGTCTTCCGCTAACCTCTTCGGCTTCACATACGATTTCTCTATTTTGATATCGTCCATTAATTGTAGTCTCCTTCGCCCGATGGAATGATCATCATCATAGGTATTCTGCCCTTATTAGAAGGTCACTTGCTGCAACTGAGAAGCTTCCATGCTCCACAGTCTTCCGCTAACCTCTTCGTCTTCACATACGATTTCTCTATTTTGATATCGTCCATTAATTGTAGTCTCCTTCGCCCGATGGAATGATCATCATCATAGGTATTCTGCCCTTATTAGAAGGTCACTTGCTGCAACTGAGAAGCTTCCATGCTCCACAGTCTTCCGCTAACCTCTTCGTCTTCACATACGATTTCTCTATTTTGATATCGTCCATTAATTGTAGTCTCCTTCGCCCGATGGAATGATCATCATTATAGGTATTCTGCCCTTATTAGAAGGTCACTTGCTGCAACTGAGAAGCTTCCATGCTCCACAGTCTTCCGCTAACCTCTTCGTCTTCACATACGATTTCTCTATTTTGATATCGTCCATTAATTGTAGTCTCCTTCGCCCGATGGAATGATCATCATTATAGGTATTCTGCCCTTATTAGAAGGTCACTTGCTGCAACTGAGAAGCTTCCATGCTCCACAGTCTTCCGCTAACCTCTTCGTCTTCACATACGATTTCTCTATTTTGATATCGTCCATTAATTGTAGTCTCCTTCGCCCGATGGAATGATCATCATTATAGGTATTCTGCCCTTATTAGAAGGTCACTTGCTGCAACTGAGAAGCTTCCATGCTCCACAGTCTTCCGCTAACCTCTTCGTCTTCACGTACGATTTCTCTATTTTGATATCGTCCATTAATTGTAGTCTCCTTCGCCTGATGGAATGATCATCATCATAGGTATTCTGCCCTTATTAGAAGGTCACTTGCTGCAACTGAGAAGCTTCCATGCTCCACAGTCTTCCGCTAACCTCTTCGTCTTCACGTACGATTTCTCTATTTTGATATCGTCCATTAATTGTAGTCTCCTTCGCCCGATGGAATGATCATCATCATAGGTATTCTGCCCTTATTAGAAGGTCACTTGCTGCAACTGAGAAGCTTCCATGCTCCACAGTCTTCCGCTAACCTCTTCGTCTTCACGTACGATTTCTCTATTTTGATATCGTCCATTAATTGTAGTCTCCTTCGCCTGATGGAATGATCATCATCATAGGTATTCTGCCCTTATTAGAAGGTCACTTGCTGCAACTGAGAAGCTTCCATGCTCCACAGTCTTCCGCTAACCTCTTCGTCTTCACGTACGATTTCTCTATTTTGATATCGTCCATTAATTGTAGTCTCCTTCGCCTGATGGAATGATCATCATCATAGGTATTCTGCCCTTATTAGAAGGTCACTTGCTGCAACTGAGAAGCTTCCATGCTCCACAGTCTTCCGCTAACCTCTTCGTCTTCACGTACGATTTCTCTATTTTGATATCGTCCATTAATTGTAGTCTCCTTCGCCTGATGGAATGATCATCATCATAGGTATTCTGCCCTTATTAGAAGGTCACTTGCTGCAACTGAGAAGCTTCCATGCTCCACAGTCTTCCGCTAACCTCTTCGTCTTCACGTACGATTTCTCTATTTTGATATCGTCCATTAATTGTAGTCTCCTTCGCCTGATGGAATGATCATCATCATAGGTATTCTGCCCTTATTAGAAGGTCACTTGCTGCAACTGAGAAGCTTCCATGCTCCACAGTCTTCCGCTAACCTCTTCGTCTTCACATACGATTTCTCTATTTTGATATCGTCCATTAATTGTAGTCTCCTTCGCCCGATGGAATGATCATCATCATAGGTATTCTGCCCTTATTAGAAGGTCACTTGCTGCAACTGAGAAGCTTCCATGCTCCACAGTCTTCCGCTAACCTCTTCGTCTTCACGTACGATTTCTCTATTTTGATATCGTCCATTAATTGTAGTCTCCTTCGCCTGATGGAATGATCATCATCATAGGTATTCTGCCCTTATTAGAAGGTCACTTGCTGCAACTGAGAAGCTTCCATGCTCCACAGTCTTCCGCTAACCTCTTCGTCTTCAAGTACGATTTCTCTATTTTGATATCGTCCATTAATTGTAGTTCCTTTCGTCCCCTTCCTATCTTTCCTGCCACCATACCGTCTATTACGTTCCCCATGATAGTTTCTTCTTATTCAATGTCCAACCAGTTTCTCTTCCTCTTCTTAATAATATCTAAAATTGTTCTTTTCTCACCCACCATTTCTATCTCATTCATCTTCAGCTCGACCCAGCAATGAGCATGCAACAATACAATATTACTGGATTTCAAGTAATTTGTTCAAAGTCTAACCTTTTCTTGTAAAATCTTGTTTACAAAATGATCATCCACATATCTTTATGAAGATTTCCATTCTCTTCCATACTTAGAATCAAATAAAACAAATGAAAATATATTTTGATCAATTCAGACTTTTTTGAAGTCGAAATATCATAAATCCTTTCATATTAGAGGAAACAAGAATAATGGTCTTCCAAAGAGATCTGGGAATCCAAGAGTTTTTTGAACAAGACTGAACGTTACTTTTACTTTCGACTGACAATAGGAAAAATGGGTTTTGTGATCTTAAAAAATCGAATTCCAAGAAATGAAATAAAATGGTTGTTTTGTATCCTATGGATATATTCAATAGACTAAACAAGACAAATGATTAATTAAAATGAATGATTCTGAAAGAATTGGTAGCATAGAAACTGAGAGGAAGAGGGAGAACCCCGAGAAAATCCACGAACACAATGTAGTCCACCACAAATTCACATGACAGGGACTGACCCAGAGACTTCTCGTAACAAAAGCAAGTGCTTTACCACTGAGCCACGTGCTTCCTAAAATTAAACTAGAAATTTCAACAGAACTACACGTTTCACTGCACACAATTCCGGAAAAGTTCTTTCGTATGTCCATCCAGGTATCGTAAACCAGCTTAGAAGATACACTGTCAATGTACCGAAATCAAATTTTACTTATTCTTTCTCTGACTATTTGCTTTTTCCCTTTCTTCCTTCCTTTTCTTTCCTTTCCTTTATTTTTTTTTCTCTACCTCTAAAACCGAAAACAGTTTACAATAAGGTGGAATAGAAAATTACGATTTTGTTCCTATTTTATGAATTAATATACCAGTATAATTAAGGATCTTACAAATATAGCAGATGGCATTTCTCTTTAGATGCGTATTGATGAGGGCTATTTCGTTTCAAACAATAGTCTCAAATACAAACACACACAAAGAAAAACTGATTAGGCGATTTTGCTTATCTGATCCATTACTATTTCAGAGACAAATTTGGCAGCGATATTCTTTAGAACGGTTGCGGAAGGGTTTTTGGAAAAGGAATAAAGAATCTATTATATTTATATTTTGTAAATATGATGGGATTGTGGAAAGAATGCCGCTATTTTTAGTCCTACTGCCGTAGTGCTTAATGTAACATCTATTAAAAAGCTAACTTTCCTACATCTTATCTCATATTCGTAAAATCTCCCTTTTTCCTCTTTAAAAATCTATCTTAATTCTCCCTGCGCCGCGGGAAATTTTCCTCAAACTAGCATCACTTGTGAGTGTGGCATTGTCGTCAATTGATGTACGAGTTCATTTCAATTGCAAATACGAATTTTAAGACTTTACTGTGCTTTTAACGTATTTTATATGTATCTCAGTCTGTACAATATTTATTTGAAGCTATTTGGAAATTTTTTTCATCATAACTTTTTCTCTAATAAATATTCACATTTAAAACACAAAATTTACTCTTCAGATTGGCGCCCTCCTAACTGGTGCCTTCTGCGAACGCGTAGTTCGCAGGATTCAAGATCCGGTCCTGACAGTACTGCCCCTCATGCTCTACCGCCTTCCATTATAGGTTTTAAATCATACTGTACTAGTGACCTTTTCAGAGTTATTATACCTTTTCCAAACCCAACATTTATCTTCTGTTGGTGGCAACATCGTTCAACGGACCTTTCTAGACTTGGAGTCAGCGTAAATAGTTCTTGTCAATATTTAACCCTTTTAGGGTTTCCACTTCTTGAGGTAAATTTTTAGACTTTCACTCAAACAACTACTGCTTCCTTATTATTTATCGTAGGATCATGGTTCGTACCTCTTTTTTTTTTTTTTTTTTTTTTTTTTAAGGATATATGATACTTTCCAATGGTACCACTTGCTTCCCCGTATTATATAACAAAAATGGGAAAATCGAAAAAGCAGGAGATTTTTCGAAAAAATCTTCCAAATTTTTGTGCCCCTCTGGCCCGGGCCTGGATTCAGTAGGTATCAGATTTTTAAAAAAATACGTTGTTGTGTATATAATACGTGTGCAAAATTTCATTCTTGTATCTTTAAAACTGAGGTCAGGAGAAATTTTTGAATGTCTGAAGGTGACTCATTTTTTCACATACATATACGAAAAAATGAGTCACCTTCAGACTCAAAAATTTTTCCTCAAAAATGAACTGCGTCATTCCTATTTGACCTAGAGTCATGGTTCAAACGCCATTTTCTTCAGCATAATAAGCACTTTCCAACGTTACCACTCATATGTCCATATCATACACTTAAATCGGAAAATTAGGAAAAAATCCGAAAGATTTTTTTTTTTTTTTTTTGAAAATACCATCAAAACACTTTGTCCCTCTGGCCCAGGGCTGGTTTGACGTAGGAATCTGATTTTTTTTCTAAAAAATACTTCGTTGTGTACATAATATGTGTGCAGAATTTCAATTTTGTATCTTGAAAACAAAGGTCGGAAAAAATTTTGAAAGTCTGAACTTAGGCTCTCTCTACATATACATACATATACTGTACGTATATATATATTATTAAAAAAACACTGCGTCATTACTACTTGACCTAGAGTCATGGTTTAAACGCCATTTTCTTCAGTATAACTAGCCCTTTCCAACGGTACCACACACATGTCTGTATCATATACCTGAACAGGAAAAATCGGGAAGTCCGGAAATTTTTGTGAAAAAATCACTCCCTCGGAACACTTGCGCTCCTTGGGAACAGCCTCGGTTTCACGTAGGGATCTCATAAAATTTTCAGAAATACCCGAAAGTACACACAATCCGTATACAAAGTTCCAATCTCATATAGTGAAAACTAAAGACGTGAAAAAATTTTGAAACTCGCCTTAAGAAAAATAAAGAATTTGATTTTGATTTGATTTTGTCTTTAACGTCCCGTTCAGCAGCGAGGCTACATAAGACGTGGACCTACTGATTAATGTGGAATCCGAACCACATGAGCTCCCGCCGGGAATCCAACCCGGGTCTCCCATGCCATAGGCACATACGTTAACCGCTTCACGCCCCTCCGCCCAAGGGCGCCGATTTCTTTGTAAATTTGGGGGGCCCATTCAGATGCAGAAAGCATATATGAGGATTTTAAGACAAATTGCATTCAAATTATGCCAAATATTGTAAATTTACAAATATAATGAGGGGGCCCACATGAGGTTTGGGGGGCCCCTTGGCCTCCCAGAATCGGCGCCCTTGCCTCCGCCTGCACTTAGCGCCGCAAAGATGGTCAACTTGGCATCTGGAATATTTCAAAACGCATCTGCGGTGTTCTTTGGTAAATCCTTGACTCAAGTAATAAAAACAAACCGGCATATATACCTGTTATAGAACATAAATAAGCTATCAAATACGATACTACACCATGGTAACAAAGGTTACCAAAAAATTTAAAAGAGTTAATTTAAGGTGTACAAATGTTAATACCTCACTCTCTGTATGCGCCAACAGCGTACGCAATTAACACATATTTCAGGTTATTTTACGAGTTTGCAACACTGATCTGCTTCATCATCTCTTTTGCCTTAATTTTCATTGTTGCTTCCAATGATGATATTCAATGTAAGTCATTCGGTTTACAAAAACATAACTTTGTCTTGGGTTGGGTTGTCATCTGGAAATGTTCTTTAATACACAGGCAGGTGTCCTTTCTCTAGTTGTTTCGTGCAAAGTTTCGTTTCTCTGTCTCTTTCGGTTCTTCGTTATCACAGTTGGATATTTTAAATTATATTATAATTTGTCGTCAAGTCGGCACGGGTTAACGTTCCCGTAGGGAGCTGCCATTTCACTTATACGTGTTTACGGCCACATAGAATACATTTCGTGTTTCGTGGGTGTGCATATCGTAACACGAAATCTCCTTATACCGGGTATCTTACCTAACTCTGCGACATGAAATATTTCCGAAATGACAAAGTAATTGACAAATCTAGTACGCAGAAGTGTAAACAAACAGGGGCTTAAAAAAATCTGTAAACAAGTACTCCCTGGCGTCCCATCATAGGACCCTAGGGGGTCAACTTGAAAATTTCAAATAGATAGCAGATTCCTATTTTTATTGCAGATTCTGATTCTGCTATCAAAACTAAGCAACCTTAACTTGAAGCACTTTTTCGTTATTCTAATAGATGGCGTTTTAATCGCAAAAAATGAATATCTTGCGTACGTCCCCTAACTTTGCGACCTCAAATATTTCCTAAATAACAAAAAATGTGACAAATAAGGTTACGTAACAATGTACACATGTCAGGGGCCTATAAAATTCGCTAAACAGCAATTGCCCCTAGGGGCCCGATCATAGGGTCCCAGGGGCCAACTTCAAAATTTCAAATAAAAAACCCCCATTTTTATTGCAGATTCCGATTCTGTTATCAAAATTAAGCAACTTTTGCTTGAAGCACTTTTTTATTATTCTAATAGATGGCGCTGTAATCGCAAAAATGAATATCATCGTACGTGCGTTCCCTAATTGTGCGGCCTCAAATATTTCCGAAATAACAAAAAATGTGAGAAATCTAGTTACGTAAGAACGTACACATGTCAGGGGCCTATAAAATTCGCTAAACAACAAGTGTCTCCATTGGTCCCATCATAGAGCCTCAGGGGCCAACTTGAAAGTTTTAAAAGAAGACCCTCTATTTTTGTTGCAGATTCAAATTTTGCGATCGAAAAATTATACTTGGAATACTTTTCGTTATCTGCCTAGATGGCGCTGTAATCACAAAAAGGAAATATCATCGTACGCTACCTGGGATTGATAAAAAAAAAAAAAAAAAAACTAAATATCTCGAGAAATGCACGTGTAATTAAAAAGCACAGATACGTGACCAGTATTTTAGAAGGCCTTAGGATAAAACAAAATTGCTTTCATTTACATTTCAATGCAACCATGGTAGACCATTACAATATGGAAAGATTATTATTATTATTATTATTATTATTATTATTATTATTATTATTATTATTATTATTATTATTATTATTATTATTATTATTTTGCAACAAGAAACATCTTCCCTAGAATTGTAAATGTCAAGTAGACCAATATGTTTATTAAATATCACGTGACATGGACAGATTAAATAAAATCATTATTTCACACGTACGTAAAAGGACAAATGACAAAGGAGATTTCACAGGAGAATAAATTTACAAAACCTGAATAAAGCGCAAAGAAACTTAATTGATATACAGGACCATTGTAAATGATCTTCCTGATTTCAAACATTAATAACTCAACTTTGTTTAGTCACAATGACATGCAGCTTATGTTAAATGAGAGAAAACTCAAAATTATTTTCTGTTTATAAATACATGCGCGTTATATTCCTTTTCAAAGTTGCTCAAGATGAGCGTCGTTTGTAATTCTTCATGCATCAGTTTGATAGTCTAATTCTTGGCACAGTCTTTAATACATCCCAGAATCAGGAGATCCATCTGCTTCTTAAATGAGTTCTAAAAGTTCAATAAAATTGTTAGGGAGGGGTGACTGATACATTTGGATTTTTACATAACTCTAACTTTGTTGAATTCCGTTTTACATGAAAGTAGAGAATAAGAATACGTTGTCCTGCCTTCGTTTTCTGCTATCTAGATTTATTGTTGCACTAGTTAAGGAATGGGTAACTACATATCAGCTTTACCAGCCACGTAGTGTCTTCTCGTTTTTTTTTTTTTTTTTTTTTTCGAAGAACTTACGAGTCCCCGTCTCCTTTCGATTATCATGAGTCTCCTTGCCTCTCACAACTTGGTTGTCTAAAATTGGCAGATGATCAAATTGTAACTGATGTTTCGCAACATATGCTCAAACTGCACACCTTTCTTGGTATGGAGTACTGCATTCCTGATGACGTCCAGTTCAATAAGAGCAAAATCATCAATAACCCTTTGACGAAGATTATCCAAAGTGGTTGGCATTGTTTGATATACTCGGATAAACCCAGAAAAAGTAGTCTAGTGGCGATAAATCAGGAGAATAGGAAACGAACGGGTCTCCCAATCTCACCTCTTCTGCCAATCCGTTGTTTAGGAAATTCCGTGTTAAAAAATTGCCGGCCATCTTGCTGAAACCACTGTGGGCAAAATTGTCTTCTGCAGTGTCTCTCATTGCTGGAACTACTTATTTTCGAAGCATCTCCTCGCACAATTCAGAAGTCAAATTGTTATTAATAAAAAAGGGACCAATTATTGTATATTTAGCACTGCCGCCCAGATATTCAACTTTTCAGAATGTAGAGTGTGTTTGAAAGGACCAATGAGATTGCTGTCAAATCAAAACCTGCAATTATGTCTGTTAATGTAACCGGTTAGTTGGAACGTGCCTCCATCAGAGAATACAATCCTGGTAAGAAAAGTGGGATCATCATTGATTTGTCTCATCATATCTTCACAAAATCCTACACGGCGATCAAAGATATCTTCATTCAGCTGGTGTATCAGATGAATTTGGTATTGGTGGAACTCCAATTTCTTCAACTTTTTTTCACAGACATGTGACTAATATCATGTTGTTCAGCAGCTTTAAGAATGCTAAGTTGTGTAATCCTAACAAATGACTGCAACATCAAGTTGTTTGTCTCTGGTTTCAGTCGACCAGGAATGTTACAATCCTTTATAGTTATCGTTTGTATGTTGAACGTTGTTTCATAATGTAAGAATATTTTACATCTATTATGTTTGCACCGAAGTCTAGCGCTCTAACCATCAGGCTACAGAGAAGCCCATCAGTGCATGGAATTTATATGGAACTTACAGAAGGAAACTTATAGTTAACTGCCAAATTTACACTGAATTGAATGACTTGATTGGATTTTACATTACATAAAACGGTATTATGTAATGTAAAAGGGTGCCCTCCCTCTACACACTTAAAAATCTATAAATACCACACTGGATATATTGGTATAATTCAGCACCAATTTAGACTTAAATAAGATGATTTAAAAAAAAAAAAAAAAAAAAACAGCAACAAAAATTTCTACCTTTTATTTGTAGGTCGGACTAAAATTCCCTTATATTGTTTATATAGAAAGACGTAAGTCGGACAACGATTAACGTTCTGGTTTTCGGTATAAGCTACTGGTGGTACAATTTCGAAATAACACCGCGTTGCCTATAAGCAATAAATTAATATTTTAGGTGATGTGATCTTCCTTTTGTTACAGTGTTGTTGATAGTGAAGGCTTCTAAAACGTTTTAAAACAAAAAAAAAACACTTTTACACAACCAAAAGACAATAAAATAACTGCTTGAAACTTGTTCTAAGAAATTAAAAAATCATTTAAAACTCAACAAAATGCAGTTTTAAACATACACTGTGACTCCTTCCCCCACCCCATGTTTATAGAAGAAGCTGATCTTTCATTTCATGTTCAAGAATCGATAACATTAAACTTCTTGCAAAACAAATATTAATTATACTAAATATTTCTAGACAATTCAAAATATTAGTTTATCTTCACTGTAAAAAAACTAGATGTCCCAGGCCCCCTGGCTCCGGCCTAGAACCACCACTGTTGTATATGTGTGCTGGCTTATACTAATCTACACGGATCTGGCTATGTATGACAATGCAGAAAAATTAGTTTAACATCTATAAAGATTTTTTTTTTTTAAGTTGTGGGCATAAAGCCATTCAGAAATACTTCCGCAAAGTGTCATGCTTTGTAACTACTTTTTCTACCCTACTTCTGTATGAATTAATAAGAGAAAGAAGAAAAATTGTAAGAAATTTGAAAGAATGGAACGAAAATATTTCCTACTTCGTGCAAATAGACATGTAAGACCTTTCCCCATAAAATGACTGCCGTGTTATTACTCGTGTAACATCCATATATTTGTCGCATAAGTAGTAGTGGTCCCCGTATGCGCGAATGACTCATCCTCACTCTCTTTTACGACCAGGATATTTGAACTTCGTTCCCTTTTACGGCTAAGATGAATGCTTTGGTACCTCGATTCTGATTGGCTGAGAGAGGTCACGTGACGTTAGGCCCCGCCCACGCGGGAAACTCAAATTTTCAGGTCACGTGGTATGACGTCATGAGTCACCCCGACCTCACCCTGGATTTTTGAAATTTGTTCCCTTTTACGGGTAAGATGTGTGTTTCTGATTGGTTGATAGCTGTCACGTGATTTTAGACCCTGCGATATTTGAAATTCGTTCCCTTTTACGGGTAAGATGAATCCTGTACCTTGAATTTGATTGGTTGATAGCGGTCACATGATCTTAGACCCTGGGATTTTGAAATTTGGGTATCCTCTTTGATGAGTACTTTGGTACTATGATACTGATTGACTGATAGAGGTTACATGATCTTAGACCCGCTACACGGTGAACAGGTCACATGGTATGACGTCATGTTTTACCCTTGCGGGGAAATCCATCACTAATTCATTTCCTTTTACGGGTAAGATAAGTGCTTTGGTACCTTGATTCTGATTGGATGATAGAGATCACGTGATTTTAGGTCCTAGGATTTTTGAAATTAGGGTGTCCTTTCTGATGTATACTTTGGTATCTCGATTCTGATTGGTTGATAGAGGTCACATGATTTTAGACCCATCACACGGTGAACAGATTACATGGGAAAACCCCTCACTCATTTGTTTCATTTTATGGATAAGATGAATGTTTTGGTACCTCAATTTTGATTGGAGGATAGAAGTCACATAATCTTACCCTCACCCCAATGCTAGACATTCAGAGTGGTATGACAGTGATCACCCTCGACCTGGATTTTTTTAATGGTTATCCTTTTTTGGTACCTTAAAGTTCCCATGGAGGGTTCAACCTCCTCCTTAAATAACCCTTTTTGGTATCATGATATTGTACTGAAGTTTACCTTAAATATTATCGTTCTCTCTTTGACAGATAAGATGATTCTTACCTTGATGGAGATCCTGTCCTTGAATTAGTAGCCTATGTCTCTGGAAGTAACAATGGTGAAAGAGAGGTGTCGCTTGTAGATTTCTTATAACACATTGTTGTGAGTTTAAGCGATTTTTAAACGCTCAGTAAGCGCTTCATTAATGGAAACAGTGTTGCCAGATTTTTTAACCTAAACTGCTCCGATTCTTTTCGAAACGGTTCCGCAGAGTGCAAGAAATTTTAAACTAAAAAATTTTTCGAACTAAAAAAATTTCAAACAAAAATTTTCAAACAAAAAATTTTCGAACTAAAAAATTTTGAAACAAAAATTTCAAAAAAATTCGAACTAAAAAATTTAAACTAAAAACTTTCGAACTAAATTTTCAAATCAAAAAATTTTCGAACAAAAAATTTTCGAACCCAAAAAAATTCGAACTAAAAAAAATTAAAAATTTTTCGAAAAAATATTTTAAACTAAAAACTTTCGAACTAAATTTTCAAATCAAAATTTTTCGAACTAAAAATTTTAAAAAAATTTCGAACCAATTTTAAAAACAAGTTTCGTACTAAAGATGTAAACCACATTTGAAAATTTTCAAATTAAAAATTTTTTCGAACTAAATTAAAAATCAAATTTTGGACACTAAAAAAATTCTTTAATTATTTTTTCGAACAAAATCATGTAAACCAAATCTTGAATATATTTTCCACCTTAAATTTTCAAGATTACCATTTATTTGAAAACAAGTGTTCAGGGTTTCAAGAAATAATAAAACATATTTTTTTTTCAACTTGTTGTATTTTAACGAAAAGTATGTGCTCTTCCTATACATGTTTATTAACATAATAAATACAGGATCTAATTAATGAATATGTTGGACGCGTCATCATCTTCGAATGTTGTAGACGTATCCTGTAAAGAAAAAGAAGAAACGACGGATTACTTTAAGAATTTCTTTTTCTGAAACAATAAAAATGAGTCAATATTGATAAGAGAGAAATAAAACTTACTCGTAAATGATGGATGTGCTTAGGCTCATCTTCCCCCTCCTCGGGTACATTTCATCCACTGATGGTGGTTTACGAACTTTTTTCTGGGTACTGCATTTTTCTAGGTGTTGCTCCTTTATGGTCAAGGTTCCTCCTTGGATACGAGATGACTGCATTTTCTTCCACTGATGGTTGTGTTGATGGTTTATGAACTCTTGTGGGTACTTCATTTTCTTCTTGGTGTTGCTGCTTTGTGGTTAAGGAGTGGAAAAAGGAAAAGGAAAAAAAGAAATGGCGGCCTTATTGGGTGTTTACAGTTTTTCTTCTTCATCTTCTTTTTCCAGTTCCATCTTCTGTTTTTTAACGTACCCGTACGGAACCGTATCGTAGGAATTGATTTCTTTAAATCGACGTTTTGTGTACTGGATACTGTACATTTTTTCTTCCTTTCGTGTGACGATGGTATGGTCTTTGGTCCTACATATCTTATGGGGGATAGTGATGGTGACTTGTCCACGGCATTGATTTGTAATCATTTCTTTTAGCGTGTTGAAATTTAATTGTTGTCCTGCATTGTAATTTAATGTAAATCCTCTAATTTTGCATATGTAACTGGTGACGTTGGTATCCGGATTGTATATTTCTAGGCTGTAATTTTTTGGTCCTCCACTGACAAATGTCTTGATGTATGCTCGTGGTCCATAAGACTCCATCTCGTCCGATAAGCATCCCAAGTACGTTGAAGGTTCAATGGTTGGCTCCCCGGGCTTCTCCGTAAATATTACAGAATCCGTGTCGAAATATAAAACACGTTCCTGCAACATTTCCAGGTACTTGTACAGTTCCAGACGTGCCTGACATGTTGTAAATGCACCTAACACGACATTGGTGTTTCGGTTTTGAACAGGCACATGTTCATTGTACTCCCAGAACGCATACAACATCGTATCATTGATGGGTACAATTTGATGGAGTTTAATGTCGGGGGAAGTGAGTTTTTCATAAAATTCTTCCGGCCGATCAATAATTGTGGTCTGGCTAAAGTTTGATCTTTGCGAAAGTTTTCCCCAAAGAGCATTAAGACAAAGCTTAGATAAGCTTCTTCGTGTAGGATTATTTTCAATTTTGGGCCGATCCAATGCAATACCTTCACGCTCCAGGACGGTTTGTATGAATTTTGATTTGTCTTCTTCGGTCACACAGGAACTGGGCCAGCCAGACGCTTCCATTTTTGATTTCAAAAACGTATTGATATATTCCGTGAACAAGCCACCTGTTTTCGTGATGGGATCATATTGTTCAATGTCATAATCCCAAATTTCAAAAATTTCCACTGGTTGATATCCTAATTCTACTGCTTTCTGGATTTCATATGATACCCATGTTCCAGTGAGGCATCGCTCCTGGTCGTTGTGCGTACACGTTGCTGTAGGGTCTGGGTTCATTTCTTCGGCACACGCAGCACACAGTGGAAAGAGTAGTTTCTTGTTACATCGGTAAGGCAGGAGACCATGATAAAGATGGCGACTTGGTAATATCGTCATTTTGATTAGACCATTGACTTTATTTATTGGTGGTATATTTTCATCACCCTGTAGATAAATTCTAGGATGGCCTACCGGGTATTTAGCACACTTATTTACATAAGGATAAAGCGAGACAATATCGTAATATTTTATTACTTCCCCCACTTTTTCGTCGACTTGGTGGTACAATTTCACGCAATTGGTCCTTCCTCCAAAAAAACTATCTCTTGGATTTAATGGTCTGCGGTTCATGTACGGGTGATTCTTCAGATACGTCGCCATTGCAGGATTTTGTTTTAAGAACTGATTAAATTCGCACTCCCACATTTCATGTACAATGTACCCCAATTCACGCAGTCTTGCATTTTTGCGTTGCGTTCGTTCATAACGGAATTCCATGGTGTCTTCTGGATTGCTGTAGATGGGCTGATTACGGCCTGTAGTAAAACATACTTTACACCCGTGGTAAAAACAGCCGGCATGCTCGTAGATGTGCTCCTCTAACGTCTCAGGATCTTGGTAGTAACCATCAACATGGAATCCCGCAATAAACACTTCTTTTTGTCGGGCCGCATGTAAGATTTGTTTTCCTTCGCTTTTTTCAATGTAGGCCAGCCATTGCATTGCAGCGATCGATTGGGTACTTCTCCATCGATAGCCATGTGCCGGTAGAATTCCAATGGTGTTGGGTTTAAGGAAATTCCGGCGGAATACTAAATTGGAAGCACTGGCAATCGTGATCGTCTCCAAGAAGGGATTCACTTTGGTTTCTGTTTCAAATGACGTCATAAACGAAACGCATGCTTGTCGCAGTACATTGACATCTTGAATACAATACTTGAGAATTTCTTTCTGAAAATCAAACGTGTCATTACGATGATCGTTGTACCACTGCATGAACTTGTTTCTGTCTTCGACGGCCATTTCATCTGCACCATAATACTTCGTTTCTGGAAGTGGTCCAATATACGATTGATTCTCCTTGGTGTTGAAGAAATGTGGGAAGTAGCCTTTGGTTGCGGGTAAATTGAACGCTTTTGACAATTTACTTAATGCCATAGGCAAGAAGTTCAACGAGTCAATGAACGTCAGATTATTCAAGGTTAAACTCAGTATCTTGGTTCCATTTAATATGACGTCAGGTCTCCATTGGCATTGTTCTACCATAGCCTTTAAAATAAAATGTCCATCGTAGCCCTTAGCGTTGTGCGCGACACAGAAAATCCTATTTATATTGGGACGCCGTTCCCGCAAGAACTGAAGAAAATCATAAACTGGATCCTCTCCTTGGAAAATATGCTGGCGCTGACCACACGTACTGCAAGACTGCTGGATATTATTGTTTTCAACACATGCATAACATACTTGTTCTGCAACCAATAAATTTGGAATGTGTACATACGTATTATCGCCAATATTCGTGTCCTGCATAGATTCTATATCATAGAATATCAACAAGGCTTTCTTTGCGTGCATGAGTGAAGGAACACCAGGTTTCAAACATTGTCGATCAGGAAGCATAAAACATTGATGGGATCCTGGAACAATCTTCTTACAAACATTGCAAAAGATCTCATTGCAATCATGATGTCGTTGTCCAGTATGCACAAAAGAATATACTCTGTAACATCTAGTACATTGCTTCACCATTTTGCATATAGGTTCCCCTTGATGATATACAATATTACGATGATTATTAAAACATTGTTCCCCATAAAATTGCCGATTGCAGTCGTTGCATAATATCGGCGTTTGATTCTTGTCGCATAGGGGTCTCTGTAGACATTTGGAGCATGTTACAGGACAATTTTTCACATGTCTGTTACGTTCACTGTATTTTTTATGGCACGCCTCACAGTAGAACTTGGTTGCAAAACAAGCAGTTAAAGATTGGATGATGTCAAAATGGCCAGCCAAACAAATCAAATTTATGGGAGTGCGATTTTCATCGTTCGGTCCCTCGTACATGATATCATGGCCTGTGAAACTAGTATACACTGTAATTTTATATTCTTTAAGGTATGCCTGGAATTGTCGTATTTCATTTACACTGGCACCATGATCCAAATTCACTCCTGCATTTGCACATAACGCATCGACTTCTTGATCCACAACACATTTCGATTGGCGTTGATATTGCCAATAACGTTGCATATCTACATTCTTGTATGCCTTCAGGCCAATAGCAATAACAAGGGCGTACGCCAAGCACCTTGAATCTTGATTTTTTACACGTACAATCCCTTTTTTGCAACGTAACAATTCTTCATTTTGAAGTATTCCTTGCCGCAAACCGCCATAGCCACGTGGAATATCCACACGATGAAAATGAACGGTGAATGGTTCGTGCAGGAGAAATGCATTGTTACTTTGTAACACTCTTTCGAACGAGGCCCACATTGTTTCCAGTGTCAAGTTTCGTGCTTGGCGAAAACTCACCCAAAACGGTTTATTGGTATTCCGTGGTGATATTACGGATAAACCAACCATCGCCTCATCGTCGACATTGGCTAATAAATGGTCCAGCATTGCTTGGAAACTATTATGTACATACTGTATGATATCGGTTCCTACGGGCGGTGCGTTGAATTGAATTTCGAGCATTCTACCTTCAATGTTAAATCGTCTATAATGGCGAGTGATTTCATTGCGAACAATAAAACCCGATTCGGCCATGTTAATAAAAGGAGAAAACAAACAAACAGGTACGGTAAAACAAATATGTAATGTGGGGAAAAAAGGAATTGAGCAGCGTGAATTTACTACAAAAGAAAAGAAGAAAGAAAAATCTTAATCACCAGATAAACAGGAAATCATAACATTCATGATAAATTCTTAACTAAACAATTCATGTAAAGGTCCTGAGTTTGATTCCTGGCGGTGACGTTCAGAATCTCATTATGAAAGCACGTGTACTAGAAATCAAAGTTTTTTTTAAAATAATTATGTTACTGAAATGAGTGTTTTATTGCTGTCAAACTCGAGAGCACTACATCAGCATGTAACTGACCTACCATTCTATAGTGATAAAAAGAATGCATGAATGAATGTTTCATCAGTGCTGAGATGTGATAAAGTACGCGTAAGCATTTTTTTTTCCACTCACAACGACCTTTAAATGATGCGTTTGCAAGTTGAAGAGATTCATCAAACATTAACGATACACATACGTAATTGTCGAAACAAAATCTGTATAGCGTATTTTTTATTATTATTATTGTGACTAAGCGGTTAGCGTACATGGTTCGGACGTGGAAGGTCCTGGTTCAAGCCTCGGTGGTTTGCTTTTCCACGTCGGGGCATGTCAAGCCTTTTCTGTAATTTAATATTCTCACGCGTTATCATACATTCTTTTCAAAACTAAGCTAAATGGTTGACGTACACCTCATAATACATAAACGTACATAAATCGTCTATAATGACGAGTGATTTCATTACAAACAGTAAAACCCGATTGGACCATGATTAAAAATGAAAACAACAAACAGGTACGGTAAAACAAATATGTAATGGGAAAAAAGGAATTGAGCAGTGTGAATTTGAGTTGATTTTTTGATTTTTTAGTTTAGCGTCCCTTTCAGTAGCGAGGCTATATGAGACGTGGACCTACTGATTAACGTGGAATCCGAACCACATGAGCTCCCCGCCGGGAATCGAACCCTGGTCTCCCACGCCAAAGGCGCGTATGCTAACTGCTTAGCCCAGGAAATCATAACATTCATGATAAATTCTTAACTAAGCAATTCATGTAAAGGTCCTGAGTTTGATTCCCCTGGCGGTGACGTTCAGAATCTCATTATGAAAGCACGTGTACTAGAAATCAAAGTTTTTTTTTTTTTAAATAATTATGTTACTGAAATGTGTGTTTTATTGCTGTCAAACTCGAGAGCATTACATCAGCATGTAACTGACCTACCATTCTATAGTGATAAAAAGAATGCATGAATGAATGAATGTTTCAACAGTACTGAGATGTGATAAAATACGCGTAAGCATTTTTTTCTACTCACAACGACCTTTAAATGATGCGTTTGCAAGTTGAAGAGATTCACCAACCATTAACGTTATACATACGTAATTGTCAAAACAAAATCTGTATAGCGTAAAACTTTTAACCACATATTCATACACTCGTGGCTAAGCGGTTAGCGTACATGCTTTTAACGTGAAAGGCCTTGGTTCAATCCTCGGTGGGGTTTGCTTTCCCACATCGGATCGCTGTCAAGCCTTTTTGAAATTTAATATTCTCACGCGTTATCATACATTCTTTTCAAAACTAAGTTAAATGATTGACGTACACGCCTCTGGCCCTGGTTCAATCCCGGGCGGTTGCTCGAATATCACGTTAAACTGAAGGGGCGCTAATGCTTTCAAAGGGTATCGAACCATATTATTCTCAGGCATAGTTTTAGAAATTTTGTAATGCATTCTTTTCAAAACTAAGCGCACACATTTTTCTGGCCATGGTTCAATTCCCGACGGGTGCTCGCTGAAGGGACGCTAAACCATATCATTTATCGTGCTTAGTTTTAATGTGTGGGGTTCCTGATTCGTACTCCCACTTTCCCATTCCACTAATTTCTTCATAGTCTAAATATTTCGTACTAAAAGTAAAACAGTGTATTCGTGATCCACCCCCACAAATATAAAATAAAAATGATTTTGGAATCTTGGGTGACAAATAAAATCTCACTGAACTTACCTCAAATTCAATGAACAAAAAGTCGGTGTAGTAAAGCTTCTTAAATGAAGACACTTTTCAAGAACAGATCTTCTTCACACGATAGTTGAGAGCGATGTAGGATTTGAAAAATGAAATTTAGATTTTTATTTAGGTCGCTGTGAAAACGACGTCACCGTCAGCCAATCAGAAACGAGGAAATTTATAAAATGACATCACAACGAACCAATCAAAACGCTCGCTGCTTTTCGTCATGAATCACGAACCAAAACGATGTGTAACAATCGATCGTGACGTCATTCAAGTTTCTCAATAGTTACAACATCTAGTATCACAGTTCTGATCCCAAAATGCTTTCTGTCAGGATCATGTCACTACTTGTCGTAACTGTGACGACATTTCATTTTCCTCATATTCCATACGAGAATGCCAATGTTTGCTTTTTTCCATGAATCATGCTGACACGTTCGTAGTAAAACTAAAGTAATGCGATCCGCTGACGTTTGCATTTTTTCAATCATATGTGCTTCTATGTCGTCACACAAAGAAGTCTATCAGCATTTTATTTTAATCCACGTTACACTGTCAGATTTATTTTCTTAAAGTATATGTGTATCCTTTTCAAGAACCATGGTTCGAAACCCACCAAGCATAATTAAATCCGAATTCATTCATAGCTAAGCGGTTAGGATACACATCTTTGGTTTGAAAGACCTGAGTTCGATTCCTGGAGAAACATTTCTTAGGATTTTTCTAAAACTTGGTTTCAATTTCTAGTTCCAAAATTTTAAAAGTTTAGTTCGATAAAAAGTTTGATTTGAGAAGCGTTACACTGTCAGATTTATTTTCTTAAAGTATATGTGTATCCTTTTCAAGGACCATGGTTCGAAACCAACCAAGATCGATTAAAACCGAATTCATTCATAGCTAAGCGGTTAGCATACACGTCTTTGGTTTGAAAGACCTGAGTTCGATTCCTGGAGAAACATTTCTTAGGATTTTTCTAAAACTTGGTTGCACGATTAAAACGGAATTCATTTAAGCTGTTAGCATACACATCTTTGGTTTGAAAGACCTGAGTTCGATTCCCGGAGAAACATTTCTTAGGATTTTTCTAAAACTTGGTTTAAATTTCTAGTTCGAAAATTTTAAAAGTTTAGCTCGATAAAAAGTTTGATTTGAGAAGCGTTACAATGTCAGATTTATTTTCTTAAAGTATATGTGTATCCTTTTCAAGGACCATGGTTCGAAACCCTCCAAGATCGATTAAAACCGAATTCATTTAAGCGGTTAGCATACACATCTTTGGTTTGAAAGACCTGAGTTCGATTCCTGGAGAAACATTTCTTAGGATTTTTCTAAAACTTGGTTTCAATTTCTAGTTCGAAAATTTTAAAAGTTTAGTTCGATAAAAAGTTTGATTTGAGAAGCGTTACACTGTCAGATTTATTTTCTTAAAGTATATGTGTATCCTTTTCAAGGACCATGGTTCGAAACCAACCAAGATCGATTAAAACCGAATTCATTCATAGCTAAGCGGTTAGCATACACGTCTTTGGTTTGAAAGACCTGAGTTCGATTCCTGGAGAAACATTTCTTAGGATTTTTCTAAAACTTGGTTGCACGATTAAAACCGAATTCATTTAAGCTGTTAGCATACACATCTTTGGTTTGAAAGACCTGAGTTCGATTCCCGGAGAAACATTTCTTAGGATTTTTCTAAAACTTGGTTTAAATTTCTAGTTCGAAAATTTTAAAAGTTTAGCTCGATAAAAAGTTTGATTTGAGAAGCGTTACAATGTCAGATTTATTTTCTTAAAGTATATGTGTATCCTTTTCAAGGACCATGGTTCGAAACCCACCAAGATCGATTAAAACCGAATTCATTTAAGCGGTTAGCATACACATCTTTGGTTTGAAAGACCTGAGTTCGATTCCTGGAAAAACATTTCTTAGGATTTTTCTTAAACTCGGTTTAAATTTCTAGTTCGAAAATTTTAAAAGTTTAGTTCGATAAAAAGTTTGATTTGAAAATTTTTAGATGTGATTTACATCTTTAGTTCGAAACTTTTGTTTTTAAAAAATGTTTTAGTTCGACAAAATTTTGTTTCAATTTTTTTAGTTCGAAATTTTTTTTGGGTTCGAAAATTTTTTTGTTTGAAACTTTTTTGTTTCAAAATTTTTTAGTTCGAAAATTTTTTGTTTGAAAATTTTTGTTTAAAATTTTTTAGTTACAAATTTTTTTTAGTTCGAAAAATTTTTAGTTTAAAATTTCTTGCACTCTGCGGAACCGTTTCGAAAAGAATCGGAGCAGTTTAGGTTAAAAAAATCTGGCAACACTGTTTCCATTAATGAAGCGCTTACTGAGCAATAAATCGCTTAAACTCACAACAATGTGTTATAAGAAATCTACAAGCGACACCCCTCTTTCACCATTGTTACTTCCAGAGACATAGGCTACTAATTCAAGGACAGGATCTCCATCAAGGTAAAAAAAAGCTGGTAATCATCTTATCTGTCAAAGAGAGAACGATAATATTTAATGTAAACTTCAGTACAATATCATACCATAAAAGGGTTATTTAAGGATGGGTTGAACCCTCCACGGGAACTTTAAGGTACCAAAAAGGATAACCATTAAAAAAATCCAGGTCGAGGGTGATCACTGTCATACCACTCTGAATGTCTAGCATTGGGGTGAGGGTAAGATTATGTGACTTCTATCCTCCAATCAAAATTGAGGTACCAAAACATTCATCTTATCCATAAAATGAAACAAATGAGTGAGGGGTTTTCCCATGTAATCTGTTCACCGTGTGATGGGTCTAAAATCATGTGACCTCTATCAACCAATCAGAATCGAGATACCAAAGTATACATCAGAAAGGACACCCTAATTTCAAAAATCCTAGGACCTAAAATCACGTGATCTCTATCATCCAATCAGAATCAAGGTACCAAAGCACTCATCTTACCCATAAAAGGAAACGAATTAGTAATGGATTTCCCCGCAAGGGTAAAACATGACGTCATACCATGTGACCTGTTCACCGTGTAGCGGGTCTAAGATCATGTAACCTCTATCAGCCAATCATAAACACTCATCTTACCCGTAAAAGGGAACGAATTTTCAAATATCCCTGGGTCTAAGATCATGTGACAGCTGTCAACCAATCAAAACACACATCTTACCCGTAAAAGGGAACAATTTTCAAAAATCCTAGTCATAAAAGAGAATGAGGGATTTCCCCGCAGGGTGACTCATGACGTCATACCACGTGACCTGAAAATTTGAATTTCCCGCGTGGGCGGGGCCTAACGTCACGTGACCTCTCTCAGCCAATCAGAATCGAGGTACCAAAGCATTCATCTTAGCCGTAAAAGGGAACGAAGTTCAAATATCCTGGTCGTAAAAGAGAGTGAGGATGAGTCATTCGCGCATACGGGGACCACTACTACTGCATAACACCACAATATACTTTGTATGTACCGATTGTGAATAACATCTAACGGGTGAGAACAGGGAAATACTAAGAAGAAAAGGTTATTTTATTTTTATTTTTGCAAGCAGTTTTGTTACACAATAAAGTGATTATAGATATGTTTGTAAATCTAAAAGGCTAAACGCAAACTATTTTTAAAAGATTTGATGGTTGGTTGAGTACGGTTTAATATCCCTTTCAATAGCAAGGCCATATCGAAAGTGAATCTACAGCTTAACGTAAGTTCCGAACATAAGCTCCCACCGAGAATCAAACCCAGGTCTCTTGCGCCATCAAGGACTGTATAGCCATCAAGGAAAATAATAATAAAAAAAACTTTGATAGTGAATCTGTAATACGAGCTTGGAGGATAGATGAATACAAATCGCAAAACAAGCATGCCAGCTGGGACCCAAATTTTGCGTTGCATGGATACCAGCCGCTAGTGAATGAGATCCAAAATCGGAAAGTGTTTTTTTTTTTTTTTTTTTTTTTGTATAGCAAAGTGATTAACGAAAAAGCACTGATTTGTTCTGGCATGGGGAAACCTTCCATACTACGTCAAGAGAAACAGCTCTAGACGAAAGTCATGTTTGAATAAATTTATATTTTATTGTTACAAGACATGAGTATGAATAGGGGGATTAATGGGGAAGTCAGCAATGGGGGAGGCTATATGTTCCCCGTCACAATTAACTGTTACAGCTCACAGATGACGAGAAGAACCCTAAAACAGGGGAAGCGAGGAAAGGTCAACGACACGGTCAAGTCCATTTTCGGTTTTTGAAGTGTGGTCTATACTTAGATGTCGTCTGCTACTCTGGGTAGTTATCTGTGTGCTATTCCGTGATCTCATTTGAAAGCCCCGTGCGAAAAGTGGGAGAGCCCATACCTACGTCACACTACTTCTGCGAGGTTCTTCTCATCATTTGTGAGCTGTACAAGACAGAACAAGCTAACTGTACAGAGGTATTATAGAGAAGAATTATTGAGAACGGGCGCAGCAGACAGCTTCCGTTCCCTCCTCAAATGCTAGTAATGTTGCCAACAAATACGTTAAGAAAGTTACAACTGTAGTTGCGTGATAGGCCGATTCCAACATCTGCATGTAGTGCCACGATTACATCTTCTACTATTATATAACATTGTTCACATTTTGTTTTTGTTACTATTATAAAATAAGTTTTTTGTATAAGGGTAGGCTTTTTGGTTCCCAGATGCCTTTTTCTGAAGGAGGCACCACACCTCACATATGCTTCTCAGCTGTGAGGGAGAAAATAATACTTTTAGCTAAATTCCACTGACCATTTGTATTTCCACTAATTTATATGTAGAAGTTCGAAAATATTACACGTGCTGTAACCTATGTGTTTTTACTAAACATCGTTTTTCGCACTATCCTCATTTAAGCTCCCATCTTCTATCACTGATGCCCCTGCCTTTTGCGATGGAAAAGTTATAATGGATCTTATAGAGAATCCTGTCTTTTCAAGCCATACACATACAACTTTTCATTGTAATAACCAATTATATTGCCAGATTTTGAACCACAATACATCACAGAAAAAAAAAAAACCTATTGTAAAGGACAACATCACAGCAGTCGGAATAGTATTATGTGCTATCACAGACTAGTAGCAAAAGCAATAGATGAGAGTTCAGTCGACAATTTGTTCCATCCTTTTTTTTTTTTTTTTAAAGACAATTATGATGGACCTAGGGTCATTTGCAGTTGTGAAAATGGTTATAGATTCGTTATCCATCCATTTTATTGCAAGTACTCAGTGGCGTATATTGCTTTGACAGCTTGTTCTGCCACTGGTCTTGATAATACATTATTATTATTATTATTATTATTATTATTATTATTATTATTATTATTATTATTATTATTATTATTATTATTATTATTATTGGTAGTAGTAGTAGTGGAACTAATATAATAATAATAATAATAATAATAATAATAATAATACGTCATAGTTAGGGATGCGCTCGAGTCGAGACATGTCTCGAATCTCGACTCGACTCGACTCGAATTCGAGTCGAGATTCGAGTCGAGACACACTTTGTAAAATTCGAGACGAGTCGAGACAAACGTATTTCTCGACTCGAATTTTCGAGTCGAGACACGAGTCGAGTCGAGACGGCTCTTAAAAATCTCGACTCGACTCGAATGTCTCGAAAATCTTTCTATAATTTTTAATATTATTTTGAAGAAAGTATTCACTCAGAAACAGCCTTGAAACCAATTCCAGGTTTTATTCCTTCAGAAAGGTACAGAACGCATAAAATTAATAGTTAATCTTTAAAGATCAAGATTTAATTTTCAGCTCAATTCAGTTAATTAGAACTAATAGTTAATGTCGTTGTATTTGGTTGTACTGCAAATATAATGATAATAATAATAATAATAATAATTGATTATCTAGTTTGTATAAAACTATTATCCGTAGTCTAAATCTAGTTTGTATAAAACTATTGCGATAAAGTGAACTTCATAAATTCTATGAATGAGCAATTGATAGTCTATAGTAATTTAGCATAGTTATAATTATTGTGTTTTCGTTCCCATGAACGCAATAGGGTTACGTAACTTCTGGATTATTCGCTTGCCCAACTATTCTGAGGCTTTAATATGTTGCAGCATATCACGAGCTACGGATAATATATAATGTAACATTTGTTGTACATCACATATTATGATACGAGACTATTTTACATAGTATATATTATCTAATATAAATAAAATAAAGAGTTTGTTTATGTGTTTGTCTGTCTTTCTGTGTGCGACCTGGAGACCAGACGAGTGGACCGAGAGTTCCCAAAATTTGGTCACGGGTACCTTAGTCCAGGCCCCAGATCAAGACGAAACTTTTTTTTAAAATTTCGAAACAGGGGGGTCTCGGGGGGGACGTTTACTGGGACCGACCTGGGACCAGACAAGTTGACCGAGAGTTACCAAATTTTGGTCACGGATACCTTGGTCCAGGTCCCAGTCTAAGGCGAAGCGTTTTTGTCAAAATTGGAACCAGTCGGTCTCATGGGGGCGTTTAGCGAGACATGTAGTAAAAGTAATCCAAATTGATCGACATTAGTGTCAAATCCATAGTTTTCACGGTCGCTGAGATCAATGGTGACATTTCCATCAGCGATGACTTGCAAATTCAGCTACTACTGTATGCGGGCCGGGTGTCAGCGGGTGAGGAATACCGAGACATGTATAAACAGCCCATATTGATTGATACTAGTGTCCAATCCATAGTTTTCGCGGTCACTGAAATAAATGGTGGTACTTCCACAGGTGCTGACTTCCAAATACAGCCCCCATGCGAAGAATGGGTATATTAAGCTAGTATTACAATAAATGGACTGCTTGGATGCCAAGAACTAGTACAGATAAGTACCATTCACTTCTATGAATAGGTATTTTTTAAAAGGATTTTTGTAAACACTAAGTTATAAAACAATGAACTACATACAGTAGTTATGGTTTTGGTTCCCAACATAAAAGAAATATGGATTGTTCATGAGATATTGAACTTCAACTTTCACTCCTGGAAAATTTCAATTTTGGAGTTAGGCCACTTGGCATCAAAGCAGTTCACTGTAAGATAAATACATTCCGCACATTAGTAACATAGTTGTTCAGGGGCCTTCGATTTCCATCCTCTCAAATGAAAGCTGAACGATTGCTTGATACATGCTGACTATATAGGAGAAATAGTGTATTAAGTTTTCGAGCTTTGGTGCGTATCCGTATTTACACTCTGATATAACTTTAAGTTCACACTCAAATCGAGCTAATTGTTTAATGCATTTCGAAAGCTTTTGTTTTTATGCAGCTCATTAAGGAAAATCTATTTCATAATCGTAACATTTATGTACTAAGAAACTACGAACGTAAAGTGGACTCGACCTAGCCCCGTGGCCGCTGTGACTCAGTGGCACAGCTCTCACCCTTGGTGTGTGAGGACTGATTCTGTGTGTGTGTGTGTGTGTGCACTCCGCGGCTAGTATACGCGTCTTTGCCGTGGAAGACTCGGGTTCAATTCCCGGCGCGAGCTCATGTAGTTCGGATTCCACGTTAAGTAGGTCTACATTTCATATATCCTCGCTGCTGAAAGAGAGGTAAAGTCAAAATCAACTCAACAATATATATGTGTGTGTGCTTATGTGAATTTCCTCGTGGCTGTATGGTTAACACATACGCCTTGATCGCGGGAGACTCTGGTTCGATTTACGGTGGAAGCTCATGAAGTTGTTACCGGTATCCCACTTTAAACTGTAGATCCATGCCTCATATAACCATAGATATAATATATATGCCTTTGATACACTTATTTTCCGACTTGGAAGCCATCGAAAATTTCCGGACACAGAGTCCCGTAGACCGAAAATGAGAAACATGGGTATAGAGTAAAACAGCCATAGAAATTTAAGCTTTTTAGGCTAACTTAATCCTTACATATAATGCAACTAGCTTGGCCAAGTTATAATGGAGGAAATGCTATCATTGCAACACTCTGAGAATAGAAAATGTTCGTCAGGTATTACTATCCCCCCCTCTCCTGCAGAATGAAAACCCTGACTAAAACTCAATATATATATATATAAAACTATTTTGTGTAATGTAACAAACAGTGGCGGATAATATTCATGTTTCCTTGCAGAGGTCCTTACGAAGGTTCGCTTCCATCTTCCTCTCCCCAAGAACTAAGATAAATTAAAAAATTGCTATTACTTGTTAATCTTGTACAAAGGACGCAATTAAAGTCCCAGTGTAACACCCCTTCACATTTAGATTTTTCCTCTGGAAGAAAACCAGTTATTATTGTTTCTTGATTTCTCAGTCTCACCTACATAAACATACGAATAGAATTACAGGATAGGACATGTTTAGAGTGCTTGCACGTGACATCTAACTATATTTCTCATCAAATGTGTCACAGATGAAAATTTCCGTTTGTACTGCCTCTATTTTCTGGTACATATGTTTCATTTATGTTATATTGCTAAAATTTGTTAGGAAACAAGTACAGACTGCGCCTGTGTGCCTGACAAAACGTAAATGTACTGGATAATTATTTCTTCACTTTCTTCCAAAAAAAAAAGTAACCCATCTCATGTCGGCTAACAAAAGGAGGTAGCGGACCAAAGATAGCCGTTCTTTACCTAAGGTCGTTACACAGCAGGGGTTTCATTCAGTCAGAGGGAAAAGAAAAAATAATTTAAGGTTTCTACATTTGTTTTGAACTGCAATATACTTCTTCCTTTTATTTTAAGAACCATTTCCTTCTCATTTGTCTGCATCAGAAAAAAATGCAAAAAATCACTAGAATGTGCCTATTTACACAAGTACGTACTAGATCACTAGTTCAATAGTAAAATCACTAAATCTAGTACGAAATCATAAATGTGGCATCCCTGGGTTGGAGCAAAAGTAATGGTTGGAGTGAAAACTAGTCCGTATTTCTACTGCGTTCTGTTGTTGAATTCACAGAAATGTTCAAAAATAAATTCAAGAAGTAAAACACGATCCTACAAAATTGGCGTGGGAGACCCGGGTTCGATTCCCGGCGGGAGCTCATGTGGTTCGGATTCCACGTTAATCAGTAGGTCCACGTCTCATATAGCCTCGCTGCTGAAAGGGACGCTAAACTAAAATCAACTCAACTCAACGATCCTACAAAAGACTGTTTACTTGCTCACTGGTTTTAGTATTCAAGTGCGCAGTCATGTTGAATACGTCTTTCCCTTTCTACTTTACAACTTGAGGTGGGATGAGGGTCAGGATAGATCTAGTGATATACCGCTAAAGGAAGTGCTTCATTACAGAGTCGGAAGCGGTATGTATTGTTTATACTACTTACAACGTTACCCCCCACATAAAATATAAATTCACCCTTTCTCCCTTCCCTTTTTCGAATACAATAAACCGACTCTTTTGCTGAAGAAAGATGCTAAAAGAAAATTGAAACATCTGTGTCTAAACTTTCTTTGAAGCGCAGTCTTTTGTATTTGTAAGGTTTTGCGAGTGTTTTCGAGATAGACAAATCTTTTACCATGGACTCCTGCTGCGAACTGACCGTGAGTAAACACCCGATCTCGCTGTGCTCAATTTCTCTCGCACACGTGAAATGGGTTTGTTGTTTCCAAAACAAATAGGAAGTTACCTTGTGCTTTTGCATTTCTGCACGCACACAGGTACCATTGTTGTTTTAATGATCAGAAGAAATATCAAAACCATCCGATATATATGATACGACACAGCTAACAGAGGGAGGCAAAGATAAAAGTAGGCCTATACCAAGTTTTCCGCGTGGTACCATTATGGAGAATAAATATTTGATAAAGTCACGTAGATGCGCTTAAACCTATTCCATCTGTCCTAATATTTTTTCTGGTCTCATCAATTTCTCAGGAGAATACGTACAACATATGTCCAAATTCCATATATACTCTTTCTAAACTAATGAGTAAACTCATTAAGAACACCAACTGATATCAATAAATAGGATATTAAACAATACTTTATACATCTATCATTTGGTACACATCTCTATGAAGCACAGCTTGTTTCTTTTCGAAATAGCTCCTTCGTGTCACAGCTGTGGTTAGTTTTGTTTTGTGTTAGGATGAAACAGAGAAATGCAACATTTGCTTCGCGGTGAAGTTATATATATTATTAATATGAACGGTAATAAGCGAGATTTAACAAAGAGTGCCTTTCGGATGCACAATTTAACGAGAATCGAACCAAAGCTATGTAAGACATGTTAATATTGAGCTCTTTTGTGGTAAAAGTGAACTTCAGAAACACACAAAAGACTTGAAACATCAAGCTAATGTAAAGCAATTGAAAAATAGCCTACCTATCGCTGCATCTTTTCTGTGGCTAGGAACATGCAGGGTGTAGCAACAAGAATTGTGTTAAGGACTTTTTTTTTTCGAGTCAACATTGAAAGTTTGGCCTTGTTCCCACGGTCTACACATACTGAAGATCACAGTGAAATTTGACTTATAAAAGCAGTGATGATTTTTTTTTAGAAAAATAGTAAAAATTAGCAATCTATCTCGCGCTAGTACTATAACGACTAGCCCAAAATCAGCTTAGGTTCTGTTGGTTGTATGTAGGATTGTCTAAATCTTTGTGATGTTTGTGAATTATATTGTTTTCATTCTTAGTGGGCGAAAGTGAAAATAAAAATATAACACTAAGGAAAGTGAAAGAAAGAAGGTACTTAATTTTACAACCTGAAACTTTAGTGACCTAAAAGAGTAAACACTGATACCTTTTTCACATTCATACTACGTCAAATGAGTTATCAAAATTATGTGACTTCCATATATAAAACGGGTACATATTTTTTATATAAGGGGTTTCTCAGTCGCCATAAAGTTATACACACCGTCAACCAAGAATTGCCTCGTGAAAGTTTTCCGTATATATTCAGGAGAGATAAAAGGTTGTTGCGAAACGGACAAGAAAAGCATATCGATAAAGCTAAAGGGAAAAGAGTCACTGACCATCAGATCTCTTTCAATGCAATATATATTCTGGCTGACAATATGAAAAGACACACCAACGTCATAGAACAGATTGACGGAGGAGAGTTGTCTTTTGTTGTTATTTGACTGCTGCTTTGTGGTTCCGGAAGGAACGGAACAAGCCTCTCAAACTGTACATAAGGAAAACAAAGTAAAATGTTCATCTTACTAATGACCCTGAATTTGATCACTAAGCTGTGAGAAAGAATGTTTTTCTTTCCTTTCTTTCGGTTTTGATGATTTGATGCTTTTAATGTCGCTTTCAACACCGAAGCTTAACCCATATGTGATCCCATTGGAATCGAATCCGTATGCTATACATATGAGAAGCTCTATGTTGACATCGAGTTTATATTTAACAATATACCGAATTGTGAAGTCATAAGAAGTATATTCGAGTCGATTTAACTTATTTGAACTCGCATAAAATAACTAATATTAGTATCTTTGTAGCAACTTGTGAGATATTTATTCAACCTTTAGATGTTTGTCAGTCTTACCCCCATTTTTTCGATATAGTTTAGAAATTGTATTTGTGTGATACTCAGGGAACACAAAATACTACTTGGTAAATAACCAGTGGTTTTGAAATAGTCTTTGTTACTACTTAGTTTATCATCTAAACAAATTAGATGGGGCAGTATGGCTCAGGGGTAGAGCGCTTACCTCTGGTGCGTGGGGCTGTGGTTCGATTCCCGGCAAAGTAGTTTTGTAGTGGACAACATCGTGCTCGTGGGTTTTCTCAGGGTACTCCGTTTCCTCCCACAATTTCATTCCAATAATTCTTCCATCATCATTCACTTACTTTAATCATTATCTCCCTTAGCCTAACAGGTATAATCCTGGGAGGTTAAACTCAAAGATTTCATTTCATTTTTTAAAAAAACAATTAAATCATAATTAAATTGAAGGTTTATTCTTTTAGGATGGGAAACATATTGACACCCATGGCCGTAATCAGGCTTGAAGATTTGGTCGGACAGACATAGTTTAGGGTCAGGCTCTTAAGTATTCTTTTAATAAACAATGCTGAACAAATTAGACAATCGTGTTTTAGGATTGTAGAAAATGACCGTGAATAAAGTTCAAACACAATTATTATTATATTTATTTCTCTGACTATTGGATCTTTACATTAAAGTGTTAAACAAAAGAGAATAATTGTTTGTATAATAGTATTCAAGAGTTTTCTCGTCATGATTAGTTTTGTAAACAATTCAATTACACTTATTTGGTGTTTATTTCTAAATAATAAGTCCTAATACAATTTCATAAAGTTGTAATTCTTCTTTAGTTTGTATCACTTTACACAATGACAAATCCAAAAGGTGTGTTGTATCGGTGCAGTACCAGTTTTCCACGTTTTTCAAAATGTTCCAAAACCCAAAGAATAATCTTTAATTTCTGATATTTTAGTCGTCACAAATTACAATTTTATAATGTAGTCAATGTTTATAATTACTGGCCAGTTGGGCGTTTAAACTAATGACATCATAATAAAGTCAAAACCATAATTTTGAGTTGAATTGATTCTGAGTTTAACGTCCCGTTCAGCAGCGAGGCTATGTGAGACGTGGACCTACTGATTAACGTGGAATCCGAACCACATGAACTCCCACCGGGAATCAAGCCCAGGTTTCCCACGCAAAAGGCAAGTATGCTAACCGTTAGCCTCGAAGGAGCTCCACCATAATTTTAGTGGGCGATAAGAAATATCTCGCCAGTGCTTTTACAATAAATAAAATTTTATAAGTATTAAAGAATAGTGGTAAGCGATTTTATAATAGCTCTTTTATTTATGAGATATGAGTATTTTGAAAAAAAAAAAAAAAACAACTAAAGAATACGTTGGCGGAACCACAAAAGACTCGTAAAATAAACTTTCTTATAAATACATACGCACCTTACTCACCTTTTATAATTGCTATGCTTACGTTCTCCATAAAAACAGAAATTCTCTTTTAGTGATACTTTACACAAGATCATGAAGTGGGTTCAAATTTAATTAAAGGCAAAATACAATACAACAATCCACAAATATTGCCTCAAATGAGTTTAAAGATTTCTAAACACTAGTGCGAAACCGGGCTCTGCCGTTGTGATCGATTTACAGGTCTTGAGACGAAAGTAAGAAGGGACTTACGCACACAGTAAGTAAAAACAATTAATATGCCTGTAACTTTCCCTCAAATGGGTGTATCTTAAAACTAACCTCACCATTATTTTTCTAATTAAATTCTAGCCCGAAATTATGTATCATATTACCCTATTCCCATTTTGAAAACTTGACCTTAATTCAAAATGGCGGATTTCAAGATGGCTGCCATCAAGGTCATATCTACCATACGACTTCCCCCCCAGGACTTATATGTATCCACATGGTTTTTCTTCACTTTTCTTCATTAACGCTCCGTTTACAAAGGGTAGTAAGGGACTTCTGTAGTAATCTCTAATAACCACATCACAACTCTTAAAAGTTATTTTTTTTTTAAAAAATAGAAAACATGCATCATGGCAAAAAATTGTCATCACAAGTAATGATGCATACATGCCTTCTATCAGCAAAAAAAGTTTCATTGAAATTGGAGCCGGACATTTGAGTGATGTTCCTTGTGGGATGTGATTGAACGTGACGTCAGAGCACATCGCCCCCCTTCCCGGAATTTACGGGAATTAGGTGACCTGAGTGAGCACATGTGGTGCCAGCTCTCTCCAGCGACCTATCAAGGATCATTGCGTGTATGCCAAGACGTGTCGCCGTTGTTATAAATGCCAAATTCGACATACTGACAATTAGGTAGGTAGTCATGATGGTCTGGCTGATGTGTGCGTATATTTTAACTCGTATATTTTGTCTCGATTCGAATTTCGAGACGTCTCGACTCGAATTCGAGTCGAGTCGAGACAGAGACTGTCGAGTCGAGACAGAAACATATTTTCGAGTCGAGACACGAGTCGAGACAACATTTTCTCGAGACGAGTCGAGACAGGCTTAAATCTCGACTCGACTCGACTCGAATGCATCCCTAGTCATAGTGAGAAATAGTGGTTCAAATATTTTTCATTCGTCATCAAACGATTATTATTGCTACTAGTGTTTAGTTTAACAACTAAGCACTGAGACTAAGGGAGACGGCGATGATAAGGTTGATACTAATGGTGGGATGACGAAACTAAGAGGAAACGTGAAAAGCCCAAGATAGCTCATACACACGGTGTTTGTCCACCGCAAAATTTTTTGTCAAAGCTGGAATCGAATCGGCAGACATGAGAGCTATAACACTCAGCCACCGCGGATCTGGGCAAACAATTGCTATCTGTTCCCGTAACTGAAGCGTCATCATACTATACGCTAGCTTTCTTGAAATCTTCTATCCAGCTCATTCAACACGTGATGAGCGCACTACACTTGCGCGAGTACACAGGCACCCTTTTTTCAGCAGTAGTACTAGCTCATGGATTATAACACCACTGTTCTTCGGGGTAGGAAAGAAAATAGTACTGACAAAATACTGATAACAGTTGCTAAGTATGGTCGGAGATATTCACCGAGGGAAATTTCCTAGCTTCGTGAGAGACAGTAATCTCCTCGGGCCTTGAAATCATCACTAGTTTAATCAACTCCGAAAATATAAAGTAGAGAATATAATATGACAATTGTACCTGAACCATTGCTCACTTGTTTCCAGAGGTATGTGTTCCACACTGCATTGAACCTGATGTCACGTGTGCTGGAACTATGTTCAGCATTCTGCTATAAAAAGGGAGCCGTTTAAATAAAGCTGTAGCAGGTTAAATTGTGTTAGCTGTGTATGACGAAAAAATCTATTGCATAGTTCAACATTGATTTTTAAAATGTAAGTGTGAGTGTGTGTGTGTATGTCTTCATGATACACCGTTTTTTGAAAAGTGCGTAATAGTCCATATTTGTTATCAATAAGTTCTTTTCGTTTCCATGTAACACTCAGTTGGTGCGGATATTTTACTCTTCGAAAAATGAAGAGTGTGTTTGGTTTCATCCTTATATGCAAAACGAGACATAACTGAATCCACAAACCAATGTGACGTGAATAGCATCACCAATGTTACCAACGAGACGAGAAGAAGATGGTCTCGTCTCGATTTTCGGAAAGCTTTTCTCGTCTCGCTTCGGAAATGTGCTAGTCTCGTTTCGTAAATTTGTGTATAAAATCTATAACTTTTTTCTTAATTTTATCTAGAAGTTACAAGAGGCCTTCCGCGTCCACGAAGAGTGTGTTATAATACATTTAGTGCACTAGGCTTTCCCCTAAATCCCGAGAAGCTTCTTGTCTTTTCTTAAAAACGAGACGAGAATTATCTCATGTTTCTCATCGTCTCGAATTTTGAAATGTACTTCTCATCTTGAAGACAATATAATACGAAAAATTTCTCGTCTCGTGAATACAACACTACCACTGGCGGATCTATGCCGGGGCCGGGGGCCTAGGCCCCCAGTTTTTTAGTGACAAAAATAATTAAAGCTATAATTTATGTATTTTTGGAAGTTTATAGTAATATCATTATATATCTACCGTAGTTTGGATTCTGGCAGCCTCCCCCCCAGTTCCTACCTTCTAGATCCGCCTCTGAACACTAGTTAAAACTAACTTATTATTGTCATTATCCTGTTTTAGAACTGAAGGAAGCCTGAACAGCGATTAAAAAAAAACCTTTTCCTGCTTAAAACAGGACAGTGTCAACGTCGTGAAAACAATTATAAGGTAGAAAAAAAGCACTTTCAAATTTACAGGAAAAGTCCTGCTTTTCTATGAAAACTTTGACTCTTTCTGAAAGAATGTCCTGCATTCGATTATGTTTATTTGGTAATTCTAGGCTAACGGAAACTCAAGCTTTCTGGTCACTATTCAATATACACTTTGTAATGACAAGCATTTCGTTTGGAATAATGTTCTGAAAGGGTACTTCCAATTGCAGGCCTTCGTGTCACCGTTGTCATTGGTAAGTAAAGAAATTGATTCTGCTAATTTCTCTTTAATTGCTCGTCGAATGCTGAAACTGAAGCACATACTGTGAAAAATCCTCTTTAGTATGTACTCTCTCTCTCTCTCATTTAAACTGTAAAACCTTTTTTTTTTTATGACTGACTATTTATTCTTAATCAGTGCCCTAAAGTTAGAAAAGTTACTTGAAAATTAACTGAATTAGACAAAATTTAAGCACGTATAAATAAATACAATATAGATTCATACGTATTTACTGAACAAGAAAGAAAGCATGAAAATAAGAAGTATTTGGGAATAGCAATAAAGGAGCGAAACGAGACAGAAGTGAGTAGTCATTCCATTCATTCCTACAAAATTACATCAGCAAGTGCCATCATAAAACTACACATATACGTTCAAGTAACCTAACAATTGAATCAAGAAATATAAACAAATGAGCAAGGATATTTATCTTTATATTTGACCGTTTAGAATGGGTGCGAAAGTTTTAGCCAACTTATTTGACCATCAAGATACAATATTTGATGGAAAACTATGATGATGTAAAATATGCTTAAGACAACTCATTTTATTCACACCCGCTATGCCAATCCCCATCAGTGAAGTGAGTAAGATGTGTTTCCAACCCTGTTAACCAGACTTTCCTTTGAATGAAATTAGGTCAGAACATTATTCATTCAATAAGAAAAGTAATTTACAACCCTGATTTTCCAGATGTTGAAAGAGGAGGAAGAAACATTAGAAGCTGTTTTATGAATGGTGTTTTAGGTTAGAAGTGAAAGTAAGTTTTCGACAGCATTAATGGAAGTTTAGAAAATAAGTAGTAATTTATACTGTACTTCTTATTTACAAAATCGTATATGAGGTTTACCAGTCTTTACTAATACGAATATGTAAATGTTTTTACAGTGGTTACCCGATCTTAACTCTAAAAGTACCCTTGTACTTATAACTGTGCACTTGTGTTCCCGTATATACCCCGTTCAGTTTCATTGACAAATGAAGTAGAATATAATAACAGGTTAAAATTGATACCAAGTTACCCAAGAACTAAAAAAAGCACATGTGATGGCTTATATAGAGTGACCATGTATCCCGATTTATCAGGATTGTCCCCAAATAACTATAATAGGTGGTCATACCCATTAAACACATCCGAAATAAAATACTTTCATGCTTTGTATGTTTTTGGGGATATAGTATACAACAGGTCCTCATCATTTCCCGAGGACTCACGAAGTTCAGTCTTTTACGGATTATTCATTGAGGGCCTAGAAACTTGAAAATGGGGTAACAAAGCGACTTTCATTTACTTATCAACTGAAACTTGTACATGACATACCACCATTTCTGTATGTGGTGCAAGAGTTTGAACTATCCTCGTGTACGGTGCACTTTATGTGCGCCTCTCTAGTGCCCTTGTACTTTATTTTTCGATATGTGTGTGTGGGGGGGGGGGACTTGAACGCATATTGCATGTCTTGTGCTCGTGGATAGTTCTTACTGTTGCATTACGTGCAAACGTGATGGTATTTCATGTAGAAGTTGTAATAGCACACATAAGAAACGCAGATCACGGTGTACTCATACTGCATATTCCAGTGTGAGTACAACATGATCTGGATTTCTTATGTGTTCTATTACCACTTGTACATGACATACCACCATTTCTGTACGTGGTGCAAGAGTAAGAACTATCGAGTACGGAACACGATAAGGAGCTGTTGTATACTATTACCGTTTTTGGCAAGGTGGAATGCTATATTCACAGTCATGGGTAGTAAACTGAAACAAGTATAGATCTAATGTTATTGCAATGTAGTAGACGTTTTGGGAAGTTAGGAGGGGCTTACTCTCTCAATAGTCCAGATGGTAAGAGTGCACTTCGAGCGCAACAAGTGATTTGGGATATCGTTTCTGCCCCAATCTTGTAAATATAAGATCTCCAGTGTTACGTACCTTACAAAACAGCTGAGCAAGCAAAGTTGGTTAGAAGCCACGCAGGGCTTGTTTTAGTACTAGTTCCCATGAATGTTCTGCTCAAAGTGCACTTTTGCCGTCCAGACTAGTCATTTTTCCAATCGGCTTTGGGCTGTTGCGTTTTTGTGTAAATAGATGAAATGTGTAGGTGTAGTTTTGGCGCACCACATTTTGGAAGATTTACAGGTAAAATTCAGTACTTTGCATGGAAAGTTGTGTTTATAAGGAACAAATTTCTGCAGGCCAGAGAATTAAATACAAAGTAATACAGCTATATTGTAGGTTTACATGTTTAGGGTTACCAGTGTACGACGGACCAGCGTACCATTAAAAGTGCTGTACGATGGATAAAATAAGTGATTGAATATGAAAGATGGCTCTATTAGATGCTATTTTCCACCGACGACATATTTGTGGATAGCGTAGAGGGCCTGTACTTTATGTTTACAAATGCAGCGTTACTAGTATGAAACCATGGCAAGTGCTATTAAAACTCTATCATTGCTAAAACCCACTTCTTTCCACTACCCTCGCACAGATACCCACCATCGCTGACGCGTCTGCTGCCTTTGGACGCACCCGCATGTGCCCACTAGTTCCGTCCTGCACAGGTTAATGTATGTTTTTCCAGTGTAGTTTTTATTCTACATATCCGGAAGCTGTGTTTATACGCAAATCGTAAAAGAATTGTAATCACTCAACAATTACTTGCGATGGCCACTGTTAATCAAAATTATATGCTAATCAAATTATTTTATTTGTTTTTCCCACAAGAAACGTGTAACTATGTAACATACAGTCCAAGTAAACATTATACCAAACATATCTTACTGGACACAAAACTCACTATTGTAATCTAGCTCAATAACTTAATCTCATTAACTCCATTTCGTACAAAGCCATGAAATCTTGATCACGAATTAATCAATCGTCATAATCGCAACCATTCTTCTTTTTCATTTTTACATACTAACGCCTCTTAACTTAGCAACGGTCAGTGCAATATTAATAAGCACTTTGTGCCACTCTTCAATTCCAACAACTCTCTCCCCTTTACGAAAAGAAATCTTACTTTCTTTTTACGTATAACCCCATCGAACTGGAGGTCTCTTTATCCTTGTCGATCTTCTGATATTTTCTAGCACTTCATTGTCTCGTGTTTCCCCTGGTGAAACTGATTGGGAACTGTATTGTCACCAGAGAGTCGGATATATTGGAGTGCTTTCTGGCCTCAACAAGTCATTTCTCATACTTTCGTTTGGACCTTCCCTGTATTTCTGCCGGTTTTCCAGGTCCATGCCAAATTTAACTTGATGAGCATGATACAGACGAGTGAAACCATTCACTAATACTTTATAAGTGTTATTTCCCGCTTTACCTAGTAATACTCCTCTAATAAACTTCGGTATGGAAGTTTGATGATTTTTAACCCAAATGGTTTGTCCATTAATCTTCTCCGTCTCATTTTGTGTTTTATCCAGCTTAATTCGAGGAATAGAAAACCAAGAACGAGGTTTGAAGGCTAATAACGTTTCTGCCGGCGTCTTGTTTGAAAACTTGGAATTCGTATGTAAATATACGTAATTGATATGATCAATCCATGATTCAAACATCCTTTTGCTCACTTTGTAGTTTGCCTGTATAAATTTTACTTTCAATATTTTTTTAATTGATTGTACTGCTCTTTCTGCTGTTCCGTTACTTTGCGGGTGGTAAGGTGGTGTGTGCATCAAATAAATACCTCTCTGTTCACAAAAATTCTTAAAATTTATGGATGTGAATGGTGGTCCGTTATCCGTAACCAGAGTATCTGGAAAACCAAATAATTGAAAAACCTCCTCTAATTTCTCCACAGTTTCCTGAAAATTCGTACTATTCACAACCCATACCTTGATCCATTTGGAAAAGAGATCTGTTAATAATAACACTACAAATCCAAAGATTGAAAAATGATCTAGATGCACTCTCTGCCACGGTTTTTTAGTCGATGGCCAACTATTATACTTTCTTTGAAATGGAACGTTGGTCATGGATTGACAAAAATGACACGTTTTAACAAAATTGTGGATATCCGAAATGAAGTCTGGCCACCATACTTGCCTTTTTGCTGTATTTATCATTTTTTCCACCCCCAAATGGTGAGTATGCAACCTACTTAAATATGTATATCGTAGTTTGCTAGGTACAATTACTTTTCCTTGCAAATATAATAGATTATTTTGCATTTCCAAATTGTAGCGATGTTTGAAAAACAGTTTATGTTCTTTATCATCCAAAGTGTTAGGTAGTTTCTTAGGCCAACCATTCCTTGTCCAGTTTAAAATGGTTTGCATCCATTTGTCTTGCTGCATTTCCTGTTCTGTTAAGAGAAACGTTTGAATTTGACTCATACAGTATTGCGACATCTCTTCATCTTGTGTAGATGTATTCAGAGGAAATCTTGATAAAAAATCCGCAACTTTTACATCCTTGTGATATATAATTTCAAAATTATAATTTGTTAGCAGCAAATACCATCTTAATAAGCGTGGAGTTATAGTGGAAGGTGGCGCTTTTACTCCAAAAATCCAGCGAACCGGCTGAGAGTCTGTTAAAATTTTAAAAGATCTGCCGTAAATGTATTTATGGAACCTCTTTATCGCAAAGACTACGGCCAAAGCCTCTCTTTCAAATTGTGAGTAATTCCGCTCCGCCTTGGAAAGAGTTGCTGACGCACATTCGACAGTCTGTAATTTATTTTTATTACTATTAAATAGCACGGCTCCCACACCGCATGGAGATGCATCAGTCATAATCAGAATCTCTTCCTTTTCGTTAAAGGGGTGGAGAACTTGTGCTTCTGATATGTTCGTTTTTACTAAATCAAATTCGATTTGATGTTTTCTATCCCAATTCCATCGCACACCTTTATGTAATAATTGATTCAAGTTGGGAATTTTCATTGACAAAGCAGGTAAATGCCTATGGTAAAAATTTACCATTCCCAGAAAAGATTGCAACTCTTGAACACATTTTGGCGGTTGTGCATTAAGTATCGGCTCTAATTTGGATTTGGCCGGCAAAATATTATCCCCCTCCAAATCATATCCTAAATACGTGATTTTGGTCTTGAAGAATATACTCTTATCTTTTCTGACCTTCACATTATATGCCTTAAACTTTTCCAATACCTTCACAGTTCTATTAAAACACTCCTCCAATGAGTTACCCCAGATTAATATGTCATCTAGATACGTGGCTATCCCTTGACAATTCTGTAGTATTTGGTCCATAAACCGTTGAAAAATTTGGGGCGAGCAATCTAGTCCAAAAGGTAATCTTGATTGTTGAAAAAGCCCCCATGGAGTGTTGATTACCAAATACCTAGCTGAGTTTTCATCGACCTCTAACTGTAGATACGCATTAGTGAGGTCTAATACAACAAAATATTTTGCTCCCCCAATCTTATTAAGAATATCACTAATTTTCGGAATCGGATATGCACATTTTTCTGTATAACTATTAAGTGTCTGTTTAAAATCACAGCAGAGCCGAATATCTCCATTTTTCTTTCGAACTACTACCATGGGTGTGGCCCAATCTGAAAATTCAACCTTTTTCCAGATTTTCAAAGTGCATAGTTTATCCACTTTTTGTTTAACCTCATCTAATAAAGCGTAGGGTATATCATAGGCTTTCCTAAAAATAGGAATGTTCTCCGCCTTCATTGGAATACTTACTTTATATCCTTGCACTGGTTGATCAATATTATCAGAAAATATAGCATCAAACTGTGCTAGAATCTGCTGTTTATAATACTGTGTTTCATTACTTTCATTAACCAACGGTGCTATAGTTTCAATCGTCAAGAAATTATCCAAGTTTTGTTGCCTCCACATAGGAGTTAAAATATCTAACCAGTCTCTACCTAAAATGGGTATGGATAAATCCGATTTAATTACCACAAGAGATAAATTGTACTCTTGACTATGAAAGTTAACTCGGACATTCACGTACCCCAATGTTGAAATAACTGATGAATCGGCATTTCTTAGTGAACTAGAAAACGTCAAGAGTTTGCTTAAAGGAAAATATTTCTGTTGTTGCTTTAAACTTATGGCAGAAACAACTGCTCCGGTATCCACTAAAAATTGCATATCTTGATCATCACAACTTAAAGAAACAATTATAGGTTTGGACAGACACATTTTACTATATGGCATCCTACCGACTGCGCCAAATATGTTAATCAAAATTATATGCTAATCAAATTATTTTATTTGTTTTTCCCACAAGAAACGTGTAACTATGTAACATACAGTCCAAGTAAACATTATACCAAACATATCTTACTGGACACAAAACTCACTATTGTAATCTAGCTCAATAACTTAATCTCATTAACTCCATTTCGTACAAAGCCATGAAATCTTGATCACGAATTAATCTTGTCTTGTCTTCACTTTTAAAAAGTGCTGGAAAAATAAGAAGGGCACCAGGAAATGACCAATTTGTGCCATAAATGCTACAAAGAATATGGTAGTAAGTTAAATAATTTCTTCAGTAGAAATTGTACTAATAAACCTTCTTGAATATGTCAACACACTTTTATATATATATATATATATATTTTTTTTTATATATCGAGATTCCGGTTTTTTTAAGAAATTGTATCATAGCTTTAATTGGTATTCGTTGATTAGAAGCTAAAATATGTTTGTATGAAAACGGAGCACAACCTAGATGATTATAAAGTTGAAAAAGAAATTGATTTCTAAACGATTCAAATAGATCACATTCGAATAGTATGTGATTCATAGTTCCAATGCCTCTGTCACACCAACAATGATAAGTTGTTTTTTTTTTAATTTGGTACAATTTAACAGGAGTTAAAGCCGTTCCTAAAAGCAGTCGATAATACAAAATTATTTCTTGCCGAGTCCATGATTTTATGTGTTTCTTGAGTTGTTCTTGTGATGATGACGATATAGACCAGTAAAATTTTCCTGGTAGGGTTTTTTCAACGTCATACCATTTCCCTAATTCTTTATCGTGGAATTCTTTGATTGTACGAAAAAGGTTACATGGCGCAATTTTGATATTAGTAGGATTTCCTGTTGAACATGATTGCTTTGCAAGATTGTCTATTATATTGCTATTTTCTTCGATATTTACATGTGCCTTTATAAATGCAAAATGAATCTGATAATTATTCTTAGACAAATTTATGTATAGATATTTTATATTTAAGAGTATCCATGTCATTGATTTATCCCAATAGGTATGTTGTAACTTCATGAGTACACTCAGCGAATCAGAACATACCACAGATTTTTTGATTTTGTGTTTTTTTATGTATAATAAGGCTTGTCTAATAGCGAATGCTTCTCCTTCAAAAATAGAAACTTCTTTCGGTAGTTTGTATTGGAGGGAGATTTTATTCTTCGGGATGTAAACTGCTGCTCCGACATTTCTATCATTGTACTTCGAAGCATCTGTATAAATGAAAAATGTTTCATCATCAAAACGTTGCTTGAAATCTTGATCACGAATTAATCAATCGTCATAATCGCAACCATTCTTCTTTTTCATTTTTACATACTAACGCCTCTTAACTTAGCAACGGTCAGTGCAATATTAATAAGCACTTTGTGCCACTCTTCAATTCCAACAGCCACCTTGAATTTTATCTATGCCAACTGATATTTTTTCATTTCGCCCTGTGAAAACCTTTTAGGGGACAATCAGAGGCAATGTTCTAGATTACTGGTCCCCCTTCCCATTGAGCAGTAATAAAGACAGAAAACAACGTACCCTGCGGGGCTCTAACCCGCCTTCACTCGCTAACGCTCGCTCGGCAATACTGTGTAAATTAAATGTATAAACTTTAATACAGAAAGAAACCAACCCAGCTACTAACCTACATAGGGGACCAGTAATCTAGAACCTTCCCACAATCAGAAGGAAATTAGTGAAAGAATTGTAATTTTTCAACAATTCTTTCGAGTGGTGTGCCAAAAGTAAACCTGTATGGATAAGAATTTGAAAATCAGACTATTTGAGTTTATCCAAAAAGAAGTTTTATGAAAAAATGAAGGGATTCCACATTGGGATTCTGGGGTGCCGTGGGGTGGGGAAAACTGAAAATTTGAAAATGAAGTGAAATCTTTGAGTTTTACGTCCTACGCTTATGCCGGTTAGGCTAAAGGACACGGTGATGATGAGTAATGAATGAAATGGTGGAATGAAGAAAGTGGGAGGAAACGGGAGACCACCACAAAGTTCACTTGGTGGGGGCTGGGATCGAACCCGGTACCCCAAGCACCAGAGGTGAACGCTCTACCACTGAGCCACCGCTGCCCCTGTGTAAAGTTGAATAATATATTGACAGTCCCATATTAATAATCCAAATAGTTTCTGAAATAGTGTTATACCGGTACATATTATTGTGACGTCATAACTTGGACTGCTGGAATTGGTATAAGATGATGAATTTAAAAGAAAAAAATGTAATTATTGAACCCCATTGCATGATCCAAAATAAATTTTATGTAAAAGTCGTGGGGTACTACAGTGTTGTTGGGTGGGGTAGCCAGCAATTAATACATTCAGTGAAAACCAGACGCCAAGATAACAAACAGTTAATGCGTTATAACATTTTATATGTTGTAATTACGTCTTCATTGCCGAGACACAGTGCTGTTTGGACTTTTAGTTGTTTTAGGGATAAGAAGGTGAAAATTGAAAAATCTAATTATTGAACCTTATTGCACGCCCCAAAACCAATCGGAGCAGGACGTTTAGGCGCGGCCGTTTGGACGCAAAGCAGTCCATGATGAGCTGCTTTGGCGTGGTTGTTCGTTCTTAACTGGTCATTGAGGACTCTGTCATACAGATTCCATATCCTTATTGGAAATAATGCTGTTCTTATGCCGCCCAATCGTATCGTTCCTTTACGTTAGATATATTATAAAGGGCAAAAATTTGTTTTGGGTGTCACAGGCTGCCTCAGTAAATTTTATTTGCCTATTCTTCCTATTTCAATGTATAGCTAGTGCCTATAAGTGCATATTTTTTATGAAATCTGAAATAACTTTTTATTAACACAATAAAGTATCAACTATCCGGCCTAATGGGCAGATCAAATAACAAAAAAAAAATAAATAAATAAATAAAAAATAAAAATCAATAAATATTTCCTGAATCGCCCATATTATTAAAAATACCATTTTTATTTCTAAAACAGCTCTTATTCATTTCTTCTGACCTCTTGGTACAGATCACAGATGACGAGAAGAATCCTAAAACGGGTATTGGGCAAAGTTCAACGACATTGTCAAGTCCATTTTCAGTTTTTGAGGTGTTGTCTATACTTAGATGTCGTCTGCTACTCCGGGTAAAGTTATATGTGTGCTATTCCGTGGTATCATTTGAAACCCCCGTGCAAAAATTGGGGGAGCTCATAACTACGTCACACTACTTCTGCTAGGGTTCTCTCGTCATCTGTGAGCTGTACTTATTATATTGGTATAATTTATTGTAGAAAATGAAAATATGTACAGTATTGTACACATTTTACGATAAATTTGATAATGTCTGACTCAAAAAATCAAGTGTACAGTGCAGTATGAATATATAATCACATCTTTAAAATAACTAAACATTTACGTCTTTTTTTATACACAAATTACATGTCTTTATTTACATGTCTTGTTTTATTAAAAAGCAGATATTCTTTTAAAAGTAAGCCGCATAGTACGGAGACCGGACAGTCAATAGTTTGCTACAGTTTCTTCCCATTTCTTTTCAACTAGTAGAGACAAGTGCATGATATGCAAAAACTTCGCTGTGTTCAGGGTGTTATTTTAGTTTTTGCAAAATTATTTGTGGAAGTTTTACGAAATTTCCAGTGCTTAAACATTTGGGCTCTAGTTATGAAATACATTATACCATATGTAGGTAGGTAAACCTATTTGGATAAAAGGTTTTGCGCCCAAACGGCCGCGTCGAAATGTCATGGACTCAAACTAATTTTACGTAAAAATCAAGGGGTGTCCCGGCGGAGCACTGAGGGTAAAGGAATCTATAATTTATAAACTTGAAGCTCGCTTGTGGCTAAGCGGTTAGCGTACGCGCCTTTGGCTTCGAATCCCATGTTAAACTTTAGGTCCGCGTCTCATATAGCCTCGCTGCTGAACGGCGCTCAACCCACAAATCAAATCAAATTATTAAACTCAGTGAAACCCCTCTCACCTCTTATAATAAGGCATATAAAATTCCTTAATTTAGTGAAAACCAAACGCTAATATCGCAAATAGTTACTAAGTTAATAGCGGTTTATATATTCATATGATGTCATTAAAAAGTGAGACATCTTGTTTGCATATATTTCGATTGAGTTAATCCTAAATATGAGATCTGTAAGATCCCAACAAATATTTACAGAGACTCCACATACACTTGGGTGGAGGTAAAACGTTCTGCACTCGTGACTTTGAACATGAAAAGGTACGAGTGCATAAGATCTTACTTCCACGGAAGCGCATGCACCGTCTATCTATGTTTTTGCTGGTTCTTATAGATCCCACGAATACTGTCTAAGGTTAAGCGTTTATATTTATTCGCCAACATACTTCTACTGCCAAATCGTGAAACGAAATGATTTATTGTGAGAAGCTCCCACTGTATCAAAGGTCACACTGCAGAAAAAAAAAAAGATTCTGTCTCAATGGTGTCCCAGTATTCTATGAATGAAAATTAAACTCATATAAATGATTGTTGATTGATATTATTACTGATAATGTATCATCTTGGTGGTTTTACGTTAATTGTGTTTTAATTTCCATCTTTGAGGTATTACTACTGTGAAGATGAGCTCGACCGATTGCGTAGAACTGATCACTGTGAAGTGTGAGCCAGCTTACGATGAAGAGAATCTCGCTGTGCACGATCCGCTCGTCTACTCTGACACAGAGAGCAGTGATTCAGGGAATGACATCACAATAAAGGAGGAGCAAGTCACAGAGGAGCCGTTGCTGCCCATAAAAGAAGAAGTGGTTGTTGATGAACAAGCCTTTGTAGAGGAATGCTTACAAGAGGCGTCAGAAGTTAGGTTAGTGATGTTAGAAAGTACTTCTCTTCTCTTTAACATATATATAGCTTAGCATTTGGTAGTAACATAAAACTTGCTACTGAAGTTGAAAATAGAAAGTTTTTCGTTGGCAATGAATATGCATTAGAGACTTTCTTAGACTTTTAAAAGATGTAAGAATTAAATTGATAATTCTCCAAACACAATCATTCTCTTGGGGCCAGGGTGGCTCAGTGGTAGAGCGTTCACCTCTGGTGCTTGGGGTCCCGGGTTCGATCCCAGTCCCCGCCAAGTGAACTTTGTGGTGGACAAACACCGTGTGCGTGGGTTTTCTCGGGGTTCTCCCGTTTCCTCCCACTTTCTTCATTCCACCATTTCATTCATTACTCATCATCACCGTCTCCTTTAGTCTAACCGGCATAACCGTGGGACGTAAAACTCAAAGATTTCATTTCATTTACAATCATTCTCTTGTTTCTCCCACCTGATACGTAAAGAAACAAGAGAGAAAAATGAGTGGTACTAAGTTCTTTTTTTCCGATTGTTGAAGCTATGTAATACATAATTTGTAGGAAATGGTTATCGTTATTTTTTCTAGGAATAGATCTAATTTTAAACACGCGCAAAGACAAACTGCTGCGAGCTTTAAATATATTCTTGGAAGAGACGGAATATGACTTCGGTTCTGAAAATTAAAGATGTGAAAATGGATATGTTGTAATGTTAGTACGACTCTCTTATCATGGGTGTGTTGTAAATAGAGAATTCCGAACAGCGTAAAAGTGGCATCCTTCTCGAGCTTAAAAGACCTCCGTGAATGTAATAGAAATACTTGTCTGGCTGTGCTCCGACATAAAATGTGACTTTAGCTCCTCAAATATGTAAATAGCTTAAGGTTTACGAGCACCTGTTTTATAGCTCACTTGAATTGTAAATGATAAATTTTCAGTACAGTTATCACTATGCCCTCTTTTACTTCATGAAATTTGGACCCCACTCATGAGATACTAAAGGTTTAAGACCACGTCTTGGTAGTTTTTGATAAGAGTGTGGGTGAAAAATGTCTCACTTTTTAAAATCTTAGTGTATCTTTTGTATTGAATGAGTCGTGTTTTAACTCGTTTTAAGAAAAAATTCGTAAGATTAACTAAAGTTCTCTTGTTTATGTATCTATATGTACAAATAATTTTAATTTTAATAAGTCTAGTTATTAGACGCTATAAAATTAGCATTTTGTGAATTGTTTCGAACGATTTCGACGTAAAACGTTAAAAAAAAAAAAAAAAAAAAAAAAATTAAGTTGAGCATAGGTTAATTTGATTACAGTTGTGAGTCTGATTGACTGAAGTATGATCGTGAGTCCTAGACGGATGACATGTTGCATTTCCTAAACGGTATGGCGTTTATCTTCCTTGAACCATGGTACCAAGAGAACGAAAATGTTACCACCTCTGTGATGGGTTATTTCCATAGCATTAGAGAAGCAGCAATGGTGAAAGTCAATACGTACAAACAGCGTTCTTTACCTGAAAAGTTACTGAATATCTCTATCCCGCTAGGGCTCGTGAAAGCAGTAATTGAACATAAAGAATTGCAGGGTGTGGGGAAAATAAAACTGTTGAATTTGTTAGCACATTTAACTTATGAATCACTTAAAAAAAAAAAAAAAAGCATTAAAAAGAAAAGTTATTCATGACAATACTGCCACATTAAAACGAAATCGTGAGAAAAATGACAACTGATTACAAGGTATTCGTAGTACTTACTTCTGTTCATATGGCATTTTGCCAATGAAACATGATTCAATTTGCCCAATGTCTAATTATCTTATCCTAATGATTTTATGCAAATTATTCAAAAATGTGTAAAATATTATGCCATAACGAATCGCATGTAAAACCCCAAAAGAACAGGAAAAAACATATCTTATTTTCTATAAACGTTCAATTAATTGCGAATGGTTGTAGTTTGCATTTGAAATAAAATTTTGATCGATATACCTTTTGTATTGTGCAGGTGTTGGTAGAGCAAATTACAGTCCGGAGTCGTTTTCTCCCACTACTAAATTTTATTTCAAAATTCTACTATAATTCAAAATAGATATAAATTCTCTAGTGTTTGGACAAAAATAGGTGTCTCTTCGACCTCACGGTCTCGGGAAGGAATTCTCACTAAGCAAGATACGTGAGGAGGAGTAGGACACTCAATGCTTCATTGCAAGCTAGGCCGGTGTTGTGATAAGGAATCTACCAATGCTCCACTGCAACCAAGGAGGAAAAGGAAGCCAAGAACTTCACTGCGAGGCTTTGGTTTAGGTAGATACATCCAAGCTCTACTGCAAGCTAAGAAAAGGGATTTGACCAATCGAAACTGATCTTTGTCGTTGAAATGCTGTCGGGTATAAGGTGAGGCGGTAGCTCTGATGTTCCTCCGTCGTTGAGTTGATTTTGAGTTTAACGTCCCGTTCAGCAACGAGGCTATATGAGACGTGGACCTACTGATTAACGTGGAATCCGAACCACATGAGCTCCCGCCGGGAATCCTCCGTCGTCACATGACCAGTGGTCTCGGTGTTGTCTCCGTCATCTATAGCTATAGCACTCCGTAGTGAGACGCACATGGTTGATGTTTGTAAACACAACCATGTGGGATATTACAATAGTTTTTATCTCCATAAGACGTTCCCCAAGTAGGATTTTTGATATGTTTTGAGGGAATTGAGAAGAATTTCTGAACAGAACGAAAGATGATGGCACTAGTATGAAGTACCCAGATTTGGTGCGCTTTATCTACTAATTTGAGGGTACTGAATCCAATGAAATTACTTACAAACGTATTCGTCCGTGGAAACATGTGAAAAAGTATCTCAGAGTTGGATTATTTATATCCCAAATTTGAGAGCACTTTTCTAAATACCTCAAGGGCATGTACATTTAAAATAATTTCGTTGGATTTAACACCTTTAAATGAATATAAAAAGCACAATTAAAAATTTACAAGTGTGAACCTTTTTACTAGTAGCATTGTTTTATTTATTTATTTATTTATTTTGCGCGTGTTTTTACTCACTTTTGCCTCTAATTTTTTTACTTCCTGTGCTGTTTTTGTAAGTAAACTTCATTTGTTTCTGAGGGTATACACTTATGACTTCGATGTACATACTATACAATATACGAGCTTCAGTCCAGAGAAACTTCTGCCTCCCCTTCTTTTAGGTACACTATTGTTTATTTTATTTATTTGTTTATTTATCTTTTATCTTATTTTCTTATAATTCACGATTTAATTCAAATTAGAGGTATTTTTTTTAAACATAAAGCCAGGATTCTTGCTGCCTCAACCCTACATGCTGGGGTATGGTTGAATGCAATACCCTCTCCACCATTAGATCTTCACTATTAGGTACTAATGAAACTTTTCGAATCGAAATATTTCTCCAGTAGTGCAGTCTTATTCCAAGATGGAAAGCATTGTAAAAATTAGTTTAAACGAAAAATTGACAAAGACGCACGTAGAAGAAAGAAGCTGCGTGGGCAGAAATTGAGGCAAGACAAGACAAAAAATATTCTAACTTGGATATTTTGTTTAACGGCACATTAGTAAATGCTTTCCTTATGAGAGCAGCGCCTAGAAGACAATCATTCTAGATAGTTAGGAGACTATTCCTGGGGCAGCTTTGCCAGATTTTCTAAATAATAGGTCGAACGTGACTTCATCTGACCCAAGAGATCCAACTTCACACTTTGAAAGATTCAGATGTAGGCCAAGTGCAGATACCTTGTCAGTTATTTGTCCTAGAGTTGAAAGAAATACTTCAGGTTCATCAGCGATAGTTCCATCATCCAAATACCAGTTCTTTAATTCAGTGTTAATTGATTTCACTAAGGAATGAATGGTTAAAGCAAAAAGTACTGGGCCCAGGAGATCTTGTCATTCTCATTTTTTTTTCGGTACTAAAATGAAGTTTGCAGTCGACTTTGCATGTTAAGTAAGTTCCTGATCGCTTTCTGTTTGTAAAGAAATATCACTCCTAAATCTTACTTTTATATTGTGCGTTGGTTGCATCGTAAAAGTTATAATGTAAGAGGTAATATGAGTTAGCGGTAAGTGTTTTGAAATTATGAAGAGAAAAAAATTACATAATTTAGTTTTTTTTTTTAATATACTTATGTGTACAGGGTGTACATAAAAATATAGCAGTTTCAAAGGTGTTTAATTACATTTTAACTAACAATAACAAAACATATAATAAATGAAAGAGTAACATCTCCAGTTTACCTTACAAGTGTTAAATGTGAGCCCCGTTTGTCTCACGACACACTTGTAACCTGTAGGCTAGTTCCTCCCATACTTCAAACACCATACCTGGCATGATGGCAGCAATAGCTCCTCGAATCCTGTCTCTCAGATTAAGCGACAATGGAGGTACGTAGACTCGGCCATTTACGAACTCCACAGGAAAAAAAAGTCGCATGGGGTGAAATCCGGTGATCTTGCAGGCCATCGGAGATAAGTCCCTTAATGGGGTCTATGATAACTAATCCAGCGGTCAGTGACAACATTATTCAACCGATCTCATGCACAGTGATGTTCATGTGCAGGTGCGCCATCTGCTACCAAAGGAAGTTATTTGGTTCATCTTGCAGGTGGGGAAAGAGCCATTCTCGGAGTACATCCAAATAAGTCATTCCAGTTACGATATCTTTAGCGAAAAAGAACTTTTCGTCGAGAAACAGCACAGAACACATTAACTTTTGGGGAGTGTGGTTTACATTGTAAGAATTTATGGGGATTTTCAGATTCCCAGATTCTGACATTGTCCACGTTGACCTTGTCACTAAGATGAAATGTTGATTCATTACTGAGCACAACACGATCAAGAAAGTGATAATTTTCCTGCTGCAGTATTTTAATTCCGAAGTTGGGGCGCACAGCTTAGTCAATAGGATTTAAGGCTTGTAACATTTGTAAGCGGTAGGGACACATATGTGAGCCTCTTCTTAAGACCTTCCATACTGTCATCACTGCCATTGCAAGTTCACGACTGGCCTTTCCAACAGACATTTTAGGACTTCTTAAGAAAGACTTCCTAATGCGTACAATTCTTCTGAGACACTCGTGGGCGCCCCATACTTTTATCCTCAACCAGACAGCCGATCGTTTCAAACTGATCATGACATCAACGAATGTTGGTATTCGAGAATCACGATGAAGCTATGAAACGCACGTTGGATTCTAATAACTGATTTACAACTAGCAAACTGCAAGACATGAAATGCCTTCTGTTGACGAGTCGCCATCTTTGTTACTGCCGCTGCCAAGAGAACAAAGAAAAGTTATCTACACGCATCAAACTGTTATATTCATTTATGTTCACCCGGTCTAAAACTTGCGCCCATGCTCAGCGGGAGGTGATGCTACATACAAAAAGAAGTCGAAACCATATGACCTTCAACCTCTGGTGCCTTGTTTCAGCGGTAGAGCCCGGTAAAGATACGTGATATGACAACACCGCATGGCACATTACAAGATAATTACCTAACAGAAAAATTACCACAATTTGGCGTGGAGTAGGGTTAACGTATGTGACTGGCAACCAGATAATACGTGTTCAAATCTCACCAAGGGTTCCATTTTTTTTACGATACAAAACATTATTGCAGGCTAAATGTGACTGGGAACAAGGAAACAAAGTATGAGTAATGTGAAAAAGTAAAAGTAATACTCTGGCATATCGTGTAAATGATTGAATGTGTTTAATTTGTGGTGAAAACTAGTCATACAATTGTAGATGTTCTGACAAAGACACAAGCAAGTTACGTACATATGCATAATATGCGCATTCCTCGCATGCTAAACGGCTAGGAGACTCACCTCCAATACGCGTGAACTTTCTTGTGGCTATATTGTTACCGTACTCGCCTTTGGTGTGGGGACTTGGATTAGATTTCTGGTTGGAGCTTATGTGATTGGAATCCCACGTTATGCTGTAGGTCCATGTATAACCTCAGTACTGAACGGAACGCTAAATCCAGAATCAATCAATTCAGTTACGCGTGAGCCTGATCCGAATCCCAATGGGTGCATCCCACTTTTTCCATTGTTTCGATTCATATTTAGTTTGCTATAATGTTCAGCACTGTAAAAGCATAAAAAAATAAAATAAAAAAGAGGAAGATTGATCATCCGGTTGCTAAACACACACATTCTCCTACTTCACGAAAAACAATGGTAAACATTTGTGTGATTGTATCTTGTGAGGTGCCATGCATTGTTGCTACATCGTCATATTTGTACCGGACCCTACAGCGGAAACAAGGCATCGGAGGTTAAGGATCATATATTTTTATTTTGCATCTGGAATGACTCCCCGCTGAGCATGGGGGTATAGTTTTAGACCACCCGGTATAGGTGCCTTCCATTTCAATTCAGGCAGAGTATGTACCATCACCATCTCAGATATTGTTGAAACTTTTTTTATAGCAACTAGACATGTTTTTAAGAGACCCATACTTTTTTGTTTTGCCGAAAAAAATTTTCCCGCCAAGTAATGGGCCATCAAAGACGGGGAGTACAATTTATGAATTGTAGATGACATGGAAAATGGTCAACTTCGGAGCCCCACCATTCAGCTATGGAGACAGGTAGAGTTATAATTCTTGTTGTGGTACGTACATAGGGATATAAATAAACTATATTTTATTATAGTTTGGTTTGCGCATGCGTATCTTTTTGTACATAAATTAACAAATGAGCGTCATTTTATCTGAAAAGTCGAAGTTTGCGAATTTTTTTCAAGCACTTTCAGTTTGAATTTTAAAATTCTGTTTTCACGGTTGGTAAGACCTAGTTACCCGCTTTCCAAAAAAAAAAAAAAAAAATCGCTTCTGTGTGCAACCGTTTTGTCGCAAAAAATTCGAGAAATCGCTATTTTTGGGCGCCATTTTCTCGAAAACACCATCTTTTAAAATTCTGAAATTTTGTCAGATGGTTCAACCTTACATGAATAATAAACACACCAAATACCATTATCGACCAGAGCTTCATGAATTAACTACAGCCTTTTGAAGTTAACGAAGTTTCGTTAACTTCGATGTCACAGTTAGCAACACTGGAAACAATAAAAGTGCAATGATTTGATGATGTTTGTGGTTCATATTCATTAAATGAAGAAGAAAAGGTTTTCTTGACTGTTTTTTATTATTTTGATCAAAAAGGCTCTGAAATAGTAAAATGAGCCTTCCCTACTCTGTTTTCTTAAACCGAAGTAATCTGAGGTGGAAATTACGATTACGAAACAGACAAATTTTAAGTTTACTTGAAATGGCCATTCAATAAATTCTGATCTGTAAAAAACCTGAACTATTACCTCAGTGATGATTTGGAATGCTCCAGACAAAGTCTGAATTAAGTGCGATGTCATTACAGTGATCGAAAAAGGACAAAAAGTTTTTTAAAAAAATCGAAAGGTTTTCTTACGCGTTCCATCAAAGAAATTTACGGACTTTTTAAACAGAACAATCCCAGCATAAGTAGGTCAGTCCGCAACCTGCGAGGGAAGTGTGTGTCAGGCACGTAGCCAGGATTTCGTGAGGGGGGGGGGGGGTCGGTGACATGAAATACTGTGGTCATCATACCACGGGCTCGATCATTCTAAATTATTTTACTGGAATATATATTGGTTCGTTTAGCCAGGATTTCGTAACGGGGAGAAGGACGGAGGACTGACATGAAATTCTGAAAGCCCAGGAGCTCTATTAATCAAAACCACTTTTATCAACATATATTTGTTTGTTAGGACAATAAAATGAGGATATGTTGATAAGTATTTCAATAACAAACTATGAGGAAATCTCGAGTAAAATAATAAAACAAATATATTGAAAAAGATTATACAATATTTACGTCCTTCCTCTGTTTATTCAAATATAACAATTTTCCTTTCATTATGACCTCAACTATTTTAAAAAGTACGTATTGACTATTATAAAAAGCACATACTCAATAATGTCGTGAAATATTTTACAATATCTGCGTTCCTTTCTCTGTTGTATCCAATGTTAACAGAACTTTCTTTCCACATACATTTGTGTTTTTATTATTCCGTCAACTACTGTCTGTTCCAAATGATAGGTTAAAAGAGCAGTAGAAAATTGTTTTTGAAATAACATGTTTGATACTGTAGAGATGCGAGGACGAAAAATTATGATAAAAAAAATATCCACGCTGCTAACGGCACTATGCTTTCCGAAGCTTCAAATCTCCCTGACTAGAAATTCTGAAAAATCGGTAACTTTTCTAGAAATTTCAAATTCCCTGACTCTTGCAGGATATCTCGCTCACTTCGCCACCATGAATTGCAAGTAATAGAAATCTCCTAATAAAAAGAGTAACCAAAAGCTTCCTGTAGTTTATTTTTAACTCTGATACTTCTTTTTCTCATTCATTTTGTTTCATCCTTCCTTAATTTTTTTCATTCCTGGCCTCGAAAGGGGGGGGGTCCGGATCCCCCCCTTGGCTATGTGCCTGTGTGTGTGTATTGTGCAAATTTTAAGTTAGCTGCTACTGCGTTGTAACAAATCAAACGTGTAGCCTGTAGTGAAGTGGCCATTCTTATGCTGGGATTGTTTTGTTTATAAAGTCCTTTAGTAGTATGATCCATAGAAAATGACAGTTGTCTTCTGCAGGAATGTGGTGCAGGCCCGCAACCAGAGCCCCCCTAAACTTTTCGTGGCCCCTCCAGACCTTAATACAAAAAAAAAAAAAAAAAAAAACAATTTAGCTATTTATAAGAGAAATTTTAATGATTTGCCCCCTCACATATTCATGCCCCCTCCCCCCAAACCTCTGTGGCTGGTTGCGGGCCTGATGTGGTGAATGTCCTGGAGTGAAGGAATAAGTGTGGAGTCTTTAATTATTTATCCTGATGAAAATGAAAGTGTTACGTATGCCATATGGAAAAACAATGATCTCGTTAAAAAAAACTGTGCCACTTTCTGTTTTCGTATCGTACATTGCTGGTTTAACTGTAAGAATTGTAATTCATGACTATATCAAGAAAATCCAAAGAGAATTAATTCCTACCGGAAAGCATCATATAAAATTACAAGATACAAATTCTATTTTACTTCATGTGGACTTCGTTGAAAACCGGACTGTTATTGTGCAAAGTAAAATTCAGTTATCACCGTAATATGAAACAACTGACAGTTTTGTTGTAATAAGCGACGACAAAACACACGATTCGGCTCATGTGCTCATAGCCATAGACAAGATTCTAAAAGTACTCGAAGAAAAGCGAAAATATAGGTTATAGAAAAAAGTTCGAATACGTGAAAATAAGTGTCTACAATTTCCCAAACCGTGTCAAGTGATTTCTGATGGTGTTGTATCCCACTTTAAAAACCGCTTTCAGATGATCGAGAAGCAGACAGGACCGATAAAGCAGTGTTTTTGCAGTGAAACCGGCCATACAAGGGTCTTTACGACGGTATTGGGGGAGGGGAGGTGTAAAGAATGAGATAAAGCGGCATAACCTTAGGCGAAAATAGATACACAGTATTAAAACCGCAGAAGAATTCGTGAGTATAGTGCAAGTACAAACTCCGGGTATTACTCTCGTTTTGTTGCTGCCTGGAACTGAATTCGACAACTTCCGGAAGAAAAGAAAAGCAAGAATGGGAAAGTGTGCGACCGGTAACTGGTATTCAACGAAGTCACCTTTGGCTTTCGGAAAATGGCGAAGTTTTTATGGCAGTAACGGGTCACCATGAACTAACTTAATGCTTCCCCCAAAATCGAGCTTCTGCAATTCAAAGTGTAGATTTAAGAAGTTTGAACTTTTGTTACATACGCATACGTATGATAACAAGTGATGCTTAGCAGAAATATTATGAATAAATCATGGATTACGTGAAGTTGAAGTGCTGTTTAGCCTTCCACATGGACTTCAGCAGGGTACAGGTTTCCAGAAGAGCATAAGAGAAGTGAAAATAAGTGTTTTGTGACTATCGACAATGTGCTACGTAGGGGCGGATCCAGGACGGACTTCCTGGAAGAGGGGGCGGAGTTTGTAATATTGCTTGCTACTTAGAGCTACTTTTAAGAGCTAAAATCTCTGGGATAGGTTTTATTTATATATAAAATAAGAAAGTTTCTTCTTCTGGGGGGGAGTGATCGTCCCCCTGGAAACACCCCTGGACGAGTTGTATGTACACCAACACCTATTGGGCATCTGCACGGTTACATGCTATTAGCGAAGAAGACACCAAGCAAGCAAATGATTGGTTCATGTGAAAAAAAAAATGTGAAATTTTGTTTCCGAAGACCATTTTAAGTAAGTGAACTTGAAATTTGTGTTTCGTAATCCTAATTTCCACCTCAGATTATTTCGGTTTAAGAAAACGGAGGAGTAGGGGGAGGCTCATTTTACTATTTCAGAGAGCCTTCTTGATCAAAATAATAATAATAAAAAAAAGTCAAGAAAACCTTTTCTTCTTCATTTAATGAATGTGAACCACAAACATCATCAAATCATTGCACTTTTATTGTTTCCAGTGTTGCCAACTATGACATCAGAGTTAACGAAACTTCGTTAACTTCAAAAGGCTGTAGTTAATTCATGAAGCATTGGTCGAAAATGGTATTTGGTGTGTTTATTATTCATGTAAGGTTGAACCATCTGACAAAATTTCATAATTTTAAAAGATGGTGTTTTCGAGAAAATGGCGCCCAAAAATGGCGATTTTTGGAAATTTTGCGATTTCTCGAATCTTTTGCAACAAAACGGTTGCACACAGAAGCGTGTTTTTTTGAAAGCGGGTAACTAGGTCTTACCAACCGTGAAAACAGAATTTTAAAATTCGAACTGGAAGTGCTCGAAAAAAATTCGCAAACTTCGACTTTTCAGATAAAATGACGTTAACGATGTACATGTTAATTTATGTACAAAAAGATACGCATGCGCAAACCAAACTATAATAAAATATAGTTTGTTTATATCCCTATGTACATACCACAACAAGAATTATAACTCTACCTGTCTCCATAGCTGAATGGTGGGGCTCCGAAGTTGACCATTTTCCATGTCTTCTACAATTCATAAATTGTACTCCCCGTCTTTGATGGCCCATTACTTGGGAGGATTTTTTTTTTTTTTTTTTTTTTTTTTTTTTTTACAAAACAAAAAATATGTGTCTCTTAAAAACATGTCTAGTTGCTATAAAAAAGTTTCAACAATAACTGAGAGCGTGATGGTACAATTTTATTTATTTATTTATTTATTTGCCTGAGTTGAAATGGAAGGCACCTATATATATACTGGCTGTATTATTTTTGATAGGGAAATGTTCATTGAAATCTCACTTTTTTTAAATTTCTCACTGTTTTTCATCAAAGTTTAGATCAGTCTGAATGAACTTTCAAGAAGTTCTAATCATTGAAAATGAATTAATTTCCGAATACTCAGGTGTGAGCTGCCTCTCATAAAGCAAACTAACATCAAAATTGCACTGAAAGAAAAACGAAAGCTTACTTTTTTCTAGTGTATATGATTTTCATAATCTTGGTTATTTAAATGTCTGATGCAGTGGCAGCACATAAGCATTCAATTAGCAAGTATAATAACTGAATTTAATAAATGTATTTTTATTTCAGTTACGATACAGCTATCATTGGAACTGACTTGTTGCACGAGGATATAAATTCGAGATCTTTACCCCAATATATCTCCATAGAAGCCCTTACGAAAGCCATACAGAGGGGAAGTGTGCCACCTAAGAAACGTGCAACTAAAGTGGGAGAGCTGAGATGCAGACGATGTAGAAAAAGTTTTCCTACTAAACCTGAGCTGGATGCGCATGTGTTAGAGAAGCACCCAAATGGAAGATACTCATGTGACCACTGTAAGAAAACATTCAACTGGAAACATAATTTGGATCGACACGTGTTGATTCATACGGGTGAGAGGCCTTACCAGTGCCCGCATTGTGACCTATCTTTCACTCGGAAGAATACTCTAGATGACCACGTAAGGACTCACACAGGAGAAAGACCCTTTAGTTGTAAACAATGTTCCAAGACGTTTTCGCGTAAGAATTATTATTATGAACATATAAGAACTCATGAGGAACAGCGGTCGTATAGTTGCCAGTATTGTGGGAAACTCTTTTCTTTCCGAAGTAATCTTATTAGTCATTTAAAAGTGCATACAGGTGAACGCCCGTATTCTTGTGACTACTGCGCAAAGGCATTCACCCGAAGGAAGATTCTGGAAGAACACTTGAAGACTCATACTGAGGAAAAGCCTTTCATATGCGAGTACTGTACCAAAGCTTTTGCTCGAGCAACCACTTTACAAGAGCATTTGAAATGCCATACGGGAGATAGGCCGTACGTATGTGTGTATTGTAATAAGGCATTCTCGTACAGAAGTAACCTTCGAGTACATACCAAGATACACACAGGCGAACAAGCGTTCGTCTGCAAACATTGTAACAAAGCATTCACCCAGAGTGGAAGCCTTAAAGATCACCTGAAAACTCACTCTGGTGAGAGGCCTTTTAGTTGTGAGCAGTGTGATAAAAAATTTGCTCGTTCTAGTGGATATAGGAGACACTTGAAAACACATACTGGTGAACGGCCATACGAGTGTCCTAGCTGTGATAAGGCTTATACACGTAGTAGCAGTCTCAAAGAACATCTGAAAACACACGTTAAGCTACCGCCAATATGATCTTTATTGTTACTATAGTATGAAAGTTAATCTGCACTCTTGTTCATAAAGAAACAATCACTTAAATTTTATACTTTGTAAACAACAAAGTATTAATAAGCTCGCGTGTGATGTGCGTTAAGTTTCGAAGTATTTCCAGTGCGAATCCAATTTTTGTATTACAATCGGACGTGAAATTTCCAAAGGCCTGAGAGCGGAAGACCCACATTCCCATGTTGGAATGAATAACATAAATTCAAGTGACCTTGATTTCTTTGTGAACAAGACTGAGGCTGTTGTTTTTGTCTCTTTGTACATTTTATGATAAGTTAGTTTCTAGTTAATCATTTGCACAGTTTGAAATAACTATTAAATGTAACTTTGTTATTTTGTATGATGTTGAAAAGAACATCAGAGTATGTAAACTCAAATCTTTTGTAAAGGAAAGGAATTTAGAAGATATATTTTTATTAGTCACGCTTTTAATATTGCTGACACAACTGTACATAAGATTTTCAGATCATTAAAATTTCCGATCAAATGTTACTTACTCCTAGGAGAGTATTTCATGTTTGGACATTTAATGTGGAGTGTAGTAGCCATAAGCTTTTTCATTTTTACATAGTACAATTATTTGTGGAAGAAAGTTGGGGTTGACTACATACCAGTGTATTCTTGATAAATGCTCTACTATGATACTACAGTACACTGCTCTCTTGTTCGTTCAATTGACGTTTATTTTCCGTTTTTATCAAGATAAAGTATTGTCATAAATATTTAAATGCCGGAAAGTTAACATGTGCTCTACTGCATAGAGCTCCTTAGAAGTTAAGGATCAGTGTAAGTCCCACATTATCCCTTGAAGGATTTAAGGTAACGTTTGATACCATACCGTAGTGTTGTCTTTGACCGCTTATTTAGGTCCTATAACAGGCATTTAAGCCTTTTGTTTGTTTGTTTGTTTGTTGTTGTTGTAGGTCAAGTCAAGAATGGACCAAAGAACACCCCAGATGCGTTTTGGAACCGGAGGTCAATTTGGCGGCGGAGGATCGTGGATTTTCTTTTTCTTTTTTCTTTTTTCTTTTTTTAAATGCAAATTTCAATAATTTTTCACGTCCTTAGTTTTCAAGATATCAGATTGAAATTTTGCATATGGATTGTGTGCATCTTTGAGTATTTTTCATTTTTTTTTTTTTTATCCCTACGTGAATCCGGGCCCGGGAGCCGCAGATATTCCGAGGGAGTGATTTTTGAAAAAAGTTTTCTGTTTTTCCAGAATTTCCCGGTTCAGGTATATGATACGGACATGTGACTGGTACCGTTGGAAAGGGCGCGTTGTACTGAAGAAAATTACGTCTGAACTATGACCCTAGGCCCATTGGTAATGATACAGTAAATTTTTAGAATATATATATATATATATATATATATATATATATATAGAGAGAGAGAGAGAGAGAGGTCACCTTCAGACTTTCGAAAAAAAATCCACCGTTTGTTTTCAAGATACAAGATTGAAATCTTGCACACGCGTATTTTTTAAGAGTTTTAGATTCCTACGTAATAATACAGTCCCTGTCCATAAGACCCGTAGGAAAGTCATGCCTGACGGCTGTTCTCTTCAAATCCTGTTAGTACATGTCTAAACAAGTGTAAATCACGAAGGTAGACTTTTTGACTTATGGGCAGTTTTCTTCTACAGGGGCGTAATCCTAGGATGGCGGCGCCCCGTTTGAGTTTTTGCCGACTTTTCTTAAAATGATTGTAGCTGCCATTGTGATTGTAGCAGAACAATGAATGAGGGTTGTTTGCTTTCTAAATAGTCAAGGAACTAAACCTAGATATAGATTTTTGGGGTAGCCGTACAAATAGAGGGAGAAGAGGGGGCAAAGTCCAATTTCGGCTAATTTTTTAAAATGTGTTATTATTTTCTTCCCATAATGTCCGAATGGTGATCTCTTGTGTAACAACGATTTTTTGGCCAAGACTTACAACAATCCTCTATACAAGGACGCAATTTTCGACAAAAATCTTCCAATAGTTATCTCCACAATATATATAATATAGTCAGATGCGCGAAATTTTTCAGAATGTAAACTTCCGTGGTTTCGTGGTAACATCCACTATCAAACACGTCGGTAGATTTTTTCAAAAGTAGAACTGCACTCGGAATCGTCTACTTTCTTTATCAAAGCAGTCATCAAATCCGATTTCTGCAATTTAGTGTCTGCACTGTTTTTAACCACCAATGTTGTAACTGGTGAAATGTCATAATTTAGAATCTCGCTCAATAACATGCCTTTCTCCATACAAATATTAACAAGTCTTTGCGCATGGATGATATTTGTAACTGAATTAGACCTATCGTTTTTTGCATCCTGTAAACTAACAGAATTGAAAGGTGGCAACTTCACTTTTGCATGGGGCAGATAGTGCTTTTGATTTGGAAACAAACCTTTCATTCCTAAATTCAAGATAAAGTGCATTCCCTTTTGCAGGAAGGGAAAATATTGATTTTGCATTGTGTGGCGGTACAAGTTCATTTGTCGATAGATTTTGGAGTTTCATTGTTCCAGTGGTATCATAAGGATTTTGTCTTCCTCAATATACGAGCACATCATCTAGATGCTTCCTTCAAGCTCCTCACTCTGTTTCCCTACTAATTCGTGATGTATATGAAGATCGTAATCACCACTGCAACACCTATTAATGACCGAGAAGCATTTCTTATTTCAAGAATCTCGGGGTAGATTAACTGCCATTCAACAACGTACTCTTTTCTTTTTGTTTGGCCGATTATTCCTCCTTGTGGTTTTTGGAATCTATTTATCGTCTGCTCCAGTGCCATGCCCAATCCAACCGCATTGAATTTCCCTGTGGTTCCTGGGACTACAAAGAATCCTTTTATGAATTTTTCAAAAACTTGTGGATGTTGAAATTCCAAGTTTCGCATCTGCTCTAAATACACGGATGCCCACCTCAAGTAATTGATTTTATCAAAAACTGGAAACACTGGAAAGAGTTGTTGAACGGTATTCAAATGAAGAAGCCAATTACCTTCTCTGTCTGCTCGAATAAGATTTTCAGAAGAGACACAAGAAACAAGAAACCTTCCAAGTACTGACACGTTTCTGATCGCTCCGCATTTATCTGAGAGAACGCTTTCATGCCTTGGATTAAGCTTATGAAATTGATAGTAAGATCTTGAAACAGGAGTTGTGATTTTTCAATATCTTTATCTTTAATTGCTCTCAATGTGTCGGTGGCCATTTTACTATAATAGGTGCATTGACATTACCTTTCAAAAGGGGGGCGCGGTGGCTCAGTGGTAGAGCGTTCACCTCTGGTGCTTGGGGTCCCGGGTTCGATCCCAGCCCCCGCCAAGTGAACTTTGTGGTGGACAAACACCGTGCTCGTGGGTTTTCTCGGGGTTCTCCCGTTTCCTCCCACTTTCTTCATTCCACCATTTCACTCATCTCTCATCATCACCGTCTCCTTTAGCCTAACCGGCATAACCGTGGGACGTAAAACTTAAAGATTACCTTTCAAAAATGTTTTCCATTTCAGCCTTTCAATTACTTCAGCAAGCATGAACATTGCTTTTGTAGAACGAATGTAGTTACTCCCTTTCAGTACACTTTCGACTGCTCTTGGCCCGAATACTGAGTTTTCAATAAGGATGTTTTCTAACCCACTTCCTGATATATATTTACCTATGCAAGCCAATAGTGCTTTGGTCGTATGGAAAGATCCCATCATCAGGACGATGTCTGGGAATTTGTTTGAAGTAATTTGGATTTCTGGAGCGTTGTGGTAAACTGCCTCGTCGCAAGCTATAGGTAAAGCGGGATGATGAAGATGATGGAGAAGGTACTGGAAGTTTTTCATTGCAGAATAGACTCTGTCGTATGCTGTAATAGGGTATGGCAATATAGGTAAGAACCCAACTTGGTGAAGAGGAACTTCAGATTCGATATGACTGCGCTGACAGCTCCCCCAGGTTACGTTAATGTCCCTATCACTAAGGAAATGCAAAGTTTTCATCATGCTGATCGCAGATTCCCTTAATGTCACTTCATTTACACCCACATCAAATACATCTTCAAATGTTTTTAAATTCTGAGATACCATCAAAGGCAGCGATTGCTTGCGATAATGCTTTGGGCTTTGACATGAGAATTGAGAAGTCACACGTTCGGAGAAATTCTTCTCAACAATATCCAGCGAATAGGACTTTTTTGTTGCCTCTTTAGGTTTCTCTTGAAATACTACCAGAACAGTGTTATGACTTCCTTGCAAACCTGAAAGTGTAGCTTCTTCGTAGTCGAAATTATCCATCGCACCCACTCTAAATTCATTACTAACAGTGACTTGGAAGTGAAATACCGTCAGAACAAGACTTGACATTGTATTGGGCTAATTTGACACGTGCATGCATAACTTGGTTGTTGATTGCAGATACACCAAGTTTATTGAAAGATGTTATCAAACTTTTACATTTTTCATATATAACATGGGCTGTCATGACATGTAAAGGTGTTTTTCTTCTTGCCTCTATGTACGTTATAGAAGAGAATCTGAAAAATTGACTTAATTCTACAAGAAAAGAATATTTGTCAGTACGTCATCTTCAGCTTTATCAATGGTCTGACTAATCAACGACTCCATCGTCTTCAAGTAAATCCATGTCTTTCGTGGAGCTTGACATCGTCCTACTTGGGAAAGTTCTCATAAAAAATCAAGCAATGTTTATGGAACAGGGGTAGTGATCCATGACTTCTCTCCTGAGCATCACCAACTGTTTTGTTGCAGCTTTTAAGGGGTTTCTTATTAATCTTCCGGCATCTCTTATAGCATTGTGATTCCGGACGATCTGTGTTAGTCTCTCGGTAGTCAAATGTGATGAATAGGCAATAAGAGACTCGTTGGTTTTAGTATGTTTAGAAAATTTAATCGTAGTTTCAAAAATCTTCAGTAAAAAATGCTTGACCTCTTTGCTGCTTATCACGATTCTTGTCCCTTTACCGTTTAAGTAATCTCGCATTTCTGACAAAATCGCACCGCAGCCATCTTCCAGAAACTGTTTGATTACAGGTGAAAGTTCTGTCATCATTTCTTCTTTAAGCGACCTTCTTTCAGTGCTTTTGTTTTCCTGTGAACTTCTTCTGAATTTAGTAAGGTATGTTTCTAGGCATAGTTCATGATGGTATAAGTCTGCTCCAGAAACTGATGACTCATCTTCTAGATCAAAAGTTCTCGTATATACATCGTCCTTAAAAAACATTATTGTCTCGCGGAAGACAAGAGCTCGGGTACTTTCACAAATCCTGTGCTTCTCCCTGACACCAGCGTGTTTATTGAGACCACACATTACGCATGTTACTTCGTATACTGGATTTTTTTTTACATGATGGTTCTGTACGGGGTAGTACAGTATATCTGAACGTAGTTTTTTTGTAGATTGTTTAATTTTTAGTATGTAAAACTTGTAGCAGGTATTATTGCAATGGTTCACAAATTCCACTTCAGAATCCACTGAACGAAGTCTCTGCAACACTTCATCTACCCTGATTTCAGCAGCATTTTTTATATTATTTCTACCAATTTCTGAAGTTGTAGTCTTATGATCTTTGTCTATCTTTTGGCAAATCACACATTTTGTAAGATCAAAATCACTACTAGCTCCTTGTGTTAATTTCACTCCACGTAAAGATCTTTCCACACTTGATGCCATAACCACTTCACCAGAATAACTTCAAATCCTTTCAGAAAATTATTACATCAGTGATTTGCAAGAATGAAGATAGTCCATTGTTACTAGACTAGACATGAATACATTCCAAATTATTCCTGCAGCGAAGGTAGCATCACCATCTGAAGTGCATAAACATTTTTTTAAGTGGAGATAGCAGGCAGTAAGGCACACTAAATTAGTACGTTTATCTCTATCCTAGCAGCGGCTGTAGAGAAAACCTGGAAAAATTCGCGTACGACAAAATTTCTATTTTAGAGGTAAAATTCGAGACATTTTACATTGAAACTTATTATTAGTTCACAAAATGGAAACAAAGTTACCCACAGTTAGCAAAAGGTTCATAAATAAAGCCAATTAATACGAGTACCAAGAAATATTCTTGTACATCACGTACTTTTTGGAGCAGGAATATCACACAGAACATTATCAGTGCTGTTTAATCTAAGAATCCTGAATAATAATACAACGATGTGTTAATCATTTTCTACTTCTATTAGAATTGCAACGTGTGTAGTGAAGCAAACACGAAACCACGGGAGTTCTGAAAAACTTCGCGCGTCTGATTATATTATATTTTTTTATGGAGATAACTATTGGAAGATTTTTGTCAAAAATTGCGTCCTTGTATAGAGGATTGTTGTAAGTCTTGGCCAAAACATCGTTGTTACACAAGAGATCACCGTTCGAATATTATGGAAAGAAAATAAAAACAGACTTTTTTAAAAAATAGCCGAAATTGTACTTTCCCCCCTCTTCTCACTCTATTTGTACGGCTACGCCAAAAATCTATATCTAGGTTTAGTTCCTTGACTATTTAGAAAGCAAACAACCCTTATTCATTGTTTTGCTACAATCACAATGGCCGCTACAATCATTTTAGGAAAAGTCGGCAACAACTCAAAAGGGGCGCCGCCATCCTAGGATTACGCCCCTGTAGAAGAAAACTGCCCATAAGTCAAAAAGTCTACCCTCGTGATTTACACTTGTTTAGACATGTACTAACAAGATTTGAAGAGAACAGCCGTCAGACATGACTTTCCTACGGGTCTTATGGACAGGGACTAGACTATAAACACAGGCCCGGGCCAGAGGGGTGCAAAAATTAAAAAAATAAAAATAAAAAACTCCCGATTTTCCCGTTTCTGGTGAATAATACGGACAAACGAATGGTACTGTTGGAATGAATGCTCTATTCTGAGAAGAAAAAAGAAAAGAAAAGAAAAAAAAACGAGGTATAAACCATGATCCTATGATAAATAGTAAGGAAGTAGTAGCTGTTTGACTGAAAGTCTAAAATTTACCTCGAAAAGTGGAAATCCTAAAAGGGTTAAGAAGTAAAAACGCGGAGTATCTCATTGAAGCATGGAGAAAAATGTTAGTAGTGATCTTAAGCCATCACATCAAATCATAGAGACTGCGATGTTTTACAGTTGTTTGAAGCCGAATAGGTAGGATTAATGCCTAGTATATAGAGCTAAAACTGATCTTTGTGGGACACGACTGAACCATTTAAAATGAATTTTTGAATATAAGGGTTTTTATCATATCACTTTCATTAAAATTAGCATCGGACGGGCGGTGGAATCAAAATGTATGCAGAAAGTTGAATATGTCACGAGCCTATCAGTTTGGCAAGATGAAAATCGGTGTATAAACTCCTCATTTAAAAATTAAAAAAAAAAAAAAAGTTCCAACGTTTTAGCAAATTCCCGTTTTAAATGGTCATTTTCATATTGTTTATCGCCGCATTGGAAGCCACGTTGTCTGTTTCTGTGATCACATCACGGGAGATCACTTAAAACAGTTGAAAATGAATTTTGCAACATAGTTAGTATTTACCTTGAGCTAAGTTTTCAGCCTGTATCTTTGAATAAAGGACTTATCATAATGGAGATAGGAGGGTTCAAAATTTATGCGAATAATAGAGTATCTCACCACTCTGTCAAGTTTGGAAAATGAAACGTGATATATAAACTTGTCATTACAAATAGTGGACAAGGTGAAAGTTTTCGGCTTTGCACAGAGATGGCGTTAATATCAATAATATTTTGTTTTTATTATGTTGGTACACGTTTTGCAATAACGAAAGTCAAATGTGAACTTGATCTACCGAGTAGTTGTGTTCATACGGCGTTTGAAAGTAGATGTGTTGTGTGTCTTTCGTGCAATTGGATGAACTGGCACACCATACCGTCATAAAATTCTTTGTTGTAGACGGTTTATTACCGAAGGGAATTTATCTAAAGTTCGTGAAGAGATTTGTAAGATTTCTTCATTTTCAGTAGTTAAGAAATGGGCGTCCGAATTTGAACGTGGTGATATTTCTCTTGAAGATGAGCTCCTCCGTGGCTAAGCGGTTAGCGTACGCGCCTTTGGCGCGGAAGTCCCGGGTTCGATTCCCGGCGGGAGCTCATGTGGTTCGGATTCCACGTTAATCAGTAGGTCCACGTCTCATATAGCCTCGCTGCTGAACGGGACGCTAAACTAAAATCAACTCAACTCAACTCATTTCTCTTGAAGATGATCCACGTGAAGTACGTCGCAAAACAGCAACCATAGGTGAAAACATCGAAAAGTGGACAATGTGGTATTGGATGATCAGTGATTAAAGGTGTTTGAAATAGCTGACGCCATAGGCGTATCAGGAGGAGTATAGTATATTTTACATGAAGAATTACACATGAGAAAACTTTGTGCAAGATGGGTGCCGCATTAGTTAAATGCTGAGTGAAAACTAAGTTTTAAGCAATGTTTGGATCATTTGAAGTAAACCCAACTTGGTTTGTGTGGTGATTTTTTATTCTGGATGAAACATGGATCCCTCACTACAAAGCAGCAATCAAAGCAATAAGTAGAAGCCGGTGGCCGTACAAAAAAAAAAAAAAAAAAAAGGGTTCATCATCCGGAAAGTCGATCATTATTTTCTGGGATTCTTCATATTGATTACCTCGCAAAAGATGGCGAATATTACGTGTCTTCTGGATCAACTAGATGAGAAAAAAAAAATACATCGGTTTGAAAAAAGAAAATATCAGGACAATGTGCCTAATGAGAAAAACTGAAGAATTGAAGTACGAATTGTTACATCATGCACTTTATTCACCAGATTTGGCACCTTCTGATTTACACTTATTTCCACATTTAAAGAATTCTGTGGCTGATAAACGTTTTGAGTCCAGTGAAGAAGCAGGGTGTCTATCGGTCATGAAGGTCACGAAATCAGAAAACGGTCATGAAAATCAAGAAAAAGTCACGAAATTTAGCTTTTGGGTCACGATTTTATTTTTTATTTTTATTTTTTTTATCTGTACAAATATAAGTACAGATTGGAAAATTTGTTCTATAAAACGTCAACATTCACCACCAGAAATACCTGTAGACATCTTTAGACGCTACCAAATCGCAAGCAAAGCACGCTTCTATCGCATGCATGAAAATTTCATAATAAAAAAGCCAAGTGTGAAAGCAGTTGTGATCTTAAGAGATGCAGCACCAAAATACATTTTTAAAGAAATAACTGACCTCTCTCCACTCTCTTAAAAGTCGGTCTTGTCCATAGCTTAGGTTTCAAGGAGAAAATTTGCACATAATTTCTAGTTCCTAAGCTCAGCTGTTCACGAGGGGTTTACTCTTTTTTAAGTTACTTTGTACAGGGTATATGTGTCTGCTGTAGAAAGGAGTTCTTCACTTGATATTGTGTCCGGGTATACACTGTTAAGTACTCTGTTCAAAGTCCATAAAAATAACGTATAGGTATTTCTCTAGATCGCACCTCGGTAATTATAAAATGGCGGTCTTTGAGTCGCCAGGTCATACAGAAATTGGACGAAATAATGGAATCACCTACTAATAGTGGTAATTATTTTTCTTAGAGGTACAATGACATTTAGTAGTAACAGAGTTTAACATTCACAAGTCTTGGATGATTGTTAGTGGGATGTTAAAGCATTCTCCTTGCATTATTTCCTTAAATGCTAAAGAAAGTGAGCGAGACAATTTTGTATTTTCCAAAGCACAGCAGACGTCTCGTACATTGAGGTGTTACTATCTAAACAAGACACAATCCACTAAAGAAATATGCTTGGGTTATTAAACTCGCACAAAATCGTATCAAAAGCCCTGACAGATTTTTTTCTTAATGGTAAAGAAATCATCTACATTCTATGGTTCTGGCCGTGTTCTTCAGGTATCCTGCAGTGGGAAACACTAAAAATAATGAATTCTCAACAACTTTCATGCCTTCCTGTTTCTGCCAATCAGTTTGGTTCTCTTACCTCTATTGTGTTTGGTAGGCAGTTTCCCATTACATTGTATATTAAAGAACATCAGATAATTTTAATAATCTTGTACAGTCCGCAACAAATAAACCTGCAAGTTCACGTATGAGCACGTAAGTTCATTGTGAAACTACGCCTAACAGCGTAGGAATTAACATAACGTCTAAGTGGCACGAAACACGCCAGGAGGAACCTCGGCGTCCTCCCCTGCAAACTTATTTTGGAGCAAAAGACTTCGTCATGTTACAATAAACTTACATGCTCATGTTGCAGGTTTTTCGCTGCGGAGTGTACCATCTTCGTACGAATTATTTTATTAAGCCTTTAACGCTATGAGGCATCAACGCTATGCCTCACTGTTTCTATAAATTTGTACCACGTGTCAATTATGGATGCCTCACATGTTTTTTGTTTTCGAAGATTATACACATACAATACGCAGAATCGGTCCAAATAAAATGAGAAAAATCAAAATTACGTTTTGGCCCCAGGGATATAGTTTTTGCTAATACATTGTGGCATTTAAAGGGCTAATTTACTCTCTTCAGGTCTCCCAGTGATATTTTGCATAAAAATAGTTTTTTGTAGTTGCAAGATTGAAAAAAAAAAGTTGCAAAATAGTTGCAAACTGTGTTTTCAAAAAGTGGCAAGAACAACCGAATAGAGATTAAAGCATTTTAAATTCAGCAATATATTGTGCATGATATGTAGACCTGCGAAATCCCCCACAGATTTTACTGTTTCTCACTTGTCTTCTTAAAATATGTAATCAATGCTGACTGTTTACTGGTAATAATCCTGTGTATTTTTTCTGTGGCTGCTTGTTGATTTCTTTCATCTTCTCTAACTTTCGCCACACCTTCAATCATTGCTAGTGCTAACTCAGGGTGGCCACTCACCTGGAAAACCGGGAAAAGTCAGGGAATTTTTTAATTCTGGAAAAGTCAGGGAATTTTGATGAAAAACATGGAATTTTTACTCGGGAGAAAATTTACGTTCTGCTGTATTCCTAGCCATTTAGCCGGTTTATTTATATACAAAATAGCTTTGGTCGCTGGGGGCTTCGCCCCCAGATTTCTCCTTCCTTCCAGGTTTCGTTTATCTAGCTCTGCTGGTTTGGGCTGCGCATACTTTCTTCATATTCTTTTGTCATTTAGTGCTGCCCATGAATTGAGCTGGAGCGAAATCGGGACCATTTTGTAATTAACACACTTGTTTAGTTCGATGGCTGCTTGATTTCCAGAATTCACTCGGGGGTGCGCCCCTGCATCCCGTTTTGGTGGTCACGTGATTAATATAAAGGCTGAACGATAGTTGAGTATTTCTGCCGGAAGAGTTCCGAATGTGTGTCGAATTCTACAAAATGTGTGGAATTTTGGTTAATGCGTGTATTTCTATGTGGAATCAAAAACTGTTTGGATTCCACATGCATTTGTACTCAGTGGCGGCAGTACTTTTTGCGCCACACTATTAATTGGCCATGCTTTTTTACAGATATTTGACCTTTTGACCACCAATTTGAAGTAATGGCATTCCCCTCCCCCTAGTTTTTACACCCAATTCCGCTACTGCATGTACTATTGTTCTAAAAAAAAAAAAAAATCAGCTTCAAACAAATTTTTCTGATTTCTTAAAAGCACATTTTAATAGTGCTCATTTACTTCAGTTCCGTTGTTTTGTTACACAATATTTCCCATCTATGTCGACCTGTTCCCCAGTTGCATAACCACCGCACGCCACTGCTGGCACGACAAAACCTTTGGGACCCGGGCCTACCTAAAGTTGTTAATGCCGGCTTTCTAGACCGAAGTCCGCTACTTCTTAATACAGACAGCTCCATAATTGTCCTCTCCATTCATTTGTGACGTCAAAGAACGATAGCATAACCTTGTACTGCAATATGACAGTGGTTGCTAACAAGGTATATAAAATAACAGGTAGCCCCAGTTCGCGATTAACGTTCTGATTGGCTCCCTGTCGGTGACGTCATGTGGAGGTATCGGTGAAGATTTTTTCGCTTGCCTGCTTGTTACACTTCGCGCTTTATTCGTAAAACTGGATTCAAAACAATTATGATATTCCTTGTCTTTCCAAATACAAATAATGAGTTATTTCTACTCACAGATGAGACAATATAATGTAATAAATATATAAATACCGTCAATAATGGTTAATTATGTATACAAATAAAAATGAATATAATGTTTACTCGCTAATTCATTCCACAGCTTTGGATAGATTTTTATAATTTTTAGTACCGTACATGAGTTGACCTGGCCCTTATTACGTTGATTAAAGGGCAAATCCTAAAGGGTAGAAGGGGTTCAAAATTTGTACCTAAAATACAGTATCTCACGAACCTATCAAGTTAGAAAGATGAAACTCGGTATATAAACTCCTCATTAAGATTAAAGAAAAACATGTTCCGTTGTTTTTGAAAATTTTCATTTTAAGGAGAAGAGGGGGCATTTTCTGTTCATTGTAACAATGTTTGATTGCTAACTTCTCGTCGACCAACTTTAACGATTTTTGGTACTTTAATGCAGCCAGGCCTAACTTAGGATCTTATCATTTTTTCGCTCGGGGTGAGAGGAGATAGGAAGGAGGTGACAATTAATCAAAAGCAGTCGAAATTGGTGTCCAGTCCATAATTTTCAGGGTCACTGAAATGAATATTGATCATTCCGATACCGTTTAAAACCAAATTCATCCACTTTGGGCGTGGGGAAGGGGTGGCATTATGGATTTTTGTCGTTGCACTTTCATTGGAACGTGAATTCTAAGGGTGGAAGGAGTTCAAATACTTTCCATAAACCAATCCCCTCAATAAGAACATTTCAGGTAGTAAAATACATAAAGCAAACATTATTCAAAATTTCAGAGATTCCGGGTATGCAATAACAAATTAGGTTAGGTTGTGTTAGGATAGGTTATGTTAGAAATCAATCTACCCTAACCTAATATAACCGAATCTAACCTAACCCATTGTATTTAGTGTTTATTAACCAAATTGTAAGAAATTGTGACTGCAAAATATTTCCTTTACATTACTAATGTTTGTTTATTACTCAATATAACACATTTTACATTATGTTGGATTTGTTATGGCAACATTTGTGCCGAGTTTTGTTCTTCTTTTGTTTTTCTTTTGTTCTTCGCTCGCTCGTTTTGTATCAGCTGTAGTGCAAGTGCTAATGTTAGAATAAAAATAGTATTTTTTGCCTTCTATAATATAATATTAACGTTTTATTGTAACATCTGGCGACCGTGACAGGACTGAAAAACAACTTAAATAATGGAGAAGGCAAAAAGAGTGAGAACAGTGGCGAGAGCTGTATTTACAAAAATCGCAAAAAATGTGGAGCAGTGCTGTAATGCCGCGAATGTGAACATTGACGAACTTAAAGTGAACTTCGAATTATTGGAGGATAAATACAGGGTAGTTGATGAAGCACACAATGAATACATTGAACTGTTATTAAAAGAAGAATTCCAAGAAGATGATTTGATTCAGGAAACAGAAGCACAAGATAAGTATGTTCTGACATTTTATAGTCTTCGTACGAAAGTTCAAGAGTTGATCGATAAGCATGCATCAAATTCAACTCGTGATACAGACAGTGTTTCGACAGAAGGTAAGAAACGGGGTATTAAGTTACCGGTAATTGAATTGAAGAAGTTTGATGGTGACTTAAAGAATTGGTTACCGTTTTGGAGTCAGTTCAATCGAATCGATGCGGACACGAATATCGCAAACAGTGACAAATTTCAATATTTAGTTCAGGCTACTCTACCCGGTTCAAGAGCACGCCAATTTGTTGAAAGTTTCCCGTTATGTGAAGAAAACTATCCGAAAGTGATTGAAGGTTTGAAGTCACGTTTCGGTCGTGAAGATACATTGGTAGAAGTGTATGTGAGGGAACTTTTAAAACTGGTGTTAAGCAATTTGAACAGTAATAAGCAATTAGAACTCAGTGCCTTGTACGACAAAATTGAGTCACAATTACGAGCATTAAGTACATTAGGAGTGACGACAGACAAATGCGCAGCAATGCTGTACCCACTAGTGGAATCGTGTTTACCTGAGGAACTTTTGCGAGCATGGCAAAGAGGAACTACGAACTATGGAGAATCTACAGTGGAAAATAGACTGGAAAATTTAATGTTGTTTGTGAGAAAAGAAGTTGAAAGTGAAGAGCGAATAGCACTTGCAGTTGCGGGCTTTGATTTGAAAGATACTTCCAGTGCGATAAAGAAAAGGAAGGATCGAAGTAGTCCCACAGAAACTGTTCCAACAGCGGCAGAGTTAGTTAATTGTAAAGGTGACCCAGAGAAATGTATTTTTTGTAGTGATTTTCATGTTAGCGAAGAGTGTTCGAAGGCACGTAACTGGTCTTTCGAGGAAAAAACAAAGGTGTTAAAAGCAAAAGGTTGTTGTTTCAAATGTCTAAAACCGGGGCATGTTAGCAGTAGATGTAGAGTAAAATTAAAATGCGCCAAGTGCAAGGGACAACATTCATACATTATGTGCAAGGGACCAAAAGGTAACAAGGAAAATGACGGTACAGTGAAACAAAGTGTAACGAAACCGGTTATTGAAAATACATTAACTAATAACGTGTATGCCGAAACGTTTTTGCAAACATTAGTTGTAAAAGTAAGGGGTCAAGAGACAGAAAGGGAGGTAAGAGCAATTATAGATACAGGTTCCCAACGATCGTACATTCGAACAGCTACCGCATTGGAAATGGGATACGAAAGTGTTAAAAAAGAAAGTGTTATGCATGCACTCTTTGGAGGTATTTGTTCTGCACCTTATGAACATAGTTGTTATCAAGTTAGGTTGTATAGTCTGAAAGGAGATTATGCATGCAATTTTGAAGCGCTGAACCAAGATACAATATGTAGCAATGTGACGTCAGTGGTTGAAGGTCCTTGGATACAGGAGTTAAAAAATTTTGGTGTAGAAATTTACGACAGGAACCCTGGCGCGATAGAAATTTTAATTGGTTCTGACATTGCAGGAAAACTTTTTACTGGGAAAAGAATTGTGTTGAAGTCCGGATTGGTAGCTATGGAAACATTGCTTGGTTGGGTTTTAATGGGCAAAGTTAAAGTACGTGGTGATGTTAAATTCTCGTCTATGGCAACGATGTCCATGTTTTGTAAAGAAGCATCTATAGCGGATTTATGGCGGTTAGATGTTCTTGGTATCACAGATCCTGCGGAAAAGAAGACAAAATTGGAAGCTCAGCAAGCAGTAATGGATTACTTTAATAAGACCGTAGCTATTAATGAGGAGAAGAGGTACGAAGTAATGTTACCTTGGATAGAAGGACATCCTACACTTCCTAGTAATATTGAGATGTGCAAAAGAAGATTGAATACACTTATTGCTAAGTTGAAGGAAAACCGTTACGAAGACTATCAACAAGTGTTGAATGAATGGATATATGATGGCGTAATAGAAGAAGTTCCACCAGAAGAAAAGGATAGAGAAGGGCATTATTTACCTCATCGCCATGTAGTCAAGGAAAGCAGTACGACGAAAATACGTCCCGTCTTCGATGCATCAGCCAGGGAGAAAAATTATCCTTCATTGAATCAGTGTTTAGAGAAGGGCATTAATTTGATCGAAATGATACCCTCAATTTTGATAAAATTCAGGTTAAATAGAATCGGAGTTGTATCCGATATCAAGAGAGCATTTTTACAAATTAGTGTTTGTAAAAGAGACCGTGACTTTTTGAGATTTTTGTGGGTTGACCAGGAGGGAAACGAAAAGATATTTCGTCACAAGCGTGTAGTTTTTGGTGTGAACTGCAGTCCATTTTTGTTGTGTGCAGTGATAGAACATCATCTTAAGTTAGAAATGGAAAAACAAAGAGAAGGAAAAAGCCAATATTCCAGAGAAGTCATCGCTCAGCTTTCGAAGTGTTTTTATGTGGACAATTGCGTTACCAGCGTAAGGAATGAAGAGGAGCTTCATCACTTCATTAATGAAAGTACTCAAGTAATGGCGAAAGCTGGATTTGAGCTGAGAGGATGGGAGCACACTTCTTTTGGAGAGATGGAGCAAGACAACGGAGTACCAGTCTTAGGTCTACAGTGGGAAACGAAATCTGACACTTTGGCAATAAGACCAGAATGCTGCGACGGGTTGATACCAGAAGTTCTTACTAAGAGGGTTATTTTGTCGTTTGCAAATAGGATATTTGACCCCATAGGGATTACTTCTCCAGTGACGTTGTATCCAAAGATCCTTTTGCAAGAAATTTGGCGATTGGAATTAAGTTGGGACGAAGAAGTACCAGGGGCAGTAAGGAAGAAATTTTTACAGTGGGTAGGTGAATTGCCTTTGTTGAAAGAACTTTCATTTCCTAGATGTATCCAAGGAGATTCAGAAAATTGTAGTCTACATGTGTTCTGTGATGCAAGTGAAAGAGCCTATGCTACGGCAGTTTTTCTTAGAACTGTTACAAGAGAAAACATTAATGTGCAGTTAGTACAAGCCAAGACAAGAGTTGCTCCTATAAAGAAATCAACCATAGCAAGATTAGAATTATTGGCAGCTACTATTGGTGGGAGACTAGCTACTTCTGTGATTGAGGCCTTGAATCTTGAAGGTATACAGATTTATTATTGGACAGATTCTACAACAGTTCTTGCATGGATTAAACGAGATGAGCAATGGAATACTTTTGTTTGGAATCGAGTGCAAGAAATCCGAAAATTAAGTGAAAAGGAAACTTGGCATTACGTACCAGGAACCATGAATCCGGCGGATTTACCATCGAGAGGATGTACTTCAGAACAACTGCTTGAGTCAAAATGGTGGGAAGGTCCTTCGTGGCTGCGACGACCCAAGGAGGAATGGCCAGAACAGAAGTATGAGTACAAAGAAGAAATCATTACGCAGGAAAAGAAAAAGACGGTCTCATCAGTTATGCTTAATGTTGGAAAGGAGGACAGTGACTGGTATTATCGGTATCCTTCCAAATACGAAAAATTAGTTCGCATAATAGGTTGGATGAAAAGATTTATTCATAATTGTCGTTCTAAGCAAAGAAGAAGCAACGAGTTGTCTGTTGAAGAATTGTTGTCAGCAGAGAAGACAGTTATTAGACTTGTTCAAACAGATTCCTTTGAGGGTGTTGGCGACAAGAATTTGAAATCTTTGTGTCCGTTCGAAGACAATGACAAACTCATCAGAATAAAAACCAAAATTACAGAACTTTCAGATGTTGAAACCTTCCGTTATCCAGTTGTGTTGCCAAGCACACATCCAGTAGTAAAAATGTTAGTGTACGATAAACATGTGGAAGCTTGTCACGTTGGTGTTCAAGGTTTGTTGAGTCTTCTTAGGGAACAGTTTTGGATACTCAAAGGAAGAAAAACTATTCGATCTATAATAAAGCAATGTGTCATATGTAAACGATATACTGCCAAGAAGTTGGAACCAATCCCTGCAGCTCTACCCGAAGATAGAATCAGAGATGCAGCAGTGTTTGAAGTAACGGGAGTGGACTTTACCGGACCAGTTAGACTACGAGATGGAGGAAAAGCTTGGATTTGTATATTTACCTGTGCAGTATATAGAGCAGTGCATTTGGAGCTTGTTTCCGGATTATCAACGAGTGACTTTCTTCAAGCCCTTAGAAGATTTATAGCGCGTCGAGGCCGTCCTTCGGTCATTTACAGTGACAATGGCACGAATTTTGTTGGCACAGAAAATTTATTGGGCAGACTGGATTGGAAATGTATAACGTCTTTTGCAGGTGTGAAACGCATCAAGTGGAAATTCAATCCACCCAGTGCTGCTTGGTGGGGTGGATGGTGGGAGCGTTTAATTCGATTAATGAAAGGACTGTTAAGGAGAATACTTGGGAAGGCTTCTCTAAATTATGAAGAATTCATTACAGTGTTGTGTGACTGTGAAGCTGTCATGAATGGTCGGCCGTTAACTTATGTTTCTGATGATAGTTCGGATTTATTAGCTTTAACTCCAGCTATGTTTCTGCAGCAAGTTAGAGAAGTAGGAGTACCGGATCTCGACAACTTGGAATCCGTTAACCTACAAAAACGGTTGAGATATTGTCATAAACTCAGGGAACAGTTACGCAGTAGATTTCGCAGTGAATATTTGGGACAGTTGGTGCAGCATTGGAAATCTAGAAGAGACCATAGTGAAATCAAAATAGGGGATGTTGTACTTGTAGAAAACGAGAACTTGAAACGTTTAGAATGGCCTTTAGCAAGAGTTGTTGAAATATTACCTGGACGTGACGGTGAAGTACGACTTGTGCGGTTGAAGACACGTACCGGATTGATGATGAGACCAGTGCAACGAGTTTTTCCCCTGGAAGTTCATTCAAATGAGATACCACAGGTGTTGAAAGAACCAGCAGTGTATCGTAGTGATGAACAAATGGACGGAGTGAGTGATAAAAACACAGAGACAGAAACAAAACTTCAAACTGTTACAACTCGAACTGGTAGAAAAGTGAAACCTCCTACCAGATTAGATCCTTTGTGTATACTTAAAAAATAAATAATGTTTGTTGTGGTTGAGTTACTAGTTCCCTCAACGTAACTCAAGGTGGGAGGATGTTGGATTTGTTATGGCAACATTTGTGCCGAGTTTTGTTCTTCTTTTGTTTTTCTTTTGTTCTTCGCTCGCTCGTTTTGTATCAGCTGTAGTGCAAGTGCTAATGTTAGAATAAAAATAGTATTTTTTGCCTTCTATAATATAATATTAACGTTTTATTGTAACACATTATGTATTACAGGTTATAAGTTGCACAGATATCTATAGAGTGGTATACATACATAAAAGAACCATCTTCACAGGGGAAAATTTGCAGTTATTTGTCCTACACTTTGCCCTTCGATTTATCGGAATTTAGTTTTTGTGGCTTAGCCCCCTCTCTCGGCCAGCCCTTCAGTTACAAGAATATGGTAAGGGTGCACTTTGATCAAAACAAATGATTTTGTCACACGATGTGGTATTCGAGAAGAAATAAAATCAATGTGATTTGTACGTAACAGGTATGGTTCGGTTAAACAAGATTAGATTAGGTAAAGTTAGGTTAGGTTCGGTTCGTAATAGGTTCCTACAAATGTTCTGCTCAAAGTGCACTTTGAGCACTTTGCTAGAATAATGTTTCAGATACTTAACAAAACTTACGAATATCATTTAAACTAAAGAATATATGAGACAATACATTTATATTCTCGTTGGTACCCCCTTCCACTTCGCTTTACGTACATAAACTCCTTAAGCTTCAGGTCATCAGAAACAAATGTCATAAAAGTAAAATTAATTATTGTTGTTATACACCTGTTTTTCAACTTGACTCATGCCAGTTTGGTATCAATAATGAAGGAACAGCGTCAGATCTTAAATACTACTTTTGCAGGAAACTTAGAAGCTCGTTTTTTCAAACTCTTTGATAATCCTCTGGTGAAAAGTGAGAAGAACATATTCGTGCGTTATCCACATTAAAAGTGTTCTTTCGCTTACAGCGGGAAATCAATCTTCTTCGAAGTTCATCATTTTTAGGGAATTTAGCAATACAAATGAATGGAACTTATTTCATTTGTATTGCTTCCTATGTTATTAGAATGAGCTACTGTACAAGTAAGATAACTTTTCCCCATCTTGAAACAGTAGTGTTATTGTTTATACCGCGATACCTCCACGTGACGTCACCGACCGCAAAGTATCCTGGGAAAATGAGAGCAGAAAAGCTATCCCGAGAGTCCCTAATAAGCACACCTGGTGAAGGTATTGTATATTTGTTGTTAAATCCGGAGAAATATTTGATTGCAAATTAACGAATAATAAGTAGATAATGAGTAGAACAGTTTCTTGATTTGAATTTTGCAATTTTAAACCGATTTTATGTAAATTCTGTAATGGTGTTTTTCCAAGAAAATAAATTTAAGAATTATTGACTACTTATTTTTTAAACATATGTTTGTTTAAAAAAGAAATCAAAATTTCAGTCAAGGGAGTTGAGGATTGTCGCAGGGTGCGGGCTCCATCTCCATTGGCCATTTCCTAGCTATGGGCCTGGATCAAAATACCATGTTTTCGAGTAATTCTTTTTCTTAACACATGGACTTCTTTGCCGTATAATAGGGTGACCAAATCTTCAACTAGAAAAAACGGGACAACTTTTTACGTTTGAATAGGTTACTCCCCTAAATATATATTTTTGCCTCTCCGTTCTCTCTCTCTCTCTTTCTTTCTTTCTCTCTCTCTCTCTCTCTCTCTCTCTGTATCTCTCACAAAAAGGGCAAATTTACACTTTTTTATTTTAAAATCTATTGAAAAGGTTGTAGAATTAATTAAATAACAAGTAACTATCAGCAAGTAACAAAAAATGAAATTTTGAAAACATTATTAAAATATATATAAAACATTCATCAATATATGTCAATCAACAAAATCTCAGTCGCAGAATTTATAACAAACTACTCTGAGCATCGGATCCCTTTATTTGCTTTTTCTTACTTTTAAACATTATTTCACTTACAGCTAGTTTTCTTTTTTACTTTCACTTTTATAGTTCTATACTTTTGTTCCCCTTGCGTAAATGACAGTATGTTACATCTTAGTTAAATCACGGAAACACTGTACTGTACTGGTGACAGCGCCTCAATCTTCCATCGCCCGAAACAGAGAGTAAAAACAATTTGTTTTTCATAAGACTTTCAGCCCCTTGCACTGTCGTCTGCGGAGTGGGTGTCTTGGAGGGAAAACAGTGCAGCTACCACATCCAATATCGCAAACGTCGTAATGACGTTGTTCAGTAATTAGACTTATTCCAATATAATCACATAGCTCAGAAAATAATATTAGTATTTTCTAAGCTATGTGATTAGAAAATAATAATATAAATTAAGGGATTTTAGATTGGAAAGCTTTCTTGTATTTAATGTACGTAAATACGGGACATTTTGGCGTCCCGAGAAAATTTTTCGGGACACCGGGAATGGTAGTGAAAAAACGGGACAATCCCGTTTTTACGGGACGGTTGGTCACCCTACGTATAATGGTTTACGGGTTTGCAGGGCCGGCGACAGGGGAGGGGGAATAGGGGACAAATGCCCGGGGGCCTGGAATCACAAAAGAATAATTAAAAGCAATAATTTTACTGGAATTTAGGGGTTCGTGTCCCTGAGTTGCCCAAGGTTCCTATATATACCAATTTTAGATATCTCTAGAAATTTTTCTGGAAAACCGGGAAAATTTCTGGAAAAGTCAGGGAATTTTGAAATTCCAAATGAGTGACCACCCTGTAACTGTACTTCTGCCATGTTCTCCTTCTCTAACGCTGTTGTTAGCCTCCGAGGGAAGCTGGTCAGATGTTTTCCGTTTGAACAGCTTAACTTCCATTGATTCCGCTAATTTCTTTTCCAAGTCAGTTATTGCTGCTTTGTACTCAAACTTCCATGATGATTCTTTTTTTCCTGCTTTGAATCGCTCGTGCTCCTGTGGTTTTTGTTGTTGTTGTTTCCTCATCCTTCCTTGGTAATTTAGGTAACTGCGATGAGCCATCTGAGTCATTCTGATGAGTTCTTAACTTTTAGGAAACGCTGCTGGGTTGCTTCCATACTTCTTCATTTCGTCCTACATAAGTCTTGCATTTAACATTCTCTCTGACATGCTGCTTCGTTCTTCAGACAGGATTCTCCTCGAAAAGAATACCCACGTTCAACGTCAGAACTTCCAGGGACAGTGTCAAGACGGACTTCATTATGCTCATGACAGAAAAATACTTTGGTGAGCCACTGGCGTTTATCAGTGAGAAAATCTTATTCCAGCAGTGGTCGATTCTCTCATTCTGTTCATACTGTACGGTTTCTAATTTCAACAGGTTCCACTCTTCCAAAAGAACATCAACTGGAACTCTACATGGGATAGATGAACGAGCAATATCTGTAATGTCACTGTCACTTTCTGATATTCCGTAAGTTGCACACAACGACACTGTTTCAGGGTGTTCTTTTCGAAGATTTTGCATTTTTCGATCATATGGATCCCAACTGCTTTGTAATGCTTCTGTACATTTGAAACAAACTCCGCTGACTGTTTACTAGGAAGCGTGCTGACCACTGAGGAAACTTTCTAGCAAACTTTACTTCCTTCCATGGCAAAAGATTTTCAGCACTAAAGACTTCGTCCTTTAATGTGTCGAAGCGTTCTTGAGATTCTGGCTTGGAAACTCTTATCATCTTCAGAAGAACAGTATGAAGCTCGTTGTACAGCATGCGTACAAGAGGTTCTTCTTTATGGAACACAGTTAAAAATGGTGTGAACAAAGATGCACTTTCACATACAAAGGCCACTTCTGCATACAATGGCTCCTTTCTTCAGCATCTTCGAAATAGACACGTACTTTGAGGTGCTCATCAGGCTGCTTTGCGTTTTCGGAATAAACTGCAGGAAATAATATTCAATGGCTGAAAACTTCCGTAAAACGTTCCACAGGGCAATACTTCAACCAGTGGCGTGAAGGGACATGCTTGATGAAACGATGCCTTGGTGTTCCTGTCTTTTCCTTAATTCTTTCAAAATCTTCCCACCGCGATGGCCATCCATGAAAAAAAAAATGTAAATCATGATGACAAGATTACAGACATTATCACCAAATATCAGCAAACCTTTTCTGAACTCATTATGAATGGTGTAAATATTGCAACTACCAATATCCAGTAATGGAAAACCACGCAAATTTTGCACAAACTCAGATGTGATTCTGAACATTTTCTTGTTGACATTTGGTCCATCACTTCCCAACATAAGATTATTGGGTGATAAATTGTGTAAATCCAGCATTTCACAAATGTACTTATGAATGTTCTCACTTTTGTGTTCAATGAAAAATGGGCGCAAGTGGCGTATCATAACCTGTTGCAAAGTAGAGCTCCAATAACGAATTGCAAACTGTAGTTTTTACGATTTTGAAAATTTGTCGTTTTATCATAGAGAAGTATAAACGGAATGTTCTTTAAATCTTCACAAAGCTGTTTGTGAAAAAAATGGCCCTAAAGCATCAGTCAATACATACAATTTAGAATGACTCAGACAAAAGTTTCTGGGAAAACTATTTGGATCTGAAAGCATGGATCGTACAACGTCGGCTATATTACCGCACGATGCCGCAGATAAGTCTTAAGTAACAACATGTAAAGCCTAAACAATTTCTGCTCTGGTAGCTGCATAACGCTCTGAGCTTAACTGTAGCTTGACCGGTGTCATTGCTTCAGTGAAAGGTGGCTGGCTTGGAGACGGCAACGACATTGGACTTACCGAACTAGTAGTATTAGTTAAATCAGTATTCACGGAACTGCCACTTCCTAAGCATATGCAGATTTTCAACTGTAGCTCACTCAGTTTCTCCTTCGCATTAGTACCATGTTTTGGTGTTGACACAGCTTGAAACCCTTTACTTCCAATGTTTATTGTTACACTACAAACGCGACAGAATACTTCCACTTTACTCTTCTTTGATAACCAAGATAATAGTTTCTGTCCCGAAGCATCAATTCGCTTAAACCAATCATCCAAAACGCGATACCTCGGCTTGGACAATCTGCAATGCTCAAATTACAATCTTTGCACACGGACACACACACACACACAAAATGACCTGCAGAGAAACACAACATGGCTCCATTACTGGTTGTTCCAGCTAGAAGATTCACACCCTGAAGTGAATGGCCTTTCTGTAAGGCTTGGCATATTATACAGAGTAACAAATAAAGCAATTCACTTAGAAAAAGCAAATTCGTAGATTCAACAAGTCGGAAGCAGGCTTTTCCACAGAGCGGATTCACTCCCTTCCAAAACACCAGAGGAGGGAATGTACACGATGGAGGGAAATTCACATGAGGTTTGTTCAAGAACAACTTGTGTTCTCAACATGCTTTACAAACAGTTTTACTGGGCTTTTTCTCCACCTTGCCGCGGCGGGGCGGGGGAGGGGGGCTTGCGTACTCTAATGATCCCAAGAGCTATGCCGGAGATAGCTTCGCTATCAGAGGCTTCCTATGCCGGACAGGTCTTTAGGGGAAGGAGCCAGACGAAGATAGATATTATGGTAGTTGGCAGCATCTCTACCATTACCACACTGAGGCTGAAGATGGTTGACATCGGCAAGGATCAGATGTGGACAAAAACAGGCAGAGACAGGATATCCTCTATGGCTGTTTCGCTGCGAGGTGGAAGAACTTGGGACACCACCACCTTTCTCAGTCCATAGAAAACAACATGGAAAGAGAAATAAGAGAATGTAATATTAGGGAATACGACACTGCTGTTTCACAGAGGGTCGTCCCCGGCAGTGGAGGGAAACAAAGCAGGGCCTCCTCGGTCGTCATCAAACGAAACCTCTGTAGGATAGGCTGTTACAATGTGAAAAACTGGAAAACCTGAAGAAAGAAATGGAACGCATGAAGCTAGATATATTGGGAATCAGCGAAGTTAGGTGGCCTGATGGAAGAGACATGTGGAGCGGGGACTTCAGAATGATTTATTCAGGAGCTGTAAACGGTATAGATGGAGTCGGTTTTGTCTTGAATAAGAAGATAGGACAGAAAGTTATAGACAGCTGGGGATACAATGAAAGGATAGTAATGTTGAAGATAGCAACCGAATCGAGGAATATGACGATAATCCAAGTTATATGCCTACATCAAGCTACACAGATGAGGAAGTAGAAGAAACTTATGAGCAAATAGAAGTAGTATTGATGAAAGTTCAAGACCAGGACAATTTAATCATCATGGGTGACTGGAACGCAGTAATCGGCGAAGGCAAAGAAGAGAATGTAACTGGAAATTTTCGCCTAGGAGAAAGGAATGCGAGAGGTACATGATTAATTGAGTTCTGCAAAAGCCACAATCTGACTGTAACGAATACTCTCTTCGAACAACCACTAAGAATCTGATACACATGGACAAGACCAGTATACAAAGAAATATACCAAATAGACTATATACTAGTCCGACAAGCATTTAGAAATCAAGTGAAGAACAGTAAGAGTTACCCAGGAGCAGACGTTGACTCAGACCATAATTTAGTTTTGATGAAGAGCGAATTCCAACTAAAGAGGAAAAGAGTGGTAGCACCAAACACAAGATGGAACGCAATCAAGCTAAGAAGAAATGAAAACATGAAAAGGGAATTTGCAACGACAGACAAAGAGACGTCTAAGGTAGCTTTAGCAGGGGATGACATCGACTCAAAATGGGAAGCCATGAAAGCAGCGATTACAAAAGCTGCCGACGAGTACATACGAAGAGAAACGAGAACCCAATATAAACCCTGGATAACAGAGAAATATTGGAAGTGATGGAGAAAAGAAGACAGTTCAAGATAATAAACAAAGGAAGAGGAATACAGAAGGTGCAGAAATCACATCAGCAGAGAAGTAAAGAAGGTCAGAGAAAACTAGATAAACAATTTATGCAAAGAAACTGAGGAAAATGTAGTCAAAGGCCATACAGAAACGGCATATAGAAAGGTTAGAAAACAGTTCGGTGAGAAAAAGAAACGTACAGACATTATCGTAGACAAGGACGAGACAACACTAATAGAAGAGGAGCAAATAACAAAAAAGATGGAAGGAATACATTGAAGAACTCTACAAAGGAGACAGAGAACGAAGAAGAGATAGAGAAGGAAGAAGTCGATGAAAATGAATTAGGACCATCAATTTTACAATGCGAATTTGATAATGCTTTGGAGAAAATGCAACATGGTAAAGCCCCAGGAATAGATCAAATACCAATGGAAGTGATTAAGAATCTCGGAATAGCAACAAAGAAGAAACTATTTAATCTTATTAATGAAATGTACATCTCGGGAAAAATACTAAGAGACTTTGAGAAAAGCATATTGGTGCCCATTCCGAAGAGAAAAGGCGCACGGAAATGCGAAGAACATAGAGTGTTGAGTTTTCTTTCCCATGCATCAAAAATGCAGTGCAAAATTATCGCACAACGAATAGAACGAAAAATCTAATGTGTAACAGAATGAGAATTTTCCTTTATCCTTTCAAATGCACTGGTAATAGGCTTTCCAGAATGCCAATGATATTTCTCACAAAAATCTGCATCACGTGCAACCAGCTCAAATATAGTGGGATCTGTGTGTTGTAAACTAACTAAGTAATCTGACTTCAAAAAATCTTCACCGAACTCAAGGTAAAGGGGGCTGTTACTAGGCAAAAGAGCGTCGTTCCCTTTTATGTCTCGTTGTATTCAAACTCATCAATGTGTTGCCACTCTTCATAGATACAGATGGTGATCAGAAAAATGGAAACACCTGAACGAAATTGCAACTTACCAGATTAATATGGTGTCGGACCACCTTTCGCCTTCAGAGCAGCCTTGATGCGACGTGAGATGGAGGCATAGAGGTCGTGAATGGTAGCAAGTGGAATTTTACACTATTCCTCGTGCAGGGCATCGGCCAGTTCTGTGAGAGAGGATGGAGGTGGAAATCGTCGCCGCAGTCGTGTTTCCAAGACGGACCACAGATGTTCAATTATGTTGAGATCTGGGGATTGGGCGGGCCAGGGGAGGTGTTGAACTTTATCCCGATGTTCCTCAAACCACGCTGCAACAACGCCAGCTGTGTGAATGGGTGCATTATCATCCTGGAAGATGGCGTCATTGTCCGGGAACAACATCCAAACCATAGGATGCAAGTGGTCTCCTAAAATTGCGACATAATCGTTGGCAGTCATTCGTCCGCTAAGTGTGACCACAGGACCCAATGAAAACCATGATATGGCGGCCCACAGCATCACCGAGCCGCCGCCATGTTTCACAGTTGGGCGGAGACACTGCAGATGATAAGTTTCTTTGGGCGTTCTCCACACATAAACACGGCCCGTGGTTGGGAATAGGGTGAAGGATGACTCATCCGACCATATCACACGTTTCCAATCCTCAACGGTCCAAGTTGCATGGTCGCGGCGCCATTTGCGGCGTGCGAAAGCGTTATGGTTCCTGATGAGCGGTTTGGCCCGTGCAACACGACCCCGTAAGTTCATGTCATGTAATTCACGGCGGACTGTGATTATCGAAACGGTGGGAGAGGTGCTGATTGATTTCCTCCGTCACTTGCTCCGCAGTGGCACGACGGTTCTGCGTGACAATGCGCTTTAATACCCGGCGTGACCTGTCACTCATGATTTTCTTCCGCCCACTGTTCCGCTTCCCCGATGTGGTTTTCCCGTGTGTTGTGTGGGCCGTCATCACCTTCGACACTGTCCCACGCGACACACCTAACACAGTAGCCACTGCCGTCACACTCACTCCACATAACCGCGCACCAACAATTTGCCCTCTGAAAATCTGAGGTCTCCCATTTTACACTACCTCCGTCTGCAGCAGCCACTGGACACTGCTGTTCCACTGCGCCTGACACCACTGCCATCTCATACATCTGACGTGTTGCCAACTACAGGTGTTTCCATTTTTCTGATCATTAGCTGTACATCTTCAGCAACAATTGCAGTTTCATCTGCTTCCACTTTTTTGTCTTCCAGATTTCTTTGCGATACTTGCTCTGTACCAACACTGTTCACATCCGAAGCAATTTTGTTTGTACTGTTGCATATAAATATTTGGATACCTTTGATTGCCAGAGAGAGAGGATCGATCTCAAGACCAGCTGCCTGGGACACCTGCGGTTAATACCCTTGCCGAGGTCATCGTCTACCCAGAGGACACTGTGGAGAGTCTCATCGTCAGGAAGACATTATTCTTCATAAAAATTGTAGTGTCAAGCATCAGTTGATGCATGAATGTAAAATTCCTTTAGAGCGTCAGTATAGTTTCTTGTACTTTCTCCTCACTTTTCTGTTTACTTTCCGTCTTGATTTCTTGCTATTTATTTCTGCTAAGTGAAATAGTCCTGTATGTACGTACTTCATGTCATCAGGTTCAATACTTTTGGTTTTCTGCGACATCGTTACAGCGCCGAGGACAGCGTCCTGCCAGTCGATGACCAACTTGGAAGCAGTCATCGTTAGTGCACTTGCACTAAGTCCACTTTGTCCCGTCATCGTGCTGAATTTGGATTTTTATCAAAAAGATACCACGAGGAGAGGGCAACAACCACTTGGCTCGAAAGCAATAAATCCTTGTCACTTTCGTAAATCTTGGTCAGATCTATTCACTCGGAGGAGAAGAGAGCGTCGCAGCTCATGTTGAACCTCATTCTGTTGTGAGATAAGTCTTGTCTTTTATCTCACAAACAGGACAACTTAACGTTTTATATCTTGTCTATCTTAGACTTATTACTACCTCTACTTTCATTCCCATGCCTCTTATTAGTCGCTTTTGTCTCTTAAATTTGAATTTGTTTTTATTCCAGTTAACCTTATTGGTGTGTAAGATGCTCGCAGTGAGCAAGAATTAAGGTACAAGTACGCCATTCATCCCGTACTTCATTAAAAAAACATTCTTCCACACAGTATTCATACTTAAGTTGGTTCCCCTTGTCCATGATATGTTCTTGTGTACTTAGAAAACTACTTTCTAACACCGCTAAAAGAAATAAATAAAAAATATGCCATGCCATATGTCACTAATTCTCTTCATTTCATCTTTACAACTTAAACCGAATTTTTCCAAACATTGCAGAGTTTTAGTCATGTAATATTGTATTCGGGTAATAAAAACGTCTACACTTCTGGGCACTTCGACCGTTGGCATCTTAACTCCACGGAATCTCAAGGGCATTGTTTCTAATACACAGTTACAAGCTATGAATGTACGCACTAAATCAACACTTGCATCAGGTGTATGTCGAATGTAAAGAAATGAACTTAAAATAACTACAGTTTCCATATTTCCGTATGGCAGCGTTGGCACCCTCGGCGTTGAAACGACCCAAATGTTCTTCACAAGTGTTGATGCGACGATCTTTTAATTCGGCAGTCAACTGGCGTGGGATCCATCTTGCAGACACCTTACTGAAATGCAGAACATTATGCACAAGGTGTTGAGCTGAACCGACGCTAATATTCATGATCGTGGCGATTTCTTTCAGCATAATACGCCTGTTTTTCTGTTATGCTACTGCAATGTTTTCGTCGGTCACTACGCAGTGGACCTGTCCCGGTCGAGGAGCATCCTTCATAAATGTTATGCCACTTTTAAACTTTCTACACCACTCGTATACTTGCAGCAGGGACAAACACGATTCATTATACTCTGCTGTCATCCTGCGATGAATTTAAATTGGTTTCACACCTTTACTGCTCAAAAACCGGATCACCGAACACTGTTCTAACGTAGTGCATGTGGAGAGTGGGGTGGCCATTTTGATACTGTCGGTCGTTGTTGCAACAACACTCTGCCACCTGTCAGTCACTAAATGCAATTAAAGGTATATTACTGTCACGTATCGAAGCAATCGTCCAACTTTACGGCATTTGATTGCATTTTTAACGTTTTCATTTGACCCTTCCTCGTACTACTACTTCAGTTTCAGTGCTGATTACTAAGCAGCAAAATATAATTTAAGTAATGGATTCGGCGTCCAAAGGCATCTCCATCATTGCCTTTCTATTGAAACGAAAAGTACTGGAAGTCTGATTTCCGGTTTCAACGCCGATCACCACAGTGAGAAACAGAAATACATAGTGTGAAGTAGGTTTTTGTTATGGATTCAGTATCACAAGAAGTCTCCATCTCCAGCTCGACCCATCTGTTGCATCCTGCAGACCAATTTATCTTCTTTCTTCTGTGTCTATTTTCTGAGAGAAAATAATTAACGACAGACCATACAGCTTTGTCAAACCTTTTTAAGCAGTGTTCAGCACGTTTTTCCTTCCTGGACGTTCGTGTCTTACCAATTTGTCAGTGTTAGTCACTCACACGGCCCAAGCAATCGCAGCTAACTCCCGACTTTATGTACTCTACTCTGACATATCTAAGGTCTTTGATACCACAAACACTAAGTTGCTTCTTTATAAATTCTCTAATATATATAACATTCATGTCAAAATCTTCTCTTTCCTAGATTGTTATCTCTCAAGGGGAGAACAACTCGTTATTCTTCCTGGATCCCTGTCTGTTATAGTTCCGTCTTATGCGGAGTGCCTCACGGGTGTGTCCTGGGCCCACTCTTGTTTTTACTGCATATGACTTACCTTTTCAACCTCTTCATCAAATATCTTGCTCTTTGCTGATGACTGTACACTCTTTAGTTATTAACACAGCAGACAAGAGTTTTCAACCTATGGTATGCGTGCCACTGGTGGTACGAGAGCCGCTGTTGGTTGTACGCACGACTAATGGTGGTGCTCACATGAAACATTTTTAGGGCCCGAGAACAGGACGTGTGGTAACACTATATTTACTTATATATATTATTGTATCCCATAAAAGGCGCGGGAGACCCGGGTTCGATTCCCGGCGGGAGCTCATGTGGTTCGGATTCCACGTTAATCAGTAGGTCCACGTCTCATATAGCCTCGCTGCTGAACGGGACGTAAAACTCAAAATCAATCAATCAATTGTATCCCATAAAAAATCATGAACGTGATAAACAGTTTGTTGTTATTGTTTTCTTTAAAATGAACTTCGTTCATTAGCAAACTGTGGTTCAGCTGAGCAACATCAATAAATTTTATCGATCGTTTGCAATATCATAACAAGCTCGAGGTATCGCCCAAACATATCAGTTCCGCTGAACTCCGCTTCCTTTTTCTTTTCTCTACTTGTTACAGGAAGTCGATGCAGGTGCCTCGTTATAACTTTTCCTGTGTGAACAAATTTATTTATTTTTCTACTTGCTTTACTCCTTAGAAAAGAGAAAGTTCGATCATTTTCTCTTAAGGGGAATGCTTGGATTGTAACTTTTTTTCTTTCCTTGTCTCGTCATGTCAAACTGTTGTAATTCAATTGGGCCAAGTTCCTTCATTAGTGTTATTAGTGTTATTAGCACTAGCACTATCCTCATTAGTGTTATTTGCAAGAGAAATTGTTAATGTGTCCGTATCGTGATAATTAAACTTGAAACAATACATTTTTCAAAAAATAGGAAACTTGTGACATACCAGTAGTACGAGTAACAATGTTCATTCTTCCTTGTTAATAAAAAGTTGAATTCGAAATCGTAATTTCTTGGGAATGAAGTACGTTGTTTCATTAGCAAGTGGTAGATGCCCACAGCCTTATCTTATGCTTTTTCTTTTCCTTTCGACTACCCCCAGCGTAATCTATATCGAAATAATACATTTGGTTTCGATTAACCTTAGACGGTCATATACTAAATTTCATGTCTTTGAATTTTGAGTTCAAAGTAAGATTTGATAATAGTTATATTTTGCTTTACCTTCTCCGAGATCAAACATTAGTTATACAATAATTTGTCACAAGTAATGACCAGTTATTCCGATCAACAAAGGCATCACAATGCCTTAGAAGGAGGCTTTCGGGTCAATAGATCTGAAGTGGTCCAAAGATGGTGAAAATGGATGTTCGGCCGTATCCGAAAATTATAGAAGTTGAAGTATGATGAACCTTGTGTATGAGAAGGTCAATAACATCATTCACTTTGTTGTATGTACAAGTATTCGTAGATGGCGGCCATCTTTGTTGTCGGTAGAGTGCCAATTTTTGCAAGCATTACGAAAACTACAAGTACAGTTGATCAGAACGTGCCAATCAGACGAACACCAAACAAAAACGATTGTTTACAGGAGAAATTGAGGTACACGGACAATATACATTCTTGCTTCTTAACAAATATGTAGGGTTGGAAACCAATATATGAAATCACAAGAAAAGTACAGAAAATTACACTTTTAAAGGGACTGTATTTTGGAATGGCATGGAGTGGGGAGTTCATAAGTTTTGTGCTGAATACTATTGCATCTAAAGAGTCTGCAGAAATATCCACAACTATGATATTACTGGCATCGTAGATTTATGAGGATCCAAAAATTGAAGTTTGTGATTTTGATGCGATTTGGGGGCGTAATATCTCAGGAGGGCATAGTGCTAAAAATTGCTGCTTAGGACACAAAGGAGTTCTGTATGCGAATAAACCATTGAAAAAAAAATCATGACTGATATTACATGGAGAAAAAAGTTAGGACATGGTAAAACCGCGAAGAAAGTGGTAGCCAGGACGCGTGACGATCGTGGTAGCTAGGAAAAATTTAAATGCTTGGATAATGTTTCATGCTAGATCTCAAAACTATACATGATGCGGCAATTAGACCCGCTTTTGTTTGTGGTCAGTAGTGCAAAAGCTTGCGAGTGGCATTTGTTCCATCTTTCTAGCTCCATGATCACTGCCACGTCTATATGGTAATAAAGTTAGCTCCCCCTTGGACCCGCGACACCCATCGTCGAACTGGACCGCGGTATCAGTATCATTGAATGTATCAGCAAAGTATCATTGAAATCCAATCCTAGTTACGGAGGTGAATATGTTCAAATGGTTGCGTTATATAGGATAGACTATAGTTTGACTAGCTGAGTTCTTCGGCCCCAGACCCTTGCGTTTGCTCGGTCTACGGCCTCGAACCTCTAAAACCTATAATTCTACCAAATTTCAAATTTCTTTTCGTTTCAACTATCTAAAAGATAAGATTTTGTATGACAAGAAAACACCCATTTAAATAACATGGGAATTATTTCATTCTCACCCTTTAGACCCCTTAAAAACATTCACTTTTCGCAATTTTCCTGTATGTTAGTTCCGGAAGCCTACAATCATGTCAAATTTCATAATTCTTATTCTGCTGAAAGTGCCTAAGCATTTTGTGGTATAAATGACCCATATAAATAATATTGGGAAGATTTTTCAGTTCCCAATAAAACCTATCTACTGTTGAAAATTTTTATTTTGGTGATTTACTTAGACAACGTTAACGGAAACGTACATGCATATCGAATTTTAAGTTTTTATTCCAAGTACCTAAAATATGAGATTGTAAGTCCAAGAAAGAGCCCATTTAAATAACATGGAGAATTTCTTCATCCCCTCCTTAGACCCCTAAAACTTAAAAATATTAACTTTGGGCAATTTTCTTGTGGGTTAGTACTTAAAAGCTAAACTTCGTGCTAAACTTCCAACTTTCTACGTCGACCGGAATGCCGCTCTATTTTATGTCAGTTCATGTAGTTGTATATAATTAGGATAGATGTAATGCAACCTTGTGAACATTTAACTTCCGTAACTGGGATTGGGTTTCAGTGATTCTTTGCTGATACATTAAGTGACTTAATACCGCGGTCCAGTTCGACGGTGGGTGTCGTGGGTGCAAGGAGGAGCTAACCTCCTTACCATATAGACGTGGCAATGATCATGGAGCTAGAAAGATGGAACAAACGCCACTCGCAAGCTTTTCCACAACTGAACACAAACAAAAGAGGGCCTAATTGCTGCATCATGCGTAATTTTTGAGATTTAGCATGAAGCATATCCAAACATTTAAATTTTTCCTGGCTACCACGATCGTCACGCACGTACTTTCTTCGCGTTTTTACCATGTCCTCACTTTTTTCTCCGTGTAATATACCAGTCATGATTTTTTTGCAACAGTTTATTCACACAGAGAATGACTTTGTAGCCTAAGGAGCAATTTCTAGCACTTTGCCCTCCTGAGATATTACGCCCCAAATATGGCATCAAAATCACAAACTTCAATTTTCAGGTCCCCCATAAATCTACAGTGCTACTAGTATCATAGTTGTGGATATTTCTGCGGACTCTTTAGATGCAATAGTATTCACTACAAGACTTATGAACCCCCCACTTTATGCCATTCCACAATACATTCCCTTTAAAAGTATAATTTTCTGTAGTTTTTCTGGTGCTTTCATGTATTGGTTTACAACCCTGCGTTATTTATTTAGAACCAAAAGATTATATTCTCCGTGTACCTCAGTCTCCCCTGTAAACGTTCGATTTTGTTTAGTGTTTGTGTGATTCGTACGTCCAGAGCAACTGTAGTTTTCGTAAACGGTTGAAAATGCAAAAATTGGCACTCCACCGACAACAAAGATGGCCACCATTCAGGAACACTTGTACATACGACAACGTCAATTATGTTATTCACCTTCTCATACACAAGGTACATCACAATCAAATTTTTATAATTTTCGGAGATGATCGAGCAACCATTTTCATAATCTTTGGACCACTTCAAGTGGGTTGATCCATGTTGGCATTCTCAATAGAATTAGAACGAGTAAATTGAAGCATGTATTGTTGCTCACTGCAGCTTGGACTATAAAGAGAGTGTGATTAAAATTCCTAATTTAGTCAGTGTACCTTTCATTTCGTAATCATTCATGTGCATGTATATATAAATATATATATACAGGGTGTTCATTTATTATGTAGCCAAAATCCATTGGTGAAATCCTCACACCTAAATAATAAAAAATGTCAATATGAACATAAAGCGAAATACGCGTTGTCTCAAACTTACGAGATGCCGAAATCGAGAAAATTCACACCGATTCACTAACTTTGAGGCTGCCTAGCTCGAAAAATATGAGAGACGTCAAGGGCGCTTAAAGAAATGTTACAGGAACTAGTACACTGTATATCTAAATAACCAAGATTCAGAGTTGGGACGTATCGGCGCAACGGATTTTATAGAGGGAGCTGCGGTATAGCTTCCGCTCTTCCACCTCCCTCTCTAAAATCATGTGCGCCGGTACAACCCAACTTTGAAACATAGGATATATATAGAGAGTATAGAAATATTCCATACGACTGTATTTTCATATATATATATATATATATATATAAAAATACAGTCGTATGGAATATTTCACGATCTTTATGAACGAAGAGTCACTGCCTGCTTTTCGAATTGACATGAAGTAGGAATATGTAAGTAGAAATGACAAATTCGTTTAATAGTAACGCAACTGGATTGTATAGTACGATTCTTTCATTTTATACAGTGAATACGTTGGTTAATGTAACTATTTCACGTTTGATGAGATTTTAAAATGTTATATAACTTTCACTACAAGAAATCTGTCTACAACAAAAGTTGAAAGCACATTTTGCTGAAGACAAGTCTCTCTGAAATAGAAAAACTTTCTTTTTACGTATCGTTCTAATCTTGCAAGTAAGCAAGTCTTATGGAATTCTATTTTTGTCTGATTTATGAAGGGAAGATAAAATGTCTGCAAATTCCTAAGACATGTGAACTACAAATGGGTCACTTAGACAGAAATTATGCATAGCTTCGTTTAAAAAATGTTGTTCTTCAAAAAAGTTATTTCACGATAATTTTTAAATTTAAAGAATAAAAGTTGTCTCATAATATATCTCATATTTAAATATTTCTGTAACTCCACCAAGGAATGAATTCTCTGTTAAATTGTATCTGAGATGTTTTTTCTTAGAAGTTGTACGTATTTGTGGAAGATTTTCTCGTAATGATTTTTTTTTCTAAAACATAGATAAAATGCTCTGTTTATTTTACATTTTTGAGCATTAATAATATTAAGTAAAATTGAAATAAGTTGTTACATAAGTTATTATTCATTTTGTTCCATCCTCTTAAAATGTTATGTCTTTTCAGTCAGAGAATCGTAGGTAATCACTATTGATAAATTTTCTTCAGCCCGAAGTCTCGAGAGATCATAATTAATTTCCAAATAGCTTTTATATTTCGATAAAGGAACAGCGTCTGGGAAACAGTATTCCACATATGCATCGATATATTGACATAACACATTTTGGTGTATTATTTGTTCTCTCTTTTGAATAAGTTTTTTTTTTTTAAAGCATAACATTGTTTTAAATATATTGTTTTGTTAAAATAACTACTAGTAAATAAAACATTAAAATCATTAAACAGTGACAAGAACATCATTGAATGAATGAGTGTTGCCAACTTAACCAATCAGATTTCATCAAAAAACAAAAATTTTAGGAATGATAAAAAAAAATGTATCGAAAGATTGCGATCTTGGCCAATAATCAGTTTTTGGATCAGGGCCCACAAAATTTTTGAACGGCCCCTAAATCGGGTTTTTGTATTTTTTACAGAATAAGCACATCATCCATAATTAGTTTTTGGATTTGGCTACACTATATCTAGTTCTACAGATACAAGGCTTAAAAGAAAATTTTTGATTGAAATATATTTGACCTTTCAATCCAAAAATTTTCTACCAATTAAAAATTAGCAACATGAAACAATGATACAGTACATCAGGAGCTCCGATGCGAAAACATTTTTATTTATTTATTTGGTCAAGTGCTTATACTTTCTACTGCAGTAACGAGCTTTCAAGCTGAATTTATAATGAGTAGACTTCGGATTTTTGCATATTTGCATGTTTTTTTTTCTGATGTGATATTGATATGCTCTTTAAACAGAAATCCGTTTCAGGTATTTTGGGGTAAAATAGCAGAGTTTTATAGTGCATATATTTGCATATTTCGGAGGTTAGTGCATGTTTATGTCGTTACTGCATATAAATGCATATCTAAAGGAACGATCAAATTGATAATTTTTAACGTCCAACAACTTTCCTCATAAATGGAATTTTGAGTTTCTAATATAAATTAGACTCAAGATCTGAAAAAGTGGTTGATTGTTGTCGGTTTAGAATATCTTCCAAGATCATGTGAAAGGAGAATAATAAAAGTGTAAGCGATTCATCCTCCCGGCAATGATGCGTGACTGTCACCTTTTTGAAAGAAAATATAAATAACCTACAACAAAATTTCCACGTCATCATCCATCTCAGAAGTTAAAGTTGCTACTGTTGTGTGTATGTGTGTGTGTATTTAAAATTGTGTGGTCTTGTGACAGTATAAGAATGCCAAAAGAAAAATCTGTCCATTTAGTTGTAGTGCGACATCTTCAAATTCGAATTTTAACTAGCTCAGAATTTTGTCCAATTTTTGTTGACCCAAGAAAGAAATTTGTAGCATTCAAATAAACGAGGGAGGGCCATTTCAAAATTTGTCCTCATCGATCACCTGTAGTGCGGCATCATAAAACTTGAATTTTAACTACCTCAGAATTTTGTCCAATTTTTTGTCAAGCCAAGAAAAAAAATTGTACCATTCAAATAAACGAGGAAGGACCATTTCAAAATTTCGGCCACTTCAATCACCTGTAGTGCGATATCTTAAAATTCGAATTTTAATTAGCTCAGAATTGTGTCGAAGTTTTAAACATTTTTGTACCACCAAGAATAAATTCTATACCGTTGAAATAAACCAGGGCCGGTCATTTGAAATTTGGCCATTGAAATTACCTGTAGTGAGACATTTTCAAATTCGAATTTCAGCTATCTTGATGGTAAAAAATCTACAAAAAGTAGGAAAATTCTAAACTAGTTAGAATTCAAATTTAAAGATGTCACACTACTAGTGATTGAAGTGGCTAAAGTTTTGAAATGTCCCTCTTTTGTTAATTTGAATGGTACAATTTTTTATGGTACAAAAATGTAAGGAAATTGAGCAAAATTCTAATTAAAATTCAAATTTGAGGATGTCGCACTACAGGTGATCAAAGTGGCCGAAAGTTTAAATGGCACTCTCTCGTTTATTTGAATGGTACAATTTTTTCTTGGGTCGACAAAAATTGACAAAATTCTGAGCTAGTTAAAATTCAAATTTGAAAATGTCGCACTACGTGTGATCGAAGTATACAGGTATAACAATACACATTTCTCGTTCATACCTGTTCAGTCTATCAATACAAAACTTGGTACACACATTTCTTGTCCCCTACACTATTTTCGAGATACATATCGATTGTCTACTTTTACCCAGGGCCACTCCAGAGAGGTCCAAAGTTGATGGGAGGGATTTCTGGAGGGAATTTTCCCAACATTTTCTCACCTGTTCAAATGCATTATGGGCCCCAATACATAACACCTCTGGAAAGCTTGTTTCATGCTGAAAATGAACTATAAACTATGGTTTTCTAATTAACAGTGTTGATGCAATAGCTATTTCACTGCGATTTTCTTTATACCAACAGGTTTAATGGGCGAAGGGACTTGTTCCCTTGTCCATGGCCCCTAACTTTTTGTGCATGAACATATCTTTATGTTTATAAAATAGACTAGGTTTGATTCGGATATCCGAATGGCACGTTCATGTCCGTTCCTTGTTAGCTAGTTAAAATTCAATTTTGAGGATGTCTCACTACAGGTGATCGGAACTTTTAAATGGCCTTCCTTTGTTAATTTAAATGGTACAGTTGTTTTCTTGGGTGGACAAAATTCCTGATCTAGTTAAAATTCAAATTTGATTATGTCGCAGTACAAGTGATCGAAGTGGTGGAAATTTGTGGGTGGAAAAAATTGACAAAAATTGTACAAAGGTGTCGCACTACAATTAAATCGGCCCGAAAAATCTTTTAGAAGTTATCTTCTGAAGCAATGGATTGAAGTTGAGAAACGTTAACAATTCAAGATGAAAATATATTTTGCAAAGTGTATGCTAAACAAGTAATACTTTCAAAGTAAGCTTGTTTTGAGAAAAGGACATTTCTATTTTGTTCGACAGCAACAAAGCTCAAACTTCAGCAACGCTTTTTGCCTTCTTATATTTTCTTATACATAAGTCTGGTAAGAAGTTTATGCAATTATGAATCATAAATTTATGATAAAATATTTATGCAACATTTTATCCAGTTGATACCTGAGCGAAATCACCTGTATATATAGGTGATTTCAAAACAACACCGACAACGTTTCGGAGGTGATTCCTGACACCAAAATAAGGCAAAAAGTATAGACCAACCTGGGTGCACCAATGCTTGCTTTCGGAGTTATAGGCTGCTGAAAAAATGAACTTTAAAGGCCCATAGATCCAAAACTATGGGCTACCGTAGTCGGGTCGAGATTTTACTAAAAAACTAATATCCAAAAATACATGTTTCAGAATCCTGCAGTACTTCCGCAACAATTTTTATAGAGGTAGTTAGTGAGTACTTCAGATTATATGCCCGTAACCAAACTGCCTGTACAAAAATGGTTGTATGAGTACCTTAGGATTCTGAAATATGTATTTTTTGATAGCACACGTATTAGTTCCTAAGTAAAGTCTTGACCCGACTACGATAGGTCCCATAGTTTTGGAGCTATGGACCTTTAACCCTTGAATACTACGTTTTTTTGTCACATTAGTACTACGCGGAGTCTGTCAGACTCCGAAGAATATATTGTGGAAAAACTACCGACACGTTAATTTTCACATATACACTCAATATAACCAAGAAGGTAGTGGAAGCGGTAGAACGGGAAGTAATGGCAAACGCGGAGTCTGACAGAATCCGCGTAGTACTTACTGGTTAAAGTTCATTTTTTTATGTTTTCGGCAGCCTATAACTCCCAAAGCAAGCCTTTGTGCACCCAGGTTGGTCTATACTTTTTGTCTTATTTTGGTGTCAGGAATCACCTCCCAAACATTGTCAGTGTTGTTTTGAAACACCCTGTATAAGTAGATGTATTTTAATTTCACATACCTACTGAGAGCTGTTTGAACCCGATGAAACCGAATTTATTTAAGAAACCTTGGACTTGCGGAGCTGAAAATATTGAAAGCGACCTTACATTTATCAATACTCATTTCAGTTCATAACGAGATTAGAAGAGCGATGATTAGGACTTTGCAGTGCATTTGAACTGTTTGATTCAATAACGAAGTAGACGCCCCCTAAGACCAATCGGACAAGCATTTCTTCGAAACTCACATTCAATTCTGGCATAAAATTCTTGTCTAATGTGAATAAAGTGTTCCTCGGAACAACGACAACGAACTTCAGATTTAACAGCAAGTAACACTGCTTCTTTGAAATACTGTCCCTTAATGACCCGTAACACGGAAGGAACATTTTCGGTGTACAGTAATGTTTTAACTGATAAATGCAAGTTTTCGTCAGAAACTACATAGTTGTCTTTTGTAGCATAAATGCATAATAGTCGTACACCAAGTATATGTAGTTCAAGTAATACAGCTTTTTTCTTTAAAGATAAAATTCCTCATTTAACTATAGCTTTTGATTGCTGCATATTTAAAATTTTTAGTGCATATATGCATATTTTCAGTGCATATTTTCGTGATTTTTAGTGCATATTTTGCCGTTTTTTAGTGCATATCGATCCGAAGTCTAATAATGAGTTTTCTATATCTTTAGCTCATACCATCTGCCTTCGGTTCAGTATAGGAAGAAAAATGTGTCATGCTTTTATAAGGTTTCTCTAATCCAAATGAGATCCATCTTGTAAAACAGGCAAGTCTGATGTAATTTAACTATAACCTGAGTATACCAACCATGTACATATTAAGCCTGTGTTCGATACCACAAAACTACTAAATTAAGGGATATACCACTATCAAGTTTCAAGTGGACTTAAAAACCTTTCTAATGAGTGAAAACTAGCAAATTACACAGGTCTGCAAAAATAAAACAATGCTAAGGTGTTTCGGTTTAGTTAACTGATTCGTATGTGTTGGGGTGCGATGAATCCAGGAATGACAACCGTTTTGTCCTGGGATGTCTGGGTTTCGAACAAACGGGTGGTCATTGTTAAACAAAAATATGAACACCATATGCGATTTACAGAAACACCATTAACACCGTAACACAAAATAATGTACAGAAACATGCACACACATGAAGACAAAAAAGTAATACCACTCTCAATCAGATTGCTTGTGAAATCGTCTTTTTTTAAAGGTCAAACTTCGTTTGGAGCTTGTCCTTTTGTAGGTGGCTGCCAGAAGATCCCTAAACAACATCCAACAGAAGTCTGCCATCATCGTAACACTCGTTCCCGCTACCGCCGTTCCATTTCTTTGATATCTTGATGGAAACGCTCCCTCTGCTCTTCACTCACTGCTCCCACATTGTCAGGAAAGTAGTCAAGGTGGAAGTTGAGAAAATGACTTTTAAGCTCATGGAGCAACCACGCTTTCGGAACGCGTGCAACATTTTTTCCACCATTTCCTTGTACTGTGGGTCCTTTCGGTTTCCCAAAATCGTTTGACGACCACAGTGCAGGCAACCCAAGCCTCTTTTTGAGTTGTAGTCAGTGAACAGATGACGTCTTTATCGGATATGAGTTTTCTAATATCAGGGCCAACAAAACCCGCGTACTCGCAGTATTTGAGCAACAGTGTAGCCAGAACTACTTACCAACGTTTTACAAATCTAATCTTACTAAATTCGTTTTATGAACAGATTTATTGTTTTTGGTTTTTCTTTGTAATCTCGTACTCTTGTTCATGACACATTACGATATGTGTCAGGGATCCCCATCCGGACCAATATACATGTATTTTCATGTTTCGGGGAGCACAAATACATTTAATCTTCCATGTTCATTTTCGTGTGATGCATTTGCAATTTAGCGATTTCCACCTACCTGTTTGACCACGTTACGTTTCGATTGTGCAAAAACTTGACATCCCAAGAAGAAACGGGGGTCATTTTCGACTTCGGTGCACCCAGAAGCGTAAAAATCAGCTAAACTTATGCACACAGCTTTTTAGTTGCAGACCTGTTTATATATATATATATATATATATATATATATATATATATATATATATATATATATATATATATATATATATATATATACAGGGCGCAACATTTCAAAATTAGACGCACTCGCCAATCCAAAGATGATGGTCGCCAGCATCTCTCATGTGCAAATTATGAGAGGCAGTACTCAGGTAAAACTGCACAAAATGTGACAATTGGAAGCTAATTTGGGAATCTCGTAATGAAGTTTTCACTGTAAATCTTTTTTCAGTGTCTGATTCAACGTTTATATTCTGGCCACTCTGCTAAAACAAAATCTACCTTTTCATTGTATAAATCTGGTTGCAAGTACTTAAAAATTAGTTTTATTTCTTCTACACCAAATTCAACGATTATTTTTGTGCAAAACAGAATTTGCGTAGCCAGGTGAGTTTAGGCACAAACAATTCCTGCTGAACATTGGTCGCCAGCTCTAAATTTCTAGTCGCCAATGGCGAGCTGGCGACCGGGAATGTTGCGCCCTGATATATATATATAAAATACTGTCAGGTAAAGGGGTATATCTTATCAGGTTTCATGTAAGCCAAATGATTTTGATATTAGTAAAGTTTACAAATTACATGTACTACCATGAGCAAAATAAATGACGCGTCTCTTTATTTTGAAGTTTTTTGAAAATATCTCCGTTTTCTTTATATGTTCGAAATTTCGGAAGGTTTCCCCAGCAAGACAGGTTAATAACAAACCCGTTTTTAATATTTGTGTTAGATATTAGCTTAAAATAAAGAAATTAGAAGCAAAAAACATTAAATCGACAGAAATCTCGAGAATTACCAACTCTGCTAAAGTGGGAAATTTTCAAGAACACGAGGGAATTCTGCATTTCAACACGAAGCAGCGACATCTATGTCATTGAGAGAAATGTGGATTAAATCTACAAACTAAACTTTTAACGAATATTTCTAGTATATCTTATTATATTCATTATCTGCAAACTCCAAATATATGAATATATGCTAAGTATTAACATAAAGATAGAGCAAATAGTGGAAATTATCTATGGAAAAGGACGAATTGGTAGGACGATCGTAATGAAATATCGTCTTTACCGGAACAGGCTCAGTTCACGTAAAAAAAGAAATAGCTCAGTTAGTTAAAGCAACGAGTCTGTATGCTGAAGGTAGAGGGTTCGATCCCGTGGAAGTGCCGTTATGATTTTTATCACTACACTACGGTTATTTTATTATTTTTTTTATTTGGGAAAGAATCAAATTGTAACGTATGTGTAAAACTCATGACGATACCAAAAAAAGAAAAAAATGCTGTTGTCGCACTTGCATTAGCGTCCCTAATTTTGTTTGCAAACAGTTTCGTAATTATTTCCCCTGTGCTCACTGCTCACCATATGCTCGCTGGCGCATAACGAATGTTTCCCAGTAAATGTTAATTCTAATTTGGAGAATTTTATAAAGTTTCACAATATTTCTCACTAGATAGTCTTCTATCTAAGTGTTTGGATATTTTGATAACAGATTTCCCTATTAAATGTTTAATTTTCCCTAGATGTTTAATTAGGGAAAAGTTTTACAATGTATTTGTATTGAATTGAAATTGTTTTGAATTTACTACATAAGGTAAGTAGACCGAAGGAGGAGAACTCAAGTAATTGATATTCTACGTAAAAGCAACCTATTGTAGAATGATGATGCTTCTTACCTTCAGCACATAATCTTTACGTTAGAGAGTCAGACAGAGAAAAATCTTGGTTTTTCCTCCTTTATGACCACCCATCTTAAACCTCTACATATCATTGTTCGTCTCACAAAATTTCGGTGCTCCAAAAACGTTCAAATAATAATAATAATAATAATAATAATAATAATAATAATAATAATAATAATAATAATAATAATAATAATAATAATAATAATAATCCTGAATATGCCATCCTTACATAATGTAGGATATCTTAGATTCCTAGTTTAAATCTTAAATATCTTAGTTTAAAATGCTTTCTTTAGTACTTATTTGAGCAACCATGTAGGAGGGGGTACGACTTTTTATTTTGCCCCTCTCATTTCAGTAGCCTTCCAACAGAAAGTAATTTTTGATAAGCAGGACAGACAAAATGAATAAGAAATATATTTACAGCATCCTCTCCCCTTTTATGATTGGAATATCACGTAATATTTTTTATTCTACGAAAGATGGCCCTGTGCGGTTAGGGGTAGGTAACTAAAAAAATACCTAATATATAGCGCCCCTTGATTGTAATATTACCGCTTCTTTATTTGTACGAGGGAGCCCCTACACAATCAAGGGTGACAAAAAGAATAGGAAGAGTGTCTATTGATTCCAGTGGTGGATCCAGCACGAACTCCTGGGGGAGGGGAGGGAAAGTGAAACATTCTTTTGATGATGTGAAGCTGTCACAAATTACCACTTAACTAAACTAAACAATAGTGGGGGGAACTGGAACCCAGTCAGTTTAAATTGATGTAAAAGTTTAATTTTTGGATTCATATTAAAGTTTTGGTTTCAAATGAGAATTTCAGTCCAAGTGGTCAATGATCAAATCTCGTGGGGCTCTTCAGTGTAGGCTAATACGGCCCCCTTATGAGAAAAGGCAAAATTATTAACATGTTTATAACTTTCGAATTTTTCGTCTATTTTAAAGAAATATTTTGCTTCGTATTAAAGTGTTGGTTCCAAATGACAAACTCAGTCCGAGTGGACAATGATCAAATCTCCGGGGGGTCTTCAGTATAGGGGGCTACGGCTCCCTTATGGGAAAAGGCAAAAATATGAAAATGCTTATAACTTCCGAATTTTCCGTCTATTTTAAAGAAATTATTGGCTTCATATTAAAGTCTTGGCTTCAAATGACAATTTCAGTCCGTGTGGACAATGATCAAATCTCGAAGGGCTCTTCGGTGTAGGGGTTTCTGCTTCTTTATGGGACAAGATTCACGTAGTTGATATTGCAAAATTGTTTTGTATATATAAGTGGAAACTTGCACCATTTGGTTAATTTTACCTCTTATGTTTTGCAGATTCATATTCCAAGCAATAGTTACTTCGCAGAGCTAAAAGAAGGCACTTACTAGTTTCATTAAAATGAAATGTCTTTTATGAGAGGGGCAGACGAACGAACAGGCACCCAAACGTTGGTTGAGTCGTACGGTTGAAACTCGTTAAGCTCGCTTCAATTATTATTATTATTATTATTATTATTATTAATAATAATAATAATAATAATAATAAAGCATTGCAGGGACCTTTGGTGTAGGGGGTCCGTGGCTCGATTCCACTTCGTGCCAAGTGAAATTTTAGGTGGACAAATACCGTGTGCATGGGTATGTGTTTTCTTGAGATTTTCCATTTTCCTCCCACTTTCTTCATTTCACCATTTCATTCATCATCATTCTCCCTTAGCGTAGGTGCACAATCGTCCAACGTTAAACTAGATATTGCAATTTCAATAATAATAATAATAATAATTAATTCAACTGAAAGGACTGTAATTTATGTGGACAGCAATTATCATAAATATGCAACCATTATAAAAACAATGCTTTGAGTAGAAAGATAATCCTTCCCAAGTGTTAACGAATGCGCACGAGATAAGACATGTCTCGAGAAAGAGACAAGACGCGCTTTGTGACATCCAAGATAATACGAGGCAAATGTTTTGGACACGAGATAGCTTGTAAAATGTCTCGTCTTGTCTGGAATGTCTCGAAAACAAAAGTCTAAGTTTTAAAATTATTTTTCAAGATCTATTCTCTCAGAAGTAGTTCTCTACCTTAAAATTAATAACGACATTTGTGATTTAAAAAAAGATAAACAATGCCTAAAGTTAATAGTTAACTTTTCGAAAAGAAGCTTCATTAAGGGTGAACCTGAAAGATGTCCACAAACTTCGGGAGGTGATTCGTGACATCAAAAGGAGACAAATGGTCCTCTTGCAGTTTTCGAATTCAGCTTCGTTGTCGAGATACAGGGTTGCCAACTGGTCGTGTTTGAGAAACTCACTGGGAATAAATTCAAGTCCAAGAATAAACTACTACTCATATATTTTTCAGGTCAATTGACTTATACCATGTTGTAAGGTCAAATATTTATTTATGAAGTGTGTACAAAATTCGCCAGGGTCTTTTCTGAGAAAATCGTCGAGAAAAAGTCACCTCCAAGAATAAACTACCCCTCGTAAATTTTTCTAAGAGAAATATCTGATACTGTAATATAGGGTTGTTAATTAAATATTGATTAATGAAAAATAAACAAAATTGTTAAAACCATTTTTGAGAAAATAGCGTTTTTCGATTTTCGGCTGTTTGTAAACCACACTTATTTTAGGTGGTAGGAAAAAATGGAAAAGCTCCTGTAAGAATACTAAGTAAACCCTAAGTTCAAAATTTGGTGTAGATAAGTTGAACGGTATGGCCTCTAGGCGAGTGCATATAAAAGTGTGCCGAACGGACGGACCGGAAGGACGGGTGTCGAAGTCACATTTTCGGTATGTAGACGCCATGAAACATGTAAATCCGTTGAAATCTGAATTTGATATTATTTTCACAATCACTATATTTTCTTCTCTCTTTTGTCGCTCGAAAAAGAAAAGCCTGAGTTTACCACAAAAAGCTAGGGAGTTTCTCAAAAAATATTCAATTACAGGGCCACCGCACTAAACTTTTTCAATTCAATTTCTTAACTGTGTTAGGCCGCAGTTGTTACTGAAGTGTATATTTGGATAATACGAATAAAATTATCGTATTTTTCAAATACATCGAATGTCAGATTATCGAATAAAAAACTTCGATTGAAGAAAATCCATACTACAAAACTAACTCACACTTTGAGCACATTTTCATTAGACATATAATAGACCAATTAATGCAATCATTGTTTATGAAATATGAAAAAAATCAAATGAGTCACTTTGGGAAAGTCGTTCAAAAAGAACACGTCAGGAGTAACCTACCTCTTGTGAATTGTTTCGAACAATGAGTTAAGATATACTTTTGGTTATTAATGAAATATTTATTTGCGAAATTTGAACAAAATCGCCTGTCGTTCGAGAAAATTGTCGGGGATAAAACCTTGACCCCAGAAATAAACTATCCGTTGTAATTGTTTTTCATAGAAATGACTTATACTAAAATATAGGGTTATTAATGAAATACTTATTTATGAATTATCAATAAAATTGTCCGAGTAATTTTTGAGAAAATCGTGAGGGAAAAATAACTCCCCGAAGAAAGTATCTCTTGAGGATTCTTTCAGGGTAAGCAAGTTATTCCATATTACTAGGTTTTTAATGAAATATTTATTTCTGAGTACGAACAAAATTGCTTGACTCATTTTTGAGAAAACCGTGGAGGAAAAACACCCCCAAGAGTAAACTACCCCTCGCATATTTTTTCAGGACAAACGAGTTTTGCCATATTGTTCGGTTATTAACGAAATATTTATTTTTGAAATACGAATAAACTCTTTTGAGTCGTTTTTGAGAAAATCGCCCAGACAACACTCCACCAAGAATAAACTACCCCTCGCATTTTTTAGGACAAACGAGTTATGCCATATTGATAAGTTATTAATGAAATCTTTATTTATGAAATATGAACGAAAACATTTGAGTCCATTTTGAGAAAATCACTGAGAAAAAACTCACCCCCTTAGTATAAACTACCCCTTGTAGATTTTTCTCAGATAAATGCCTTATACCACAAAATAGGGTTGCTAATTAAATATTGATTTATAAAAAAAGAAAGAAAACAAGATCGTTAGAGCCAGTTATGAGAAAATATCTTTTTTTTTATTTTCATCGTACAGGAAACTACCCTTGTTTTGGGAGTAGGAGGGAAATAAAAAAAACTATAGGAAATACTATGAAAATCTTAAACTAAAATTTGGTGCAGATAAGTTGAACATACCGTAAATTTTTCAACTAATTTACGGTATGTTCAAGTATGGCTTCTAGGCGAGGTATGGCTTCTAGGCGAGTGCACAGAAAAGTGTAGCGAACGGACGGACGAACTGATGGACATGTATCGAAAAATAACTTTTTCGGTGTTAGGGGCTATAATACGTGTAAATTCGTTGAAATCTCAAATTTGATTTTTTTTTCGAACACCATACTTTCTTCTCTCATTTGTCACTTCAAAGTAAAAGGAACTCAGAACTACAGATAAAAGACACCTATTTTTACACATAGACATTTATTGATTTAAAACTGTTTTAGTTTGTGTCATTTCACTTCCAATTGAAAGGTTTTACAATGATTAACGGCATACCAAAGACGAGACGGAAGTTTTCAGGAAGTAAATGCATTCAGAAGTCTAGACTGCATTACAGCCTGTTTTTATTTCTGCAATTGTTAACAGCTGTAATTTCGTCCAAACGCTACATGAAATAATTTTTGGTTGACGTCATTGTATTACTATTTTAGTATTGTTCTCTTCAGACTTGGTTGAAGTTTTGTCTTAACGGTTATACATTTTTTCTTTCTTATTTCAAGTTACACATAAGAACAAAATGTTATGGTGAGTGGATAGATTCGAACCTACGAACATTGAGTTTATATTCTTCCAACACTTTACCAATGGACCAAGCTTTGTCTTCACGTTAACGCCCGGTTACAGGGTTTACTACGATTTAAATAAAATGGCTGGCTGTTAGAATTCCCTGCTCACATATTTCGATAAATAATTTTCATTGCTTCGAAGATACGTAGAGCAATGTTTAGATACACATTTTAGGAGAGTGAATTTTGGTGTATATAATAATTTCATGCCAGGTAAAAGCTAGATAAGTTTTGATAAAATGTTTCATATGTAGTTCTCAATAATAAGCTTGCTGTTCGGAGTGAAGTTCCAAGGTTCAGCATTGCCTAGCAGTTTTTGCTATTAATATCCCTTCTAACAATATTGGCAGTGGACAAAAGTTAGCCCGTGTTGAAGCTTTTTGCTCCTAATTTAGTTATTTTACTTATTTAAGGAATATATTGAAAATTGTCAGCAGGCACGTATGCAGTAATTTATTTCGGGAGAAGTCCGACTTCAATATTAGGATAAATTATAATAAAATTTAAAAGATAATCCTTAAATTTAGGCTAAATTTACAGAGAAGTTGGGATTTCAGAGGGGAGTCCGGACCACCTGGACCCACCCCTAAATGCGTCCTTGTTTGTCAGTAACGTTTCCTCATTTTGAAACCCTCAAAAACTTCGGATATATAAAGGAAAACGAGTTATTTTCGATAAAATATCACTTCAGAAGACGCGACAGTTTTATTGCACATGGTGGTATCCCAAGTTCACAAGGGCAAGAATTCATTAATTTTGATTCTCTGTCATTGTGCTCTATCGAAAGGTTAGGTTTGTAACATATTACTCCTACGAACAAGCATGACTGGCAGATAGGAATACTGAACACAACTCCAGAGAAATGCATGCTGAACTTACGTTTATAGCTACACTTTGGTGATTTGCCCTCAAGGTCAATCGAGTGGTAATTCAGTTCCGTCTCTGTTCTTAAGCCATGTTCGTATTACTTCGAACAGTTTTGATAATGAAAAGCATGCCTCTTAATATAACAGACTTCTTTCGCGTAAGAAATCGAAACTCAGTTAGTCAGAGCAACTAGTCTGTAAGAATTAGGTTGTTAGTTAGTTAAAAGCCCAGTACGAGTAAGGGTTTTTATTACTATTGTTTTTATCTTTTTTATGTGAGGAAAAATCAAATTGTGACATCGCGATATCAAATGTATTTGATTAGGTAGCTTTGTCTTAGCTAAACTTTAAACATCAGTAACCGTCGAAATTATTTCACCGACTGATCACTTACTGAACATTTCAAACACGTCAAACCAGTGGCATAACATGAAGGTTAACCTCTCCTCCGCAGTCCTTAGTTATGCGTCCGTACTTTCAAGGGCGGACTAAGGGCCGGGCGACTGCCCGGGGCGCCAGAGAAAGAGGGGCACCAAAACGAGCCTCAAAAAGTAAATTTTATAATGTGCTTTCTACTGACGTTTTTGGTTTATATTCTTGTAAAGTAGTGGCAATTATATGATCTTTTTCCATTTCACTATGGAAGAAGAGAGTTTCATAGTACTAAGGGGGCTGTATCGAAAAATTGAGAGATGGCATGTAGAATAAAGAGTGCCGGGAATTAAGTATTATTTGTTTGTTTGCTTGAGTTTAGCGTTCCACGGTTATGCCTTAATGGGCAAGGGAGATGTGGATACTAATTATAGTGGAATCCGAACCACTTTTATCGTTCAACAGTAATCCACCAGGAATTGGACCCGGTACCACAGAAGGCAGGCGTGCTAGCCACTAGACCAGGGGGGGTGGAGTTGGTATTGTTTATAGCGGGCCATATTCTTTGTGAACTTTTCCTAGGTAATGGATTTCTTTTTGAAAATGGGTTTAAAACAGGGGCGTCATTTAGGGAGGGCAGGGAGGGGCATTTGCCCCCCGTGAGTTTGAGATGTATATAGATTTTATCATTAGAATAGTAGTAAATCAGTGAAAAACGCGAAATTTTACTTATATCAAGAGGTCTTCCCCCCCCCCCCCCCAAAGCAAAATCTGAAATGACGCTCCTGGTTTAAACTATTAAAAACACTATGATAAAATGTAAAATATAGGCTACTACTAGGGGAAGGGCGCCAAAAAGTCACTTTGCCCGTGTGAAAATTTGGCCTGCTCCGCCCCTGCGTACTTTCTGTATATTTTTTGGCCTTGCAGCTTGTGCGGTCCCCACGCCACATTGTTGCGGGGGCGCTATTTACGCCTACCCTTCGAACGTAATTCAATAACTGTTTAAGAAATTCTACCATCAGCGTGAAAACGGGAATATATTTTTCTAATAGTCTCATAGAACTTTCACTCAGAATGCCAGATGCAATTTTTCAGAGTGGGCTCTGGCTAAGTAGAAGGAAGATCTGTTTCCTAAGTAAGTTCCTTTCAGAAAGTTTGCTATTTCTTTAACAGTGATGTAAATAAATATACTTATCGTTATTAGCTCGACACCAAACTATCGTGGACAAATCCCTCTAGAACAATGATCGGCAAAAGTTATTCTGCATAATTTTATAAGCGACTCAAGGGTGAAACACTTGTTAACGAAAGCAATGTTGTGTATATACTGCCTTGTTTCTGACAAAATATAAAGTCTTTTGTAATCTTTAGACACTTTTCCTATTCTTTTTGTCACCCTTGGTTGTGTAAAGAAGCCTCGAACAAATAAAGAAGAGGTAATATTACAGATAAGGGGCGCTATAAATATATTAAGTATTTCTTTTGTTACCTAACCATAACGGCCTAGGGTCGTCTTCAGTAGAATAAAAAATGCTACGTGATATTACATTCACGAAGGAGGAAAGGATGCTCTAAATATATTTCTTATTCATTTTGTCTGCCCTGCTTCTCAGAAATTATATACCTTCTGTTGGAGGGTGCTGAAAAGAGAGGAGGGGAAATAAAACGTCGTGCCCCCTCATACATTTTAAATTTTGTGACGTGGTTGCTCAAATTATTACTAAAGAAAGCACTTTAAACTAAGATGTGTAAAGTTACAACATTATGTAAGGGTGGCATATTCATTAATAATAATAATAATAATAATAATAATAATAATAATAATAATAATAATAAATATGAATGTCTTTGGAGAGCCGAAATTATGTGAGACGAACAATGATATGTAGAGGTTTAAGATGGGTGGTCATAGAGGAGGAAAAACCAGGATTTTTCTCTCTCTGACTCTCTAACGTTAAGATTATGTGCTGAAGGTAAGAAGCATCATCATTCTACAATAGGTTGCTTTTACGTAGAATATCTATTACTTGAGCTCCCCTCCTTCGGGCAACTTTGCTTATGTAGTAAATTCAAAACAGTTTCAATTTAAGACAAATATTTATAGAGAAAATTAAACATTTAATAGGGAAATCTGTTATCAAAATATCCAAACACGTAGATAGAAGACTATGTAGTGAGAAACATTGTGAAACTATAAAATTCTCCAAATTAGAATTAACATTTACTGGAAAACATTCGTTATGCATCAGTGAGCACAGAGGAAATAATGACGAATCTGTTTGCAAACAAAAATTAGAGACACTAATGCAAATGCAATGATATTTTCTTTTTTTTTTTTTTTTTTTTTTTTTGGTATCGTCATGAGTTTTACACATATGTTACAATTTGATTCTTTCCCAAATAAAAAATAAATAAAATAACCTTAGTGATAAAAATGACAACAGTACTTCCACGGGATTCGAACCGTCTACCTTCGGTATACAAACTCGTTGCTTTACCTAACTGAGCTATTTGATCTCTTACGTAAGCTGAACCTGTTCTACAGTAAAGACGATTTTTGATTACGATTGGGCTAACAATTCGTCTTTTTCCATAGGTAATTTCCACTATTTGCACTATCTATACGTTAATACTTAGCATAGATTCATATATTTGGAGTTCGCTGATAATGCATATAATAAGACATACTAGAAATATTTCGTTAAAATTTTCGTTTGTAGATCTAATCCACGCTTCTCTCAATGACATAGATGTCGCTGCTTCGTGTTGAACTGCAGAATTCCCTCGCGTTCTTGAAAATTTCCCACTTTAGCAGAGTTGGTAATTCTCGAGATTTCTGTCGATTTAATGTTTTTTGCTTCTAATTTCTTTATTTTAAGCTAATATCTAACACAAATATTAAAAACGGGTTTGTTATTAACCTGTCCTGCTGGGGAAACCTTCCGAAATTTCGAACATATAAAGAAAACGGAGATATTTTCAAAAAACTTCAAAATAAAGAGACGCGTCATTTATTTTGCTCATGGTAGTACATCAACCAAATCTTCAAATATTTACTATATTTAAATCCATCATTCGATATAGAGAAAAAAACTTAAAGTGAATTAGACATTTTGGCATTAGAAAAACACAGTGACTGCATACTAATTCAAAATTTGAGTGTAGGTACTACATCTCTTATCGTTTGATATAGAGAGCAAAACTTCCCTAAGTATGTAGTCCAGTTTCAAATGTACGGAAATACTTTGACGATAGTAAAATAAATACACTTGAGTGTATATCAAAAAATGTGAGAATATATACCACATTTTAAAATCTGTTTTCGTACATTAAGCAAATAGACCGTGCGCCAAGAGGGTAATAACTCCCACCCCCTGAGGAATTTTCGCCACAATATTAGTAATGTTCCTTAGGGTCCTTAGACTCAAAAAATAGTTGTTGGTCAACATATAAGTGTAACACCTGGATCCTGGACGCCTTAACCCTTTAGCAACCGTGTATTTTAATAGACATTGATGGGACCTCTTTAAATGACCATAGATCAGATCGTTAGTGCAATACTGGAACAAGTAATACCTCGATTGATTTGCGAGGGTGTAGACTTTCAGTTCACGCAATGAACGAGACATTTCTGCGTACAAAGGAAAAATAATTGAGGAATATTTAAGAAAGTTTCCCTTAAAAAAAAAAGTTTCTTTCACGTGGCAACACTATAAACTAGGTGAATATTAAAATGTATTTGCGTGTTCTATTTTATGTTGAACTTAAACTGAAAATTTCATCTTGATTCATCAAATAGCAGCAGAGGAAAAATATATGTTAGTCTTTAAACGGTTCATAATAATTGATTTTCATGGAAGTACGAGTATCACTTTGTGTAAAAGTTCTGTTTTATTTTTCTATCGAAAACAAGTGATACAAATTATTTTGGTTGATTTGCTCATTCGTTATATTATGACAGATTCTCAATACCGAGAAATCCCCCAGGAAGGTTTTACAGTTTGTTGGTCCATGATATAACAGAAATATTGCAAAGCAATAATTTTACTGTTGTGCGGCTACATTGTTTTCCTTTGAAAATACTTGTTGTTCTGGTATTATACAATGAATACAACTTCCAAGCATGTCTGCTGGTATGTACGTTATCAAAAAACTCTCGAAATTATTGCATAGTGCATGTATTCTTATTGTATATACACACAGATAATCGCACTTAATATATATATATATATATATTTAAATACTAAACCATCTCTTATATTCTTTGTTCTTGTCTGTCTCTAAGTTGATAATAGCACATTCGCCCTGAAATCCATGGCAAACAAAAAGAAGCGAGTCAGACAGACGATAATTGCAACAAGAAAAAGCGATTGCTGTTGTGAAAAATCGAAAATTCTGTCTAATACACTACGCATAAAACGAAACTAACATGAAGACGCGAAATTTAATCGAAAAATGCTTCCATAAAACCTTTCAGGTCAAAGAACTGCGGCAAGAACGGGACACTGCACCGTTTAACATCAATCTGCATCCGAATTCCTACAGAATACGACACAAACACGGTCTATCGCTGGGACTACCAAAGTTTCGTCTTTCGTGGCTGCTTACGGTAAAATTGCTACATTCCAAGAGCTTAGACTTACCTCATCTCCTTATTTAGTTTATATCTATCCTTTTAGCAGCAAGTAATCAGGCCCAAGTCTTCGGAAAACCAGTGTCGCCAAATTTCTAGCGCAAGATGTTTGTTCAGCTGTAGATGGTGTACCATGATAGATTTCAAAACATATGCTCCTAGATATAACAGTCAGATATTTCAAAGTAGTAAAGAATTAATACCTCTGCCAAACCGTACGGATCACTCATCTTCATAAGTATTTTAATGTATGATTGTGTTGTCGAAAGCGGTGATGTCCTCCAGCTATCAGTCTTTAAAGATTCATCTGTGTTCTCCCTCTTTTGGTGGGATAATTTCCGAGGATTTGCGTATCACTTCCAGCTAAAAGATTAAATATAAACTACATGAGGGGATGAGTTAAATCTGAACTCTTGTAATGTAGCATTTTCGAAATGAGCGGCCACGAAGGAACTCTCACCTGTCGATGGTGATTAAGAACAGCTTGCATTAACAGTAAAGCTGCTTCAATAAGCAAAACATTTATTGAGATACCTGCACAGAGTGCACCTTCAACAAATTTATCTTTAGATATGTTTCTTCCATGAACAATTTCAGCTCGACGATCTGGTACAAGTTATGGTACCTCATTTCGGCTGCTATGAGATCCAATTCTTGAATCTGTAACAGTAATGATTCATCTTCCTATCGAATAGGTGTTCCTTTAATGGCACGTTCAGCAATTCTAATGACACACGTCATTAGTTTTTCCCATGAAACATCCTTTTTCATGATCCCCATTTTAGCTCTATTTCTGGCAAAGCACGCACTTGCTCCTCGTTAAACAGGGTGTTTGTCACATTGTCGTGCAGCAGTACGCTACAAATATGGTGAACTATCCACTAAGAGTGCACAATTTTCCGCCACACATGATTCAGCAAACTGGCTTAGCAATCTGATGCTTGTCGATGGTGATTAATAACTTGCAATAACAATAAAGCTGCTTCAGAAACCAAAACACTTACCGACATACCTGCGCAGAGTCCGTCTTCAACGACCTTATAATTAGGTATGTTTCTTGCAAACAACTTCACCTCGACGACCTGGTAAAATAATAAACTGTAGTGGGAATAACAACTGTAGTGTAAGCACGTGGGAAATGCTTCAGCAACTTCTTGAATCCACACATTTTGCATTCCTGATTAACACTGCCTTGGTCGTCTTCTTGAACACACACCAGATATTTTTCCCGGATAGAACTTGACATTATTACATTGTACTCCTTATTATGTGCGCTGGACATATGCACAAATCTGCCTAGAAGCTTTCTCAGTGCCATTTTTTGAATGTTTCATTTTCACTAGGTTAGTGCCACGTCATTTCTTGTATTGTCTTTACGGCATAAGTTGTGGTACCTCATTTCGGCTGCTATGAGACCCACTTCTCGAATCTGTAACTATAGTGATTCATCTTCCCTTCGAATAGCTGCTCCTTTAATGGCATGTTCAGCATTTCTAGTGACACATGTCACAAGAGATTCCCATGAAACATCCTTTCTCTTTTTTCGTGATTCCCATTTTCACTCTTTGTAACAAAATCTGGATTGCTCCTTGTTAAATACGATGTCTGCTACATACTCTAGTACAGAAGTACGCTACAAATATAAATGATCCACCAACAGTGTAGAATTTTCCGCCCCACATGACTCAACAGACTAACTTAGCAATTGCGGTAATTTTGTAGAACTTCGGTAGTCCCAGCGATAGACTGTGTTTGCTTGTGTCGTATTTTGTAGAAATTTAGACGCAAATTTATGTTAAATGGTGAGGTTTTGCAGTGTCACGCTCTTGCCGCAGTCCTTTGTCCTGGAAGATTTTATTAAAGCTTTTTTCGATTAAATTTCGCGTCTTCATGTCAGTTTCGTTTTATGCGTAGTGTATTAGACAGATTTTTCGAAATTTCAGAACATCAATCCCTTTTTCTTGTTGCAATTATCGTCTGTCTGACTGGCTTCTTTTTGTTTGCCATGGATTTCAGGGCGAATGTGCTATTATCAACTTACAGACAGACAAGAACACAAAGAATATAACAGATGGTTTAGTATTACGAAAAAAAAAATACTACAATTACATACTATATTAAGTGCGGTTATTTGTGTGCATATACAATACGAATACATGCACTATGCAATAACTTCGAGAGTTTTTTCATAACTTCGCATACCAGCAGACATGCTTGGAAGTTGTATTCATTGTAGAACACCAGAACAACAAGTATTTTCAAAAGAACATAATGTAACCGCACAACAGTAAAATCATTGTTTTGAAATATTTTTTGTTATACCATAGACCAACAAACTATAAAACCTTCCTGGGGGATTTTTCGGTACTGAGAATCTGTCATAATATAACGAATGAGCAAATCAACCAAAATAATTTGTATCACTTGTTTTCGATAGAAAAATAAACAGAACTTTTACACAAAGTGATACTCGTACTTCCATGAAAATCAATTATTATGAACCGTTTAAAGACTAGCATATATTTTTCCTCTGCTGCTATTTGATGAATCAAGATGAAATTTTCAGTTTAAGTTCAACATAAAATAGGATACATAAATACATTTTACTATTCATCTAGTGTTTGTAGTGCTGCCACGTAATAAAAGAATTGCGAGAAGGGGCTTTTTTAAAGGAAAACTTTCTTAAATATCCCTCAATTATTTTTTTCTTTTTTTTTATCAGAAATGTCTCGTTCATTACGTGAACTGAAAACCTACACTCTCGCAAATCGATCGAGAAATAACTTGTTCTAGTATTGCACTGACGGTCAGAACATTGACACAAAGTCATACCCGTACTTCCATGAAAATCGATTATTATGTATTTATAGTTTCCACAGAATTCATATTTCCTCTGCTCCTATTTGGTGGATAAAGATGAAGTTTTCAGTTTAAGTTGAGTGTTGTTACGTAATAACTAAAAGAATCGCGAGAAGGTACTTTTCTTACGGAAACTTTCTTAAATATCCCTCAATTATTTTTCCTTTGAACGGAGAAATTTTTCTTTCATTACGTAAACTGAAAGCCTACACTCTTACAAATCGATCGAGGTATAACTTATTGCAGTGTTGTACTAACAGTCTGATCTATAGTCATTTAAAGAGATCCCATCTATGATCATTTAAAGAGATGACTGTAAAAATACACGCGTACTAAAGGGTTAAGGGCCCCAGGACGCAAATGTTGCACTTATATGTCGACCGACAACTATTTTTTTTTGATTCTAAGGACCCTAAGGAACATTACTAATATATTAGCGAAAATTCCTCAGGGGAAGGAGTTATCACCCTCTTGGCACACGGTCTATTTTGCTTACAACATTTATTGGTATTCCTGAGTAAAATGGATATTATTTCAAACAAATGCTCTTCCACTTGCATAATATAAAACTGATAATTTGAATATTGTAGAAATTGTCCTCCTCTTTCCCTTCAAATACAGATTTACAACTTAGTAAATCCCAATATTGAGCACTTAATGAAAGAGAAATTTGAATAGTTTATAAATATCTCCCTTTTCTTCGTTAGAGAGGGTTGCGAGAAGTATTCCCTTACTTTTAATTAAACGTTTATATGGAGAATTTTGAACCTCTAACTTGAGCATCCTTAGATCGGTCATTTTATGAATAAAATAAAGCAAAGGTAAGGTAAGACAGACAGACAGACTTATTTACTTACTTAGCCGGTCTTCGTTTGGAAACATTCGGTGCTTCTTCGACACTCCTGCGAACCCGTTTAATTACGGCAAAACGCGTAACGGAGCGACACGCTCCTGTTTGTGTCAACACAATTGACCTCTGGTTTTCAAAATATGGTTCAATAATTTTCGTTCTCTACGTAAATGTGTATTTTTCAATCTCTTACTTCTTTGATGTCTACTTCTTGCAATCGACAAAATAAGAGGAAGATGGTGGTTAGGACATTTTCTCCATAGTCCTACTAAGGTGATCACAAGGAACATTCACATTAATCCTATTCTCATGAACAATATTACATGTTGCAATCCCTTCATGGATTATCCACCGTCCTGTACTACTAGTACCAAAAAGGGAGGGTCACGAAGTGGCTCCGCTGAGATCCGAACGAGACAATTGTGTTTGCATTTGATATATTATAACTAGACGAATCCCAAAGTTATACGTGCCACCGGCCGGAATACCGTGAGTAACAACATATTTTGTAATGTAAAAGCTACAAAAACCTAGCAGAATAGTTAAATCGAGTCATTTGTTCGGAAACAGTTGGGTAAATGGAAAACTCGGCGAACACGTATCCCATGATTTTCAACGACAAAATTTTGGGTTAAAAAAAAAAACTGCCCCAGGTCCCAGACGGAGTCCAACTCAAAATTTTCAAATGGCAAGGAATTTAAGTAGCACATCGTTTGAAAGCTGTTGTTAAATGAAAGAAGATGCAGCAAATCTCGACTTTCTACGACAACCCTGTGCAAAATGGCGGCGGGTCAAAATGTAAACAAAAGCTTAATTGAAAATGTATGGCCACCTTGAATCCAACATGGTCGCTTAAAACCTATATCGAAAGGATAGGTATACCAAACTGCTGAAGCTAGGAACACCAAATTTGGCATGAATGTTGATCAATAGGTGACAAAAAGATGCGAAATGTTAAAAAATGCGAGTTCAAAATGCCGCACTATGTATCGAATGCATGTCCAGCTCAAACCACTGGTGTTGGAGAAGCGAAATGTGGTTAACAGCAGATATCCACAAAATATCAAAGAGTATCCAATATGGCTGTCAGCGTGAAAAATGAGTTCGTATATAAATATGCTATTTCTTGGAATATTTTGAGAAACCAACAAAGTTTGCGCAGGTTGATGTACTGAAATTATTTACACGTAGTTTGATACTGCTTGCCAATCTTGTAAATGAATGTTTTTGTGTATTTGGTATTATTGCTTGAAATATTGCGATCAAAACAACGAATGGCATACAAATGTAACCATCACGAATACGTTACAATAGAGCCCCCAACCTAACTGGTGCAGCAAGTTCTTTTTATGAACTACATATGACAAAATTAGAAAAAAATACCCAAAGGTATTCAACTATTCAACTTTTGTTTAGCAGTATGAATAAATAGAGTTGTGAGTTCATCACATATTCGTTATATCGAAGTAAATAATATCGAGAGAACCGTGACGAACGTGCATTAGGAACAAAACGTATATGTGTTGTTACGGAGTGAAATAATAGTTGAAATGAATCGAAATTCAATTGTTTTTTAGTCTTCCTATTGGTTCTAAATACATAAGAGAAGAATAGAGATTTAGATTTGTACTGTTATGAATGACATAGGTTTTAAGTGGCGTTCTTGAATTCAAGGTGGCCATAAATTTTCAATTAAGCTTTTGTTTACATTTTGACCCGACGTCATTTTGCACAGGGTTGTCATAGAGAGTCGAGACTTGCTCCATTTTCTTTCATTTTACAACAGCTTTCAAACGATGTGCTACTTAACCTCCTTTGTCATTTGAAAATTTTGAGTTGGACTCCGTCCGGGCCCCTGGGACAAACTATTTTAATCCCAAAAAGTGTGTCTTTGAAAATTATGGGATATATGTTCGCCGAGCTTTCCATTTACCCAACAGTTTCCGAACAAGTGACCCAGTTCAAACTATTTTCTCAGCTTTGTAGCGATATTCCGCCTGGTGGCACGTATAACTTTGGGATTCGTCTAGTTATAATATATCAAATGCAAACACAATTGTCTCGTTCGGATCTCAGCGGAGCCACTTCGTGACCCTCCCTTGTAAGAATATATTCATATGATACAAATAATACATAAGCAATTACAGTATTAAGAAATGCAGTTAAAAAGTTAAAACGTGTATTAAGCAACAAACACATAATATTACATTTTACAAATAATAAAAACAAATACAACCTATTTACAAAATATATATCATCATTTGTGATACAGTTAAATGTTTTGACAACTTCTTTTTAAACTTGGAGTAAAAATGCACCACACTAACGGATCTATGTAATTCGTGCTCCTTTTGTTCTTATTTGTACTGTTGAATATACGTCGTTGCCGTGCACTTACAGACTCAAGTGTACGAACAGCTTAAATAAAGGCACTTCACGAGAACAATAACATCTGTGCATATAATCTCTTTTGACAATCTTCAACATTCAAATGAATTTTATTTTTATTTTACAGCCTAACTTATTCAGTAGTCGTTGACAAAATTTCACTTAAAAGAAAGACAAGTGCAAGCGTAGCATAAAATATATATATTCATTTGAAGAGAGTATTGGAATGTGTATTTCATAATCTTAAAACAATTTTGTGACTCAAATAGCACACGAAACATTTAAAATAAAAATGTTCTGAATAATGCTCATGATAAAACCTCATTTATCACAACAAAGGAACAGTAAATTGCTTTATTTTACTTTCTCATTTGTACTTTCCAACCGATGGGTCTTCAAATTCTTTCCACTTGAATTAACAGCTCAACAAAGCAACATCCTGAAATAAAGAATGGAATCATCATTTGTTGGGTTCATTCTATGTCTAAGAGATCTTTAGAAATATTCAAATGCAAGATAATCTTTACAAATACTGATTCTTCAGACGCCAATCGCTTACAGATTGTAAAAACAATGAAACAATCATAGTAATACGTAAAATGTGTGTACAGCGCTTAACTGTTGTTCGTCGTGTTAGGTGATCTCTATGGTACGTCAAGCGAGATTGGGGTGAGCAGACGGTGCTCATGCAACATCCAAAGAGGCAACATTGTGGGTTTGCGGTTAGTTGCTAGAAGTATATCTACAGAGTGCAGTATGCTAGGTCCAAAGTGAGGCAACGACCAATAGATCACACGCCGTAGAGTAATAGTGGACGGAATAGAAGCCATAGTGACAAGAATTGGCGAACACTGAAAGAGATCGTCAGAAAGAATTGCCAAGAGAATGCGGAAGTCACTCAGCAGCTGGAACGAACGAACTATCACAGTCCGACAAGAATACTAATTACCAAACCACTGATTAGCGGTAACAACACTTTAACGCGACGAAAATGGTACCGACAATATGCAAAGTGGCGCTAATGGTTGAAATGCGTAATGCGTATTTCTAACAACGGAATGTGTTTACGTACGGCAGACTCTGACAGAAGCATGTGTTCCGAACTCTCCTCGCTACCATGAAAACTGTCAGTGGCTCTATGATGATGTGGATCCCAATTTCCTGCTATTCCGTGAGTCTTGTGATTATACCCACAGGACCATTATTGCCGTGATTATGTGGACATTTCAGGTAACCACGTGTATTCTATGTTCCAGACGTTATCACTGGTGAATGACGCATCTATCAAGATAACAATGAACCAATTCACATTGTTGGAGCCATTCATGAACACACCTCTCCTGGCCCTGCCTCATCTTCCACACTTTTGTTTATAGTATGCAATAGCTATACTAAAATATCTTTTTTATCAACTGTACAAATATAACTAGACATATCATTTGCAGTACCTCTCAGGTCACAATTCAACTGTCATCAAATTTTATGCATTAGATACTAGTGCTACCTTGACACATGGCAGGAAAGTTATTGTACCAAAATAATCGGTCTGCAGTAGATGAGAAAAATATGGAATATTCAAAATCTTGGCTTTCAACGGGGCAGTAGTATACATATTCAAAGCTTTTGGCTCAATCCAGTTTCATACTTAAAACACATAAATAGTGAGGGGAAATAGGATACAAAAATTAGGTAAACATAAATCTTTTTAAACTTCCAAACTGTGAGACGCGTAATTTATATGCGAAGTTCTACACAACAATTCTGTATCTGTCCGTCCATCCGTCGATAGGTATCACATCAAAAACGGTGAATCGGAAAAAAATTTTAACACCGATTCAGCGTCTCAACAATACATCCTATCTTCTATCATATCACATCTATTATGACTTCCCCTTTTATTACAAAAATGAAATGGAATTAGTTTTCCGCTCTATGTTCTCTGAAGCTAATCTGCTATTTCTGGTTCGAATATATCACGACAGAATAAAGATAGATCCCATCTCTACCCATATTCCGATATTACGTGCGGAAGTGCTTGATAGCTGATACTGATTGATGCCCAGACAGCAAAACAGTAATACATAACGAGAAATAACTTTTCATAGGATTCAAACGGTGGGATAGCGAGAAGTAGTTTATTTATTTAATATAATGTATTCAACGTTCGAAGAGCAGATTACAGCATCGTCTTCATCCCTCCATTGAAGCCGAACATAAAATATCATCATCTTCCCTTGTTCTTCTCATGTGATTTTCCTCTAGAGTAGATACTACGTAACTGAGTGAATTATTATCAGTCATCATCTACAGCCTAAGTTTCGGCGTTCCCTTTGTAAATCCTGCGAACTTCCTGTCTCCTTGTTTGACCTAATACAGGATTATGTCACATACGCTACACCATGTGCAAAGTTAAGTGTGAAGTATTGGGTGTATTACAACACAACTTTTGAAGTATCCTGCCCGTTCCTAATAAACATGTTAAAATGATACTGAAGAAAAGAAACTTCATTTTTTCTTTTGTGTCGGATCGTTCTACTTAGTAACAGGAGGCATTAACAAAAGCACTTTCGAAAATATTTGAGAAACAGAAAAAAAGCCAGCAAGAGGTTACGCCTGGTGGGAGCAATAACATATGAGTCAATACGTCAAAAAAGTACTATCGGTCTGTGAGCATTAAAAGTTGTGCTGCATAAGGTCTTTAATACTAATATTCAAGCACGGTCACACTCGTAATCTCAATATGATATAAACTAATACAATAACAAAGGGTCTTTCCTAGTAAGATAGTGAAATCGGTCCTTGATCCAAATTGGGTAGCTATTGACCCAAAAGTTTACCCTTGACCTAAAACTACCTCAAAAAAAGTTTTGACCCCCTACCACCTCCCCTTACCGAATTATCGTATCATACATGCTCAAAGTTGAATAATTTTTTTAATTTTGGTGGAAGTGGTCCAAAAATTTTCAAAGTTTCACAGATTGTAGATACTATCTAGATGTAAATGTGCAATTTTTTTTTTTTTTTTTTTTTGAAAACCATCAATGCGTATTTTCTTCATTTTCTGCGTGTTGAAAATGTCAAAAAAGTGTAGAAAAATTTGGGGGGGGGGGACGTTCCTAATTTTTGGGTTAAAAAATTTCTTATACCGTTAGGTACAAATATTTTTTTCGGAGCCTGAAAATGGTGGCAACATTGTCAAAAAGAAAGAAAAAACTGAAAACAAACGTGTTTTTCGCACAGTTTTTCCACCATTTAGGGACCCTCAAGATGAGGGCCTATTCAAACAATTCTTTGTGAAAGTTCACAATTTTCCTTTCTCTTACGTCCCTTCTGCTTCTGTCGTTCTTTGGCTGCTTCGATTCTGTTCATTTCGGAATAGAAACACCAAATATATCTCCGTTACAGTGGTTCCACTTCAACCAACTCTTGCAAAGTTACACATAGCCCGCGTCGGTCCCCCGTATCTATCAGTGCTTGCTTCAGTGGCCGCACACAGTGGTGCTCTCTACTGCGAGCTGTATATAACTTTGTTGTGCAAAAGTCAGTTGAAGTGGAAGCACTGTTGCGGAGATATATTTGATATGTTCTGTTCAAATTTTTTGACTACCCCTACCAAAATTTAAAAAAATATTCAATTTTGAGCATGTATAATAAGATAATTTGGTAAGGAGAGGGGTTAGTTAGTTTTTTTTTTTTTTTTTTTTTTTTTTTAAGGTCAAGGGTAACCTTTTTGGCCAATAGTGACCCAACTTGGATCAAGGGCCGATTTCACTATGTTACCAGGAAAGACCCTTTGTGTATCAAATTAGGTACATCTCCAACAGAATTTCTTCGAACGCTTCAGCAAGTTACAGTAATGAAGTAATACCCTATCCGAGACGTTTCGAGTAGCATTCGAACTTCAAGAATGGCATAATATTAATGGAAAATGAAGAAAACAAAAATGATCAGCGCAATACCGAATATGTTGCAAAACTTACAAAAATTAATAAGAATTGTCAGAGAATCACTCAGAACTATTTGGTCTAGGAATTAATTCGTGCGGTTGGTACGCACACATTGAAGCTGTAGTACAAACACAAAATACATAAATACCTTAAGAAAAGTATTGTCCATCGCTAGCCACCACTTTCGCCCATCTGTCAGGCAATGTACGGATTCCGTGGCGAAAGAAGTCCTAATCCTTGGAAGCGATCCAGTCAGAGACCCATGTTTCGATATCTTCTGAAAAAGTAAAACGCTGTCCAATCAAATCGTTGTTCATGCAATCGAACAAGTAGTAGTCCGAAGGAGCAACGTCTGATGAATACGGCGGGTGGGGTAAAACTTCCCATCCGACATTTTCTAAATAGGTTTTGACCGGTTTTGCGACATGTGGGCGAGCATTATCATGTTGAACAATAAGTTTATCATGTCTGTTCTCCAATTCTGGTCGTGTTCTGGCCAGAGCTTGCTTCAAACGCATTAATTGTCGTCGATAACCTTCTCCATTCATAGTTTCACCCGGTTGCAGCAGCTCATAGTACACCACACCTTTCATATCCCACCATATGCACAGCATATCCTTTGCACAGTGAATATCTCGTTTTGGTTGTGATGGACCTGGTTCACCTGGTTTCACCCAGGCCTTTTTTCGTTTAGGGTTCTCGTAATGGATCCACTTCTCATCACCCGTAATAATTCGATGCAGAAACCCCTTTGTGCTCTGTCGTTGAAGCAGCAATTCGCAAATGGTTTTTCGTCTTTCAACGTCTCTGTCTTTCAATTCATGTGGAACCCAATGTGACATCTTTTGAATCATTCCCATGGCTTTCAAGCGTTTGGAGACTGTTGTTTGATCAACGCCTAATGCTGCTGCAAGTTGTTCCTGCGTTTGACACGAATCCTGCTCGAGCAATGCTGTCAATTCTTCGTCTTGAAATTTTTTTGGCTGTCCAGCTCGCTCTTCGTCTGCCAAGCCGAAATCACCACTTCTAAACCGTGCAAACCACTTCTGACACGTTCGCTCAGCTAGAGCATGGTCACCATACACTTCCACCAAAATACGATGACTTTCAGTCGCACTTTTCTGCATGTTAAAGTAATGCAGCAGGACACCCCGCAAAAACACTTTATCAGGCACAAATTGCGCCATGTTCACTTAACTACAAACTGGTGTTGTTGACGCTTTAATCTACTGCCCTATACTACGAACGATACGCGATGACAGGGGTTTGCAACACATGTGTGGATACACGGAACTGTGGGACGCTCCGTTCGTTGCGCCATCTCTTGTTCACCCGCACGAATTAATTCCTAGACCAAATATACAACAGAGCAATACGTCATTGTTACATGGAATAGTCCAGACACTTCTTCAAGGATCTTACTATTTTATGGTATGTTGGATCAATATATATATTTATTTAATTTTCGTATTTCATAATATTTTGACAATTTTCATATTTAATAAAACTTTTTATATTTGTTTCATACTCTGTATATGCCGTATGGCTACACTGATCTCTAACTTCGTAGAACCCAGTGATTTTGCATGACTTCCAACTATAAGCGCACTTCTTCTCTCTCATGTACACTGGGAGGTTCCTTTCTTAACAGATCAACAGCAATGCCCATATTCTAGTTCTAGACTATCTATTGGTGGAGGGAAATTCCCTACCAAACAGAACCGCAGTGACTTTTTTTTTTTGAGGGGGGGGGGTGAGTTGACATCTATTTTGCTTTTTGTAGTCTAGGGTTCGATTCCCGGCCGGTGCTTCTCAATTTTCGGCGTCCATCGAGCGTCGTGAGGCAAATTGGGGTGTCACATGAAAACAAGATGTGACGGCTGTTAAGGACAGGTGCTCGCCACTAGACTGGACGTAGTCCAGATGGCGCTGGAGCAGGCTCAGGCCCATAAAATGGGCTCTTATAGGAAATTCCAAAACATGTGAGCCTTCTCTCACACCACTACCAAAAGGGCAACCCATCCCTTGTTAGGACGATGGTTGGTGGTTGTTGCCAGATGTCCCATGTCATTAGGTAGAAGAAGAAACAAGAAAGGAAAACAAGTGAAAAATAAACACATAATGTTATTACTTTTTGTGATAGATTTAACATAGCAATACTATTATCGTTACTACTTTTACTACTACTAACAATAATAATGATATTTCAACAATAATATGTGTGTGATCAAAATGTAGTAAACTCTTACCTTTCTTGTTTATGAGCTACCATCATCATCACTCTCATCTTCTGAAGAATCTGTTACTTGTACACAGATTTCAATCCTTTCATCAAAAATAGATTGAAAGTTTTCGTAACTTCCTTCAATGCTTTCTACATGTTTGATATAATTTATCCACTTTTCGGGCGTCACACGATTGCACGACTCCTTAAGAAGTTGTATTACTTCCCCCACTGGTCGTTTCCTTAAATTTCGAGACGAAACCCTACCCTTCAGTTCTGACTACAAAATTTCGATGGAGTTGAGGACGCAATGGTAAGGTGGTAAACGTAGCACAATATGCCCATATTTTGCAGCTAATTCGTCCACCGCATATTTCTTTTTTCTGTTGGTAACAGAAGTGTTCTCTTGTATAACTTCAAGGAGAACGGGAATTATAGGAACAGGATTAGGAATGGGGATATTATGCAAGGTCATATAGTTAAGAATTTGACTTTTCTTCCAGGAAGAGGTTGGTTTTGGGTTGACAACACGACTGTGATACGGGGCATTGTCCATAACAATCACAGATGGTGTCTCAAGGCGTTTCAAAAGTTTCTCCTCAAACCAATTCTCAAAGATACCTGCATTCATGCTACCATGGTAATCTGCTGGAGCATCAGCCATTGTTTTGTGTGTTATTAGAAGCGCATCGTCAATAAAACCTGAAGGACCCCCGCAATGTAGAATAACAATTCTATCACCTTTATTCCCAGGACTCGTTACAGCACAATTGTCCGAATCGTCTGTCCAGTTCTTCATCCGACAGGAGTGACTATCAAACCACGTTTCGTCGAGGTACACATCTGCATAACCCTGAGCACGAAGATTATTGATACTATGCAGGTATCTATATCGCCATGCAATTACATGTGGTGATTCAGTACGAATACATTTTTTTTACCGAGGTTTTATATGTAAAACCCATACTTCGTAGCAGGCGATAAACTGTGGTGCGTTGGTATGGAAACTTGTATTCGGTGTTAGCTGTCTTAAGTCTCATTGCTTCAATTAGCGCTTCCGTTGTGGGAGATTTGCCTTCCTTGTGAAATCGTCAATTTTATCGAATTGAAGCTTTTGTTTTACAACTTTGTTTTTCGTTGGTGTCGAATAGTTTTTTCACACTAATTTTCCCACAAATTCTTTTTATAGTACTAATGCTAACATCAGTCGCTTGCGTTAATAACTTATTTAAGTTTTTGGAAGTTAAGACACCACCATTATCAATGACACTTCGTAAAAAAAAAATTCACATTTTTCACTAACATTACTGTTTGCTTACGCAACTTAGCTCCCCTCCCAACTACAACATTATCTTCTTTCGTCGGAGTTCTTGGTGAAGAAGGCCCGGGCTCCGGATTTTCGTCCAAATATTGCCCGTTACGAGTGTTATTGTTTAACCAAGGTCGGAAAAACATTGACATTGTAGCGAATTATAACCGAACACACTAACACGAAGAGTGATTCAAGACTGAAAGAAATCTTGAGAAAAGGGGACATTTGGCAATCTCTTTTTCTGTTTCTAACCGAGGGTCGCCTCTTGTTTTCTTAGATTTATGGCCAGTTGACAAGGGTCAGAGCCATGTGGGTGATCTGTGAATTCCTGGAACCAGGGTTCTCTTGATCTGAAACCATGTATACGGCAAGTGGTTTGGTCTGGTTTTACTTTATTTTTATTTTTTTCATAGTGAAAACAGTTTTGTATCACATGAGCTTCATTACATGTCTGAAGTGTAGTCGGGTGGCTCCCTCTAGCATCGTCTCTGAGTCTATTAGCATTTCCAGTGTTGGAAGGCAAGGGACATCGCCTTTTACGTGCAAGGCGTCCCGACCCATGATAGTATGGCCACAATCAATCGCAGCCGCCCAAGCCATGATCTAGAAATCCCTTGAAATAAGGGATGGCTGGGGTACCATCCACACTATCGGAACTAACGACTCGTGCAATATGCCCATAAGGCCTTCTTCCTCTGCAGGATCCTTTCACATTTGACTCACCTTACTGTACGAGGGATGGAGCTGCCTGATGCTAACGCAAAATTGAGGGAACTGAGAAGATAACTAAGACGACAGTATGTATATGTTACTATGAACAATGGCCTGTAACTACGTTATCATTTTCTTTTCTATGGCCAGATCTGCATTCGTTATTTAGTTAGGGCCAGACATGAATATCTAGGCCTTTTACAGTTAATTTAGAACATCAAAGGTACGCCAAAGGTGTGTGTATATTCGTTTATAAAGAAGATTCTGTAGAACTTTACAGTACATTATCTTCGAAAAATACATAAACTCGAATATATCGTATTCTGTATTATATCATTTTGAACAGTTAGTGAGTTATGTTTAAGTAATTCTTTATTATATCAAAGACGAGCTTAGGGTAGATATATAACGAAGTGTGAATTGAATGAATGAAAAATTAATGTTCTAAATTAACTGTAAAAAGTCTAAATAAATATTCATGTCTGACCCAAACTAAATAACAAATAGGCATATCTGGCTATAGAAGAAAATGATATCACAAGTTACAGATCACTGTCATAGTAACATACACATATTATCGTCATGTAACTGAATATTCCCAGACTTGTATCCTTCTCTATTGTATGTTGTTGAAATGAAATGAAATTTCTGGTTTTATTCCACAATTATATTCTGTAGGCTAAAGGAGACGGCGGATTAATAGAAGTGAATGATTATCGTGGAATGAGGAGATGGCAGTCAACTTTATTCTCCTTACCTGGCCCCATCAGATTTCTTCTGTTCTCTGAGGTTAAATCCAAACTGAAGGGGCAGAGGTTTGATTCAATTTATGATATCCAGGTGGCTGTCACCAATGAACTGAAAAGGATCAAACAACAAAGTTCATGAAAGGGATCTTACGGCTCTACACTTGTACCACTATTTGTATCAAAAGAGGAGGGACCCATGTGAAATAACATGAGGTTATAGTTATTGTGTCCTTTTTACGCCACCCGTCTCGAAACTTAGACGCACTATGTACAAATATTTATCACTCAAGTACTTGACACCATATTTTCCACGTCAGTTTTCAAAACGGTTCACGGGGAAAGTAGGTGTTATTATTATAATAATCTCTGGCTTTTTCATCTATGTATATTCACTAATAATTTAGGCAAACGGATATACCTCGAGTGGCTCACTCACTAACTTCTCCCTGCTTGACTTTTTCGCCTCGTGTTTGCATCTCTAGGTTTTATCATTGGTTCTCTAATCTTGTAGGCGTCAATTATTTTCTGAAAAAAGAATTTACACAGAACTAGATATAATATGCAACCACTTCCCATTTACATTTCCTCCATCACTAGAGTACTACATAACTATTAATACAGAAATATGAATACTAATATGCATGAATTCAACAATTCGTTTTTAATTATAACCTCGACTGGCTTTCAACTCACCATCTTCTAAACCTCCGAACTATTATACTTTTGCCTTTCGGCAACAGAAACCAGTCAATAATATATTACAATTAACTACTTCGTTGACATTAACAAAAGCAACTATAATATTTTTCCTGGACTTCTAACTAAATGATAGAAACATAACAGGTTGTCTAAAAAGTAGTGAGCTTTTGGAGATCAAAATTGAGAATACATTTATTATTACTTGGAAAACACATTATGAAAACGTATTTTGTTCGATGATCTGTCATTTTTCCGGCAACATCATTATTCCGTCATTACAGAATTTCAGTGGTTTTTGGTTAAAAAATTGTGACACGTGCTTTTTCATAGGCCTCTTTCGAAACTTTGAGGGAGTTTTGCAAAGACCGGAACAAATGATAATCGGATGGTGCCATGTCCGGGCTATGCGTTGGAAGCACTAAAACCTCCCAGCCGATGGTTGTTATGCGGCCTGGTGCTACCTGTCGACAAATTCCAGCAGTTTTTTTCCAATCATTAGGTCACTTGTGCTAATGAGTTTATCGTTCTGTTCGGCAGCAGCAGCCCGTGAACCACACCCCCTTACAATCCCACAAAAATTTCCTGGGAGTCAGTGGAGCTCCTTCAGAAATGACTTGAGCTCGTTATATTTCAATAAAGATTCGCGGATACAAATTCGACCAAGTGAATGTTTTTGAGTTCCATCATGTCACTTCTTTCTGCAGCCACCTTTCTCTAAATGGTTTAACGCTGTTTGGCGATGGCTGTTTATTGGCCAATCTTACATGCCAACCTTGCTCGACTTTGTCAGAATATCATACAATATTTCTGATTGGTCGCGCACTGCGAAGAACATCTTGGGCATCAAAGTATCCAGAACGAAAGCGACTCAACGATCTTTTGGCTCTTGCTTTTGGTATTGTATTTTGCCAATAAACAGCACAAATTTCTTCAAGGACCTGAACAGCATTTGCGTCTTGATCGAAATAAAATTGTACAATACAGTGCAACTTTGCGGAAAGTTACTCATCTTAACGGCGTAATACCTCACATCTGATTGTAGGTAGGTATTCCGACACTTTTCTACTAGCTTCCATTGTTAGCTGTTGAATGACGTTACGCCTGACCCACTGCAACTCATATACTCTGAAGATTTGGAACACTAACGCCATCTCGTGCGCAAAAGACTCAATACTTTTTATACAACCTGATAATAGATTATGGCAATTGATTTGTTTGATTCTTCCATGATCATGTTTTCTGTTGTCTGAAACTACTTTCTGTTGTCTGACAATATACCTTCATCAATCAATGACTGCAAACAAATAATCAAAATTAAACACGGGGTGGGGTTTAAAAAGTTGCTGTTTAAAAGGTTGCCAACTCAGCTCATATCACGAGAATTTTACACTATGATTATCAAGACTGTAAAGTTAAGTCAGTACGAAAACTTCATAAATAGAAATTTTGGTAATGTTGATACATCAGCATTGAAATAGGTTCCTTTGTCCATACATACCATATACCCAAGAAGTTGAGGGGGCCAAACTATCGTATGAATAACGTATTCAACAGAAAATTATATTCAAACAGACAACTGTCCTATTCTTTCTTCCAAATGCTTCTCTCAATACAATGAGAAATTGTGGTTTATCAAAGTTTTCTCTAACTGCTTCCATTAAAATCACATATCGTTAATGTTCCACTTACTTTCCAGAGATCCATGTCCATGCGCATTACTATTTGTTTCTTCGTTTCCTTTTCCTCCAGTTGTTTAGTCTTCTCCCTGCTTTTGATCACTGGTTCTATCACAGGCTGACCTTTGTCTTCAGTAGAAAACAATCACATTAATAGTGATAATAATAATAAGAACAATAGTACAATAGACTCCAGAGTTTCTGGCCTAATATGGCGGAAGGGCAGGCCGGATAGGCTGAAGTTCTCTGAACTCATTTCTTCCCCCACCAACAGGGTTGGCAAAAACCATGGTTTTTATTGAAAAAAACAAAAAAACAGGCTTTTTGGTTTAAACTTTTTTTTCATTTAATTAATTTACTCTATGTATTTATATTAGATATGAACAGAAATGAGTTTCTTTCGCCTTGGTGTTATTATGCAACAACAAAGTTATGCTGGAAGGGGTCACATAAGCTTAAAGTGGAATCCAAACCGCTTCTCGACTTACATCCAAGAGAAATTGTCCATTTGGACACGGAACCGGGACTAATTGGTCACAAATGCGATTGCCGACTCACTCATGAAGGACTCCTGATAAAAATACGTTGTACTGATCTTTACATAGGCCTAGTTGTTAATATAATTGTCAAGAGTCATTTCAGAAGGACAGAAAGATAAACAATTATACAAGTAAAAACATTATACAGAATTATATATAAATCGGGAAACTCCCGTCTTTGGGAAAATCCTGTTATTACTTTAATTGTATTTGTATGTAAAATTTTAAGGTCAACGTATCATAATCACTACGCTAAAACTGAGGTATTAAATTACAAATTTGGTATGTAGATATCACTCAATAAAATTAAAACCAAGTCAAATCCAAGCTGATGTTGGAAACTACGTAGGCAGTTGATAAATTTTGCCAATTTCTATCAACATATTTAAGCAACCTTGGCTTCTTTATAAAACAACAGGCATTCCTTCAAGTAGAAATATATAAGTTTGGTTTCATTTCGTATGTTTAGGCTTAACATCCTTATGAAATACCAAGTTATCACTGAAAAGACTTTCGCTTAGAGGGACACCTCGAATCGCTACTTGGTTTACACTTGAAAGATGGGTTGTGGTTCGACCGAGAATTGAACGCGGGACCCCTTCATTAAAAGGTGAAAAGTAGATAAACGTAATGCGGGTGGTTTGATGTGATGTGGAAACGTCACCATGAAGTTCACACGATTTAAAGCATTTTTTTTTTTTTTTTGTTTAAACCAATTGGTTTTTTTGAAAAAAAAAACAGCTGGTTTTAAACCATGGTTTAAACCACCTTGGTATAAACCAGCCAATCCTGCCCACCAATACAGACAAAGTTTTTATACCAAAACACTGTTATAATAGAGTACGTATTTTTTCACTTCTTATTTGGCTCTGTGCTGGTAGTTTATAAATGTTTATGTACTGCACTGCTCGTTTCAAGAATTTATTAGAGAAAAAAAAAAAAAGTTAAAGAATAGGTACAGTATATGTAAACTGTTCATATTTTAACATGAATTCTGTAATGCCTAACTTAAATGCAGGAAACATAAACAAAACATTAGCGAAAATCGTAGGCCTAATTCTTAAGAAAATTGACTCAAACTTATTTTACAGTTCACAGATATGAAAAGATAGCCCTAAGAGATAAGAGTCAAAAACTTACTGTTCAGTTATAATCAGGAACAGCGACAAGCACACTGTATTGAGGTCCGTTACACACTGACGAATTAATGAGCAAGGAGCAGAACGCTGCTCCTTTTGCTGTCAAAACTTGTATTTTGCATACATCGTAGCAGACGCCCGCTTCCAGTGCCTTGGCAATGTTGCCAATGCAAAGTCTTGCCTTCCTCATTTAATTACGATAAAAGAAAACTAGGACGGATAGTCGCGAGCCGAATACTCGGGAGTCTACTGTAATAATAATAATAATAATAAGTACTAGTAGTTTACTGGGCTTTCTAAACGGTTACAACTTTCTCCGTGGGAGATCCACTTCAATTCCAGATAAAACATCATATAGTTTGCATCGCAAGCTGAATTGTAGATCCGTCACATATAAGAGACGTTAAACTTCCCAACTAACACCTTAACTATACCTAATAGAGTACAGGAAGCATCGATAGCTAATATCTGTAAGATGCTCTGTTCGAACAAACATCTCTCCTTGGCTTTCTTTCTTTCTTTATTCAATTCCTTACACAGTCATCAAATTTTGTCAACATATATACTAAATACTATACTAACATGGCTCACACTGAAACTTGATATTGATTTCTCTGAATTTCCATTACTGATTAATTCCCTGACTTTTCCTCAATTTCCACGACTTGAGTAACTGAATTTTGTGTGATCCGCAACACTGAGAAGACAATCATTTATGGTTACACTTACGAAAATAAATAAATAAATAAATAAATAATGGACCTCCACCATCCCCATAGTATCAATTTCAAATATCTGGGAAATATTTTGACGAACGACGCATTCAACAAGAAAAGATCACTCTTAACATTGGATTAAGGAAGAAATTGGTCAACTACTACATCTAGAGCATTGAACTGTATGGTTCAGAGACTTCAACATTACGGAAGTTAGAGAAGAAATATTCGAGAGCTTCGAAATGTGGTGTTAGAGGAAGATGGAGAAGATAAAATAGACAGAAAAAGTAATAAACGAAGATGTTTTAAAACGAATAGGAGAGTCGAGAACGCTTTTAGCCACCATCCTTCGTACAAAAGCCAACTAGATTGGATATATCTTGCGAAGAATAGGAAGAAGAAGGACAGAAGTGATCGATGATTTGAAAAATAGAAGGAAGTATTGGGAGTTAAAAGAGGAAGCTAAAGATCGAGAAACATTTCAAGGGCCAAACTGAAAATTAAAAACATTATTCCCATGACCTGTCGAAAGGCAGAATACTTAATAACAACAATAATTATCCAATGACCTCCTTTTTCCTTTTTAAATATAGTATAAGCTTACTTGCTCACTGTAAATATGTATGAGTCAAATTTCCTGTGTTTGAAATACAATAAAACACTACTACTAAACAATAATTATACTCTAACGGTATCTTTAATACTTCAGTTTTTACAGTAATAAACATACACAAGTAAACATATATCATAATCTCGCCTCCCTCTTTGTTTATCTCCAACTAACAAACCTTTTTTTCTGTAATGTTCCAATTTTTTAATTTAATTTTTTGTTCTATCAAAGCTTGAAGTTTTAACATCTTTCGCTGCTTCTCAAGCTGCTTCTAAAGATATTTTTTCAGCCTTTTTCGTATCTTCTTTTTGAGTCTGCCTTGATTCTTTGAAGTGTTTTCTGTACTTTTGTTAACATTGATCGAGTATTAGTCACTTCCTGAATACTTACGTGAAATATGATTGCATTTTCCACTGTCCTCTGAGAAAATAGGCTATATTCATGTAAATCTTCTACATTTTCAAGAAACACTATTCATACTTATAGAAGACCTTTCTCAAGTCTAACCAAAATTCTTGGAATAATGAGCTAAAAGTGAACTGAATCACTTATATGCACTAAAACTGTGAACGAAATATAAAATTAGAACTAAAGAATATAATACACTGCAATTGATACTACTTGTCCTGTCTAACAAATCGCTGCGCGCACGTGGTGCTCAATGCTGTGTTGTCAACTTTTGTGTCGAGTGTTGAAACAGGAATTAGTCACTGTAAGCAAATATCAGTTTTATAAAATTAAATGACACAAAAGAGAACCAAAAGGAATGCTCTCAATAACCAGTAGGTCCACTACTCAAGTTGACATTCGATTAAAACAATGTGCATTTGTTTATACTGTAAGGATCCCCCCATCATAACAGAAGCCCATGTCAATACAACACGTGTTATTGATTACAAACAATGAAGCAGGCAAGAAGTCAACACGAAAGACACGAAATCAAGACGGCGGTGCCCGAGGAGGAACGAACCACCAAGAGGCCTTCTATAAAAGTACAGCCTGAGGAGGACCTGGTATCAGTCTGACCACTGATCAACTAACCAACACCTGCTCCGAGGTCGCATTGAACTAGCGGTACACCTTTCCTTAACCCGAGGTCGCATTGGACTAGGGATCCTCACCACAGCCAAACCTCACGAAGCTGAATTGGGCTGAGGGGGTTTTCCTTCAAGACTCAACCAAGCCTTGCAGGTGCCTTGGAGACTGCTTTGAGAGAAGGGGCACCGTGCAAAACACCGATTGGCCAATAAGAAGCCCCATTTATTATTTGTAAATCAAAGACGTTGTATTTGGGAATTTTTATAATAAATTAGTAAAGGGGAAAAGACTCACCCGGACCGTTATTTTGTCTACCTATAAAACCATTTCAATATTCAAATTGATAAAGTGCGGAAAGGGTGGAATGTTTACCATTGCAGAGCGAGACAAATGAGCCACTGTAATTGGCTGAACGTGTTGTTGCTATAGAAAGAGTTCTTCTTGCCCGATTGTTATGACCATGTGCAGGAAGTGAAAAACAGAAGAAAGCAACTGTCAGAAAGGACAAGTGGGTATCAAATAAAGTATAGTAGTAATACTTACATGTACAAGCCAACTTACTGTTGCATATTCATTTTCATTATATATACTGAATAACTTATTTCAGGGACAAATTTTAAAAATTCTTTAATTCTTCTGTGGAATGTAGCAGATTTTCCTGAGCTGGGCATATTTTGATTTTTTCCCGCACTTTCCCTACCTATTTTAATATCCCTGACTTTTAAGGTCAGTATCAACCCTAATTAAGTAAACGAACACACTTACAATCTCATATTCATTTCACTCTACAAAAATTTCTTGGTGCACCATTACAACTGTTCGGTTCATTAGAAAAAATAATTTCTTACCATTCCCCTAAATCAAATTTCAGAATAACTCAAGAAACTATAGATAAACTACTAATAACTATGAAATGAAATATGTATTCCATTGCCCAAATCGTATGTAAAATCAGTGGCATGTAAAGATTGTTATTGCTAGTCATTAAGACAAGTAATACTTACATGTTCTAATTATGGCGTGACCATCCTTCACAAGAAATGAAACGTGAAAGATATTCTCAGATGTCAATCCAAACGAAGTGGGGTTGACAACAAATCTATAGAAGTTGATTGGTTTTCTCCCTCTTTTTATGTAAGCATCATTCAGAATCTGAAGAATATCTTCAACTGTTTCTTCCACCCCCGTCTCCTGCTTCTTAACACTCTGTATCTGTGGGGGGAAAAAAATGATACATCTTCAGATATAGAAACGAAAAAGGCCATTTCAGTAAACAATAAAGAAGAATCATGATTCTTAGCGTAACCTGGTTCGACTCCCAGTTGGAGCTCTTGCAGTTCACATTCCACTTAAGCTGTAGGTCCACTTTTCTTATAGCCTTAGCGGAAGTATACCGTGCATTTCTAGCAGCAAAGCTATATGAGGCACATTTTATCTTCTCTTGTACACCATTCACCCATTACATTAATTTTATATTCAACCAACCCGACAGCCGTTATAGGAAGAGATCAGAAGGAACCAAGAATAAGTAAAGGAGTAAGGCAAGGATGTGGACTTTTACATCTCCTGTTCAACGTCTATACAGAAGAGGCTATGAAAGACTTCTTTGATAAAAACGAGAAAGGCGTAAAAGTAAATAGCCAGGTTTTCAGCACAATAAGGTTTGCTGATGACATAGTACTGATAGCGCAGAACGAAAACGACTTGCAGGAAGCACTTTCAAACTTGAACGACCAACTGGAAAAAGTACATCCAAAATGAAAAATAAGAAGAAAACCAAAGTGATAAAGTGCAGAAGAGCAGAACAGGAAGGAGCAAACGTATCGCTAGATAGAAAGAAAATTGAAGACGTTAAGACTTCCCCTATTTAGGAAGTCTAATATCCTCGGATGGAAGAAGTGAAAAAGACATAAGTTCCAGAATAGTGCAGGCTAAACAAGCATTCAATAGGAAAAGAGGACTGCTAACATCAAGAAATGTATCGTTGGACGTTCATAAACGATCTATTAAGACCCTGGTATGGAGCGTGGAGCTTTACAGATCAGAGACGGGGACACTGCGAAAAGCTGAAATATTTGCTGGAAGTATTTGAAATGTGGTGTTGGCGCAGAATATTGCGCACAGCATGGACCGAAAGGAAAAAAATGAAGACGTACTAAAGAAAGCTAATGAAGGACGACAGATCATGAAAATAATAGGAAAAAGAAGAAACAGCATGCCTGACCATCTTATTCGGCTCTCCGATTGGATCACCGTGCTGATAAAGGGAAAGGCAGAAGGAAAACCAGGAAGAGAAAGACCAAGGATATAATATCTAGATGCAGTTACGAAGAAGAGACCTTATCAAAGTATAAAATAGCTCTCCCAAGGGAGAGAAAAGTTTTAACATTTCCATGTTGCCCACCAACCTAAGGTTGAGGTGAACACGATGATGATTCAAGCAACTATCATGTAGAACTGTCAACATGACTATATAACGCAGTCATTGCTATCAGTTAATCATGTAACGAACTGAATTTCAGAAATCACTAATTGATTTTATAATACAGTTTCGATTAAACCGTGTAAATATAGTTCTTTCTTTTCTCCTCTTTTCGTGTTGATAAGAAGTGCTTTGAAGGTTATCTAGTGGGCCTTACACATTTGTGATGTTACTTGACCTTTCCAATCAGGTATGTATTTTCACATACGGTTTGGAAGAACCTGAGAAAAGGACTGCTGATTTTTCGCTGTGAATACCCCTTGATTTTATTTCTGTATCAAGTTCAATCACGTTAAAGTACTTTCCTTACATTCGCATCCATGTTTGTCTTTTGGAGGAACATGATATCAATGAAAGTGGTCACCAAGCAGAGCATTTAGCCCTCGCAGGGCCTGATATGCTTACAAGCAGGGTATCAACCCATCACGTGAACAAACACTACAGCAGTGTGAAACAGCCTGCATGGTGCCTTGTTGATACCGCACGTTCATCACCTGATAAAATTTTCAAAAAAAGGAAGCAGGATTTATTGGATCATTCAAGGATTGTGAGTCTTTCAGAAGAAGCACAAATGGTGTTAACAGTAATACTCGAGAGGGTCTTCTAATGCCATAACTAATCGAAGTTAAAGAACGATGACTATTTCTGCGCTGAATATGGATATGATTTGAACCAGTGACGCTAGTATGTTATCTTAAGTAATTTTAGTTACAGTTATGCTAATACCTATATGGCTTCTCTTTATACGTGGTCTATGATTACACAGCCTCACACAGCAACTCTCCCCCCCCCCCCACACACACACAAACAAAAAAAAAGTTATGTGCACCGGACCCCAGGGCATGAATTCAATTCGATGTATTTTGTTACAAAGAATCCAAACTTTGAAACCCCAGAAAGATCGATCGTGTCATTTTTTTGTTATGGGCGAAAAACTTGAGCGATTTTGGATGGGGAGGATGCACATTTTTCGCCCATAGCACAAAATTGACACGGTCAATCGTCTTCAGGTTTCGAAATTTTGATTGTGTATCAAAATACATTTAATCTATACTCCTGGATCCGCTGAACGGAACTTTTTTTTTTTTCCATAGCTGTAATACGTGTATTCTCCCTATCCAAAATCGCGCAAGTGTACAAGTATAGCTGCTAGTAAAAACGCATGCCTATCCCCTTTTTCCTCCCTATAATTTCGAGTGAGATCTTTCACTGATCTACAAAGCATTATGTTCTCCTTTGATCGAAGACTACACATATTTATTCGTTCGATTCAAATTCATCAGATGGGATATGCTTTTGCTGCAGACTATATTCTACAAACAAGATCTGTTACAGTAGAGAAATGTTACTTTGAAATCAGATATTCTCAACGGGAAATACCTATATTTCCTTACAATTAATCCATTTAATATATTATCTGTTTTTCAGCTACATTTAACGCAAACATTTATAATGTTATAATGCTAATGAACAATGTAATATCCATCTATTCTCGGGCCGTACATACGGCCTCCTTTGGCTTCTGGCCACCCCCTCGTTATGGAAGTTTCAAATCAGTGTATTATTAGTGTGGAGAAATCAATTTCCTGTTCTGTCCACAGGGTGTCTACTAAAATTCCAAAATGAAATTTCGTGAGTTTTTCGTGACCTTTTCTTTACCAAACCATAAAATTTCGTAACATTCGAAAACTAATAACGGTGCCTATATTCTTTAGCACTTATCTTTATCTTATCTCTACCTTCAAAGGCTCCCTGGAGCATTCACTCTATATAGTATGTTTTGTTCAAATAAATAACAACAAACACAAATTCACTAATCTTAAAATTACGTATCTAAATACGTATAATGACAAATCCTTAGCAGTCCTTTAAAAATGTCACACTGATTGTAAACAGTTGTACTGATGGATTCTAGGATTTAGGATTTTAGATTTCTGACCTTTCGGCATCTAAGGCCATTTAGCCCGTCTCGATTTGAGGGATGACCTCCCTCGGCGAGCACACAATCCGGGGAAAGGGAAGGAAGGAAGCGGCCCGGGACCTATAAGTTAGGTACCACCCCGGCATTTGCCTGGTGTGAATAAGGAAAACCCAGGAAAACCTCATTCAGGGTGGCTGGCCTGAAAAAGCGTGTTACACTTTTTCGACCGAGTGACCCCACCGGGAATCGAACCCGAGATTCTGATGGATTATCTCTCTCTTAAGTTGGCTAATATTGTTTTACCCTTCTAAAGTGCTTCAACTTCTTCGATCTCCTTTTCTTTTCCGTCAATTCCTTAAAGTATTCTGCTTCTATCTTGATTTTCTTTTATCCTTTCTGTTCCTCATCTCATTTTTACTTCAAAGTTCCCATTCGTTTCAACGATGCATTTCTCACAGCCATAGACCATAGACTCTGATCATACTGTTACCGATACCTTATGTAAACCTCCAATGAATAATACGGCACAATATACGGAACCTTGTAAGTATGCGTTTAGAAAATTCTACAAGTTTTTCATTATGATGGAAATTTTCATAAGAAATACATCTAACCTGTCTTTCTTCTAATTAAACTAACTACATACTTCTTAAATATGTCGTTTTTCACGCGGTGATAAATAACTTTTCTCAATTTTTTCTGCTTCGTCGTAAGCTACATGGCTTTTCGAGGTCAGTTCTTGTAAAGTACTAGTAATACGAGATTCTCTCAAAGAACTATTTGTCACCACATACGAAGAAAGGCATGTTGATCCTCTCAGTATAACCTAGCGCAATGGTGATTTTTGATTAACTAATGATGTAAACAAAGAATCGAGAAAATTTCTCCAATTTTTCTAAAAGAATAAAATAAAAAGAATCCAAGTTCTTGTATTCCTTTGCGTGCTGCTGTGACACCAAAGCCAATATCCAGAAGATTCTGTCTGTCACATCCACAGACATCAGTTGCTTTGCTCTTTTAACAGAAGACATTACACTTCTTCAAGAAATGATTACCAATACTGTGGACCACAGAATACAGTTCGTCAAACATAAATGGTAAAAAACGCTTGACCGATTGAAAATCTCTCAGATAGTGTTCTAGTTCTAATGCTACTGATTACAGGAATGAAAGTTTCACTTGTAGAGGATCATCGCTAACTTCTGTAGAACGTGCAAATTTTGTATGCCCGGAGGTTTTGAATACACTTGATTGTCATTATTTCTTCAAGAAAGGCAACATCTCGATCGCTCTTCCAATTACCTTTGAATTTTCGATCCACATAATAGAACATATTTTTGACGGGAATACAGAAGAACTTGTGATACGCACAAAATCTGCTCGCCTAAAGGGAAAATCTCTGAAGTAGTAGCTATTCACTTCTAATAGTTAACTTTTCGGAGCAGCTGAGTAAACTGGTCAGATGCCAGCTAAAGGACAATCTCAAGAGCTAAAGGGTGCAAATTAGGCCAAATTTTCATGAAATGCGATTGAAGCGTGCTTTGATTACAATTTGGTAGCGATTAAAGTTAACCACATACATTTTTGGCGGTGAATTTTAACGTTTTATGGAACAAAATTATCCAGTCTCTACTTCTATTTGTACAGATTTAAAAAAAATCGTGACCCAAAAGCTAAATTTCGTGACTTTTTCTCGACCTTCATGACCGTTTCCTGATTTCGTAACTTTTTCATGACTTTCGTGACCGACAGACACCCTGGTCCAGGATAACAACACTCTCAATAACTCAGTATTAAGGTCTATTAGATACAATTAAATCAGTTTGGTTTAATTTTAAAGCTGAAATGAATAGTTAAAAGACATTATTTTTTTTTAATGAATGAAAGAGGCGCTTACGTTCTCCGGCACTTGCTTCTTGCCGACGGCATCCTTCTGTTTCTGCTTTCTGGGCTTTCTCTTGGGCACCGCTTCGGCCTTAAATGTGCCGTTCAAATAGTTGAACACTGGCAGTGGGCTAAGAACTTCACCTGACAGTTTATGGAGCTTCAGCCAGTCCGCCTTTCGAATAGTGTTCTCTGACAATGGAGCGTCTCGACTCAGGAACTCAAACTATAGAAAGAAACAAGAATGCTTTCATTAACACTTGTGGATAGAAACACTCATGCTTTAAGAAATAAATATACAACAAAAGAAAACATATACGTAGAAGCTCAACAAATAAAGAGTCTACATTAATCCTTTTATTTATTTATTTATTTTTTAAAGGTAAATTATAGACTTTCAGTCAAGCAGCTACAGCATCATCCCTATTTATCCTAGAATCATGGTTCGTACATCACTCTCTTCAGAACTGAACAGCCTTTCAAACGGTATCATTCACATTTCCCTATCATGCCTTTGAGGCGGGAAATTTTGAGGGAAATAGGAATCTTTTCTGAAAAATTAACGCACAGATCTCAAATTCAACTGAAAAATACTAAGCAGTGTACTAAATGTGTGTACAAAATTTCAAGTAAGGGCGGGAAAATATTTACCAATTGTTAATACTTAAAAACAACCTATGTATTCACTGCTCAAAATATTAAAACATAGCCAAAGGATGTAACAATCTATATATGTCTAATCCTTTAGTAACTATATTCAATCTTATTATGTATACAAGAAATACTTGCGTTCTTCAATAATTCTTTATTATAAACCTGTGCCCTATGCACTCTTTAAACATCATAATTCATCTTGACCATTCCACAGCTATTACATATTTACTATTCACAGGACATTCATAATAACTCATACCGTAAACATCAACTTAAACATCCATCATCATTCTGTATCCTATTTGCACAGACTATCTTCAGTAACTACATATCGGACATTCTCATATTTGTGAACACTTTTAGCCCATTTCTATTTCCAACACCAATGAGCTAAGAATAACCCCACAATGCCCCAGGTGACCCGGATGTAATATAAAAATTTCCTGAGATATCCATATTTATCCTAGGATCATGGTTCGTATATCATTCTCTTCAGAATAGAACATACTTTCAAACGGCACCATTCACATGTCTCCATCGTGTATCTGAGGCGGGAAAATCATGAAAAAGGAATTCTTGTTTAAAAAATATTCTTTTTTTATCTTTTTGCCTCTCTGATCCTCTCTCTGTTTTAACGTAGAGATCTAAAAGAAATCTGAAAAAATACTAAGGGGTGCACTCAATGAGTGTGCAAAATTTCCATCTCCTAGGTGCAAAACTAAGCGCACCAAAAATAATATCCCCACAATACCCCATTCCCGTATAAAACAAGATCTCAAGTAAAAATGTCTTGAGACATCCCTATTTCCCCGAGGATCATGGTTCGTACATCATTCTCTTCAGAACAAAACACCTTTCAAACTCCATTATGTAAGTGAGGTGTGACAATCGCGAGAAAAGGGATTTTTTGTTTTAGAAAATCCTTTTTGCCCCTTTGGACCCTCCCCCACTGTTTTATAACACATATCTGAAAAAAATTGAAAAATACTAAGGGGTGCACTGAATGTGTGTGCAAAATTTCAGTCTTCTAGATGCAAAAGTAAGCCCGCCAAAAAAATAATAAAAATAGGCATAACAAAAAAAATTTTTCTAAAGTTATGACATCATCGCACCCTATGTCTCGACGCAGAAGGACGTGAAAGCATATGTAACGTGTTTTACATTGCCTCCAGGCTTGGAAAAAAAAAATAAACGAAGTAAAAAAGTTTTATTGGTACTTTTTAAATCGAATAATGAAGATTCTACCCTATCACCAAAAAATAGGTGACATGATTTAAAAGGGTTAAGAAGTGGGAAGTAGGACAAATCAAAGTGAAGTACATAAACAGTGGGTGGAAAGCCCCTTTACATAGTAAACTATGACCAGTTACTGTTCTCATTAATTGTCTTAATTATTATTATTATTATTATTATTATTATTATTATTATTATTATTATTATTATTATTATTATTATTATTATTATTATTATTATTATTATTGCATTACTGTTCATGGTTATGCTGCAGCGGATGCACACAAGAACGTCGCGATGCATCAACCTTGGAACTGAACATGGAGGGAGTCACACATATCTTGAAAATGAAATGAAATTTTTAAGTTTTACGTCCCACGATTATGCCGGTTACGCTAAAGAAGACGGTGAGGATGAGAAATGAAGGAAACGGTGGAATGAAGAAAGTGGGTGGAAACGGGAGAACCCCGAGAAGACCCACGCACACGGTGTTTGTCCACCACAAAGCTCACTTGGCGCGAGTTGGGATCGAACCAAGGACCTCATGCATCAGTCACACAGATCTGGTTGATTCATAAAGATCTACTACTAATAATACAAACTGTACTAATACTAATGCAAAGCGACTTCTCACAAAGATTAACAAGAACATGAACAATAACACTACAACAGTCATAATATTACTACAGATTAAAGTAGAACAGTAACTTGTAGTAATTTACTGTGTAAAGAAACTTTTCGCCCACTTCGTAGATTATAATCTCAGATCCTAAATTTTCGCAGCAACAGACTGGGGAAACAATGCAAGACATAAATATGCTATCACAATTTACAAGATAATATACTACTGTTACACAAATGAAATATCTCTGGTCTCCTATCGGTGAATGTTATCTCCAGAGAAATCGCTATGGCCTCTCATCTGAACACATACAAAGGATTAGGAGGTCGACTGTGGATTCAACGCTTCGAATATGAACTCTTGTTTACTCCCATATTTCCCCCATAGCATTTTTAGCAAACAATTTTTCGTTTTTATTATCTGTAATTTCCATATTCAATAAAAATATTTCACTTGCATAATTTTCCTTTTAGACGACCTTGAAGAGATAGTAATACAGAAATAAAGACAATGACCACATACTCGTTTGAAAGCTTTCAAGTAAAAATAGTGAACTTACAGCTTAAGTGGAATCCAAACCACATGAATTTCCGGTGGAAATCGAACCCGGGCCTTCCGCGCCGAAAATGCGTACGTTATTCATATAGCCATAAGGAAACCGTCTCAATGTCAGTAGAGATAAGGGTGCAAATGTAAAATATTCCTGAGACATTGAATTCTTGCTATTTAATACCATTTTCTCTCTATGGCAATCAACACTGATTTCTGCCACTTCCGATTTCAACAGAGAGATAAAGGGACACTCAATTCACATCGAAAGTCTTTTCTCGCTATCACTTACTGCTTACTTAATGGAGATGAATATTGGAACCGAAAAAGCCAATGCCTTTCTACTATTTCCAGTTTTAATAGCGAGATCAACGTGAATCTTCGACACTAAATTGATTTCGAAAAACAGCTTCTCTCTACTACCGTTTTTATTCTAATGGTGATTTACAATGACAACAGAGCTGGTTCATTTCTATCACTTCCGGATTGAAGAAAGAGTCAATAAACTAATAGACTAGATAGACTAGATGGAACTTATTCCTGACCGCTTCTCGTTATTTCTTACCGTTTATGCTGTGATACCTGCTCACTAACAGGCGAACAAACAGCCGTTCTAAAAGACTTTACAGCATAGCAGGAAGTCTAAAAACTGAAATCAATTCTGATTTCTGTTTACGAAACACTTTGTTTTTCGCAAACATTTCCGATAAGATATTCTTAGAAAAAAATGTGGCCATCCCCAGTTCGAGTAACATTAAAACTCTTGACAGTAAATATGTAGTGCGTTGATGCGACTGGAATACCAAATTTTAGGACAGGTGGGGAACACTCTGTAAAGCGACTAATGAATGCATATGTCACAAACTACGTTAAATGTTTAGAAAACAGGCTGAGTAGCCAGACAGGTCGTATGAGAGTCCATTTTGACAACATACAATTGCATTGTAGCCACGAAAAACATCAACACCCAGAGCGCTGAATGAACGAAGTACACAATGTTGTTTTATAAAATCTTGAACCGGTGACACTACATGAAAAAGTGTGCCTCACAGCCACCAACCAACTTCTCTCAAGCACAATGGAAGCGCACCCTCGGAAATGTGTTAGTACAATTGCAGATGCCTAGCTCAATCGCTAAGAAAAAAAAAAAAAAGTTAAACTGATTGGTGCCTCTTGAGGGGTCGCTGTCAAGTTCTCTGAGTTGATTGTGACCAACGTCAGGAACAGTTTCCGTCAACATCAAACCATCACTACAGATATTTACAGTGCTGAAGTCCGTCAAATGCAGCATAAACGTATCCACAAGCATCCAGAAATGTTCAATGCACATGTCATCTTTATGTTGCACGACAGTGTATGTCCACCAGGGTGTCTATTAAAATTCCAAAATGAAATTTCGTGACTTTTTCGTGACCTTTTCTTTTTCAAGAGCGAATTTGGGTGCGAATTAGGCCGAATTTTCATCCATGCGATACAAATGTATTTTGCTTGCAATTTGGTAGCGTCTAAAGCCGATCATAGACATTTTTGGTGGTGAATGTTGACGTTTTATAGAACAAAATTTTTCAATCTGTACTTACATTTGCACAGTTACAAAAAATCGTGACCCAAAAGCTAAATTTCGTGACTTTTTCGTGACTTTCATGACCGTTTTCTGATTTCGTGACTTTCGTGACCGATAGACACCCTGTCCACACGTTGCTCAAAGGATGATGCAGACTCTCCATGACCTTTCTCACCTACCCTATTCTCCTCACATCTCTATTACCCACTCACCTCTCGGCATTTAGATTTTTCTTTCTTTTCTTTTTACAGGAAAGAACTTCCCTGGCGACTGGGCTGTTGAGAATTTACTCTCATCGCGAACTTCAGAGCTCCTTCGTTACGGAAACGAATCGTCGGCTAACCGATGGCTGTAGGCAGAAACTACTTTGATTAATCAGGAATTGTAGTTTTCAACGTAGTTTTCAACGTTTGTCTTGTAAGCAATGCTTGTCGATTAAAATGAAATGCAATCTTTTAAGTTTTACGTCCCACGGTTATGCCGGTTAGACTAAAGGAGACGGTGAGTGAAATGGTGGAATGAAGAAAGTGGGAGGAAACAGGAGAATCCCGAGAAAACCCACAAGCATGATGTTTGTCCACCACAAAGTCCACACGGCGCGAGCTGGGATCGAACCAAGGATCCCAAGCACTGGAGGTGAACGCTCTACCACTGAGCCACCGCCCCCCTTCTGCTTGTCGATTGGATACTTCACTTGCACCAGCCATATAGATTTATTACTACTTGCAAAACCCCTCACTCATAAGCATATACTGTCAGAATCTTAAAGGTGTCTGTGTCCACTAGTTATAAACGTGGTATTCCTGAATTTCAACAACTTCTTACTAACAAAACACAATGTTTCCGCATTATAAGCAGGGAACAGAAGTTTCAGGCGAGTTTAAAGAAGCGCTATTAACCAACAGATGACAGCACAGCATAATATCCCTCTCTTTCTAATGTATTTTCTATGGAGCGGCAAATTCGCAACAATATAGTCAAAATCAAGAGATGGGTATTAAATTTTGCCCAAACCAGTTTAAATCAATAATAACGAACAATTTGTGAACTTTTATATTTGATTTGTTCCATTCTTCTTATTCTTCGTCTTTCCTTGCTTATGTGGGTCGATGTTTTTCTCCTCTTTCAATCTCCACCATCTAATTTTCGGATCTCATTTCTGTTTTGATTTAAACTGAGGTGTAGTTCTTCTGATCTCTACTGAATTAATGTTAAATGTAGTTCCACTGTTGAAGTCCTTTTATTCTTAAACCAAGTTGTCATACAACTCTACAAGTATCTAACTATCACTCCACAATATATTAGAAACACACTCCAGACTCTACACTACAAATATCCATATCTTTCTTTTACAATGTAGAATTTGTTAATGAACTCAAAAGTTGTTTACTTTGCTCTTCTGTAACCTGCTAAGCAGTTAGAGCACGTGCCTCTGGCGTGGGAAACCCGGGTTTGATTCCCGGCTGGAGCTCATGTGGTTCAGATTCCACGTTAATCAGTAGGTCCATGTATCATATAGCCTTGCTGTTGAACGAGACGTAAATCTCAAAATCAACTCAACTTAACTCTGGAATTCTCCGAGTCATTTATATTTGACCCATCCTGTACAACACACTTTCCATTTTCGTCACACTTGCATCACGTAATCGAGTACTAATAATCTGCCCTTTTCTGAAAATCGGAGAGACCATTCTCTTACACTATCACTGGCTGCTCAGTTCACTGTACACTGCAGTTCTACTGCTCCTCGTGTTGTACGGAGTTTGCATTAAACACCAGTACTAAGAGAACGGATATACGGCCGTTACCTGACCGTTGCCAACCCAGACGTCTCGCTTCCCAATAGAAAAAAAATGAATTTTTTGAAAAATGAAATCTTTGAGTTTTACGTTCCATGGTTATGCCGGCTAGGATAAAGGAGGCGTTGATGATGAGAAATGAATGACATAGTGGAATGAAGGAAGTGGGAGAACTCCCGAGGAAACCCAGGCACACGGTGTTTGTCCACCACAAAGTTCACTTGGTGGGAGCTTGGATTGACCCCGAGACTCCATGCATCAGAAGTGAACGCTCTACCACTTAGCCACACATGCCATAATATGTTGATACCAATGTGCACGCATATAGTTACTAGAATCTTACAATTCACACTATAGAATATTTAGCATGTTCAAAAGAAAGTGGAAAACTTACTATTTTGTCACAAAACTCCGAAGTTTTAAATGTAAGCAAATTTGTATCTACGGCTTCGGCTGTTTCTTTCAACATTACAGAGCTTCTGTTGAGAACCTGGGCATCCAAAACAACCTCTTCTGGTTTTTTAACTAAATAAAATAAATAAATTGTTTGTTAAAGCACATACTGAAATTTTCAATTTGAGTAATCGAAGAATCACACAACCAGAATGTCAATACACTGTAAAATCCAACATAATGAAACGAACATCGGTTAATTTTCCGAAATAATTTTATTATTGCTAAAATGAAAGCTTGAACTTATAAACAACAAAAGGTAAGGTATGTGGTATAATCTGAACTTTGTTCGATCGTCGAGTCTATATAGCACTATGCTATTCCTTCTACTATTTTTAAATGTAAACACAGTCACCGATCAAAAACAGGTTAAAATTAAAGTGCAGACATCATCTCGGTTGTCGACTGTCAAAATTAATGTGGTTAGCAAAGACTGTTATTTCAAAAGAATTTTTACTAATTTCTCTATAATTGATCTAATTCGTTTTTCAAGTAAGACCTTTCAGGTAGACCAAAGGAGCTTTTAAAATTTTGTTTCATTCATTTGACAGAACAAGGCGATTTAACAATAATAATAGTACCAAACGTTCTGCTGAAACTCCTCTACCATTGATGACATGAGCAATTTCTCATATTAAACAATATGAAGAGGAGCTGAATACTCACCTTGCTGGATAAGTGCTTCTGCTTTATCCAACACTTGGTTAACAACTTCCACAGCTGAAATACTTCGGTCATCGCCTTCTTCTGTAAAGAAATGATTATACATTAATAATACACCAACTCGATTCATACAAGGCAATAGCATTTCAGGGGTTACAAGTGTGGCTGACGGATGAACTCCAACGCCTTCACTTGTGGCTTTATTGATTACAAGCTCAATTTCAGAACACCATTACAATTACACATTTTTTGTTAAATGTAAAATGCTGAAATGTGAACAAATCTACAATTCTAAAACGTACGACTGGTATAAAGAAAATATTTTGTTTACAGCACATCGCGGTTATGCTAATATTAAAGGTTAGGTGTAGCTGCATCAGTCATGTGGCGTATTGGACAAAACTATTTTCCAATGCTAACACTTATGAACCTTCCTTTAACTCTGTAAATATGTACCATCAAAACATATCCACTTTTCACTAGTTCTAAAACAAAAGACCACAGCTCTGCTCAATCATAGCAAATGCGTAGGCAGATCTAGAGGGTGTTTCAAAACAACACCAACAACATTTGGCAGGTCATTCCTGACATCAAGATAAGACGAAAAGTATAGACCAACCTGGGTGCACAAATGCTTCCTTTCGGAGTTACAGGCTGCCGAAAACATGAACTTTAAAGGTTCATAGCTCCAATACTACTGGACATACCGTAGTCGGGTTAAGAATATTTAAGAACTAGTATGTGTCCTATCTATAACGGTTCTTAGGTGCTATGACCGCCGTTATAAAAGGTTAATTATGCGTCAGTGAGATGCCTGTTACGTAAATAAAAGATTAAAAGGTTGGTTTTTAATATTTTATTATAAAATAGATGATGATGATGGTAAGATGGATGATTAAACTGAAAGATCCGGAGTTCTTTAAACAAAGGGGAAGAATTTAAATTTCTGATTACACCGGTCTACACATTGACCAGAAGGGTCTCGGTTTATGACCGGGTGTCTCGTTAGCTGAAGGCTAGATCGAGACGGGAAAGTTAAAACATGCCAATGCAAGGCTATGCGTAGTCATAGAGTGATGACTTCCTTTTTCCTCAAATGAACCTCTTTGAGAAAACAATTCAAATATGGTTTTGTCTACTCACGTATCACTGCCTGATGCTGTCCAAGGAACTGGCTACTGATTACGAATCTGTTATTGCTTTTGGAACGTTTATGCGACGCACTAACACTTGTCTTCGGCTGACGAGGTCCTTGGTTCAAACCCACCGGGGAAATTGGATCCTCTTCTTTCCTCAATGGCGTTGCCTCGCAGACTCGCTGATCTCGCTGCTCGGCTTGGAACCTTGTAGTCCTGGGTTCGAACTCGGCTGGCGGCTGTCCTTTGGCATCTACCTTCAGCGGATCTTGACTGAAACCTTGGAGTCCTTCCTGTAGGTCGTCCTGGGTATAGACGGTTCTGGACACTCGGACTGGCCGGATCAGCTACCTGGACCTCTGATTCTTGAAGTTACATCCCTGAAGACTGGCGCCGGGTCCTATGGGTCCTCGCGCAGAGCGACGGCGTTGACACACTATTCACTCGTGTGAAATGGATAAGACTGGACGAGTAAACTTTCTAATTCTGGGCTTATATATGAATAAGCATCCTGGTTTACTCATATAGGTTTTTAATTTTAATCTGGGGAAAGTGTGTTACTGTGACATCTTCGTTTCTATTTCCAGAATAACAGTCTGTACTGAAATCGTACTTGATGTCTACAGCTTCACACAAGAAATGTGAATTTCTTGATACTCAAAGATAATTGTTAAAATAAACGTATAATTCACTCAATTTTATTCGCATGTTCGCTACATTCCTCCGACCAAGATATGATACGGGCGACATCGAAGTATGCGCTAAGGCTTGTATAATTCGTCCATTCAGGTCTGAGGCAAGAAGACCTGATTAAACACCTGTATGAACAGAGTAGACTGTATACTTTGTCGGGGAACGCATGCACTGTTTGGACGGCAGAAGTCAACGTTAAAGGTAACGGTGAGTAAACAAAACCTTACAAAATCATGGATTTCATATTCCACGTAGCATGAGGCTTGAGAAAAAAGGAAGGTGAAAGGGTATGATCTTTCATGTAAAAAAATAAGACATGAAGGATGAATGATATATACATAGAGGTATACAAAAAAAATTGAAAAAAATGAATGCCTTTTTGTGGCTAATTGCAAAAAATGCAAAATAGTTCTCGCTGGTTCTTGCGATATGATGAAAAAAAGCAAAAAAAAAGGAAAAATGTATATTCCATCACCAAAAAAATAAAAAAATAAAAAAACAAATCAGTGTTTACACAAGTTTTGCACTGAACGTCCACAATCAAGGGAAAGTCCTGGACTGGCAACTTCAATGTCCTTGCCTCTCGTCGCCGGTGACAGGAAGCCTTGTTTGGGGGAAAAACACACAAAAAATGAAGAAAAAAACACTGCATGTTGAACACATGTCCACCGGGGAGGTGATGAACACTGACGAAAATCCTGTATTCGTCTGGGGAAACATCACTTGAAAAGAAAAAAAAACTCAATTCTTCACTATAAGATGTTCCATGCAAAATCGGTGTGAGCAAGAAAACCATATTCGAGCTCTCGAGGTTCAAATCCTGATTATATAGCTATGGATCACATAGTGGAACTGTCTTGAGTGAACTCCAGTAAACCTTAGAGAAAGTAATCTATTACTACTAAGTTACGTATGGAGTGGGGGAAAGAGCACACACGTAAACGAAATACAATATACCCAAAACCAAAAAAAAAAAAAAGGATAAAATGTTTGTAAAATCGTTTTCCTACGGGAAGAAAGCGTATCCCAAGGCTCCTGTGGAAGTTCCGGGGGGTGGGGGAAGGGTTCACGTGGGTATGGACATTTCTCATAGCAGGGGCAAACGTGACGTGACGTTTCGCGCGTTGACTGTCAACTAAAAGATGAGTTGCCGGAGAGAAGTCACCACGGAGGGACATGGGCGGGGTTAAGGGGGAGGGGGACATGGGAGAGGATGTGTTGGAGGACACCGGTGTCTGCAAAATTTCGGGGTGTGTGGTGTTGATTGAATCGCTTTCGGGTGGTTGTAAAGTATCAAACAAATGATCACTTTCAGCGTCATTTGTGTGTTGTGGTGTAGCCCTATATTGTGTCGTGATGTTACGTCTGTAAAAGTGCGAACAACAGTTGCGGTTTTTCGTAAAAAAGCAAAAACAAAAGATAAGCAGAGCTAACAGTCCAGCGACGACGATACATAGCAGCGTAACCATTATGACATCTGACAACTGCATATTGAACATGACTCCTGAAAAGACAAAAGGAAGATGTCTGCAGGATAAGGAGCTACCGTGATTCTTCTTCTTCTTCTTCTTTTTTTTTTTTTTTTTTTGGACCTACTCTTGAGAAGTGACACTACAGAGAGGGGAGAGAGAGAAGAAAAGCACAATTTTCTGGAAGTAATGTGGTAGGCAGCCACAGCTTCAGAAAACCGTGTTGTTCTCTATTTTCGTAATGATCCTGACGTATTGGCATACCAAGGGAGGTCAGTGCACTTTGACTTCCTGGTGAATCTCATACGTCACAAGCATATGAACAGGGAATACGGGGTTGCAGGTTGTTGGTAAAACAAAGTTGGAAAAAAAAATCTGCATGTAGAATTTCAAAACATGCGTGTCAAAAGGAAAAAAAGGGGATATAATTTCGAGTAATTATACTAAAAAAAAAAAATCCAATGGTGATACGACTGCATATTGATTGGGGCGACGTGGAAAAGTCACAAGACAATGCTGGGTAATCACAAACACTGGCAAACCTTGTAGTAAAAGTTTGAGTGAGAAACACGTAATTTGCATTGGTAGTCACTTGCAATTTGTAAACGTGGTTCCTACCGTGCGAAAAAAAGTAACGCGTGTGAAGTAGTGATTCATTTTCGCGGAAAGCACGTGTTATTACATGAAATGCATTCATTTGTCGTTACAACGTGTTGTTAAGTTACAAGTGTGTTGTGAGACCGACAACTTTTCAATGGGACGAAAAAAAAAAAGAGGGGACAGATGCGGAAGGTGTCTAAACGGAGTACCACATGTAAGTACCTCAACTTTTTTTTTTTTTTTTTTTTTTGATGAGCGAAGTTGTGTTCATTGTTTCGTGATTTTTCCAGGTCTGAAATTATGCGCTGATAGCTTTACAACTACTCAAAAGGTTTACCTAGTCAATTCAATATTAAACTCTCGTGTACATATGGTGGAATGAAAAGAGAGGAGGAAATTAATACTGAATTAAGAAGGTAGGGAGGAGGAGGGGTTTGAAACACAACAGAGTGATTTGCAAGCAAGGATTTGTGAATGACAAAGGAGAAAATCCAGAGAAAAACCCATAGCAGGAATTAGCAAGAAACGTACGTTGGACGCTATTGACTAAGCTATGGTTTTGTGATGGAGTTCGAGCCTTGCTTGTATTTTGTTTCAAAATGGGGGTCAGAACGGTCTTCAGGAAGATAGAGCTTTAACCGATTTTTAGCAACTGGAGTCCGTTTGCCTTCAATTGACAATAAATACGAGTTTTCATCCAGTTTAGCCAAAACTTGATACGGTCCTTGGAATAAAGCTCTTAAAGGTCCTGCTTCGTTCTTTTTTGTGTACAATCTGCGAACCATCACCTGGGATTGTGGGACAAACTCAGTCGGAGTTTGTTTAGCGTGTTTCTTGTCACGAAGACGCTGAAACACTTTCTCTTTCTTGTAGAGGACATAATCCCGGAGGTCGGTTAGCGTTGTGAGTCTGTCCTGTAGAGCCTCGTTATTCACGGGGGCTTGGAGTACCTGTCAACCGCGAACACAGGTTGAGCACCGTACAGGAGTTGGAAAGGAGAGACAGCAACGGACGTAAGCGGAGTTTTGTTCACACTGGCGACAGCCATTTTAAGAAATGTTGGCCATTTCTTATGGTCTTCTTTCGTCAGAAAACGGAGCGCGTCTTGTGTAGTTTTCACGTGACTTTCAGAAAACCCTAATGTCTGATGATTTGCTGGTAAGGTGTATCGAACCTGCACTCCTAATGCGTCTAGAAACTGCTTTGCTTTCGTAGACATGAGGCTAGATTGTCTATCGGTGAATAAAACTTTAGGGCATGAGTACGGAATGATTATTTCTTCCATAAGGAAACAAATGAAAGCATCTGAGGTTGGGGTGACTATTGGGTGAACGACACAGAAACTTGTGCTGTGCTCCACTGCAACGTAATAGTACTGATATCCTTCAGGTTCGGAAGGTATTAATTTACCACATAGATCCACTGACCATGCCTCAATGAGTCCGTAATTCGGGTGTCTTTGTACGGCGTCAACAGTAGTTGGTTGAGGTCGTTTAAAGATCGCACACTCAGTGCACCGCTTTAACCGATGGTAAAGCCATTTTTTCATTTGTGGTATAAAATATTTAACCTTCAAGATATTGTACATTTTACAAAAACCTGGGTGTGGCAGAGAATGCACGTGAATTTCATCAAAAACTGCATCTCGTAACTTAGCTGGAATGCATAACAATAACCGGTTTTCAGGAATTGCAGTGACTTTTTTGTACAGGATGCCTTTAGATAACACAAAATTATTGGTGGGGAGCCATATAACGGTTCTTAGGTGCTATGACCGCCGTTATAAAAGGTTAATTATGCGTCAGTGAGATGCCTGTCACGTAAATAAAAGATTAAAAGATTGGTTTTTATATTTTATTATAAAATAGATGATGATGATGGTAAGATGGATGATTAAACTGAAAGATCCGGAGTTCTTTAAACAATGGGGAAGAATTTAAATTTCTGATTACACCGGTCTACACATTGACCAGAAGGGTCTCGGTTTATGACCGGGTGTCTCGTTAGCTGAAGGCTAGATCGAAACGGGAAAGTTAAAACATGCCAATGCAAGGCTATGCGTAGTCATAGAGTGATGACTTCCTTTTTCCTCAAATGAACCTCTTTGAGAAAACAATTCAAATATGGTTTTGTCTACTCACGTATCACTGCCTGATGCTGTCCAAGGAACTGGCTACTGATTACGAATCTGTTATTGCTTTTGGAACGTTTATGCGACGCACTAACGCTTGTCTTCGGTTGACGAGGTCCTTGGTTCAAACCCACCGGGGAAATTGGATCCTCTTTCTTTCCTCAATGGCGTTGCCTCGCAGACTCGCTGCTCGGCTTGGAACCTTGTAGTCCTGGGTTCGAACTCGGCTGGCGGATGTCCTTTGGCGTCTACCTTCAGCGGATCTTGACTGAAACCTTGGAGTCCTTCCTGTAGGTCGTCCTGGGTATAGACAGTTCTGGACACTCGGACTGGCCGGATCAGCTACCTGGACCTCTGATTCTCGAAGTTACATCCCTGAAGACTGGCGCCGGGTCCTATGGGTCCTCGCGCAGAGCGACGGCGTTGACACACTATTCACTCGTGTGAAATGGATAAGACTGGACGAGTAAACTTTCTAATTCTGGGCTTATATATGAATAAGCATCCTGATTTACTCATATAGGTTTTTAATTTTAATCTGGGGAAAGAGTGTTACTGTGACATCTTCGTTTCTATTTCCAGAATAACAGTTTGTACTGAAATCGTACTTGATGTCTACAGCTTCACACAAGAAATGTGAATTTCTTGATACTCAAAGATAATTGTTAAAATAAACGTATAATTCGCTCCATTTTATTCGCATGTTCGCTACATATCCAAATATCCATGTTCCAAAATCCTGCGGTACTTCCACAACAATTTTTATAGCGGTAGTTAGTGCGTACTTCAAATTACAAGGCCGTAGCCAAACAGCCTATATAAAAGTTGTTGCATGAGTACCTTGATCCCTGATGGGCACACTCACTTTTTGAACTACTGTGAATGTTCTCAATACGAGACGCGCTACTTACAAATACTGTATTACCAGAGCAATTACTCAGTTTGGCAAGTACAAAAAGAAATTAGGGACAGATGTGCAAAACGTATCCTTTTTTGTCAACTGGTTTTCATGATACATGCTTTTAAATGATACTGCATAAAACAATTATGAAAATTAGTATTGTAAATACGAAAGAACAAGAGCTTTCACGTTAACAATAGCCTGAAACGAAAAGAGGTGTTGTCGCCATTATCATTTAATTTTTGTTTCTGAATACGCGATAAGAGTAAAGATAGGAATCAGGGCCCAGAGGTGAATGGCACCCACCACGTTATGGCTTATATCAATGATGTCAATATGACGAAAATAGAAAGAAATGAAGAGAAACTAACAGTAAGTACATACAAATCCGTCATAACCGTAATACTGTAAATCAATCAATCAATCAAATAAAATAAATCAATACATACATACATACATATACACACACGCAGAGAAACACAATGCCGTTGATCCCATGTGTGTACTGCAGATAAGAACGAAGAGATGGCCATGTAAATAGGTGTAAACAAAATAACAAGTGGCCCATTTTTGCTTACACATTTTTGTAATGAAAGTCTTGCGAAAAGAGCTAGTTGACCTTTGACTTCGAGTTGGACCGGTTTGCGGTTATTAATAAAATATTTATTTAACAAAGTTGTCTGTGTCATGATTTTTAGAAAATCGAAACTTATTTCCAAGAGTAAACTACCCCGTGGATTTTTTGTAGGACAAATGAGTTACACTATACTGTCAGGTCACAAACACAATGTCCTTTTTTTTTTTTTTTTTAAACATCAGAAAAGAACTCAGCCCAAGACTGAAATACTTCTTTTTTTTTCCTAGAAACTTATAACACAGTATAGGGTTGTAAATACAATATTGATGTATGAAACATAAACAAAATCCGTTGGAGACGTTTCTGAGAATATCTTTTCAACCCCTAATTTTCACCCTTCAGGAAAATATTCTTATTTTTAGAGGTACAAGAAAATGCAATCCCTTTCCTGGAGAATCCTGGAAAACTGACACACTTCCTATATCCATTAGAATCTAGGCTGAAAATAATCACTTATCCAACATTTCGCTCTCTAGTTATTTCTTTTTTGTACCATTACAACCAACTTTTTGCGGACTATATCTCTGAAATAACGCATTTGTGCACCAAGATTGGTCTATAGGCTTTTTCACGTTTACGTGTGAGGGATTCACTTCCCAAAGTTATTTCTTAACACCATGTGTATATATTACACTTACTAACTTTCGAGTAACAAGAACTAGAAATGTTCGAAGCCCTAGTTCTACTTATATTTAAGACCATAGTCTGAAACATTATAAAATAGTCTAAATTATGGTGACATTACTGCGCCCGTCCTTTATTAGCTTGGTTGGCTTTGTGGGTTTAGAGTTTAGTTTCCCTTTCTGCACCAGTGTTGTAAGAGACTGGTGATTACGGAGCATTCAGTGGGATCCGTATCCTTAGTAACGCATAGCAGGCTCTTCCACCGGGTATCGAACCCGAGATCCGTGCTCCAAAATGAGCGAGCTAGGCATTATACCAACGGGAAGAGCTGCTGTATTTTTGAAATGTTACTTACGTATGTTTATTCACAGGCAATTTGGTTCATGGGTTTCAGTTCATCGTTTCTGTTGAATGGATCTTGAAGTAAAGTTGATTTTTTCATTACTTCCTGAAAATTTGAATACTGTTGTCAGGAAGTGGAAGTAACTACCCGCTACGAATTTCAAATCCCAGTGACTAGAGGGAATTATGTATTTTGTATTCATGTAAATGTCTCATACAAACTTAGTGCTGCAAAAGAACGCTAAATTTCAGCCACGATCTGTATCGAACTGTTGATCCTACTTACCCACAGTATATTTTTTTACATTTGAGGCAGTGCTATTATAAAGCTGGACGAGAAAATCTACCCGCTCTACAGAAACGAACGAAACAAATAAGATAAGGGTGGCACCCCGGGGCATTCTACCACACCCATTGGAAAAGGACTTGAGAGGGGGAGGGAAATCCCTGCCTGTGAGCAGCACATCTGTTCGTGAAGACCAAATTGGAGCAGATACATTCAACCATTATGTAATATATAGTCCACTACAATGTTATCAAAAAATGTTCATTACTCGCGATCTACGTCATTAAGCGAAATTGAAACAACTATTTAATTTCTATTGATTTTCTCTATTCATACGGAAGATTTTAAGTTGTTAGTACCATATTTCGTTAGATATTCATGAAGTAAAATTTACATGTTATCTTATGGGGACTGAGAAACCAGTGGTAAAATGTATAAGATCCCCTTAACGCAATTTACTCCAGTAATCTCTGTTTTTCATATTTTTTAAATCTGATTCTTAGCTGGATCTTCTCTTATAAAGACAAGTTGCATTTATTTTTGCAAAGAAGAAAATAAATAAGATAGAGTTGCGTTTAAGACGGATATTGAAATAAATATAAATCAATACATGTAATATTAAAACAAATAATATGAAGACTAGCAGAAAACAATTAGTAGAAAAGTACAAATAAACCAAATGATAAATTCATTCATCGTCAATCGAAGACACAGTTGCAGCTTTTTTCCACGACAATCTATGGCTGGATCAAAATTGAAAGTAATCCTCTCAACTGCTATTTCATGGAAAAGATCCAAAGTTACGATATCAGCTCCTTTCACCACTCTGGCCTCTTCAATGTCCACAGTAGGAACTGGAGATTTATCCAATGTGGATCTAACGTGGAGATGTGGATAGAAATAATATACAATATGTGATATATTGCGCGTTCATGGGGCACTTGTTCTCTTCGATGGCATTCTTGGAACTGATACAGTGAAGAATGATTTCGAAAATTAAAATGAAATGCAGCAACAGCCCCCACCACCTCCGACCTCCGTGACTGCCGCAATGACCACCATTTGCACTAAGAATTTCATCTTCCTGGATAAACCGAGCAGACGGAAGCCAAAATATTGCCAATGGAAATACTTTAACAATTTCATCTTCTGGGAGAGCTAAGGAGACTACGGCCAAATCATGTGTAGAGTAATTATGATTTAAAAAACTTTTCTCTCTGTTGTCTTTCCTCCGGCAAAGGTGTTGAGAAATACGTCCATACTTCAACATAAACCGTGAAACTGCATTCCAAATCAAAATAGAGCCTATAAGACACAAATAATTTGAACTGAAGCAGAAATCCCTTCCATCTGTGACATTATTGTCCGCTGCTTAAACATCCTCCACTAAAAGATGTTGAACCTGCTCTGGAGTTCACACCTATTATAGATATAGAGACCAACGGCTCTTAGCTTCAGATTTTATTGCTTCTCGTACTTGTAAATTAATCAAGCCAACTGTCAGATCCTTAACTTTAAAGATTTCGCAAAACAAAAATTATCTCTGTTCTGGCTGGAGATCCTTAGCTTTACAGCGCATGTTTTGACGTATTAAATTTTTTTATGATTCGAATTAAGGGAAAGTTAGACATCCATAATAAATCAGACACGTTTTTAAAAATGCTTCCTTATTTTTCAATTAATGTGTGAAGTTAAAGTTAAGACGTTACTTAGCATTGAAGCCCAGCAATGACTGCTATACAGCTAGCAACAATAGGAAATCAAATACACGGTATATCTATATTTAATTTTATAAAGCTGTAAAATGATTAAATTGTTGCTATATTATTTTCCAGATGAAGCCTTTAACAATAAAGCGAAGGCAACTTAAAATTAATATAAAGTTTTAATCGTTTTATATATAAAAGGGTACAATTTATTAATAAACATACTTATTAAACTTACTAGAATTCCAATACTCGTTTTCCAGTGACTAATAATAAAGCTGTTTCTAAGGCGAAAGCGTACGTAATGTTTACTGAAGTATTTGGATCCTGATCAACTTAATAACTTCATTCTCTTCTTATCCTTGTGACATCCCGTCCGAGGGTAATATCGCAGAACTTACATTTCCTCCCACATTCTCATTCGGCGTTTCTTCCATTATAATTCACTTGCTTTATCATAATCCTCCTTACCCTAATCGTAGGCCTATTTTAATAAGTCTTCACTAAAATAAATGCATATGAATTGTGCTTCCATCTTCCGAGTTCTTTTAAACTATATGTTGTGGACGTTTATATGTTTGTGGTCAATCCTTTCGGTCAATGAGATCTCGGAAACTACAGGCTCTAGAAAGGTGACGTTTTCACTGATCGATTGGAAATTTTGAGTAATTGCCCAGTTCTAATTGAATATTTAAAAAATGGCCGTTATTTCTTTATTACATTTTTTACGGTAGATTGGAAGCTTTGAAATATTAAAAAAAAAGCGTTATAGGTATCCTACGCGTTATACATCCCAACACCACATTGGTGTATATAGAGGTTGCATATGCCTCAGGCATTTGTTTCATGGCCAAATAATAATGAAAAAGGAACTATAACAATTTCTCCAGTCTAAGCAGTAAGATGAATCTTTATTTTTGGAGTGTTTTGCCCAATGAACACCATATATAACTGACATTATAATTAATTGTGTGTGTAATGTATTTGCTTTTTACATACTGCATGCAAGAAGAAAGAAAACACTGGTCATGCATGAATTAAAAACTCCAACCGGGAGTAGGCTCAAATCTTGCAAACGGTGCGAGATATTGAGAAAAAAATAATGGATAAAATTTCCCCTTTATGATATGCCTTGCCGATTTTTTTCAAGACTTCTTTCACCTGTGTTACCGATGTTGTGAGGAATAAGAAGGATATTTATGCTCATATGCGAATGATGATGCGCTGTGTAGAGACCGCAGGTTCAGCTAGATGTTAGCTTCTCATAATTTGGGTTGAAAGAAGATTGGTATCAGTTATTTTAACTAATAACCTTTAGTTTTGTGACATGCACGTCGAAACATGTGTTATGAATTAACTAGTATATAGCCTATGAAATTGATGGTGTGCTTGACCTGATATTTCGAATTTATTTTTCAACTCGCCTGGGAATAAGCTGACGAGGGCTGTAACACAAAAGTGAAATATCAAGCCATAAATATTGCCGAAAAGATCGGACTTCATACTTAAAGTGTAGCTAACTTCTGGGGAAAATCACACTGTATGATTGCTAATATTTGGTATGACAGATGTTCCGTTAACTGTTCCTTCTTTGTTTCATTTGGACACTTTCGATACGCCACGTAAAAGGAGATTGAAAAGTGCCTAAAGCATATATATGTCCTTTATTTTGAAAATTTTATTAAGAAAACGCAAACATTGTCCTGATTCATTTTGCTACATTTGTAGCGAATTCTTCAAGCGGCGCAGGGGAAACTGCTTCACATCACAATCACGTCCGAAGATGTGTGAGGCTTTAAGGTGTATTTTCGAATGTCTATTGGTGATTTGGACAGTCTGTGGGCCTCATATGTATCCTGCTTGCACTGCAGAGATACGCTGCAATGTAACTATGAAATGTGTCTGGTAAAACAGTATCTACGCCAGTCTCTTGTACTATATTCCTTGCATTTACTCCACTAGTGTGATTCACTTCTCACTTTCTGTACTATATTCGTTGCATTTACCCAACTAGTGTGGTTTATTTTCCACTTCTGTACTATTTTCTTGCATTTACAGGAGACACGTTTTAAGAGATTTTAACATATATCTATATATTAAAATGCTAGGTTTATATGTTCGTCTCCAAAGAAAATTTTATAAGTTTATCTCCAATCCTTTCGACAATGAGATCTCGAAAACCACAAGTGTTAGAAACGTGCCGTTTTCACTGGTCGTTTCCAAATTTTGTGTAGATTGTCCAATTCTAATTGAATACTTAAAAAATATGGTCGTTATTTCTTTATTACTTTTTAGGGGTATACTGGAAGTGTTGAATTTTTTTAAATAAAATAAAGCATCATATCCTACGAGTTATACATGTCAACACCACAGCTGTACACAAGGGTTGTATATCTCTCAAGGGTTGTATATTTGGCGTTTGTTTCACGACCAAATTATAATGAAAAACGAAGGGTAACCATTTCTCCAGTCCAACGTGAATCTTTAATATTTGGAGTGTTTTGCCCAATGAGCACCATATCATTGATATTATAATTAATTATGTGTGTAATGTATTTGCTTATTACATATTGCATGCAAAAAGAAAGAAAACACTGATCATACATGAACTCCAACCGAAAGTAGGCTCAAATCTTGCAAACGGTGCGAGATATTTAAGAAATAAAAAAATCTCTCCTTTATGGTACCCCTTACGGATTTTTATCAAGACGTCTTTCACTTGTGTTCTGTAAAGGGACATGTACAGATGTGAAGAGTGAGGAGACTCATAATTACATGCGAATGATGTGCTGTGTAGAGAGCGTAGGTTCAGCTAGTAATACAATTAGTATACTATCTCTGTCAATACAAAACGTTCGAGCTTATATGGGCCCAAGTAAAGCAAACAGTTGGAAGAAGAAATAAGTTCTTCAAACTGACAGACACAGTAAACAAATTAACGAAGAAACTGGCCATGTAACACAAATAAACCGGTAGGATAAATTTCAAGATGATTTCATGAACGAAGAAAATGAGGAAATTTTGGGACCTATAAGGAAGAAGTAACGCTCATGCCACTGATAAAAACTGCTCACGCTTGGATAAATTTCCAATTGCTCTCTTTAGAATAATTTCAAAATTCTAACCAATGGAAATATTTCTAGACATATCCATCCATGGCATCAGGAGAAAAATAACAGCAAATTTGGGATACAAATCTGCTTATATCTCGGAAATTATTTTTTAAATTTTTTTTAGGAAGTGTAATAATAAAATTTCTGCGTAGTTTAGTATTTTAAATACACAGATATAGTAACTAAGAAATAATTCGCGAAAAGTAATTTAAAAACCAATAATCTGGAAACATTAATGAGTCAGTGCAGTCATATTTCATACCACTAATTAGAAAGATGTGTTCATATGCGTATAATTACGTTTAATTACTTTTTGTACTGATAGTTTTAAAGTGCATAATTACTTTGAAGTTGATACTTTCTGTAACATTGTAAATACAAACAAACAAAAAAAAAAGAAAGAAAGAAAGAAAGAAAAAAGAAAGAAAGAGCGAGAGAAAAAAAGTAGATAGTAAACAAGGAGTCCCTAGATCGATCTCAGCTCTTGGCAAATGAATTTTGTGGTATACAAGTACCGTATGCTGAGTTTTATTGGAGTTGTCCCGTTTTTTCTTCTTTTTTTTAACTTTCTTTATTCCACCATTTCGTTTATTATCATTACCACTGTCTTCCTTAGCCTGGGAGCATAATCGTACAACGTTCAACGAAAAAAAAAAACATTCCCATTTTCATGTACACATTATTCTGAAGTAACTTATCTCGTGGAGGGATATGTTGAAAAATAGTTTCATTGGAAAATGAAATGAAATCTTTGAGTTTTACGTCCCACGGTTATGCCGGTTAGGCTAAAGGAGACGGTGATGATGAGTAATGAATGAAATGGTGGAATGAAGAAAGTGGGAGGAAACGGGAGAACCCCGAGAAAACCCACGCACACGGTGTTTGTCCACCGCAAAGTTCACTTGGCGGGGACTGGGATCGAACCCGGGACCCCAAGCACCAGAGGTGAACGCTCTACCAGTGAGCCACCGCGGCCCCTATAGTTTTATTGGATTCACCATCCTCGAAGTAGTATAAAAAAGCCGTAGTGTTGTCTTTCACCGCTTATTTAGGTTCTATACTAACTATTTAGGTTCCCATTTACGCCGGGTTCTTTTTGGTCACGTCAAGCATGGACCAAAGAGCACCATTCAAGGTGCGTTTTGGAACCGGATGGCCAACTTGGCAGCGCCAAGTGGGGACGGATGAGCTTGACTTTTTTTTCTTCTTAAGGCAACACGCCCTAGTTTCCAAAATATGAGATTGAAATTTTGTATACGGATTGTGCGCACCTTTGAGTATTTCTCAATTTTTTTTTTTTTTTAGATTCTACGTGAACCCGGGCCCAAGGAGTGAAAATATTCCGAGGGGGATGATTTATTTTTTAGAAAACTTTCCGGTTTTCCCCGAATTTCCCGGTTCAGGTGTATGATACGGACATGTGAGTCGTACCGTTGGAAAGGGCTCGTCATACTGAAGAAAATGTCGTTTGAACCATGACCCTAGGCCAAAATAGTAATAGCGCAGTACTTTTGAGTATTATTGAGTATTTTGAGTATATATATATATATATGTGTGTGTGTGTGTGTATGTGTGTATGTGTGTGTAGTTTTTTTTTTTTTTTTTCTAAAACGACACATGTCAAGTTTTGTCAGACACGAAATTAAGGTTACTGTTCCCTCACCCTTCTCCGAGTATTTTGCTTTTTTGCCACCAAACGCTCACTTTTTCATTTAGCAATCTCTGCTAGCGCCTCTACTGGAAAGAACTGAAAGATCGTAGCATTCAGTTTGAATGTGTCCAGGATATCCACATTTGGAGTGAGCGGGGAGAAGAGTCCAACAGTTTTTTTCTTTCTTTTTTTCGTGCATCTGCAGTCAGTCTATCTGTTCAACTGGAGGGCAAAACCTCAACCATTGACGGGTAACACAAATCTTTTCTTTCTGCAGGCAGAAATAGAGCTTTTATAAGAAAAGCGGGAAATAGTTGCAGAGAATAGTCATTCGCATCGCGATGACAAATTTTCTTTCGGCCGTTTATCACATGAAGCTCTTCTTTTTTCTTTTCGACCAGAATATGAGGTAAATAACCTAAATGGTTCTTTCTATAGAGAAAACAAGAATGCTGTGGCGTAAATAAAGGGCGTGAAGGGCCCGCAACACTGGGGAGCCCAGAACAAAAAGCGGCCCATTTCAGTTTCGAAGTTAAACTTTATAATGTTAGGATGTTAAAAATTATATGATGTTGCAACTATATCTTATTTTTACCTGTGAAGATGGTAACACCTGAGCGATTATTTAGTAAATTAAAAGCCAATAAAACTTATACTGACCAGTGAAAATATTATGACCACTCCCTACTTTTTGAACGAAATCATTGGGCCGAGATAAGAGCTATAAGGCATAACACAACCGCGAGCCAGACGGTTAACAGGAAGCTCATTCGATTAGTCAGAGTGGTGCTTGTGTTTTGAATGGGGAAGGACGACGATATATCCGGGTGACTAAATGGCTGGGAACTTCATTTCGGAAACAGCGCGACTTGTCGAGTTTTCGCGATCTGCCGTGCTTAGTTGGTGTATTTCAAGGTGGGAAAGGGACAGTGAAACCAACATCGAACCAAACAATAAAAAGTGGGGCGACCACACTTCATTTAAAATGTCGAATGTCGTAGACCTTCGAGGTTGGTACAGCAGAATAGGCGAAAACTGTAACACAATATAATAATAATAATAATAATAATAATAATAATAATAATAATAATAATAATAATAATAATAATAATAATAATAATAATTTTTTGCATATGTGCAAGTAGTGACTCACTAGATAGAACATAGAAAGTCAAAACTCTTCTCTGTAACTTTTACGTGCCTCATGAACGTGAAAAGAGGGGGCCCGTTTAACATTTTTGCGTGGAGCAGCATTCGTCCTTACTTACGCTACTGAGAGAATGTAAGGTAAAATAATAACATTATATATATATGAACTCTTGGCGCAACAGTCCCTTGTGATCTGAGTGCAGCGGGCTTATGTGAGCAGTCAGCACAACTACACCCAACGTCGTCGCTATCTTCTAATTTCCCAACTTTTCTCTCAATGTTTGGTCAACACCGCAATGTTTGAGAGCCCAACCGGGAATTAAACCCTGGACGACGCACACCGGATCACTCTCGCAAATCATTTGGTGAAACTAAGGTTAGAGTGTTACTGAATTAATTTAGGAATATGCCATTCTCATAAGGTAAAGTACAAAAGTATTGTAACATAATTAGAAAGCTCATTATAAGCCACGTATTCTTCCCTCTAATATCTCTAAATGTTTTCGAGATATCATGGTTGATGCACTTGAAGAAGTTAATTTAGTTACTTGAAGAAGATAGTGGACTTATACATACATGATTAAAATTACTGCAATTTTTATTTTTATTCTTCTTTCTCGTAAAAATACAAAATTATAATTTCAAACATTTTGGTAAATTTTTCATAATTTCAAGCGCGAACAGCCGGTTTCTTTCCTTACGTTTTGAACTTGGGATTTATATTCTACCTGCCACTTATCGGAAAAGTCATGTAATGACATGGGTCCCATAGCTAGAATACATTATGCGACAGAGGCAATGACAATTTTTGTAATTTCATCTCTCAAGATCTGTTAAATCTGACATTTATTGGACGACATCAGCTTTATAGTACAAATAAATTTTTCGCACCAAGGTCCATATAGTGGTCGTAAAAAATGACAAAAGCTACCATTGACCTTTATAGTTTGACTGAGGTTTTTTCGATCATATTTTTTTATGTACAATAATTAAGAAAATGCAAATTTATTCAAAATTTCTTTACAATTAAAGTCGGCTAAACAGATATTCCTTCGAGATTTCTGTATTTTGAAAACAAAAATTTACGATTTCAGTCTTTGTCTTTACTTGTTTCCGTATTTTTTATATTCATACTATATGATCAGTTTCCAGAATGATTTTAGTTCCCTGGTAAATCCATTTATAACAAGGTCCAAATACTGCTACAATTTTAATTTGGTTACAGGAGAATCTGCATATCTCATCCTTTGGTTACTCTTTATATATTCATCTACTATGTAAACAAAAATCAGTGAAGGAAAGAGGCTGAGATAACACGTGCTCCGTGAGGAACGTTGTCATCCCTTTTACTGGTATATCTAGAGAGTCTCGCCTTGAAAAGATGTGCCCGTCTCGTCTCGTATCGAATGGTTCTGTCTCGTCTCGTGGCAACACCAGAAAGGCTGAGGCCCACAAAAAGAGCTGTTATGCCAAGTGGTTAAAACTACAACTTTTAACCAAGTGTGATTTGGTTAACAGAGCACAACACAACACTACTACAATCTTTCAGCAACGACTGCTTAGTTTCGACTGAACAAGTATTACTACGATAGAAACATTTGTCAACACCGTCAGTACAGTCGAAAGGCAAGCCTTCCCCACTTATTCTGATATCCTTTTTTCAGAACCCCTGGCGCCACTTCAACAAATAAGGAAGCCTATGTAACTTTCCGATTTAAAAAATGGCTCAGGTTCGAATAACATCATAAAATAATAAAAGAAAACTAAATTTTATTGTCAAATCAGCATCTTTTCAAAACTCAGTACCGAGAAAGGCTGGCACGTTTCTGTCTTGGTTCGGAACGAGAAAGACCATGAAACAATAGTTAGTTACTGATAAAATTGCCACTTCTACTTGTACTTCTATAACAGGATTTTTATACGTAGATATCTCCACCAGCCCCCGGAATAAAATCTTCTGAAACACTGATCTCAATGAATGCTTTACATTGTACTTGAATCTGAAGCACTATCACAAAATAATTAAACTTGAATCGATTGAAAAATGGAAATGAAAGCTATTTGTAAGAATCATTTAAAAAAAATACTTTAAGTATTCCCAGTTCTTTGTAGGATTTGAAATACTGAATCATTTGGATCGTTTGAAATAATAAAAGATGGTATACATTTCGAAGGCAAATAATTTATTCCGAGTTAAAAAATGTTGAAGCAAATTCAAAAACTGTGTTTGTATTTTTCGAGATACGAGACGAGACATTTCACGAAACGTTTTGTCTCGTCTCGTGTCTTGGCCCAAAGAGCCCTGTCTTGTCTCGTGGCAACACTAAGAGAGTCTTACGCATTCTCGTTCCAAGAAAATGAGCTACAAACTTGTAAAGCTTATTCAGTCAATTGTTATCATTGAATATACTATGGGCATAACCACTGACGTGTAAAAGGTGACAGAGGCGGAATTTGTTCTTGTGGGGCCCTTGGCGAGTTGGAGCCGTGATGCTCTATTACAGCGTTTCCCAACCGGTGTGCCGCGAGGAAATCGAAACAAAATTATTAATTCTATAGCAACCAAATTGCAAGAAGTAAGAAATATATTATTTGTATTTCACATTATTATGATCATCTACAATGGAAAAAAATACTGTAATTGTAATATATTATTGTGCATACATTACTCTGTAGCAGGTAGTATTTCGAAAATAGAATTTTATTTGCCGCAGCTTCTTACACATTTCTACAGCCATTTCTACAAAGGCTGTGAAAGTTGCCATTCCCTTTGTTATATCTTACTTAAGTAAAGCAGGATTTTCTGCAATGAACACAATCAAGTATAAGAACAGGTCACAACTGTTAACTCTGGAACACGATATGAGGGTGTGTTTATCAACTATCCATCCACAATTGAAGAAGATTATGAAAGAATATTGTACTCAAGTTGCACATTAATTTTGCTTCGTGCTCCAACCTGTTTTCCTTATTTTTGAAAAATTGTAATCTTCATACATTAGAAAATATTATTGAACAATTCTAACCTTTGTGTAATATTTAAAAATCGTAACGTATATTAACCGTGTTAATAAATTATAAGTTTCATACTGTGTTACTTTTCTGTATATTTTTAATGTTGAAAAATGTACTTGTTATCATTGTTATAACCATTATTGTTTCTTTATTGTTTCAAACTATTTCGTAACTTGAAATTTAAAAAAAAAAAACCTTCAATCCTTTCGACAGAGTAAACATTGCATACAAATTACCTACATTTATACTTTTAAAGTACAAGAGATTTGTTTGTTCGTTCGTTATTTAATGATCTTCCTTCTTAGTGAAAGGTTGGATCTAGTTTTCGAAAAAGAAAGTGTATTTTTGAAAAACAATCCTATATTTCATTGCAATTATTTTCTATTTTTAAATTAGAATGAAATAATAAGCATAATGATTTACCACGGGGAAAACCAGTGATCGAGCTTTCTTCTTTGTGAGAAGGAGATCAGTAATCACAGAAAAAAAAACACGGTATTTTATATTTACAAATGTGTGTGCCGCGAGAATAAAATTACACCCGTAGTGTGCCGCGAGTTGAGAAAGGTTGGGAAACACTGCTCTATTATTTGGATTGGAAACATTGGCTCAAAAATATTTCAAATTTACACACATACATACACACACGCATACATATATACATACATACGTACATGTGTTACATATACTTTAATGCGTGGACCTACGGACAAGGTCTGGTTCCATCATGTGGTTCGGATTCCACGTTAATCAGTAGGTCCCGTCTCATATAGCCTCGCTGCTGAAAGAGACGTTACACTCAAAATCAACTCAACTCAAGGTCCGGTTCGCCCGCCCCAAAAACAGTCTCTGGGAGGTGGATTGAAAGCGCTCTCCTGAAATATAGAACTATGCTAATCGTAATCTTCTGAGATAGACTACCCCCGCCCGAGGAATAAGTAAATAAATAAATAAAAATAGTTTCGTAATGTTTATCTCCTATATACGAGTAACTGGAAGATTTTAGTGTCTCAACAATGAGAGCAGTAGGCCTATACATGTGATACTGAGTTCCTGGCGGAAATTACCTAGTTGCGCCCCGAAATTTCACACTATTCCCTCTTTCGGCCCTCTCCCTCTCGGTAGTTTTTTTAAGAATTTTTATCTATTATTTACTCCCCTGGAGTAACTGTTGCTCAGCATTTTCACGGGCTTGCAACCGTCAGAATGAATATCCTGGCTGCTTTCCCAGCTACCCATTCAACATGGAATAGATACATGCAACAGCAATCAAACCCCACACAAACTACTCTACCCCTCAAATATTTTAACATGGAAAGTTCTTTTGCCAACATACTTCGTTTGTTTAAAAGAAAGAGACCTACATACAACCACTTTTTATTTTATGTTCTTCTGGAGATTCGATAGCGAAATCGCTCACATCAAAAAATGAGAGTATTAGTGCTCTGACTATCTGGTAGAAATACAACATGCCATATATACATTACTGTGATTACATTGCTATTTATTCAATGACTATTTTGCTTAGAGCTTTCTTACTCTCCGCTCAAAACGTTATAGACAAGCTATATGTAAGAAAATGAGTGAATGAACAAATAAATAAAATAGTAAATCAAAAATTATTATATACCCCAAAGATTTTAACATGAAAGAATGCTGTATATAGCACACTTTGGAACTCAAAATTTATTGTAATTAAATTGCTATTCACTCAACACAATTTGTTTGCTATAATATTAATATTTAGCAAAGATGTATGAAATAATATTAGTGATAATAAAATAACAATATAATAATCGAGAAACAACACACAATATCCCAGCGGATGCATTCTAATGCTACATACAAATTGAATATAAGGAAAGACGTTAGAAAGTGGTTAAAGTCGCTGAACTAGCAATGAAATGAAATATATTACAATACCAAACACATCGAATTTGCAGAAAACATATAGCAAGAAGTAGAGAAGTACAAACTGTTAGCCAGCTACATAAAAGAACAGTGGAAACTAAAAGCCATAGTGGAAAATGTGGAGTAAGGCATTTGAAACAACGGGCGATTCCAAAGGGATCTCTTCTGCTTTGGATGCATCTTCTCATCCTAAGATCCTCTCCGTGATAAGGTTCTGGGGAGTGTTGGTGGCGCTGTTGTCATATCGAAAGAACTAAATACGATATTTATCCTTTCTTGTTTCATCATCATCATCATCATCATCTGGGATGAGCGGTAGCATGCGAAGAACTGTATAGGCCTAGGATGTAATGGTGATGGATCTACTCCAGAAATTGATGATAGGGTCTAGACATTGGAGACAGCCGAGTCAAAACAATACATCTAAACTGAGACATGATCACTAGTACTAGAACCTGCACGGACTCAGCTGCGATGGCGATGAAGACTTCAACCTAGCCTCTAACTCCCTTGGTGCTGCCGGAGAAATCTACCAGTGGCATCGTTATCTGACAGAAGTCGTAAATGAATAACGACGTGGCTTATCTTCTTCCACGTGGCTTCGGACAAGAGCACTAGAACTTCGTAAAAACACTTTCATCGATGAGCAGTATGGGTTTGTGATAATGACAAATGCAATAGTTTCTCTGCAAAAGATTCAAAAGAACTCTAGAGACAAGACAGATGTTAATTATACTTCAGATGTGTGTCCACTTTCTTTCTTCAATATTACGATTTCTGTTATTTCTGGGGTCTACCAATTCAGGAAGAATGCAGTTCATATAAAAATGTCTTGGTTTTGGAAGCATTTTTGTTTCCCAAAGTTCGTCATCTCTCTCTACTACAATTACAGCAATGTCTTTGGGCGTCCACACTACAAAATCGCACCATTGCCTGCCAGTTACTTGAAGCTGGCCTTGAACTTGGAAGAAGTAATCGTGATTTTTGTGTAATCGAAGTTCGCATCTTCACAAACAAAATCTTTTCAAACTTTGTGCTGCTTATCTTCGTGACAAATATTTCGCCTTGCTGGGACTTCATTTCTAGTATACCATCATCGTCTACTAGGCCGTCTGGACTTGCTCCTAACCACCCATGCATTCCGTGTACCCAAAAGCCACTTCTCCTCACGTTTCGCAAAGGAAACAATTTATTATAAGAGTTAACTGCATTCTTCTCATTTGTTATCCCATATATGAGATCAGCATTCTGCGGTGTTTTTTTAACATAGCATGCTGTGAACAATATTGTGGCATTTGGTGGTTTCTCTCCTTTTGATTATTTCACCGAACTTACTAGCTGTGATGCTTTTCCTTCTTTCTTCGTGCCAAAGTAGATTTTGTGCTTGATCAGTTGTTGAATTATGTAGACTTTCAATTTGGTCTTTGTTTAATTTCAGTCCTTTTAGGAATTGTTGGCAGTAATTCTTCAACTCCTCTCCTGACATATCAGGTTTCACTGCTTCAGGTCCATAGTTAGGATCATTTGATTTTGATAAACTTGCGAACCCAAAATCTGACTTCATTCGCTTCATTTGCGTTCTACATAAACTCTCTGGAATTTGTCTTTTTTTTCCCCATCTCTAAAGATCTTAATATTCTTTTGGCAAATGTTTTAGATATTGCATCTGGACTCCTTTTCGTTTTTTTTTTTTTTCAGCAACTTGCTATCCTGGCCCTAAAGAATAATTCAATGCTGCTGCCATGCACCTATTGTTACAGGATGATCTAAACGATCTATTTATTTGCTTGCCACCTACCATTTTCGTCACAAGATGCATGTAAATTTCTGCATTGTTTGTAGTGGCGTCTTCAGCCAATCTCTCCGCTTTACGTAATAAAATGTTTCCACAATTTATTATTCGGCTGTGTATATTTTGAGATTCCACATCATTCGCGACCATCACGAAATCTTTAGAAGTTTCTCTATCTTTACAGTTGTCACCGCATTTCCTGTGGTCACCCAAACAGTGGTAGAAAACAAGTTGTACCTGCTCCCAGAGATCTGAGGCTTTCCCTCCTTTCTTATTATTATCACTGATTACCCATCTCGAACTTTTTGAAATTCGTCCTATAATGTTTTTAGTGAGAAGCTTTCCGAAAATCGTCTCTTTTTTTTTTTTTTTTTTTTTTTAACTCAAATAACGCCTTTGTAACATTTTTCACAACGTGATTTGCGCATTCAAATTTTACGACGCCCCTATAATAGCTATTTACACGTTCGTAAATTGACGCTTATACATTGGAGTCACCATCTCCCACATATTCTTTATAGATGAGACCATGCATTTCTTGTTTCTACTATTATGTCTGCTTCCATTGCAGAGGAGCTTCCTGTCCAATTTTTTGCACATGTGTGGCTTGTTGGCGTTTTTCCTGCACAGGAAGTCCTGGCACATACGTAGCAGTATTTATTTCTCAACTTGAGATATAAAAGGTTCTTCGTGTAATACCCAACAATGTTTCCACAACCGGACATAGCAGTGTATCGATGACCAAATGAACGTTGAGACCAGTAACCATCAACGATTACTCTCGTGTATGGTTGATCGCGAAATACGTGACCCTCTTTCAATGCCAGCTTTCTTTTCTCTTGGCCATTTATCAAAATTTTTCTGTCAGCACGTCTTCCCAAATTTTGCCTAATTTCTTTTGACGCTTAATGAATGTCCTAGCACTCATACATGGAACTTTCATAACAGCAAAAAGTTCCTGCAAGGGATAATGTCCGAAGTCATACAGAAATGGCATCCCGTACAGCTTCATCATTAATGTCTATTGGAGACTCTGGTTTTACGTTATCTTCAACATTATCTTTAGTCTCTTCTGTGGTTGACATATCATATGTTGCATCACAGGAAGAACATTTGAAACTTAGAATAGATTTAAAACCTACTGTTCGCTCTTTGAAACACTTCATATTACCTAGTGAGTTCGTGCTTCTACAAAAGGACTTGTGCTGAGTTATTTTCCTCACTTCAGTAATCACATGAGCTAAATCAACTATACGGCGGCCTTTAATATTTTTAAATATACCTAAGTCCAGATTATCTTCACGCAAAATTTCTAGATGGTCATCCTCCATTTCATTGTTCCAACTTTGCGTGAAAGCATTCTTTTCATTAGTTTCACACTGCTGATTAATATCACATACGTTTGTTTCAGGTTATATTTGCTCCCTCTTCTGGTCTCCGTTTTTGGTGCTTATTCTGACTTGTCCTCTACGAACTATTTGCCTATCATATCTTTCACTACCGTCTTCGCCTTCAATTCGCCGTCAATTATTGTCATGATGGAATTGGAAATTCTTCACTGCCATTATCCATAGCATTTGTACGTATTATTAGTTTCATTATTAGTGTTCGGGTGTTTTCTTGTTAGAGCTTTATTTCTGAAAATAATAATAATAATAATAATAATAATAATAATAATAATAATAATAATAATAATAATAATAGAAACAGCATTCTACTTGTCCAATATTATGAATAGAAATGTTTGTTAGTTTATGTGAATTTTACAGCGTTTTCAAACAAACTATATCAATGATAATGAATGATTAGTAGAGAAAGCGAGAAGAAAGGGTATGAGACTGAGTTTATATTTGTGAATTGCTTATTGGAATACCATTGCTTTATGTCTTTTTATGAGCAGAAATAGAAGGGTTGACTGTGAAGGCATAACATAAGGCATTTGTTTCAAGACAAATGAATCTACGACCTCGCATATGAATCCAAAAGAAGAAACAACTTTACTTCCCACGATTATCAATATTCAATACAAATCTCTATAGTTCGAGTATCTTTTCATAACACCCCGTTATCTTTGACCGTTTTCTACTTTCCACAGGAGTTCACTCTTTTGATGTTATTACATCATTTATATTCTTTTTATTCATTAGTTTTTATTGCGACAGATCCTGTCATCTATTGTTCACATTCACGACCACGATAATACAGCTGTTCGCAGTGACTAAATTTCGTAACAGAAAACGGCATCAAACCTACCAATTTGATGGAATGATTCTAAGTTTAATATTTGAGATTAATTTCTCTTTGGCATCATATAAAAGAATGACTGAAATTCATGTTGTTACAACTGTAAGAAATGTATACGTTTTACATTGTTAACTACAGATTTGAAATACGCATAATGTTACATCATGAATTACGATTGTAGACTATTAAAGGATGACTGAAATTCATTGTGAATTTATCTTGTTGATAAGTTTATTGTAAGTTTTTGTCTACAATATTTAAAATTCAAAATTTCAACTGCGACCAACCATGACCCAACACCATCCACCATGAACTACTCTGACCAACTCTGACCCACCAAAATCCATCGTCATCAACTCTGATTCATGATCCATACCCTCCTCTCCACTAACCAAAGAGTTTACACTTGTAATAAAACGAGGCTGCGAAATTATCACTAATCGGAGTTTGAATTTCTACGGTTCATCGCTCAAGCACCTCTCTGTTACAATACCGGTGGATCTGACCTTTACAATATACCATAGTAAAGTCCTTGTTATAGGCCAAATCGCAATGAATTTAAATTTGATTATCATATATAATTATTTCTTTGTTGGCTTACAGATACTTTTCAGTAGAAAATATGATGAAATTCGAATGCCTTAAATCAAAGTAAAGAAGAACAAGATAAAGAAAGAAAGAAAGAAAAAAAAACTAAAATTTTTCATATAAGTAAGCATCCCGTACAAATTTAGAATTCCTATGTAATTAAGCTTCCAGTATAAATTTTATGTCCGTTTTTCTCACAACCTTATGGCTTGATTGCCTTATGCTCTAAACGGTCCATACAATAAACACAAGCTTCAGCAATTATTATAATAGAAAGCAATAGATATAAAATGCGAAACAATGTAGTTTTTGTTTTTCAATTTCTTTCTCAACTAATATAGATCGTTTTCGATTATTTCTAGAAATCAATCCACTACCAATTTCCAATATATAGAAAATGCCCTCCCACTAAAAAAAGAGAATTTAAAAAAAATGCTAGGACACGTTCTGTTTATTTTTAATAAAGAGTTAATATACTGAATTTCAGCTAAGTTCAATGGTTTGTGAAATACTGAATTTTTCGCAAACAATCGGACCCCCAATACCTCCTTAGGATATGTATTATAATGAAAGCGATACACGTTTGGGATTGAGACCTAACTATACACTAAAAGACATTTCATTTGACTCTGCAATTTGGCCGCGACGATGTCGGACACACAGTAACATTCAATTTTTTATATAATAATCAGGGTGGATTGATTTAAATCAGTCTGATTTAAATCACGATTTTAATCAAGATTTAAATCACTTGATTTTTTTAATAAAAATCGTTGATTTAAATCAAATTCCGAAATGAATTAATTTAAAGTGAAAGTAAGTAAAATCCCGTTTCTCTTCTGTTATTTCGATTATGGATGATAATAATCATAATACAATGAAACTCAAATGTATGTAAGCACAGTATGAAAACGAGTATCATGTAGGGAACGATCAGGGAAAATCCCGTTTGAACGCGTTACGGGTGAACCCTGCTTTCTTCTCTTTGTAACACAGGGTTTTAAAATGTCTATTCCAACGGAGAAATCACCATGGACATTTAAGATGAAAAATCTCTTGTGTCCACGTCTATTTGTTTGTTTCCAGATAATAGGGGCGTATTTAGACGGATCCGATTCCCTCTCCGAAACAACATAAAGAAAAAAAATAAGATTTTAAAATTTTGGGCGTAATTTATGTACTAAATACATAGAAGTTCCTCGGGATCGTAATACGACAAATTTTGAATGCGTTAAAATATCGAATAATACTTTTGATAAAGTGGATACTTGACCCCATTGCGGAACATGCCGTGATCTGCGATGTGATCGCAGAAAATTTGCCGCGCCTGTGCAGGAAAAATTGTCAGAGGAAATAAAATAGCCAACAGAAAAGTATAAAAACGTGCCTGCTATGTATAGATGTCTTAAATGCACGGACAACTAGCATTTGAACTGTTTTTCACGTCACATAAAGCATATTTTTAACAATCACAAGTGTTTCTTCTCCTGAAACTGATCATCTTGATTTTTTTTTTTTTTAATTTTGGAATTCCTGCAGGGAATTCGTGTTATTATTCAGTTCAAAATCTCTTATCATCGCGAATTCTGTCGAGGAATTTGAAGCTTAAAATATATAAAACGATAATTATGCCTGTTGTGCTGTATGATTGTGAAACATGGTCGCTTACGCTGGGGGAAGAACGCAGACTGAAAGTATTTGAGAATAAAATCCTGAAACGAATATTCGGAACCAAAAGGAACGGAAATGAGGAATGGCGAAAACTTCATGATGAGGAACTGCATAATTTAAACTATTCACCAAACATTGTTAGGGTCATCAAATCTTGGAGGCTCAGGTGGGCAGGACATGTAGCGAGAATGGAAGAAAGTAGGAACGCTTTCAAAGTTTTAACTGGAAGTCCAATCGGAAAACGACCATTAGGAAAACCTAGGCACAGATGGGAGGACAATATTAAGATGGATCTCGCAGAAATAAGAATACAAAATAGAAACTGGATTCAGTTGACTAAGGATAGAAGTCAGGAGAGCTTTTGTGAACATGGCATTGAACCTACGGGTTCCATAGGTCATAGTGACTTAGTTAATTTTAGGCGAAATTTATGTACTTTATATGTATTTCGTGCCGGTAGCTAGTTCCAATTGTTTAAAAATATGCTCCTGCAAAATATCAGTAACTTTCGTGAAAAGAAAAGTGTCATGTTGATATACATTGGCTGTACTTTTTCTTTAATGCTTATGTAAGAAACATTGTTTGGGATTAAAATAGGTTAACGATTGGGAATTAATTCAAAATTAAAACCCAATACTTTCACTTAAATGACATAATTAACATTTAATAATAATTCCTAATGCTTTTTCTTCAGTTCGCGACTTGTATTATACGAAGAAAAAGATTTGATTTAAATCAAAAAAATCGATTTAAATCAAAAAAATCAACAAAAATGATTTTTTTTAAAAAAATCATGATTTTTTTCCACCCTGATAATAATTCATATATTACAGGTGGTTCAATTATTATTTTTTTTTTCAGTAGTTAGCTCCTCTACAAACTCAGGCTCTGTCTCAGAAGCCAATTAGTAAGACCTATTGCTATTATTACCATTGCAAATATCAATATCAAAAGTGCCTGAAGTTTTTTTTTTGTTTTCAATAGAATCAAATAAAAAAAAAGGCCTTGAAAGTAAAACGTAGACAAATTCACCAGGGTTGAGAGGCTGTCTACAATGCATTGAGCAGAATGGGTTGGTGGGTCGTGGGTCGGTGAGTCAGAGTGGATCGGTAGGTTAGCGTGGGTCAGAGTGGGTCGCAGTGGGTCACATCCTGTTGACCCAAGGCCCACTGACCCACTCACAAATTTTGACCACTCCATCTCTGTTGTCATGTCGATTATTGTACTAATGAAAGATTGAAATTCTGTTCATGATTAATTATCGTATACAATGAACACAATTTCAAAATCAAGTAAGGAATATTCCCGAGGCTAGCAGGTGCACCTCTACTACACGGACTCTCGAGTTCGATTCTCAATGGGAGGGTACTGTATTGAACACATTACAGTGACTCGGATCCATAGGCGTAAATAGAACCCTCGCAGCGCGTGTGGGGGGGGGAGGGAGCAAAATATATAGAAAGTAGGGGCGCATAACTCAAGGGTTGCGGGGGGGCTGATGCTTCAAGTTACGCTACTGCTCGGATCTCAGTTTCAACTACAGGTCTAAATCTCACCTTTAGCATAGCAACCCTGAAACGGATAGTTATAACTACACAATTGCTAACTACCGAACCAATTTAATTTTTATTTAGAAATTATCAACGAAATACCTGACTACTGTCAAATATTTATACTGTGTACACATTTATATTAATTATATAGACTGTCACGTGTTTTAAATCACATGACTCTCCAGTTTGCCACATGATGATTGGCAGATGCCAATAATTTGAGTATTCCGCAGGGAATCGAACCCGAAACCACGCGAACAGGAGTCGAACGCTCTAAGTACTAGACTATGGAACCCCTTGAATGAATTTAAGTGATCCTATATAAGCAATTAGCAACGAAATATTTTACTAGATTTCTACACTAATTACAGTTCTTACATTTATATTACACATTATGAAAAGGAGTAGAATGACTCCATGCCTGAAATTAAAATGATCCTACAAAAAGCTTTTTTTCTTTCTTTCTTTCTTCAACGAAATACCTTACTATTGTCAAACAACATTTATACTCTGTGTACACATAAAAAGCAATAGAATGCCGATCCAAAAGCAATTATCAATAAAATATTGTACACTAATTACATGTACAGTACACTTTGTATTTCTGAAAATTGAATTAAGTTAATGTATGCATGAAATATTAAATTCATCCCACGAAACCCATTTTTGCCAAATCCAATACCATCTTTCAAAGACATTACTTTTAGTTTTATTACAAGGTAGAGCATATTTAGCATCTTATATGAGAAGAATATAAAAAAAACTTCTTGCACATTGCAGTTTGTTCGAAGATTATTCCAAAACTCAAGGGTCACGAAGTTTCCTCTCTTTCCTTTTCCGATGGAGTCTTTCGGGAATAAAGGTGAAAAATAGAAAACAATTGGATACTAAGAACATTTCCTTTGTTCCCCTTACAAGATTCTTGTTTATAGTCATTTCGTCTTATGAGATAAGGAGGACTTACGAACGCAAAATTGCAACGCTCCAGGGGAGAGAATTTCCCTGTCAGTCTTCGAGTTTTCTCAAAGAATGTCATATGTTGTGCCGTCTGAGACAGCCGACAAAACTAAGAAAAAAGTTGTACAATGAAAAAGAGACAACATTGGTTTCTAGCAAGTAGGGGTCATAAATCACTACCACGTATCGCGAAGATTAGTAGAGGAAATTTCAGAGGACTCTCAATTCCTGGAAAAAGATATCTCTATCATGTTCTGTAAATATGTTGCCTATCCTAAACGGAAGTATATATTATAATTGATCTAAATTGATCAATTATTGATTCACGTTATGCAAAAAGAACATATTCTACTTACCAAAGACGTACGACATGTTACAGAATAATATATCCTGAAGCTACCAGCTTCTTGTTCTAGACGTCTATGTCAAAAGCAATGACGCAAGATAGATCTATTTATCTATCAATATATCTATATCTATATACCGTATATATATAGATAGATAGATAGATAGATAGATAGATAGATAGATAGATAGATCGATAGATAAATAGATAGATATGTCGAAAGTATAAATAATTACTTCTGATGCCCACAAATAGAGACGTAACCCTATTATCATTTACACACACGACATACAAAATAACTAATAAGGGCCCCTTTCAAGGTAATGAGTTGCGGTGCGCCGCTTACAGCAGAAAAAAATCCAATAGCATTTCGAGAGAATTGGTCATAACAGTGCCAACGTCTCTGTTGGGTACACGTGAAACAAGCAAAATGTTTGTGAGCATTAAAAGTAATTATTTATGATTTCAACAACCCTATTGCAACGGACAACGGACATAACGAGGGTGTTTCCACTCAAGAACAGTGCATAATTGTTAAAAAAAGGGAATTTTATAGAAATTCGAAAAAATTCCCTCAGTTACTTGTAGGCAGTACTGCGACAATCGGTATACCATCTCCAAGTAGAGATGCAAAAAAGCCGGCTTTTTTGACTCGATGGTTTTTCACATAAAAAGCCGGCTTTTTTGGGAAAAAACGAGAATTTTGAAAATTTTGACTTTTTTCATTTTCATGGTTTTTCTATCTAAATAGCTTTCTTATAGTATATTCTATAGTTAGATAAGAATTCCATGGCCTAAATGTCATATTTCGCTCTGAAATTCACCATCAAGATGGATGGAGCACGTGTTCTACGAAGCTCACATGAAGAATGTAGTATTTGAGGGCAATTTTACAGGCTATTTAACTTTATTTTAACTTTTAAGTTATCGACAGTTTTTCTTCTCTAGATCATTTAGTTTGTCATCCGTGTTTCATTTCTAAGAGCTTAGTACTCTAGCTTCTAGCGCAAAAGTTATACTTTTGTTTTTCTATATATCCGTCAAAGCGTACGTTTTTCAATATATCCGTCAAACCGTACTTTCACATTTCTGTTATACTGTAGCTGTGCCACGATTTAGCAATAATTTTCCGGATACAACCTTGAAGACTAATTTATACAAATAAGCAGTAGCGGATTTAGAAAAGTACTTTGGGAGAGGTTTCTCTGATTGTTTCGTTTTCTAAAATGTTCTAATTTGATTTGGGAGGAGTTTGAAGTTTATGAGTACAGGCATAACTAATATTTCGTTTCGTTTATATATTTAGCGATATTCTTCCGGATACAACCTTGAAGATCATTCTATACTGAGAATCAGTGGCGGATTTAGAAAAGTATATTGGGAGGGGTTTTTCTTACTAATGTTTAGTTTTTCTAAACATTCGTAATTTTTATTTGACGGAAGCTTAAAGTTTATGAGTAAAGGCATAAGTAATAGATATTTCGTTTGTTTTAGACATTCCGTAATTTTGGGGAAAAGGCTTCAGTCCGAAAGACCGCCCCCCTAAACTTCGCAAAACCGTCACTGCTGGTAATTACTAATAATAACGATTTAAAAACAATAAAGAAATCGGCCAACTCACAGTACAGGCACTATTTTACTTCACAGATGGAATGAAAAAAAGTTTGTCAGAATGGTCAAATGCTGGGTTGAATCCCGGACTTCCCGATAGAAGTGCAAAAGCTCCACTTAGTCATGTTTGTTGTGCAGTCGTATTTATCTTAACTTAAATATATTCCGTAGTCCTTTGATGGTGCTGGGGTGGGGAAAATTCCGTAATGATATGAAGGGTGTGAGCCAAGAACATGGTAACCAACAAATTTTCAATTGCTGAGTTATGCAGCACCAGATAGACAGCAACGCATACCGCTTCGTTTAATTCTTCATGTATAGTCTTATGTGAAAAATCAGATTTCCGACTTTCAGAATGGATTGTGCAGCAGAAAATCTATAATTTCTTAAAGTAAAATTGTGGGTTACCATGTTCTTGCCTCACACCCTGATGGTGGTTATATAAAACTGTAGAATTTCTAGAATATACAGAACCAAAAGCTCTAGATGTGCAGCCAAAATTGTATCATATAAATCTAAGTGTTTCTCTTATGTTTTATTTTAATTTTATTTTGGCAGAATAAGTTGATTGTTTATTTAACAATGGTGGCCTCTAACAATTAAACTAACAACAATATGTGAAATCGACACGTACCATTCCCTAGATATTTCAATCTTAAATGGGTGTGCCACGTTTGGTCAGTTTCTGGTAGAAAGTACAGCAGATAAAGTTGATTGTTTATTTAACAATGGTGGACTCTAACAATGAAACTAACAATATGTGAAATCGACATGTACCATACGATAGATAAAAAATTCAATCATAAACGGGTGTGTCAAGTTTGGTCAGTTTGTGGTAGGAAGTGTGGCAGATAAAGTTGGTTGTTTATTTAACAATGGTGGCCCTAAACAATGAAACTAACAACAATATGTGAAATCGACACGTACCAGTCCTTAGATATTTCAATCTTAAATGGGTGTGCAACGTTTGGTCAGTTTCTGGTAGAAAGTATGGCAGACAAATTATTTAACAATAGTGGCCTCTAGCAATGAAACTAACAACAATATGTGAAATCGACATGTACCATTTCATAGACATCTCAATCGTAAATGGGTGTGGCAAGTTTAGTCAGTTTTTGGTAGAAAATCTGGCAGATGAAGTTGATTGTTTCTGTAAAAATAGAGAAATCCAACGGTTGTTTATTCAACAATGGTGACCCCAACAATGAAATTTAACAACAATATGTGAAATCGAAAGGTATAATTTCCTAGATATCTAAGTGGTAGTCCGACGGGTGTGCCAAGTTTGGCCAGTTTCTGGTAGAAAGTGTAACAGATAAAGTTGATTGTTTATTTAAGAATGGTGGTCTTCAACAATGAAACTAACAATATGTAAAATCGACACGTACCATTCTCTAGATATTTCAATCTTAAATGGATGTGTAAAGTTTGGCAAATAAAGTTGATTGTTTATTTAACAATGGTGGCCTCTAACAATGAAACTAGCAACAATATGTGAAATCTACACGTACCATTCTCAAGATAATGTAACGTCCATTAACCAGTGTGTATCCGTTTTTACTTAGTTTTTCAATTAATCATTTTATTTTTTATTGTTTTAATTTTAGTAAAAATGAAATGAAATGTTGAAGTTTTACGTCCCGCGGTTATGCCGGTTAGGCTAAAGGAGACGGTGAAGATGAGTAATGAATGAAAGGGTGGAATGAAGAAAGTGGGAGGAAACGGAAGAACCCCGAGAAAACCCACGCACACGGTGTTTGTCCACCACAAAGTTCACTTGGCGGAGGCTGGGATCGAACCCGAGACCCCAAGCACCAGAGGTGAACGCTCTACCACTGGGCCACCGCATTAATTTTATTAGTTGCATATGTTAACATTGGTGACGGTGGCGATATCTACCGTGTTAGACACACACACTATTTGGACGTTAAAAGTAGCCTTAACGACGATATTATTTTTGCTACGCGAAGATACAGTTTGTGAGATATCTGCACCTGTCAAGTTGTTGTTTACACTTGGTATATTATAAATAAATAGACGTTTTTGGAGAAACTAGGCTGTATAGTATAGTTTTCCTCACAACTTGTTTTTTGTGACTTGTGGTTTTACAAAAATAATATTAATAATAAATAAATACATAAAAATCATATATAAACGGATCACCTTCAGAATTTCAAAATTTTTTCCGCATCTGATTTTAAGATACAAGCTTGAACTTCTGTACACGCATTGTGTATATAACTATTGCACACGCATTGCATTTTTCAAGAGTTTCAGATCCCCACGTGAACCTAGGCCCGGGCCAGAGGGGCACAAAAATTTTTAATATTTTTTTTTCGAAAAACTCCCGGGTTTCGTCGATTTTCCCGTTTCTGGTGTATCATACGGACAACCGAGCGGTATTACTGGAAAGGATGCTCTATTCTGAACAAAACGAGGTATGAACCATGATCCTACGATAAATAGTAAGGAAGCAGTAGCTGTTTGAGTGGAAGTCTAAAATTTACCTCAAAGAGTTATTTGCTCACAAGATTCACACTGACATAGACGATATAATAATCGAACAAACCTTTAGCAGTTCAGTGGAATAAATTAACTGGTACACGTAATTCACGAAAAGAATCTCTTATCTTATCCAGTTCAAATTGAATATTCAACGCAAGGAATATTCTCCAATATTCAATATGTATCTTATAGCATTTCCAAGTAAATACTAGATAATTCGACTGTATGTTTTAACATCTAAAATTAAGCAGCAACACTAAAGGAGACAGTGATTATGAACGAAATGGTGGAATGAAGAAAGTGGGGGGAAAATAGAGAATCGAGAAAATGCAACCATACTGTGTTTGTCCTCCACAAAGCCCACTTGGCGCCAGCTGAGATCCAACCAGGAACGCCAATCATTTTACTGGAGTACCACCTTTTACATTATGAATAATGCTGCCAGTTAACTTGCCATATCTTATAAAAGAAAATGGACACCTATACTTACACATATAATCATGTAACGTGATAAAGCCTTATCAAAGAGATATTAGGTCAAGAATCGACCACGTCGTGAATAAATGGCATTACGAATACTTGGCAATTTTTTTATCCATGAAAGGAAACGAGATGAATCATCCAAATTTAATGGTATATATATGTTAGGGTCTTAGAGAACATGTATCAAATTTTATTTTTTGACAATTTCCAAATTTAAGGGGTGGTTCTATGTACTCCCTCCTCAATTATGAAAGAAAACACCATGTACCCACACCGGTATCTTACAAAAGAAAAATGGACAATTATATTCACTCGTATAACTATATAACGTAACAAACCCTCATCAAAGGGGATAAGTCAAAAACATTCAAATTCTGAATTTTTGGCAATTTTATATCCATATAAGGAACCAGATGGACCACCCAAAGTTAGAGTGATTGAGTTGATTTTGAGTCTAACGTCCCTTTCAACAGCGAGGCTATACGAGACTGGACGTACTGATTAAAGTGGAATCCGGAATCTGAACATGAACTCCTGCCGGGAATCAAAACCGGGTCTCGCCAAAAGCGCGTACTTTAGCCACGAAGGAGCTCCAAAATTAGAGTGGTAGATATGAGGGTCCTAGAGGACATTTACCAATTAATATACTTTCAACAATTTTCAAATTTAATGGTGGTTCTAGGTACCCCTCCCAACATTTAAGACGGGGGCACCGATGTACCCATGTCCTATGAAAGAGGATAAAATGGGTTAAAAATCTTTGAAATTTTCATTTTTAGCAATTTTTTTAACCATGAAAGGGAATGAAATGGACCACCAAAACATACTACAGAGCACATTTTGGTCGTGCAATTTCCAAAATTTAATGAGGGTGATCTTGGGTGCTCCTCCCGAAATTTAGGAGGTAGAACAATGTACTCTTGCCATATTTTAGAAGGGTGGTTCTAAGAACTTCTGGCTATGGACCCTGGGACAGGGTCCATGGATTCTGAGCCAAGGACCGAGGGGTGAACACGCTTCCTTAAGTGATCCCCATACTACTAACAGCCTCAACTGCAAAACTGATCTTGATTGATTAAATCACACAGAAGCTACATGGCCTAGAAATTTAAAGTAGAATGTGATCTACCGGAAATGAAACCCGCAACCATTAGACCAGCGGGCAGAGTTAGAGTTCATCTTATTATGATTATTTATGCACCCGAAAAGATACCAGTGTTCCCAACCCTACTGATATTTTAGTAATATTCTGAATTTTCAACTTAGCATCCAGGGACAACTACGAGGGTGGGCTGAAATCTTCTCGGCCTGACAATGAGACTGCGAATTTCAGTTCAAAAATTATTTTATTTTTCGACATAATTTCCCTTATCTTCAATACACTTGGTACAGTGTTTCTCTAACATCAGTATTCCTTCCTGGAAGTGAGAGTCTGGAAGGTTGTGAAAACAGTCATCCACGACCCTCTCAACTTCTTCATTCGATGTGAAGCGCTTCCCAGAAAGAATTTTTTTAAAGTGTGGGAGCAGATAGAAGTCCGATGGTGCCAAATCAGGAGAATATGTAGGGATGGCTGAGCAAATCATACTCCAAATCCCGCAGTTTTCTCACCGCCAACGCACCCTTGTGCACAAGTGCTTTGTCTTGGTGAAAGATGATTTTCTTATTCAAGCCAGGCCTCTTTTCACCAATCATGGCATTCAGCTGATCAAGAAGGTTGGAGTAATATTCGCCTGTAATTGTCCTTCCTTTTGCATGGTAGTCAATTAATAGGATCCCTTTTGCATCTCAAAACACACTGGCCCTTTCCTGTCGATACGATCGTCTTCGGTTTTTTCGCTCTGCACCACTGGCTTCCACCCACTACTTAGACTGCTGTTTCATTTCTGGCGTGAAGTGGTGAACCCATGTCTCATCCACTGTCACAAATCGCAGAATAAAATCTGTCGGATCCCCTCTGAATCGGTCCAAAGATTGCTGCGAAAAAAGTTTTCGCATTTGCTTTTAGTGGACAGTCAGCAAATGCGGCACCCATCTTGCACAGAGCTTTCGCATCCCTTGTTCCTTGTGCAAGATGTTTCGCACACGTTCCTCCGACATCCCCACACTCTCAGCTACCTCACTCACCTTCACTCGCCTGTCGTCCAACACGCCATCATGCCCTTTTTTTTTTTTTTTTTTTTTTTTATTGTTTCCAGTGTGGTTGCGGTTCTCGGCCTTTCTTTACGTGGGTCATCTTCGAGGAATGTGTGACCACGTTTAAATTCAGCTACCCACTTTTTAACGGTTGACATGGAAGGAGCAGGGTCCCCGTAAACTTTTGTCAACTTCGGATGAATTTCAGTAGGAGTAATCCATCCAAAACGAAAAATTTGATTACCGCACAATAATCAATTTTATCCATTTTCACAACTAACACGCAAAGACGTCTAACCGCAACAATGGCTGCACACAAACTACTTGAGAGAACAAGTTGACACTCGTTATATGAACAACTGAAAAGCGCCCCCCAGACAAGAACAATAAAATTTTGCTGATTAGAGTGCTATCTCTAGGTCAGGCCGAGAACTTTTCACCCCACCCTCGTATATTAATCTTTCTGCTTATTTATTTTTCCTGTAGATTCATGAACGGAGGAAGGGCCTCAAGTACTCAATCTCGTTCTTTCTGGACACACATGATTTTTTATATAGTAATATAGTCAATGTTTATTTTTCTATAGTGTCTTGCTCAAGGTAGTTAAATCCCGAAACGATCCCCAGCATACGCCACTTTTTCAGTACTTATTGCAGAGCCTTTATCAACAACGTCTTCAGTCTGCCACGTGTGGAAGCTTCTAGAGCACAGGTGCCCCCACTTAGGTTAACAGCTAGCTTGGTTCTTTTCTGTACCAAAATTTAATACTTAATTCACATAGTATTGCCGAGCGAGCGTCAGCAAATGAAGGCGGGTTAGTGCCCCGTAGTTTTATGTCTTTATTACAGCTAAGTGGGAGGGGGACCATGTGTTGTAGAACCTTGCCTACCACGTGCTTTCTCGAACTGTCATAGGCCAGCTTTCATTAACTCGAGAGTAGGCCTAGTACAGGCTTGTGTGTTTCTAATATAAATCGTGCAAATGTAGTTTTGGCGCACCACATTTTGGAAGATTTACAGGTAAAATTCAATCTTTGCATGAAAAGAAATGTTCATAAGGAACAAATTTCTGCAGGCGACAAAATTAAGTACAAAGTAATACAGTTGTATTTTTAGTTTACAAGTATAGGGTTAATAGTGTAAAATTATTACAAATGCTTCACGATGGATAAAATAAATCTGTAAAGATGAAAGACGGCACTATTAGATGCTATTCTCCAACTAGCGGCATACTTCTGCACAGTATACAGAGTCATCACTTTATGTTAATAAGTGAAGGGTTACTAGTATGAAATCATGACAAGTGCCACTGAAATGCTAGTTAGTCTGCATTACTTTTTAATGGGCACTTAGCACATATTAGTTTGTGATTCTTGCACTGTAGTTTTATGCTACACATCCAAAAACCGTATTTATACGCAAGTCGTAAATAAATTTTAATATGAAATCATGACAAGTGCCACTGAAATGCGTATCATTGCCAAAACCCTCTTCTTCCACTACTCTCGCTTGCGCGCATACTCATCATCACTAACGCGCCTGATCCCTTCACTTGCAGCCCGTGTCAGCTTACTAGCTACGCCGTGTCCGGGCTCGATTAGACTGCATTACTTTTTAATGGGCACCTAGCACACATTAGTTTGTGTTTCTTGCACTTTAGTTTTATGCTACACATCCAAAAACCGTATTTATACGCAAGTCGTAAACGAATTTTAAGCAATTTCCCCTGGTGGTCCCCCTTAAATTTTATCTATTCTAAATGAGATATTTTCATGTCTTTTAGGGACAATAACAAGAAAAATCAGTGAAAAAATCATATTTATTTTAACAATTCTTTCCGGCAGTGTAATAACAGTAAACATGCACGATATAAACAATCGCCTCACGGCACGTCATTCTGTCTATCTGTACGCAATTAATTGTGCATGTACAACAGGAACAAGTGGAGGATGTGTTGGGACTAATTTAAGGCGAAGGAAAATACTTTCGGATATAGTATACGAGAGTGCCTCATCATTTAGCGAGGACTCACGAAGTGCAGTCTTTTAAGGATTATTCATTGAGGATATAGGAACTTGAAAATGAGGTAACAAGGCGACTTTCATTTAATTACTGAGTAATATAAAATAAAATGTACGTCGGTTTGCGTTTCGTTTCGTTGTGTTTTATGGTATGCGAAGAATAATAATGTGCCCTTGTACGTAGTGTATGAGTATATGTGGGGGATTTGAAACACATATCGCATGTCACGTGCACGTGGATGCTTCTTACTACTTCTAAATGTAATAAAATCATTTTTATACGTAGTGCAACAGTAGGAAGTATCCACGCGCACAGATCATGAGGCACTGTTGTATACTATTACCATACTTTCCTAAAGTTGATGAACTAAAGTAAACCTGCATAGAATTTAGTGCCTAAAATAATATCTAATACGGAGATTAATACTTACGAGTTCGTTTCAGTTCATCCAGCAAATCCCTGTACTTTTGTTTTCGACGAATTACCTCTTCAGTCTCTCGCATTCGAGATTCATCATCAGAAGATTCGTGACCGTTATTCATTTTGCTCTCCTATAGCTATTCTAAAACATAAATCAAGCGCTTAACATACTTTTAAACATTCAATATAACAAACTGCTGCCTTATTTTCTGAACTGTAAAATCCACTGACACTACTTCATAATTGTAGTGTTCGCGCTGGAACCATTCTTTCCAACCCAGTGTTGCCAATCAAAATCCAGGAGACAGAAGTTACTATCTATTCCCTGTTCAGCGTAATGGGGCGTTTACACTTGGTCGATTTAGTCGCACTACTAAATCGATTTAGTCGCACGACTAAATCGACTCGCTGCATTTGCCACTAAGTCGAAGCAACTAGGCCGAATCAGATCGATGGATGTGTTCAATTATTTCAACCACAGAAAATAGAACGTCTTTCAATTCAGTTGCCAGTCGATTAGTCGCCTTCGATCAACTATCGATTAAATTGAAATCCCGTTTACACGGTCGATTAAGTTGAAAGTGACGTCAATTCAACTGAATCGAACGCAAATCGACTAAGTGTAAACGCCCCATAAGCTCTAAACTCCGATAAACAAAATATGTGTATCCTTCCGCTTGTCACAAATACGATTGGCTAGTAATGTATCACTCCCACACCCTATGGGGAGGAGCAAATTAGTGCTGTTGAATTTTTGTGACATTTGCGGTTTTCGGTTTTTCAGAAAACCGGTTTTCTGAAAACCGAAAACCGCAAATGCGGTTTTCAAAACCGAAACCGCAAATGCGGTTTTCAAAACCGAAACCGCAAAAGCGGTTTTCAAAACCGAAACCGCAAAAGCGGTTTTCAAAACCGAAACCGCACATGCGGTTTTCAAAACCGAAACCGCAAAAGCGGTTTTCAAAACCGAAACCGCAAAAGCGGTTTTCAAAACCGAAACCGCAAATGCGGTTTTCAAAACCGAAACCGCAAATGCGGTTTTCGAAACTGAAACCGCAAAAGCTCTTTTCGAAAGCGAAAGCCACCCGAAACCGAGTTTGCGGTTTTATAAGGGATTGCCCTTTTCAAAGCAGAAACAATGTTTGCTGTTTTTAATTACACCTTTTAACAATTGTGAAAGCATCTATCGATCGAGACAAATGAATTGATTTATATGTGTGTTTTAACTTTTTTTTTTTTTTTTTTTTTTTTTTTTTTTTTTTTTTGCTCCAAGGCTATTATGGTAATATGTGCAGCACAGTGCGAAAGGGATAGTTCGATGGTTGTACAAGTCACAGTTAAATTAGGGTTGCCATATTTTAAAATCAGAAAAGTGAGGGTTCTAAACCGTAAGTATTGATGTGAACTTCCGTGTTACAAATACTGACCTGCGATCCTTAATACTTTTTTTTTTAGTTATTTCTTTGATGACACTTCCAATGTACTTTTCGGCTGCAGGGAAGCAAACTGGATCCCACCTGATTTTCATATATGTTGTAAATTAGACCACAAGGAACACGAATATGAAGGAATTTTGACATTTCGAATGTCGGAACTCGAGATATTCGAACATAAATTGACCATGGAAGCAAACTGGACTCTACCTGATTTTTATATATTTTGTAAAGGAGACCACAAGGTACACGTATCTGAAGGAATTTTGACATTCCGAATTTCGGAACTCGAGATATTCGAACATAAAGTGAACACGGAAGCAAACTAGACCCCAATTGATTTTTATATATTTTGTAAATTAAACCACGAGGAACACGAATCTGAAGGAATTTTGACATTCCGAATTTCGGAACTCGAGATATTCGATCATAAACTGACCAGGAAGCAAAAATGACCCCATTTGATCTTTATATATTTTGTAAACTGGACCAAAATGAGCAATAATCTGAACGAATTTTGACATTCTGACTTCCCGAACTCGAGATACTAGAACTTATACAGTAGTTTTATGTAATATGTAAAAAAGTAACGAAGAAAGTTTTGTCGCTTTTTGACCTATGACTTACAGCATCGATATATCACCTAAGACGTATCTGGAAGATCAAAAACAGTACCCATCAGTATCAATGACCTTCTGCCAACGTTCGGGATGGGCATGGATTCCTTCGCGGTAGAACTTGGTTTGCCGTGAAGCGAAGAAAGTATCAAGTGCATTTAGCACCTCTACTACGGAGTTGAACTGGAGTCCTCTAAAGTGAGTGTCCAAGGAAAGGAACAGGTGATAACAGGAAGGTACAATGTCCGGACAGTATGGCGCATGTAATAGTGTTTCCCATCCAAAGCGTAGGATGGTGTCCCGGCTCATTCTAGCTATGTGGGGTATAGCGTTGTTCCGTAACGGGGGAACCCCATAGCGATTGAGAAGTGTTGGCTCCAGGGTTTTGAGTTTTTCTTGAACACGGCTCAACTGCTGACAGTAGACAGTTGCATTGATGTTCTGCTCTGACCACCCGGTAGCAGTTCCCGATGCACGATGTCGTGAGCAGTCCACCAAACACACAGGAGGTCTTTCTGCTGCATTGCTGATTTCAGCTGTTTTGGAACCAGTTCATGGGATTTTAACCAATGATGACGCCGTGGAGCTTCGTACAGGACCCACTTCTCAACACATGTCAACATCCTGTCCAGAAATGGCTCCTTCCTCAGACGAGACAGCAAAGAATCACAGGTGTCTGCACGCGTAGCCTTCTGGCCCGGAGACAAATCAGTGCTTCCCAAATTGATAGAGGTGCTGGCGAATGGTTTCTCCACTAACATTGAATGTTAGCCCCAGTTCCTCACATGTCTGTCCACAGTTCGGCTCAACTGCTACCTGAAGATCCTCATTTTGTACATGTGTTGGTCTTTCGGCACGTGTGGTGCGTCTTTCGTGAGTGTTTCGTCACCGTTCTTAAACTTGTTAAACCACCCTTGCACTGTCTGCGTAATCACGACACCTTCACGAAAGGCCTGAGGTATCTTCCGCTCTGCTGCAGTGGTGTTCGATCCAAGTTTGAACTCGTATAGCATACACGCTCTTATGACGCTCTGTGGAGGTTCCATATTCACTCAGTCCTTACACAAATTCACGTTGTAACTGAACTGCCACAACCAGGTAGAATATTGGATATACCCACACCAACAACTGACCTTCGCCTTATATCTATTCGCATTCAACTCACGGTATGAAGGTCAATTTAACACAGACCTCCACAAAAAGCGACACAACTTTCTTGGTTACCTTTATATATCTCACAGGACATAATATGTTTCGTATAGAGAATATTGTGTTTTTTCATATAGATAGATAGCGTCTATATTAAACTTTAAGTTTTAATATCTCGAGTTCCGAAACTCGGAATGTCCAATTTCCTTCAGATTCGTGTTCCTTGTGGTCTAATTTACAAACTATATAAAGATCAGGGGAGGTCCAATTTGCTTCCCTGCATCCTACTTTTCAAACGAAACAGTTTTCCAGAGTGTACATTTTGCTTCAAACTGAGTTCTGCCCTGGCTAAGAAACGTAAATTCGCTTCTATAAGAGTCTTGAAAGTTACGCTTGAAATTGTCGTTCGGCATTCTTGTAGCTTATGAAGGCATGATTAATTCAAGTATGTTTGTCACAACATCTACAAACGAATATTCATTCGTATAGAACTTCCAATACATTACATTAAAAACACATGAACTACACAAAGAAAACCATTGTGCATTAGAGCAGATCTCTTATTAGCAAATGATTCTGCACACGCGCACTGCTCAGATAGCCCAGAGCCTGAGCCTGAGCCCGAGCGCGAGTTCAAATTTAACTCAATCGCGATTGAGATTGTCAGAGGTGTAACGGTTTACGTTGAATGTACCATACCAACTAAGTCCTCTTAGATTTTTCTCCAATCCCAAAAAGCGGGTGGTTTTTCGTGATTAAGATATGTTTAAGCGGGGGACGAATATAGAACCTGAAAATCGGGTGGTACCCGCTAAAATGGGTTAATAACCCAACACAAAGCTCAATAGAAATGAGGTATATCCCTATACACATGCAACTCATGAAATTCAATTTGAAATATCATCCACTTAGACAGTCATCTTTTATATTATTATTACTCTTTCCCCTTGTTTTTAAAAATAGTACTGCCACTCTTTCTTTTGTTAACAAAAAGGCACCACCTCACTTTCTTAATAAAAAAGAAAAAAAGAAAATCTCTATCTCAATACACAATTTTATTGTTGATTTGTTGCCACTCCGATAAATGTGAATGTTGTGGTTTTGCGTGTGTTGACTGGCTTCTTATCGCAAGTCCCAGACACCTGCAGTAGTTTATACGTGAAGGAAACACCGATCATATTTTATTCTATCTTTTTACTTCCCAATAACGATAGCCGTGCCTCTTTGAGAAATTGCAACTTATTTTTTATTCTGCCAATTGTAAAAGTATATTCACCAAGAATTTTCCCACACTTTAAGACATTTTAAGAAAAAATATATTTTTTTCCTTCTGCAAATTTTGATCATTTTTTCCCTACGCCGAGGGAAATTTCCCTCCATCTGGCAACTGTGAGCCGGAGTGGGGACAGATTCTTTGCTGTTTTCTCGTCGTTACGTGCTGTCGTATTTTTGTGACATTTGCGGTTTTCGGTTTTTCAGAAAACCAATTTTCTGAAAACCGAAAACCGCAAATGCGGTTTTCAAAACCGAAACCGCAAAAGCGGTTTTCGAAACCGAAACCGCAAAAGCGGTTTTCGAAACCGAAACCGCAAAAGCGGTTTTCGAAACCGAAACCGCAAGAGCGGTTTTCAAAACCGAAACCGCAAAAGCGGTTTTTGAAACCGAAATCGCAAATGCGGTTTTCAAAACCGAAACCGCAAAAGCGGTTTTCAAAACCGAAACCGCAAAAGCGGTTTTCAAAACCGAAACCGCAAATGCGGTTTTCAAAACCGAAACCGCAAATGCGGTTTTCAAAACCGAAACCGCAAAAGCGGTTTTCAAAACCGACATTTCGGTTTTATGAAATTTCACTTTTTTCAAAAACCGGTTTTCGGTTTTTTCAAAAACCGATTTCGACAGCACTACAAATTATACAAGTGCATTTTGACAATACTGTCTCGTATTGTCCAGATACAGCAGCAGCAGAACAGAAAGAAAAAAAAAACTAGAAAGATTAAATAAAAATTGAAATTCGCTGGTAAACATTTGTTGTTGAAGTCCTATTTACACGGTCCATTAACTTGAAAGTGACGTCAATTCAACTGAATCGAACGCAAATCGACTAAGTGTAAACGCCCCATTAGTGAGTAAAGGTTTCCCTTGTTCGTGTTGCGAATAATTTAGTTTCCGGGGGTGGGGTATAATCAGCAACGAAACATATACAATGTATATATCAATCGATTCAGCTTGACAAAACAAATCGATCGATACCAAATTTAACTACTTCCGGTTAACCACTTCAGGTTTACTGAGCCTAATTTAGTTTCCGGGGGTGGGATATAATCAGCAACGAAACATATTGGGCCATATGCAGAGTCGTTTTGAAGTCTGATTAACACCATACTACGAGGTTGACTAACGGATGGTTATCAAAATTGTATTCAGAGTCTCTGATTAGGACGTAGTATGGACGAAGTTAATGACATGTGGCTAATTAATCTAGATCAGAGTCTAATCTTTACCCACGATTTAGCGTGCGACAAAACATTTCGTATTTCGTAATTCATGTATTTTCATTTTTACAGACTACGCATGCGCTCATCTACTTTTCCGTAGTTGCCACATTTATTTTACTCACCGATGCATTGGGGCTCAATAGGTTAATCATACTCAAATCATCATTTTAGTTGTACTAAAAGTAGACTCTGAATACCAAAAAATGCACTTTCCTTAGTAAAGAGTTAGTATACTTACTAACTGGTCTGAGACTAAACTTCGATTAACGAATTCTCTCTGAATACTGCCCATACAATCTATATATCAATCGATTCAGCTTGACAAAACAAATCGATCGATACAAATTTTAACTACTTCCGGTTAACCAGTTCCCGTTTACTAAGACTAATTTAGTTTCGCGTGTCTGGTTATTGAAATGTCAAAATTCAAAGAATTATTTCAATAAAGTGGATACTTTCAAATATCTACCATAACAGCACAAAATGTGCTAGGCATGTGCCATTTACGTGTCTCAGCTACTTTTTAGGTACGCGACACTTGATACATATGGTATTCATGTGTTAAGTATGTACTTCAGATAGCTAAAGTTTTAGGTGCTTGTTACACCTAATTGATATTTGCGACTATGTACCACAAATGTAGCTTTTGCGTTGCACTCATCAAAGTCCGCTAAAAACGTTACGGATTGGGCAAATCAAACAAATAATCGAAAAATATGGACACACAATGCTTAATGCAGAGTTGATTTGACGCGTTATAAGTGCCATACTAAATATTTCGACAAACATGGGCCTTGTGCAGAGTCGATTTGACGCATTATTATTGCCATACTAAAGAATTTGACTACGGCTAGTTTTAGACGGAAGCATTTATCGTAGAAAAAATCGTTTCATCGATATCCTACCGTGTAAAGTGGCAAATGCTATAGCATTTCACATGTCATGGCATATACTATGGCATTTCTTCTCGATAGAACCTGCTGTATTTCGAAGCATTTCCCGGTCCGATTACAGCGCCGTGGTGTGTTAAAAGGAAGTGAAAGATTTTGTACCAAATATCAATCCTCTTGTTTCGTGTGGGAAATGGAATTGTATTAAAGAAAATGAGTTTGAGTAGGGATGCTATTATTATGCAGATTGAAAAATAAGAAAAGCATCCTTGTTTGTACAAAGAACTTTTCGAAGGCTTCAGTATCCATAGGCAGGAAGTTCTGGAATGCAAAAGAACTCTTAGGCTTCAGTTCTTTCTCTACCATAGAAAGAACTAAAATATTATCATTCCTCCGCAAGAAACAATTCTTTGCCCATATACTTCTTTGTGGTTTTTGCTTATTAATATAACCGGCGGAAACTGTTGTTTCAACCAGTATAGCTTTAGGTACTTCACGCTTTAGTTTCAGAGTCTTAATTCACCTCTTCTTCAGTGATTTGTTTGATACGTCACGACACGCTTATAGAAATGCTACCGTGTAAAAGCACCGTATACTTTCGATACCATAGAATATTATACGAGATTTTTGGCAGCATATCTGCTACAAGAAATGCTACGATAAACTTCCGTCTAAAACTGGTCTAACGTATGTTCCCTGTATTAGTCAGGACTTTAGAATGACACTAATCATACGTCAAAAAGAGACTGCATAAGGCCTACAGTGTTTTCTTTTGTGTGTATGTTTGAAACACTGGTATAGTACTAGAAAATTTTGATAATCCGTTTGAAACACTGTTCAAATGTGGCGTCTGTTTTGGGCCGATTTTTATCCATAAGGCGGGAGATTGTGTTTACGACGAGAAAAGTAAAAGTTTCCCATTGAAGAGTACTTCGGTAAGTGTATAAAGTTGGATTGAGTATGTATTACATAAAATTGTTCGAAGTTTATAGATATTTATTATTATCGCTTGTTGTTCATTATTGTTGGAATTTTAGAAGGGAAACCTCATTGTACGTTCAAGAGGGTAAACGCGCAATTTGAATAAGTGGTAACAATCATGCCATGTCCATTGATCAGGGAGAGTAGTTTAACAGCAGACAGAATGGCATTTAAAATTTCCCCCAAGTCGTTTCATGGTTGCATAACGATTACTTTGTTTTTGTCCAAATTATGATAAAGTTGGAAAACAACGTATTCTAACCCCCTACGCTCGCTCAGGTATATTTTATGAACTAAGTGACACTGGAGATTTTAAATGTGTAAGATTGGGGAGAAAGTAAAAAATGTCCCAGCAGAAATTTGTAACTTCAAATGAAAGTTTAGATTTGTTATTTCAAATGGAAGAAGAGTTTATATTTAATGTTGTGGCAACCGTAGAAAATTATTATTTTAAACCAACATCAAAGAAAGGTCAGGCAAAGGAACTTACAGTGCCGGCACACTTTATGGACCCATTAACTAACTGGCCTATGGAACCCTGTGGTTCAATGCCGCGTTCAGAAAAACTCTCCACTGACTTCTGTCCTCAGGATTTGAAAAAAACCCACCTGCGCCCGTATGTTTTTTTTTCGGGTTTAATTGGATTTTTCGAAATATTTTAATGTCTTTGAGGTAAAAGTGTTAAAATGTGATTTATATTTCAAGATTGTCATTGTCGCAGGTTTAAACAGTTTTCTGTTCACTACTGTTTTGAAAAAATGGTCGCCATTTTGAAAATTACATTGGATGGGCGAGAAAATCTATGCAGCAAATTTAGAATGTCTCTTACCCGGGAAGGTTCTAGAACACAGGTCCCCTCATATAGGTTAATGGCTAAGTTGGCTCTTTTCTGTACCAAAGTAAAATATTTAATTCACATAGTATTGCCGAGCGAGCGTTAGCGAGTGAAGGCTGGTTAGAGCCCCGCAGGGCATGTTCTTTCTGTCTTTATTAGAGCTAATTGGGAAGGGGGACCTGTGTACTAGAACCTTGCCCTCTTCCCCTCATAATTTCAACTTAAAACTTCGAAAATTGCACCCTGCAGCGCAGGCCGGTAGCCAGACCAAAAAGTAGGGGGGAATCCAACCATATTATAGTTCATTTGCAAACCTACCGTAAAATTTTAGTGGGGACAGCGCGGCCCAGCTAGACCCCCTAGATATGGGCCTGCTGCAGCGTGGGTACCCGCTAGTTGAATATTGGCCGCCATTTTGAAATTTTACGTTGGATCGCAGCTAAAATGAATATACAGGCCATTTAGAATGTCTCGTGCTTCTACTCTGATAATTTTCATTTAAAAAACCGAAAATTGTGTTTTGTAGCGTGGATACCCGCTATTTAAAAAAAATACCATTTTGAAATTTTACGTTGCTATGCCGCAAAAATCTATATATGAAATTTAGTATGTCTCGTGCTTGTACCCTAATAATTTAAACTTAAAAGATCGAAAGTTGTAACCTGTAATGTGTATGTGGTACAGGCAGACAAACGAACAAATGTAGATCCAGTCATCCCAGGAGCCTTAGTAACGTTCGCCAAATATGAATACCAAATATATTAATTTAAAACAAAGATATAATTCATATATTATAAAATAAATGTTTCAAAATGTTTTATATGGCAAATATTTTTCAGCGTAAAATAAATGATTTTATTATTGAAGTTACTTGCGATACTTTGCGTGTTCAGTTACGGGAATTTCCCATGCACTTCTTTCACGACGGGTTTTTTCCGAAAATGCAGCTTTCTTTACTGTACATCGACACTTCCACTAGTACGGAAGTTTAAATTCATCACTTGAAAAAGTATGAATTCATCACTATGGTTTTCCATACTCTTCGAACTCCGAGCATTAAGTATCTTAAATCTGATTTTACACTATTGCTGGTGTTGATTCTCCAGAATGCTTATTTGAAGAGCAGCAACTAATGACAGAACTAATCTACTGTTGTTGGAAAACCAAATTTTACTGAAAAATACTTCTGTTACCATCAAGTGTATGAAATAATATTAATAGTTTTACTAATGTATTTACATATTTACTGGTGATACAGGCACCTAGGGCCTTAAACTCGTAAAATGTATAAGAGATAACGTTCCCTGGCGTCGCCGAGCACACTATTCACGGAAAATATTTTCTAAAATATAAAATTGCATATTTTACTTCAAATAGACTATAAACACGATCCATATATTAATTTGTTCTATAGTTATCTCAAGCTAAGGTAAGCTTTTTTATACGTTCAGTGCATTCAGAACTTTATATAGGTCTAATGTTGAATGTTGTTGTATACTTTAACATGAAAGCATCTAATTCGCATAAGGGAAGTCCAAAATCTGATAAAAATCACTTTCAGTGGGATCACCTTAGTTGTACCAATAATATACTAACAAAAAGCCAGGTGGGTCCAACTCGACAAAACGGTGGGTTTTTTCGGGCTGGGCCCACTTTGGTAAATCCTGTCTATCCTTATGCCAAGTGGATCTGGTTTCTACTTTGTATTCCTATTTCTGTGAGATCCATCTTAATATTGTCCTCCCATCTGCGTGTAGGTTTTTCTAATGGTTGTTTTCCGATTAGTCTTCCAGTTAAAACTTTGCAAGCGTTTCTACTTTCTTCGATCCTAGCTACACGACGTGCCCACCTGAGCCTCCTAGATTTGGTGACCCTAACAATGTTTGGCAAACCGTATAAATAATGTAATTCCTCGTTATTAAGTTTCCGCCATTTCCCATTTCCGTTCTCTTGGGTCCTAATATTTGTCTTAGGATCTTGTTCTCAGATACTTTCAGTCTATGGATCCATAGATTTTAAAAGTTTAGACAAAAAGTGTTAATGTTACCTAATCTGGCTAAGGTTCTGGCTAATGGTTTTTCTTGATCGGAGAAACATAAAATTTTTAAATTTTCTGGTGCTGGTCATGTTTACGCACAGGAATTCTGCAAAATTTACGTGCAAAATTCAGCACAGGATGGAAAAGCACATTTATAAAAGAAAGAAAAAAAAAAAAAAAAAAAGAAACGTATACACCGGGAGAATTAAATAGTAAGTAGTACAGCTATAATTAATGTTTACAATGTAAGGTTACTATTGTAAAGTCATAACAAGTGCTTTACGGTGGTTAAAATAAGGGATTCCGTTAAGCTCTGCAGCAATAGCTGGAAATTTATCGGGAGGAATTTACCGTGAGTATGGTTTTATACGAGAGTTGATCCAGAAATAAGGTTCCCATCAATTTTACAAATATATAACATTGTTTATTCTCATAGCAATGTACATCATTGGAAACTAGACATTTTGCTCTATTTTTCGGCATAATCGTCATCTTTTTTACGCATTTTTGTAGACGGTGCTCCGATTTATGCATCCCAGTGTCATAGAACTCCTCCGCAAGCACTTTGAGGAAGCGTTGGCCGCTCAAGTCTTCCTTTAACTTCCTGAACATCGATAATTATTATGCGCGAGGTCCGGACTGTACGATGGGTGGGGCACCTCCGAAACTGACGGTTTTCCACTCCGTTCTTCATCGTGGACGACTAAACTCCCTGCACCACTTTCGGACGTGTTGAATGAACATACACTTGTCGCCATATAGCTCTGTCAACTGACGATCAATATCCACAGGTGGAGTCCCTTTGACGTGCAGAAAGCGAATTACGAAACGAATCTCGCACTTGGCGTTAGCAACGATGGTCACTTCCATCTCGGACAGCTGTGAGCCAAAACGGCCGGGCGGAATCGAGAGTCGTAGAATAGCCGCGCACAGCGGTGTCGCCGGTTTTCGTCTCGCACCTTCCCGTGCGGCTGGAGCTCTTTGGGAACGTTATTTCTGAGTAACAGTGATAGTGAAAAAAAATCTATTTAGTTTTGGTTAACGTTACGGCGGAAGATTTCCTTAATGTAGGAGTAGCGAATATCTGCGCGGCCTGTGATATAACAGCGTTTACTTTTGAGCAGTGGAATACGAACAATGAGGAAAATTGCTGAAATTGTTTGAAACACATGGATTAATGGATGTAATGAAATATCGAAAATGTAGGACAGACAAAGATACGGAGAAGTAAAGCAAGTTAAGTTTATAAACGCAATGCAAGAATGAATGGTCTGAAATGTTACTGGGGAAAAGTGGAAAAAAAAATTGAACATTCTTCGAGCGTACTTGTTTATCATTGTAAAAGTAAATTATTGTCCACGATTTCCTACTGCACATTGCACAAGTATATAAATTAGAATTCTAAGATAAGTATTATGTGAAGGCAGTGTACAAAATTATATAAGTTCTGCGAAGCTGTGCCACACGGAAGGAATGTGTTTTTATACCATATGGAATGTTTCTACACTATCCTTGTTTGTGTATACCCACCGTCGTTGACGCACCTAATCCCTACAAACGCACTACCACACAGCCCCCTCCTCCACTTCTGCCCTCAGGTGGTTAGATAGTATTCATTCTTTGTATAGGCACATAGAACACGTTGGTTTTTTATTATTATTATTATTATTATTATTATTATTATTATTATTATTATTATTATTATTATTATTATTATTATTATTATTATGCTCAGCCTTCCTTAAGTCAATATGCAGCCAGTAATGCAAAACGTAACGAATCACCTTGTATTGTAACCTAGCTTAGTGGAGGTAAAGTGTGTTCTCCTAGGTGATTTCTAATTTTTTTTATCAGTTTTTTTTTTTTTTTCCTGTTCATTAGCTGGCGAAACTCAACACAATAAATGCCGAAGTGAGTAAGTGCTTGAAGATGACCTGTACCAGATATTTTCCACCGACGGAATATTTCCGCACATTGTACGAAAGCTGTATTTTATGTGTAAAAGTGTAGTGTTGTTAATATGGAACCATTAGAATTGCTATAGAAACTAGTTTACAATGTGTTGTTATAACTTTTCCGTACACGTATACTCACCATCACTGAACCACCTGCTCCCTTCGCACGCAGCTCTGCGCAAACCTACTAGATTTCTTCTGAATTTACTATGTTAGATGGTTTTCGTGCTTTTTAGAGGCCATTTTATAGATGTTCGTTTTGTCTTTTGCTCTTTAATTTTTCAGCAATTAGAGGTGTGCCTAAACTTAAGCTGCATGCGTTATTTTTCTAATTACTTATTGTTCTCTTAATACAGCTTACTCACAAATAGTTCTCTCTCATTTCCTTAGTTGTAATTGTATTTCTCAAATATTTGTGTTCGTCACGAAGTATGCATCCATTTTGTATTACTTTGCAACAAATGCTTCAATTTATCTACTTCCGGATCGAAAAGTAGTTAGGATATATTTTCTATGATAGTGTTGGGTGTCGTCAGTTTCTGTCGTTGTTAATTTCAGCGCGTGCTTAAGTAGCTTCTGATTACGTAAATTTTATGTACTGTGAGTGGGTTTGTACGTTGGACCTCCTGCTGCTTCGGTTTGCTTAAGTTAATGGAGTACTGTGTGTTTACACAATTTCATATTATGACTTCATTTTGTAGTGTTGTGCTATTACTTTAATTGAATTTTCTACTAACTTGTACAAGAGGGAGAAAAAGTTGTTAAGCTTTTTAGAACATCACGGTTCATTTACATTGGAAATTGATTGTCGTAGATTTGAGGGCAAGTGTGAAGTTGTCCAAGGAAAGAGACCGAAGTAATTGTCTGGTTATTGAGGTAAAGTGTCTTTGGTGTGTATACCTTTCGTGAAACATTTACCTGTGCAGCAAACTTCATTTTATTTTTCGTTGTGGTCGAAGTTTTATTAAAAACGAACTTCATTGTTCGTCCTGGGCAGTTGTCGATTGGAGTAGGTATTGCAGGGTGGTGTTTGTAGAGTGGTTGAAGAATTCAGGAGCTATTTGCGATCCTGAAGTTGTTGTGGAGGTTAACAAGGCGAATTTTCAGTAAGTGATACAAATTGACTTTAGCAGGAGTGAGTATAACTACAGCGTATGCACATATCGCATATAGACTGCAGTACATAAGCATTGAATTGATTTTAAAATACAAGCCAACTTGTGCTAGGTTATCATTCAAGAGCACAAATGCTATCTAACCGAGTCAGAGTAGGAGCGCAGCACGGGGTTCCGTAGGGAGCAGCCCATCAGCTATATGAGTATAAGCATTTTTAAACGAGGATAGTGCAAAAACGCAATATGGCATAAAACAGGTGCCTTGTGTGGGGGCACAGCTTTGGAACTCTTCTATAAACACTTTGTACACTTCATCATGTTGTTCTTACCAGGTATTATGATTTGAAGAATACACTTTCCATTTTGTATTTCTTCCTTATTAATACATGTAAGCGATAAGATCGTGATATGTTTTGTTTTCTTGTACAGCGGTGGACACTTCTAAATGGTACACCTTAGCCGTAAATCTCCATATGGCTGTACCATTTAGAAGTGTCGCCCGCTGTACAATCCGAATTTTCAGTCTTCTAGAGTAAATACCATGACTGTTTTACTAGTTGTTAAAAATTAAAATCTTCAAATAGTGAAGATTTTTATGGGTTTTCTAATAATTTGTTTAGAAAAATAATTGATCCTTTGGCTTACTTATTCAATTGGATACTTTTTGGTGGTATCTATTTGACTGCCTTAAAATGACAGTTACAGTACCTATACATAAGAAAAACAATAAAAGTGATCCTAATAACTACTGTCCTGTATCATTAGTTCGAATTATTTCAAAAGTTTTTGAACAGTGTATTAAAAGTAAATTATCAATGTACTTTGAACAAAATAAAATATTCCACAGTTCGTAATTTGGATTCAGATCTGGCCTTTCTACGATTAAGACCGTAGAAAACGTAGTATCACACATATTAGATAGCTTTCAAAATAATTTAAATACGTGTTCAACATTGATAGATCTAAGTAAAGCATTCGTTACAGTGTCATATCATACATTTTTTGAAAAATTATACTATTATAGTTTTCGGGGAACTGAGTTATCACTAATTAAGTCCTATCTTAGTAATAAACATCAGTCTGTCCGTATTATTAACAAAAGATTGAAATTTTTGGATGTAACAGCAGGGGTACCTCAAGGAAGTGTGTTAGAACCTTTACTATATAAATGATTTCCCAAGTTTTATACCTTATAAATCTATATTATATGCTGGCGACACAACTCTTCTAAGTACAGATAAGAGTTCAGTGAGTGTTAAAACTAAAAGCAATGAAATGCTGGAAATATCGTCTATATGGTTAAAGCACAACAAACTTTATATAAATGAATCAGGTAGATATGCACCATTCCGTATAACTATTTGGAATCCATCGAGATCCGAAATTAAACTAGAGTAAACATATTAAAAATTTATATGGGAAATTATATGGGAGTGCTATTTTTCCTACGTAAACTGAAAACAAGAGTTAGAGAAACAATACTTCTTGCAGCATGCTATGCCTTTTTTCATTCTTATCTACAGTATAGTATAATATTGTGGGGTAACCCATCTGATGACCAGACTGTCTTTAAATGGCAAAAGAAAGCTAAAAGAGCAAGACAATATTTTAAGGATTTACAAATTATGACAGTTCCCTATCTATATATTTATAGTTCCTTATGTATGTTAAAGAAAATGAGGACAGTTAAGGTTACCGTAACAATATTCATTCTTACATAAGGCTGAGTATAACACAAAGAAGTTATGAGTATACAGGTATGAAACTATACAATACATTGCTAGTGCATATACGAGGGACGTGTAATAATGATTTCAAAAAACATTGTAAATCTTTTCTTCTAAATAATTCTATTTAAAGTATCGACCAATTTGAAGAAAAGTGTAAATTGTAACTTTTTTTTTTCTTTCTTTGTATATACTTGTTCATATGCTGACACTGTCTTTTGCAATAAATGTTGTTTAATGACAATAAATGTATTATGTTTTATTCTGTTGTGAAATCAACATATATCCTCCATGAATTTTACAAATTTATACCCCTATAAAATGAAATGGCATCCGAAATTTTGCCCCATTTTACCAAATTTGGTTAAGATACAATTCTCCTCTTTATTAGTTTCTGCTTTATGTTTCTGTAGTTTCCTCTTTTACTGCAGCATACACCTTCTAGAGTAGTTAATAAGATAATTCGTTTGAAACACTGTCATGTTATGTTCTATTGGCTGTTTACCTAATATTACATCAATACGTGATCTCACATAGTCCAGAATTTAACTCTCCCTACATTGATGACCCCTTTTCCTTACTCTCATGCTGACATTGTCCAATTTTGTTCATTTATACGTAAATTTTGTATTTTGGAACCGCCATCTCCAGCAGTTGAAATGACCAACACAAACCACCCCTGGAATAAACTGTATAATGTATGCTCGATTTCATCTTTCTAGGTATCGAAAATAAAGTCTTGTTTTTCTTAGTTGTGGAGTTTTGATGTTTTTTATTTGTTATAAATAGTATATTATTGATAATTTTGTTTTAAATATGGTGATGTGTTTGTTCGATCGAATAGTCTTAATGCGCAATGATACTATCTACACCATTGAGTTGTAACTGGAGCGGGCTGTGTAAAGTTCATCCCTCCTTTATTTCCCTACGTCACTTGTATTTCGCAAATATTAGCTAATTTCCTGCATTCTTTATTCTTCGTTGGCTAAGAATGTATCCGCATTGTATCACTACGCAAAAGTAGTACTTCCAGCTGTTCAATGTTGCATATTCAAAAATAAAGAAAACAAGATTTCAGTGTAATTAAAACTTCTTTCCTTGCTTTATCACTTTAAACATTTCAATCTGTTTGTGCTTCACGGAAGCGATATGAGAAAGCCGTGCAGGAATAGCATGCCAAAGAAAATGCGTCCAAAAAGCGTCAGCGTAAACTTATCATTGATCAAATTACTAAAGAGGAAGAAAACAGAGCAAAGTTACCAAAAGAAGCTGATCTGGAAACAGAAGCTATCAACATAGAAATTGCAACCAAGAGAAAATGAAAACTTGTCACAACTGAGTGTTAATTACACTGTGTTATAGACATGCTAGGATCTGTTTATTTTCATCAAAATACATCATGTAACTTTCTGTTATGATTTTTTTTATTATATAAAGAATATACAAAAAGTACACAGAAAGGCAGGTGGTGATTGTTGTAGTTTTCCTTTCTGTGTATATGTACAATAATCAAAATTGAGTTTTTAAAGTATGTCGTATTCCCTATTACGTTTTCAAGTTTGTTTTTTAATCAAGTTTTTATTAGTCTGATGATGATGACAGCAGACGCTTGAAATATATTGATAGAAAGTGATTGCTTGTATTTAGATAAGAGTATAGGTAAAAATAATCCTTTGTCGTTTTTATTCTTTTTGTGAAATAACCTTTTATGTTTTGCAGATCATAGTAGGCTATGGCAGTGACTATTTCCAACACGGAGCATGAATGCCACATGCTGCACACACTACGCACGTTCCTTCAAAGAGAAAGTTACGTGGACGTCGTACTGGTGTGTGATGGCCGAAATCTGAGTGCACACAGGCTTCTGCTTGGTGCAGTCAGTCCTTTCCTCAAATCAATTCTTGACGCTGATCGAAATGAAGTGGCCACCGTTATTCTTCCTGGAGTGTCGTACAGGGTGATGTCGCTGGTGCTCGACTTCTTGTACGGAGGGTTCATGAAACTGGACAGCCAAGAACTGGATGAATTCTACGCCATTGTCAAAATGTTACACATTAACATTCCTCAGGTATGTACAGTCATTTTCTAAATTGATAATTACAGGGTCACCCACTCATTAGCCTACTGTACTTACTGATTGATACTAGAGAGTGGGCCTACATATGGTTGACATTAAGGACTCGCCTTGTACCAATGTCCTGTCTCCTTTCCTCACAGAGTTCAATTTTTATTATATATCGGCTGTCGCTATGTAGGTAAAATAAAATTCACTTTAGTAGACGTAATTGACATTCATAACTCCATACCAGTTGAGTTAGGTACTTCATGCACACAACACGAGCTTAGAGAAGATAACACCTCGCATTTAGTGATTTACGAGATTCACCAAATAGTTGGAATGGTGCTTGAATAGTAATCTGTTTCAGTTCGAAGACAGCATATATAAAAAGAAGAAGAACTTGCCATTCGAAACTCACCATCTCCCGTCCCCGTATTAGCCAACATAATAATGAGTCACTTTGAATCTAAAATTCTCAAGAAAGATGAATACAAATGCATCAGATACTTCCGGTACGTTGATGATGGTTTGGTTATTTACAAAGAAGACACTAAAGATTTAATTTTTGAATTTTAACAACGTTCACATTATCATCAAATTGACACTCGAAAAAGAATCCAATGACAAACTTAATTTTCTTGACATCCATGTCCAACGGGCAGGATTACTTGTTTGCAAGGACAGGACACACACACACACACCTCACCAAAGCTAACATCTGAAAAAATTTTTGGTTTTAAGGGCACCGTTGACAAAGCTATAAGAGATTACAAAAGAAGTTGTTCATTCCAAGAAAGAAAAATGGGAAAAACCAGCTTGGGAATATTACAGAAATCCGATCAACAAAATTAAAATGAATAACAGATGAGTGTCGTTATCTTTTTTGGCAGGTACATCCCAAAGAAGAAGGAAAAAGGTAATAATTCTGATATTAAGTTCTTCTCTAAATCGGGAAGAAATTTCAAAAATTATCTTTCAACTGACGGAAATCACTAGAGCTATTTTGATCCAGAATTTACTCTGTTTATTGCACTTGTAATGAATGACATAGGAATGACAAAAACAAAAAGGGTTAAAGAACAGGAAAAAAAAAACGCAAGAAGGAAAGTACACCCAACATCAGGACTGCTTGCGTACTTACAAGAAACGAGGTAAAAAATTAACCGATTAGATGTTCTACATTTTTGCTTGAACAACAAAGAAAGGAAGGGGGCGCGGTGGCTCAGAGGTAGAGCGTTCACCTCCGGTGCTTGGGGTCCCTGGTTCGATCCCAGCTCGCCGTGTGAACTTTGTGGTGGACAAACACCGTGCTCGTGGGTTTTCTCGGGGTTCTTCTGTTTCCTCCCACTTTCCTTATACCACCATTTCACTCATTTCTCATTATCACCGTCTCCTTTAGCCTAACCGGCATAACCGTGGGGCGTTAAACTTAAAGATTTCATTTCATTTTCAACAAAGAAAGGATTGTGTTCGAATCTGTTTTCATCAGAATTAAAAATCCAAAGTAAATTTATGTACAGGGAAAATAGATCACCCATGGGATGGCATAATATTAAGCCAAATTAACTCAGAAAGGACTTAACACATTTTTATTCTTTTCACAAGAAAAGTCTATAATTTTGTATGTATGAGAATTTCATACTCTTAGTAAAGAATCTGGCAACATTAATCCTCTAAATCTATCCAAATTCATGGGCTCTTAATGTCGAGTGCTAGAAAGAGAAATTAATAAATCAGCGAACTATTAAGGGAACAAGCATAATCTAGAAATAAAAGTGCACCAAACAACCCTCACCATTAAAAAAAAAAAAAAAAAAAAAAAAAAAACACGTGAGTTATTATAAAGTAATTTGAGAAATAGTTGTTAATTCATTGACAGTGATTGGATAATATATTTCTATACCTCATGGTTACTATTATTATAAACTAGTGCTTGTGAAAATATTGGGTCAATTTTGCTTGTATACGACAGTGAATTTTACTAGGATGAAAATATAGGAATACCCATCGTGGATTCAAAGCCGTTGTTGTTAATGGCTACAATGATAGCCAAAATATCAAGAAAGAAGTTTTAAAAAAGTCTGAAGAAAGAAGATAGTACAGTGTGCAAGGTAAGTTCTTAATATTGCATCCGTTACTACAGTAGTTTCAGTGTAAATAACACAAACACAGAAATTGCGAAAATATGTAACTTCATTTGAAAAGCCTGTAGTTGTTTATATACTCTGTTCTTTTATAAAGGCCGATTGGACATCATGTTACTGTAACAAGTTATATAATTAGGTGTCACTTAATATTCTTCAATAAGTAAAGGAACATGGAGTAATTTCGTTATATACAAAAAAGAGCGTTAAGTTAGATCATTTACGGAGCATTAGCGAGTACATGGAACTTTGAGTGCCACCCGAATTACTGTAGACACAAGATCATAGTAGTAAATAGTATTAACCAATGAGAAAAATAGCTATCTAGATATCATGTATGCGTACGTGCATTCTTTAGTCACAGATACTTAACACTTAATACTCGGGTGAGTCCTCTTCTCTTCCGATAAATTCCTCCACAAATTCTTGTCCGCGTGACTTTTTGGATTTACTTTCCGAGAGGTATCATTTTCTCGTGCCCGCACTGCTGCTCTGATTGCTCTCCTTTCAGTGGGTAATGAATATACATTTTTTCCCCACAAATAAGGCTTTTGGCGAAATCCTTCTTGCCTGGAGGTAGAACTCGCGGGTTCTGGAAGTTGGTCACCGAGGTTTGTTCAGTGGGACAAAGGAGAAAATTTTTGTGATATATTAGTTGCCAATATTGCACTGTATCTCAGAGAAAAAATAATGTACTGGCGTAGACAATTTTTCTTTTTCTTTATTAGCGTTGGCCAATAACTATTAATCCTTTGGTTCTTCCTTCCGTATAGTTTTCATGGAACTCCTACGACTGTATTCACTCACACAGTCACTATTCTTGTACTCCATCAATGGATATTAATTAAACAGATCCGGAGTGGTTGCAAAGGAGTAGAGTCCACTGATTGTCCACAGCTGCATTGCAACTTTAATCAGAAACTAAATGCAAATGAGTTTGACTCGGCTATGGCTATCTATCAACTAACTGTTCTCTTCATGTATTACTTCTGCCGGTGGTTATAGGCTCGCACTACCTTGATTGATTTTGGGGATGTCACCCTTTCTTCTTCATATTAAGCCACCCGCGTTTGAGACTGCGTCATAGTGACAAAATTTGTAAGTAATTTAAAAACTAAGTAATGTCATTCCACTCACCCTATTTACACGTAAGTTTATTCACACTCTTTACTGTGTTTTTATACCCCAGAAAATTGTTGCAATTACATTAAAACCGTAATATTTATACTTTGGTCATTTGTTGTTAAGCACTGTTAAAAGTCCGAAGAAGACACTTTGTGTTCCTAGTGTTTATCGACTCTGGTGGCAGACTTCAGAAGTACACTCAGACAGGCGGATCTATTTGCTTCTTTCTTTACCTTATGAAAATTTGAATGAATTGTTATTAAACGTTTATATAGAACAAACAATAATCGTAAATACAACAAGGTATATAAGTATTCTACTTAATTTTATAAGTTTTTGGGGCCATCATCCCTCCTACGCGCTAGATTCAATTAAAAAAAGAAAAATCCGTCTTTGGTGCTGAGTTGCCTGCTACTTCCCGTCAGCCCCCTTCCCCCTGTCGCTGTTCTTCAGTTTCCAAGAGGGTTCTTTAAACGCGTTAAAAGAATGCTAAAAAAAAAATGTCGATGTGGTGTCGCGTATAACACGTTACTTAATAGGTAGCGGAATTTTCAAGAACATTTTAATATTAATTTGAATTTTTAATAATGTACTCTGAATGTGGCACTCCTGACATAGAACCAACAGTTTTTTAGGCTTGTCGACTAAGGACGCTTTCCAGTAACGGTTCTCCTTTTAGGTGTGAAAATTTAGGTCAAACAAAAAATTTCACACCTATTAAAAAAAATAAATAAATAAAAAGAAAAAAAGCATGTCGTTATATACTCACCAACAATAGAACCGGTTTCCAAGTAGCTGTTGTCGCTAGTCAGTGTTTCTAAGTCCACCTTGTTTTGCCTGTAATTTATTTCATATAGAGTATACACTATAGACCTATTTCTTTTGGATTTGGTTCGTAAAATTAAACTAAAGAAAATAGAAAAACACTGTAGAGGGCTCTCTCATGCTCTCAGCTTGATAGCCTTAATAGAGTGGTCACCCGAAGTCACCACATTGAATGCATTCGCAATTGTCCAGCGCATAAGAGATGGGTGGAGGAAATATTGACACCTGTAATCCTCTCATATAATCCGCTTAAATCATTGAGAAAAACTATAATTGTAGTTGATAAAAACTTTAACACAAGGTTAGCCAAGATATATTTTCTAGACAACTAATTTAGATACGTTTCTTTTACAGAAATCAACATCTTATAACTACGTGAGTATACACTATAGACCTACTTCTTTTGGGTTCTATTTAAGTTAGCAACAATGTTAGCTGTAGAGGTTACTGACCTCTGGCTTCTATTACTGCTGCACTTTTTGATGCGAAAATTGAAATTTTACACAAAGAAAGATACACAAATGGACTATAATATTAATAATGCTCTCAATATATATATATATATGTATTTGCATATCAGAATGATCCTAATGCAATATCCAATTATTAACTAATTTCGCATTTAAGTTAGATTATTCGTAATGTCACTTTAATATGCAAATTACATTGATGAGGCTGGCCCTTTACACAGAAATTGCGTTACTTCAACAATTTAGCACTTAGTTTGGGGCTTTCATTAATTCATTGTTCAGGCGTGGGAGACCCACGTTTAATTCCCGGTAGGAGCTCATGTGGTTCGGATTTCATGTTAATCAGTCGATCCACGTCTCATATAGCCTCGCTGCTCAAAGGGACGATAAATTCAAAATCAACTCATCTTATTTGATGATACATCACGAGAAGACGGTTAACTTTCCAGTGCGTAAAGATTGTAATAATTCCTTCCTGTTTACGGCGCATATTCCTAGAAGAGTAACTAAAGGAAATTGAATTCTTTAGATGAATCAGTGGCTGGACGACATCTTTTTTTTGTTATGGTGAATATTCAAACCTGTCATAGGCGCGGCACTTGGATACATTCCTCTTGAGAACTCACGTGATTCGGATCCCATGTTAAGCTGTAAGTCCACGCCTCATATAGCCTCGATAATGAATGGGACGCTAAACACCAAATCAACCGCTATGCAGTGGAATATTTTCCTTGGAAGATAGGTTAGCGCCAAGATTGTTCCTACTTCAGCGTTCGTAATAATTCAGATAATGTATGTGCATAATATCTGTCTTCCACTAGGTTATCTTTATCTGAAAATGTTTCACGTCAAGCAATTTAGTTGAAGTTTATGATGTACTATAGCCTGATTTTCTTTGTTTTTCCTTTATTTTTTTATTTTTATCTCTTGCTTAATTGTTTTTGTCGAAAGTGGCTGAATGATCTGTATCGAAACTTAAAGTAAAGAGTGAATGTTTCGTGTGTAAATATATTTGGCAATTACATTTTCAATAAATGAGTGAACAAATAGTAAAGAATTGGTGAATGACGTGTTTCACACGTGCTGACTACCATCTGTTTATTGCAGATCTCTCAGCAGTCAGCTTCTGCCTTTAGGTCTCAACAAGCAGCTGCACGCCAAGCAAGGAAACCAAGGGCGGCCTCTCCACCACGACAGAAGATTGTTGAAAGCGAGAGGACTTCTGCAGGGCCATCGAGTCAGACTACATCACAGGAGGACGAAATGTGTGTAATGTCAGAACCTCCTTCAGATGGTCAAAGTGCTGATCCTCTGCATGACCCCTTGGATGTTCCTGACTTTTACTTTGTTCCACCAAATAATTCCGAAGATAACCAGACGCCAACAAGTAAGTGTGCTCCTTCGGCTTGACTTCTGTTCCTTTTATCGTTATATATATATATATCGTCGTCTGAAGTTCAATACCGCGTAATTGCCTTTTCATCAATTTTACAGGAAAGAAAGAAAGAAAAAAAAAGCCTCAATGTATGCGGTATTACTTTGATGGAATAACGGAGCTATTTGTCGTGATATAAGTGTACTACTTAACTAGATTGTGCGCCACCCTGTATTGATTTTAACCTTTTTAAGATATGGTTTTTTTTAGGTGTTTTGTTGATTTTCAGTCAAGAAGGTACAGCATCATCCCTAATTATCGTAGGATTATGGTCCATACGTCGTTTTGTTCAGAATAGAGTAGGCTGTCAGATAGTACCACTCACATGACCCTATCATGTACCTGAAGAGATTTTTTTTTGAAGGGAAATGGGATTTTTTTTTTTTTTTTTTTTTTTACAAAAAACCTCCAAAGTTTGTGCCTACCTGAGGCCCCCTCTTCCGATCTGCGCACAAACCTGAAAAAATCTTGAAAAATACTACGTAGTGTACTAATTACTTGTGACAAATTAGAATTTCTTGTCTACAATAGTAAGGGCGGGAAAATTTTTTAGCTATGCTCGGAGAGCATCAAAAAACGCCCAAAATTTCCCTAAAATGCACCCTACAAAATTTAACAATTTCCTGACACGTTTCTAGTTATCGTAGGATCACGATTCATACGCCATTCTCTTCAGAATAGAGTAGCCTTTCAGATAGTACCACTCACGTGTCCCTAAGGAGGGAAAAGTTGAGGAAAATAGTTTTGTGAAAAAATCCCTTTTTCCCCATTTTGAGACCCTTTGGCGCGGCCCTGGATAAACATACAGATCTGGAAATCACTTGCAAAAATAGTACTCATGCTACTAATTACTTGCGACAAGTACCAATCTCCTATCTTCAATACTAGGGGCGGGAAAAATATTTTCCCATGTGGGAAAAGCTTTCAAAGCGCTCCAAATTACAGTAGTAACAAAAAGGATATTATGTAAAAAAAAAAAAAAAAAAAAAAAAAAATCCCTGACACGTCCCTAATTACCGTAGAATGATGATTCATACGTCGTTTTGTTCAGAATCGAGTAGGCTTTCAGATAGTGCCACTCAGATGTCCCTATCATGTATCCCAGCGGAGCAATAATCGCGAAAATGGGATTTTTGGTCAAGAAATATCCCTTTTTTACCCTTTAGCCCCTCTGAACTCCTCTTTTGTGTTGAAGAAATCCGAAAAATTCAGATAAAAAGTAAATGATCCGCTGATTGTTTGTATAAACCTTCAGAAATATAGGGTTAAAGAGAAGCTCACCAAAATTGTTGAAGTTAGACCTCACTAAAAATAGGGAATTTGTAAAGTGATGACGTCATACCCCCCTATGTTCTGACGCTCGGAAGCGTACAGATTCTCCAAGGCTTTCTTCAATGCCTCCTGTCTTGTAAAATTTATAGTAATAATAATAATAAAAACGGAATTACATAGCTTTCTTAGTTCTCTTTTAATCGAATTTTGAAGGCACTGTCATTTAGTAGTAAAAACTGCGATATATCTTAAAAGGGTTAATGGTATCAAAATCTCAAATTCGCCAAAATTGGAGGTATGCGGTGTTGAAGCTGAGACGATGATGTGTGCATCGTGGACCATTTATCTTGAAGCACTCTTGTTACTTTTAAGCTAATTAATAAAAATCAATGAAATATTGTACGACGATGGAAATATCAACAGCGGGACATGGTTTGACAGATTCAGAAATACTGTTAAATGACAATGTTGCCAACCCAGTATCGGCTGATCCAGTGCTCTCTTAAGTAGAGGGGTGAAGATCTGGGAATAAAGATATTTCCCATATTTATATGTACACTGAATTAGCTGAAATATCCGTTCTTCGTACGGGAAAATAGGTTTGTGAAATGTGAATCATCTTTCCCGCCTAAGAATAAACATTTCAATAAAAGTAAATTAATAAAATCCCATAACATAATCTATTTTTGTCATAATTTTTTTAAACCCTCTTCCCCTCCGCTCTTTAATCAAAGCGACATGACATTAAAAAGAACCTTACTATGTTCCAAAATCCGTTCAAAAGAGTCAACCGTTTTCCGTGATGTGATCACAAACAACATACAACGTCAGTTTGTGTGGCGAAAGAGATTGTAGAAATCCCTCCGTTTCCCTTTAAAAACAGCCATTAACATCCAGAGTTTGGAGGCCACTACAACAGTAACAATGGAAGTGAGACGGACACGAAAGTACCTTAGCGTCAAATACTCTTTACATGCAAACACTTATTAGTTTCTAACATTAAATCATAAATGGAGTATTGAAAGTTTTCGGTTAACATGTAGATTTGAAATGCAACAGTGCCATTTACAAAATGCAACATTATGTTTAATTGGCAACCCTGATAATCGTGTGATATAACAGAGTATGTTAAGCAGTGTTCCTCTGTCGATATTTGTATCGTTCAAAATTTCATTGATTTTTATTAATTAGTTTAAAAGTTACAAACGCGTTCCACGATAAATGATCTAACCAGTGTATACAGTGTGTGGCCAAAGGTCTGAAATGGGTTGAATATTTTACAAACTACATATAGGTTGGATCTGAAGTCAAATTACATCAGTATGGAGTGGAGAACGAAGCGTTACGGTCGTTGTCCGATATCTTGGGTTCAACTTCGTTTTTCTAAGTGGTAACATTCTTAAGCGACATATCAAATAACACGCCCTTTCAGTGAGAAACCGAATGGTGTGTTTTTATTTATTTATTTATTTATTTATTTGTTTTTATAATAACTATGACAGTGGTACACATACGAAGAATGTTATGGTAGAGTTTGCAGTATGCGAGGTTTCCGAAAGGAAAGATTATTTGCCAGGTAAACCTTGTGACATCAGAACATTACGCTTGCTAGAACTTCAAATAGAATTCAAAATGACCTAAGTAGTTCTGTAGCTGAGCAAATGTTTAACGAAATAAGGCATGGAATTTTCAGTTCTCCCTTTATCGGAATATTACTTCACAAAACATAACAGGCTTAGCAACTTTGAACACTGTTACAAGTAGGAAAATAATTTCTATGATTCTTAGATATTATTGGAAATCGATCAGCCGCATTATTGGCCGAGCATATATAAAAATAAACTCTTAACTTCTCACGATTATGTCATGTGGGCCAAACAAGACGGATGGTTATTAAATAATTCATGGAATGATAATGTGGGAGAAAACGGGAGAACTCCGAGAAAACCCATGAAAATAATTTTTCCCATCTTAAACACATGGTAATAATACTTTGTGTTTGACAATGCCGAAAGATGTATTACTATTCATGACCTGTTCCCCGATCGGAAACAGCATCACATGCTACTGTTGTGTAATTTCCAAACGTGTCTTCAGAAATAATGATGACCATTTTATGCATGCGAATTGAAGAATACAAGGAGAATGCACTCCTCACCCCTGTTAACAAAAATACCTTCCGCTTATTTTCAGGTGTTCGATTTCACTATTGAAATATTTTGCTTAATTCAGTCATAGGAATAGAGATGATATTATCTTTGTACCATTGCCAAGCGGATGTTTTCAGATTCAGTTCCCGAAATAATTATTATTCCTTCACCTCAAAATATAATTCGTTAGACAGCTTATATAATTAATAATATGTAGCCATCTATGGGAATATATGAATAATTTAAGGGGTTTTAGGTAATAATGCTATCTGGACCGCTTTCTATTCATAGTCAAACATTACACTCGCTTATGGCTAAGCGGTTAGTGTACGCGTCTTTGGCATGGGAGATCCGAGTTCGATTCCCGGCGGAAGCTCATGTGATTTCCATCGCACGTGAAGCTGTAGGTTCACGTCTCATATAGCCTTGCTATTGAACGGGACGCTAAATTCAAAAATCAAATAATTTCCCCTTTTCTTTTCTTTCTTGATGTAGACAATGTAGCGTGTTAGTCACGTTCTTTTGACAATGCCTTACTTCATTTTCATATCTAAAACTCAGTTTATTTCAAACCATTGCAAGTTTCTGAAATTGTTATTTTCACATCGCAGGTGACAAGGGCTACACTCCACAGGCTAAGCGACGAAAAACCTCAGCAAATGGTAGTGTGAACCAATCACCAGTTGATGCGAGAAGTGCAAAGGATAGCCAGAGCAGTGAACATTCACCACGCAGACGAAGAGGTCGACCAAGAAAGCAGGAAGAACCACAGGTAATATAATTTAGAAATAGGTACAAGGGATTACAACACGCGAAGAATAATTTTTTTCCACACAATTGACTTGTTACAACACACTTAATATACTTGGTAATTTAAAATAGCAGTAGTAATTAATAATGGAGCGTAACAGTTTAGACTCACTGAAGACATCACCGTTTGCCAAACACCATACGAACAAAATATGAGGAAGAAACCATTTTTAAAGAGATTGACTGATGATATGTGAAAACGGTTTTGATCGTTAACATGTGTTTGAGCTTCAGTTAAGCGCCGCACTTCGTGCATTGGTAGTATTCCCAACTGTGGAAAGTAAAATTACTGGCATCCCTTCAAAATTCCCTATGATATAGGTCAAAGTGTGAAATATCTCTGTTTGGACCCATCCATGGGAAGAAAATGTACTATCGTAGGCAAAAGTACATTAGCACCTGTACTCTGCGTATCCTTAGTAGTACATTACTAATGAGCTTAATAGATACATTGTGCTAGAAATCAAAAAACTAAAGTCGGTATTGATCATTTATTGTATTTACCACAAACTGCCACTTCTTCAAAATTATCGAAAGAGATGAACTAAAGTATATTAATCCTTACGTGATAATTTTGGGTTGGAAAATGAAATTTACTCCTTAACCTTATACTTCAGCTATAGGAAATTGCTTTAAGAAATCCTAAGGAAGGAACTTGGAAGTTTGAGGAAAGTTACCATATTCATAACTAGGGACATGGAACTAAACAATATGCAACGAACATTGTACTAACGAGATGCTTAAGAGTTATTTGCCAGCAATCGATGAACAATTTAAATCACATCGCTATATTTATGGCGCACAATTGTGACAAATTATACACTTTTGTCTCTATTGTCGAAATCAATGTTTCCCAATAAAATTTAGTTGTTATGTTACAAATTTCTTATGTTAAATAAATGAAGAAAACTGGCATAGATAATATATATATATATATAATATCGCTTAATGTATACTACAACGGAAATTTGTATTTGTAACGGCACTATTGAATAATTTTTATGTTTGGTGTTTTATTCAGTATTACAGTTAAAATGCCGGTCATAAAAGAGCTGGTGCGAAGTTTGTACCGATCACCGGCCTTAACCAAAATAACAGCAACATTTCCGGTCAGGCCGATGAAATACTAGCCAATTAGCACGCTATGCATTGGACTATTGCATACTCTGAGGTGAGAAATAAGTATTCGTGTGGAATCGGTATTCGGAAGAATGTATACATTGTACTTCTTTTGCATGTACTGTTCGTAAGGCAAAAAATAAATAAATAAATAAATAAAATAAAATAAAATAAAATAAAATAAAAAAATACTAAGCTTCAGCAGTATCAATGGCAAATACTTTTAACTCTAACCAATATTCTGTGTGTCTCAATACATCCAGAATAGCTGGTATAACCGTCTAATCAATCAATAGTTAACAATCATCCTCCATAAGAATCCAGTACAAAAATCCATTTGTAAATTGTCTCTTTCTTTATTTCATATCATTTTATCAGTTGACATCTTACAACACCATTATACTCATAGACTTCCGACAAACACAGGAAAACCTTTCATAACTTCCTAGGAACGTCCGTGTTGTTCGCGGTGTATTTACAATGAGCTTAAATTGAATTTGGGTCTTTCCATGTGTAATCAACGAAGTTCAAAACCTCATGGTGTCAAATTTCGATGAAACTTGGTGTACATGTATGAGAGATGATCATGCACCAAATTTTAGCCCTGTACCCCCTATAGTTTCAGAGTACTGGGTGTTGAAAAATGGACAAATTTGATGATTTTTATAGAACCTTGCGAGCTTCAATTGATCATATCTCATGTAATAATTGAGTCAGAGAGAAAAATAATATATCATTTTAAAGAGGAAAGAGTAGACTACAAGATAAGCCAGGAACATTTATTTGAAAATCAGATATTTTCCGGGAGATCCCGGGGAAACTTTGGATACCTCAGAAAGTGCCCATTTGATTTCCTCGAAATTGGATACGAAGGTAGCCCCGTATGTTCGGCATAAGTGTGCCAAATGTCAACTTGGGCCAAGAATAGGCCTGGAGTCTACAATGATTTCGGTGACCATATCGGGAGAGACATCTGAGATACCTATTCAAAATGGTATATTATTTTTCTCTTTTTTTTATTTATAAAAATTAATAAGTGTGTGACAGTTTCTCCAACTAATGAACATATTGACTTCATCCAACACTGTAAAAACAAGAGAAAGATGCATCTAAATATAACAGAATCCCAGAATATGTTTCTGACCGTTGATTGGCTGATCAATACAGATTCAGCCAATCATAACAAAAGTTGACAGAAGTGAAACTAAACACCTTAAATCCCTTTTCCCTCCTTGGTCTGGCAGAAAACTAAGCTCCAAATTAAGTCTTTCCAATAACTTGCCCCACTTTCCGTCAATTTAAAGTTCTATATTCCACTTCGTAACACAACTTTTCGCTTTTTCAATGAATCTGGCCTCCTTCCACTTATTAATGTCCTTTGTTCCCGTGCTAACACTTCAATCTCGCACTAATTAATATTTCTCGCACCGATTAATATTATGTCCTGTGTCCCTCACGTGTTTAAAAATGGCATTTCTTTCTCTTTCTAATTTCACATTATCTTTGTGTTGTTTTAACAGTTCTTTTAGTTTTTTTTCCGTTTCACCAATATAACAACTATTACAATCATTGCATCTTGTAAAGTACTTCTTTTCTGTCCATCAGTTCCTGTCGTCGTCGTCATCTTTTTAATGCGTAACACATCCAATAGTCTCTTACTTCCTTTCCTTTACGTAGAAACGCCTATTCTCTTTAGCCTGGCATAGAACCAGGGACTCCTTGCACCACAAGTGAGACCTCTACTACTGCACCACTGTGCCGTTATTCTTCAGTTATACGTAATATCATCAGATTAGAAGTCAATGCTCAACTTGACTTATGCAGTGTTTCCATCTACACAATGCGTACGTGCTATTTACTTGGTTTTTTATTTAGTTTTTAGAATTTGAGTTTGGCAAACTGACTACCAATTCGTAAATGTGTATAAAAGATAATACTAGAAACCATGTTGGAGCAGAACCCACCATAACTTCCTAACAACGTCAACTTCCTTTTGGAGCTGTTGTATAGCGCTCACCTTTGGTGTTCCTCGTTCGATCCCAGCCACACAGAATGAACTTTACGATGGACAGACACCGTGTGTGTTAAATTCTTCTGTTTCTTTCGACTTTACTCATTCCACCATTATCTTACGTCTCCCTTATCGTTAGAGCATAATTATGTAACGGTAACTTTTGTTTGTTTAATAGTTTTATTAGATATGTTGTATTCTTTAGGTTTCTGGCCTAACAGTTTAAATCACTAACACGGTTCATCTTGGAAAAAACTGTAAAATAGTTTTGGGGCAATTTATCTATTTATCATTGAAAACACTACAAAAGAACTAATTCACAATTCTTGAAATGGAATCTCTTATTTCGATTACTTCGTAGAGCAATCTAATACAAACTTTGTATGGTCTTTTATTTTCGAACTCACGGCTGGACCAAGTGACACAATTCCGATCTGAGATAGTACAGGTTTTTTTCAGCGGGCATTGTTTAAAGTTATTCCAAACTAGTGATGCGTTGTTGAAGCGAGCGATCCTTCCTCTCACGAATTTCAACCCCAAACTATATCAGCAAGTTTCTAATCTTCGACAAAACACGTACAATATTCTATAAAAAAAAAAATCTGAGTGCTTTTAACCTTGGAGCTTTAAGCCTCAATAGCTCACTAGGGAAGTACATGAAGTGGTACGCGGGAATCTGCATGTGTTATATACCGTTGGAAAGGTCACACTGAGTATATCACATATGTCAAATATCTCGCTTGAATGGGGCCTGTAGAGCGCGTGGCGACCATTTCAAGATCAAAACAAGGCACGCTCCGAAACATTAGAAGACAAGGACAAACTAGGCAGCTATGATGTAATTGTTTCGAGATGTGGTATATATATGAAGGTAGCTGAATATAAATCTGACATCAAATGTTTACGAGTCAAAATGGCGGATCTAACATGGAGGACAGAAATTACAAAAAACAAGTTACGAATATGAAATTGGGTATAAAGCAACATTCGACGTCGCTATGTATGAATCGGGTACCAAAATGTAAAATTCAAAATGCCGGATCCAATATGGCGATCAAAATGCAAAACACTGCTGGAACTGAAAGCAGGTAGGTAGATTTTTTCGTGGTCGCGGTGTGCGAATTCATTGTTAAAAGTGCAAAATGCAATATCACGCATCCAATATGGTGGAGAAAAGATGCAAAAGTACAGAATGGACGTATGTGTATCGAGACGAGCCTGGGCTCCGTCTCGATTTAGAAAAGCACATTAGAGACGAGACCGAGACAAGATCGAAACTGCTCTCGGTGTCAGTACCATCCCTACTACGGAGAGAGGATGTTCGTCATACATAACCGCACAAGTGTACACTGCATAATGCGAAACCGGAAAAACACTTATGGAAGCATAACGATGTTTTAAACACGCACTTTCCACTCATTTTTCGGATCTTCAGATGGTATCTGCAAATAGCCACAACGTACCCTACAGACGACATTCAAGCAAGATGTTACAGATGTAAAGTGTAGTCGATACAGCTTTTCAACGATATATATCACATGCCGATCCCCGCATATCTCTTCGGGGCCGGGAGAGGGAGTTGGTAGTAAAATAATTATTGTTTATGATTGCAATCTGTTCGTATCATAAAACTTTCATGTGCGCTACAAAACTTGCCCTGTGTTCTGTGCCTCAATTTTGGCATGATTGTATAGCAAAACACGTTCCCTGTATATTGTAAAGCATCACCTGCCTCTACTTGCCCCCTTATGTACTGTAGGTATTTTTCTACTACATATGTAAGAATAACATATGCCCATTCTGTACATTTTTTTTTTTTTCATTTTTCGTGCGCCACATTGGATCCGTCATATTGCATTTTGTATTTTTAATATTGAATTCGTATTCAGCAACCACGAAAACCTTTACCCTACCCGCTTTCAGTGCCATAGCAGTATTTTGCATTTTTTCCGTTATGTTGGATCCGCCATATTGAATTTTACACTTTTAGCATCCGTTTCATACATAGCGACGTCGAGTGTCGCTATGTGTCCAATTCCAGATACATAGCTTGTTTTTTTGTAATTTCTGTCTTCCATGTTGGATCCACTATTTTGATTAGTAAACATTTGATGTCATATTCGTATTCAGCTACCTTTCAAACCTATACATCAAAATAATTACATCATAGCTTCCTAGTTTGTCCATGTTTTCTAATGTTTCGGAGCGTGCCTTGTTCTGATCTTGAAATGGTCGCCACGCGCCCTACAGGCCCCATTCAAGCGAGATATTTCACATGTGATGTATACTCAGTGTGACCTTTCCAACGATATATAACACATGCAGATTCCCGCGTACCACCTCATGTACTTCCCTAGGCAGTCCCTAATTAAGATAGGAAGCTGATTTTGGTACCAGTGTTTTCCTGAAGGATGCAGTGTTCCGCCGGTGTGTATTTTATGTATATGGCGTAGGGTGGTCCTTATTTTACAACATTGTAAACTCTGTTCGGGACACCCCTTCATTTGATGCCACTTGTCGATATACTATCCTGTGCAAAATTTCATTTCAATCGAATGAGGATAAATGGTGCCGCAAACAGCCTAAAGTTTTTGTTCATTTATTGTGAGCTTCTGAATTATCCAATAGATGGCAGCACCTATAAAGATATAATAACACGCAGCACTTATAAGCGACATTTTCAAACTCTTTCTTGTCATTTTCAAGAAAAGGTAGTAAGTGAAAGTGAATCACGAGTAGTACTATAAGTAGTAAGTGAAAGTGAATCAGGCTTTTACTCCAATGAAAATGAATCATGGAAGAGTAAATAAACTCTTCAAGGAATATATGGGTTTTGCCATCCATCTGGCACGATGATAAGCTCCTGGGAATCGTGATGGTGGGTGGAACTCCTCCGAGAAAAATAACAACTTCAATAAGTTCAAGGCGGTCTTCTTTGGGTGAGTTATTCTAGATATTCTGTAAAGCAATCTGAAGAACGTCATTGGCAGTGTCGTGTAGTTTTTCTTGAATGCTTTCATCTTGTATACCGGGTTTGAATTTAGTTTTGTCAATATCACTCTAAGCTTGTTGAAAATGAATGAAAATAGAAACGTTTCCGGAACGATCATTGATCTTTGACTCGAAAACAACTTTTAAGACGAGTTCATAAATGTATTGCTTGCATAACAAATATAAAATAACTCTTCCCAAATATTGTTCCAACAAGATGCAGGCACGATTCACTCGTCCAGTATTTGCGGAGGTTGTGTCTCAGCAAACAGCTTGAACTTTATCAACAAGACCACATTTTTCCAGAGTATTATGCATTTCAAAAGTGCTAGTAATCGTTTACTCTAATTGAAAGTAACAATAAGCGGTAGTCTGCCAACGAACACTGTCTTTGTTAATGCAGGAAGAATCTTTTCATCTCCGTGCACGGTAACAGCATTTACTTTTTCAATTTCACCCCCCCCCCCCAAAAAAAAAAAAGAAAAAAAACTTCTTGGAGGTTGCAGATTCTGACACAAATGGTGACGACAAAGGTGAATAGATGATCTATTTCTAACCAATGCATCTACATCCTGATTCAATACTTCGGCAACAGTAGTTAAAATATTTACCACATCTTTGTCACTAACTTTGCGATCTCTCTTTTTCCAGTAAGACAATGTCAGCTCCAATCATGCATCCAGGTCGTCCTTTTTTCCTTTAACTAAGAAGATCCATTTTATCTTCCTCGCACCATGACGTAAATTTTGCTTTTCTAAGGTTGTAAAATGACACCCTGAGCATTTGTGCATTTGATGGTAACTTAGAACCAACAATCTGGCAATTGTTGTGCTTCTAGTTTCGATTGATGTGAGATATTCGCTTTTACTTCATTAGCCCTCAACTAACAACAGAACTGGGGAACTCAGCAGAAACATAAAATCAAGTGTTTGTGGTTGAAGAAGCTTTATGCCAAAAAAACACTTTGACATTTATTCAATCAAAATAATTTATTTTCTTAGCACATCTTAAGTTACTTTCTTTTTTCTTGAAAATCACAGGAAAGAGTTGAAAAGTGTCGCTTATAAGTGCATGTTATTATATCTTTATAGGTGCTGCCATCTATTGGGTAACTCGAAAGCTCCCAATAAATGAACGGAAACTTTAGGTTGTTTGCGGCACCATTTATCCCCATTCGATTGAAATGAAATTTTGCACAGGATAGTGTTTTGATAAGTGGCGCCAAATAAAGGAGTGTCCCGAAAAAAAAAATTACAATGTTGTAAAATAAGGATCACTCTAATATGGCGGTACCACGGCGGGAGGGTGGAAGGAGGGTAGAGCTCGTGTTTTTTCAACAGGTTTTTGGGGGCATTCCGCCCTTGGGGGTAAACTCATAAAAATTGGTATGTGACGCAATGAAGAAGGCCACTACATGGTAATATCCTCTATTTGTACTTCTTGCGTATATGAGGGAAGTAGGGAAGGAGCAAATTTGACAGTTTTTCGACGTAAATTACATTTATTTTTACGATAAACATCAGTAGCTTAACCCCTAATTAAACTAGAGAGACGATTTGGTACCAATGTATTCCTGAGGGATGAAGCTTTACGCCAGTATGCGTTTTATGTATGTAGGGGGTATCACAGCCGAGGGGGGGAGATATTTGTTTTTTTTTCATAATCAAATTTGTTTCATCAGGTTTCGATGGGTTATTCGTCCCTTCTTTGTGGTACACCCATAAAAATTGGTATTGAAGCAATAAAGTAGTGTCCTACACTATGATAACCTGTATGTGTACTTGTTGTTTACACATTAGCATCATTTTGTCATCGTAGGGTGACTGCAAAAGTTGCCAGGGCCCCGCGAAGCAATTTTTTCATTCTTTTATGATTTTTTGTTTCTTCTTCGAATATAGCGGAGATTGTACGAATGTTACCTCGTTGGAATCTGTGGTCTATAAGTTGTGCAACGGTGTATGAATCAAGACTCTGTGGTAATTAGGAGGATCACCAGGGCCGTCAACACCAAAGTCTGCGAAAGCCCTTCAAAAATGATACACAGGGCGTTTTTATAGGAATTTCGTTATGATTTTTTTTATCCCCCTTTGTATTGTAGGAATGGCTACAATTTTTTATATTATTGTCACAAGTGTCTGACCTACACATTAGCATCATTTTCTTTTTAGCGTAGGGTGTCTGCAAGGATTGTCAGGGTCCCACAAAGTTATTTATTTTTTTTATTTTTTAAAATTATTTTTTGTTTTTCTTGTTCTACAAATATGGCGGGTATTACATGCATGTTACCTCGTTGGAATCTGTGGTCTATTACTTTTCCAACAGTGTATGAGTCATGACTCTGTGATAATTAGGGGGTCACCAGAGCCCTCAACGTGAGAGTACAATTTTGTTAAAATGCGTGGCAGCCGTCCAAAGGTTAATTAAATACTCAGGAAAATATATGAAATTGGAAAGAACGCACTCTTTCATTATTAGCTTATTTCAACTGCAAGCAATTGAGACAATTGTCAGAAAACATAGACCATATTCGACTTTTTTTTTTTTTTTTTTTTTTTTTTTTTTTTTTTTTTTAACGAAAGTTACCATAGAATTTTTATTTAAATCTTGGGTGGAGGGAGAGAATAAGTATGGGCTGGTATTTGATTGACTTCAACTTGAAGAGTAGGAATTGTAAAAGCCTCAATAAATACACATATTTCGAAAGTTATCATAATACTTCTTTGCCTGGCCGGGGAGGTTCACTCTCATGTTTTCAGTTGATTTTAAATCCAAATGGTGGAAATGATTGTGGAACCTCAAAAAGTACATGCCATAGTCCATGAAAATCTAATATTTAGGAAGATATCTTGGATCATATTTTTAATAGGAGGAGGAGGAGGGTATAGTGAACTGATTTTGAGGATATTCATCTTATTTTGTGCATTGGACGTCAGAAAGAAGTGCGTTTCGTTTCATTTCTGCATTCTCTTTCATTTTACATTATAATGCACTCTTCACGTTTGAATCTCACCCGTGAGAACTATTCTGATAAGGTATTCTCATATACCTTTCTTATACGTCATCATAATGTTCCAGCTAATGAGAGTACATGTGCAGACGAAATGAATAAAAATTCGTATGTTATGAGGGGTTTGAGACTATTTTACTCCTGGGTTGTAGACCCGTAGGCGGGGCTTCGTCAGGGAAGCGCGAAGAAAGTGAGATCATTCTGAAAGATGGCGGAAGAACGACTGGACCTGCGTGTGATAATTGTGCTGCAGTTTTCCGTTAGTTAGTTTTTTTATTCATTTTTTTAAACTTCTGTGTAAGTATGTAGATACTGAAAATATGAATAATACAAGTATAATAAGTTAGACCATTGTTATGTGCATGGTTCGTCGTAGTATGTTTTATCTGTAATTGCTTAATCCGTAATGTCTAATATACTGGTGGGGTTGGAACAAAACTTTGTTTGAATCGCATCACAATTTGCAGGAAAACAGCATTCGTGTACAGATAGCTTTGTATGCATTTAGGTTTACATTAGCGAAGCTGTCAATGCAGGTGTGCTGAATGGATTCCAAGTTCGATTCCTGATCTTGGTTATTACGTTGGTTTCTTTTGCCATCCGCAGTAATCATTATAGAGATGTAAACCATACCACATAGAGGAAGGGGGGCTATATTAACCCCCTGATTCTTGACTGGTTTTAGTTTCAAGCCTACGGGATTACGGAAAATAGTCAGAGAATATACATAATATTGTATCAAAACCCAAATTTTATATAATTTATTGTGAAATTTTTAGAAAAGTCGGGGGGGATGGATACCTCTACTTACTTCATTCTTTACTGATTTCAGCACCATACAGAGTGAGTGATTGTGAAGCCCTAAATAAAATGTACGTTATATTACACAAATCGAATATTTGTAACGAAAGTGATCGTGGAATATATATATATATATATATATATATATATATATATATATATATATATAAATTGTGGGGCGGAAGGTATTTCGTTCCATAGGAGGGAGCTGAATTCATTGCGCATTCTTGGCTGATTCTAATCTCAGGTACTAGGGATTGCGGAAAAGATTCAAAGAAAATGTACATTGTATTGTATCAAAACCAAATGAATTTTAGAAAATTTATCGTGGAGGGTAGGAGGATACGTCCACTACTTTATTCTTACTGATTTTAATTCCCTGCCGATGGGATGGTTAGGAAGCCTAAAAGAAAATATACGATATATATTATGTCAAAATCGAATATTTTTAAATAAAAACTATTGTTGAACATACTTTTGAAACTGAGGGTGGTGGTGGATGAATTCACACTTTCTTTCTAGGCAGAGTTTAACCCTAAGGAATAACCTGTAGGGATATTCTTAATGCCATGATTTGTCATAATTGAAAAAAGTTTTGTGGTTCATATTGGAAAATTGTCTTCCGTGTACATGTGGAAACTTACAACGTGGGGTATTTTACACCCTTTTAGCCCTCTTACACGCGATGGATTGCAATCTCCAACAAAAAGGTTATTTCTGCAAGTGGAAGGAGGGCACATTCCAAGTTTCAACAAAATCGTCTAAGTTTCGCGAGTTATCGTGGAATAGGCACACAAATGCCAATCCAGTCGAATAGTAGAAACTGCTAATGCTCGCTTCTATTATAACAGATACTAGTCATCATCATAGATATTCTGCCACTATTGGCAAATCAGATGCCGCAGCTGAGAAGCTCCCATGCTCCACGGTTTTCCGCTAACCTCTTCGGTTTCGCGTACGATTTTTCTGTTTCGATATCATCCATTAATTGTAGTCTCCTTCGCCCCCTTCCTCTCTTTCCTGCCACCATACCTTCTAGCATGTCCCTCGAGATACAGTTCCCTCGTAGCCAATGTCCCAACCAGTTTTTCTTTTTTGCTCCCCACCATTTTTAAAGATTCCCTCATTCGTTTTTCGCTCGATCCAGCTCCACACCCACATTTCGAAAGCTTCAGTCGTTTCTCATCATTTTTGCGCAATGTCCATGTTTCTAATCCATATAGAACAATACTCCACACGAAACATTTTGAGTCTTTTTTTCAACTCTATATTCAAGGTCACACAAAAGGTTTTCTTCGTCCTAAAGGCTTCTTTCGCCATTCCTATCCTTGCTTTTATTTCGTGTTCACACTTCATATCATTACTAATAATATTACCCAGGTATCTAAAAATAGTCCCTTGTGCAATTTTCTCCCTTCCTACTTTTTGACATCGACCGCTTCGTTCCAATCACTTTGGCTTTTGTCTTTCAAACATTTATTTTCATCCCACATTCTTCACAGCCCTCACTTAATTTTTCTGACATTTTATTGATTTTCTCCCCAGATTCCGCAACAGGCGCCATATCATCTGCAAACCGTATACACCTAATCATTCTATCTCCTCCTAAAATGCCGTCTTCATTCTGTTTAAAAAAGCATGCGCACACAGACACATACATCCACACATACACACATATATATACAAAATAAAAGAATACATAGTTAAGTCTAGTCATACTGTTGGATAACCAGAACGATGGTAATTCCTTTTACGTGGGTAAATTGTTCAAAGGGTAAATTTAAGAAATGTTGAGAAATAATAAGTGTCCCACGATTTAGATACATTCATGTGTGAAATATACATTCCATACTCAACTATGTGATTGAATCAACGTAATCATGACGTAAAAAATACTACGTAGAATTAAAAGAATGGAACTTTGTCAATTAACAGCCACCGAGTGTGGTGGACAACATCGTGGCCGCGGGTTTTCTCGAGGTATTCCACCAATGTTTCCATGATCAATCATTTGCTTCAATCATCGTCTCCTTTAGCCAAACGGCCATAATCATGGAACGTTAAAATGAAAGATTTCATTTCATTTTTTCAATAGAGGGATAAGGGCAGAGGATCTATTTCTTCCTCTTCCGACTATTTTCGCTCTGATACCTGTGAAGCGTAAGATTCCCCATACTTACAGTACGTCTAGCCTAGTTTGCAAATCTAAAATAGGTGTCTGAGTTGTTTTTTCTAAACAAATAATACATTAACTAACACTTGCACCAAAAATTCTAATTGAATTGTTATATTCCTTTGTATGATTTCGACTGCCAATTAGTAATAAGGAATTTTTATGTTTTACCGCTAAGTAGCGAGTTAGTGTGGGTATTAATCACCAACATTTCAAAAAGTTATTGTTATGTTAGTTTTGTATGAGAAAGGACTAAGATGAATCAAATGTTAAAAGATGAAATGAAATCTTTAAGTGTTACGTCCCACGGTTATGCCGGTTAGGCTAAAGGAGAAAGTGATGATGAGAAATCAGTGAAATGGTGGAATGAAGAAAACGGGAGAACCCCGAGGAAACCCACGCACACGGTGTTTGTAAGTTCACTTGGCGCGAGCTGGGATTGAACCAAGGACCCCATGGTACCGAGGTGAACGCTCTACCACTGAGCAACCACGGCCCATGTTAAAAGATGAGTCTATACGTGTCCGGCAGTCGAAGCCAACAGGATTGGTTACTGTAATCGAAGTAGGATTATAAAAATTCGATTAGAAGTTCCAGAGCAGATAGTAGGTGAGTGGTAGTTAATAGTAATAAAATGTCCGAGATCATATCTATTAAAATAGTACTTTGTGCTCAGTGGCGTATTTAAGATTTTGTTTCGGAGGGGTCTGCACAACACGGGGAAGCAGGGAGCAATTGTCCACCTGAGTTTAAGAATTAAATATGTCGGTGGAGGATCTTATCCCCTTCTTCTCCCTCCCCCTCCGACAAATCTGTACTGACACTCCTGCAAACACACGTTGAATATTTGTAATCTCATTTCAACTTCATGATTTCATTTTAGAATAAATGGAAATATTCAGTTTTATCTGTGTACGTGTTTACCTGAAAGAAAATGTTGCGATAGGTTAAAGCTGAAATAAACCGATTGCAATTTTAATGGCAAGAATTGCAGAGTGGCGACTCTTATGTGACATGATACAAAAATTTAGCAGTGAATCTAACTTTTTATTCTATTCATAGAAGAAAAAGGGAACATCCTCTTGGCTTAGCTAGTTTCCCGAGCTATTTATTCTGACCCTCTCTCCATTTTCTTTAATTCAAACATTTACTTTTCTTTATAACTAAAATATTGAATATTCCTTAGCTATAATAACTAAAGTCCCGTTATGTTGATATCCATGTAGTTGGTGTGGAACACCAGTTTCGCTTATCAGCTCCTCTTAGTTTGTGTTACTGACGACAACCAACTTGAATCACAACTAACAACAGTCAAAAGTATGATGTAAAAAACGAAAAAAAAAGTAACAACTAAGAAAAAGGAACAGAAGAGTACAATGTACGAAAGAAAGAAAAAAGAACGTAGTTCATACATGAAACACAATTCGACAAATACAGTATTATTTCTGAACAAAGAGCATAAGAAAATGGAAGTCAATGAAATTCTTAGAAATGGTAAGAAGGATGTAGGAGGTATTGTACGTGGAATGCGAAAAACCAACAAATCCCCCTCCCTAAATACGCCACTGTGTTGTTGTACTTAATACTCTTATCAAATCTACCTTGATAGGCTGTATTACATCTGTCTGACAATATTGGAAGGCTTTTCATTCATACTAATTTAGAAGTTTTTCCTGTTTACTTTCAGCCTGTCAAAGAACCAGTGGCTGCACAGAAGGACGACCAAGCGAAAGTTGCTCATCCAACGAATAGGTTCCAGGGACAACACTTCCCGACGCCTTTGGCGAATGAAGGCGAGCGGAATTTGTGTTACGTTTGCCGTACGAGTACTTTAAATGCTCCGGTCAACCGAGAGACTAACTACGTTTGCTATTCCTGTCATCCAAATGGGGTGCCCCTCTGTGTTACACCATGTTTCAAAATTTACCATACGCAACAAAATTTTTAAGTAAAGCCCAGCATTGATTAATAGCCAATCATATCCTTCATATGAGTAAGCAGTGGTGTTAATCTCAGTTGATCGTCCAGTTACTAAGTAGGATCGATTTTTTATGTATATTGTGTACGGATTCCTGTTCAACATTGTAATGAAATTTCAATTTGACAGTGAAAATATTTGAAAATAAGTATTTGTGATGTGCGTGTGTGTTTAATTACAGTGACGAAACGCAGTTCTATTTAAGATGCATTTAATATTAAAATTACTTCATTATTCAGTAGCTTGTGTATAGTTTTTTCTTCATTAATTGTATTAAAAATGCATGCACATTGTTTTATTTAGAGAAACCGGGATTAATAAATTGAACGTATTTACATGAGTTTGCTTTCTTGGAGAATCCTTGAAACTCTTTATATATATATATATATATATATATATATATATATATTATATGCGAGGTGTCTTCAGAAAGTATCGAACCTTATTTTCTCCCGCGTAAACCATAGAAGCGCGGGAGACTTTCTTCAGTGTAGATACAGAGGGGACATTCATGTGCAGTCATGAAATTTTTCCGCCCACAGAAAGCGCGGTTAACAACTGAAGACGTGTAGTGAGCGGTCGTGGGATTTCAGGTTTTTGTAAAATGACAGATAAACTCAAACAGCGATATTGCATCAAATTTTGGCGATACCCAAGCGGAAACCATTCAATCGGATCGCTACATTCAATTTTGAACGAAAATTTAGGCATGAGGAAAGTGTCCGCGAAATTTGATTCAGATTTTCATCGCCAAACACACCTATTCCTGTGTGTTCTCACCTGATATGGTTCTAGATGACTTTTGGTTATTTTCCAAGCTGAAACTGCCACTAAAAGAGACCCGATTTGAGTCAAGAGAAGACGATCATGCAGAATGCGACAGCACTGTTGCTCACCATTCCCAAAACGGCGTTATACAAGTGTTTCCAACAATGGCGGGAGCTCTGGGAGAAGTGTAAATTGCCAAGGAGACTACTTTGAAAGGGGATTAATGTTTCGGATTTCCAAATCAATAAATGCATTTTTACGAACGAAAGGTTCAATACGTTTTGAACACATCTCGTATATACGAGGGTTGGAACTTAAATAGTGGCAACACTGCTGTGGAGACACTATGCAATGAAATGTACTAGTGGCGCTGATAGCGCACGTTGTTGACACACCTACCTAACCCCCGAGAAAATAGACTCGCTCGTCGCACGTCACCGGCAAGCGCACAAGCGAGAGAAGCACAGTCACTTGTGAACGAGCGGTCTAACGTAAAGGTGTCACTATGTTTTCGAAACAGGAACAACGGAGTTGGATCAAGATTGAATGTGCCAGAGGTCGTACAGCACGACAGTGTCATCAAGGGCTTCAAGAGGCGTGTGGAGAATCGGCATTGCCGTACAGAACCAGGGTGTCTACTAAATCTTCATTTTCAAATTCCAGGTTTTATCAAGGTTTTCAAGGTTATTTTTCCTTTTTTTCCAGGTCTATTCAGTAGAGTGACATTTATTGTAACACGTATAAGTTAATGCAATTTTATATAGTTCTTAATAAACGCATATGGCAAGTGATAGTTTAAGTGACAAGATGAAAAGAAAGAAAAAAAAAAAAACTGAGTGAAATGTAGTTTCTCAAATAATTTTACACAAGAAAATGTTTAATTAAAATATCCCCTACCAGAAGGCCGGTTGAGAAAAATGTGCAGTAGCTTTAAATATCCTAATATAGGAATACTATACAGGGGTGAACCTTAATTAAATCGACAAACTTCGGGAAATGATTCTCGGCACCCAAACAAGAAAAAAAAAGATCCTCTTTTATCTCCAAGACGCATAGTTTCCGAGCTAAAAAGTGCCGAAAGTGTGGAAAAATGAACTTCCGACGCCTATATTTCCAAATTTATCCAAAGTAGAGAGTGGTGCGTAAAATTTCACAAAGGAAATCGTGTTCAGAACAGATAAGACTTCCTTAAAGATATATGAAGCTGCACTCTCTACGTTGGATAGGTTTGGAAATATAGGACTCGGAAGTTCATTTTCCCACACTTTCGGCACCTTGTGGCTCCAAAAGTATGTACCGTGGAGAAAAGTTAGAGGAATTTTCTTCTTGTTTCGGGCTCGAGAATCACCTCCCAAAATTTACCGGTTTACTGAAGGTTCATCCTGTATAATAGTAAATTTCCGTCAAAAACATTACTTCAAATAAATTAATATTATAGTAGTAGCACGTGAGTGTCGATAAACAATGACGAAAATGGCGGGAAAATAGCTTACTCACCGCTAAGTTATGGGATAAAATACTACAAGAGTATTTTACTACAAACACTCCCCTTTAAAGTACTCTTGTAATATTTTATGCTAAGTACTGTTAGGACTTAGCGGTGAGTAAGCTATTTTCCCGCCATTTTTGTCAAACTAGTATTAATTTAGAAGTAAAAAGAACATGATCATATATAATACAAATTCTTAACGCAAAGTAGTCCATATTGTTAAACGTTACTGCACATTTTTCTTGGATGGGGACTGGCCATCAGTTATATTTTATTTAAAAATGTATTGTAACATGAAAGTTTAAAAAACTGAAAATGTTATGGAACAATGCACATTATATGAACAAATATAGAAAACAACTTGCACAGTGAACAGTTTTTGACATTTAACTTCTAGAGTTCAACATCCCTTTTAACTTTCTCGCCTGTTCTTCCAACGCATCTACTTCTGCTTCGGCGTCAGTTAGTATTCTTTTCTTCTTTAATTCCAACTCTTTTATTTTCTTCTTAATATCTTTCTTTTCTCGAGCTGCTCTGTCTTCGTTTTCACCGCGGTCTTTCAGATAATCATTTCTTCTGCTTGATGCATTCCTCACATACTGGATCATACTCTTTGTGATATTCTTATTACGTATGTCACCAACCACACGCACAGCAACCAACACACTTCTCTGGGCAATCCAGCACTCCTCTTGGAGATTTTCAACAATGCACTCTTTGTTAATGGAGATACTCCTTTCCATTGCTGCGCTGCTATAGAAAAGTACACATATCTTATGCATGAATGTTTTAAACGCATTGGAGACACCTTCTTTACTTAACAGATCATGGAGAAAAACGTCTAATCTGTCATTTTTGTAACTGAAATTTGACAGCTTACGTGCTGTGTCTTGGTCTGAGCAAAATTTTAAATATTTCAAATTCACCATATCAGCATTTACAGGTGTTACTTGCTCCTCCTCGACAAATGTCTCCAGGGCGAGTGTGATACGTGATTCACAAAGGGTTTCGTTGGTCATAGTTTCTGGAGACAAGCAATTTGCGCCTCTTGTTACACTATTTTAAATGACATTTTAGCATAAGTTTTTTTTACACAGTTCTTGTAAGAATCTTCTGCAGTCTTTCTTAAAGTTCAATATATATTACCATCCTTCACTCCTTTAAGCGATGTAATCGCAGAAAATCCAACATCAACTAGGTTAAGTGGTTTTAAGATGTCCTTATCAGAAACATCTATTGATGTCAGTTTTTTGAAGCTTTGGCTACTTTTAAGACATCATCTTTCACGAAGCGGCTTAACAAATTACGAATCAACGTGTTTAGGTCATTCCATAGAAACGGTAGTAATGGACTGTCTGTCTGGTACTTAGTGAAGAATTCTTCTAGTTCTACAGATACGGACTGAAGGATCTCTAATCTAGCAAGCAACAGTACATCAGAGATGTGGGCTTTTACTTTAGAGGAGTTTGATGTTTCAGAAGGTTTTGTTTTCATTGCATCAACATAAACTTTTATGGCAGGAATCATAGTTACGGCACGGTTGATAACTTTAGAATTCTCCACCCCCTAATAGAACAAAATTTAAGAGGGAAAACTGCAGTTCCAGATGCTGCTATGAAATCTGCTCTTCTTGAAGGGAAGTCCTTCAATAAATAGTACAACGCTTTCAAAAACTCTGTCACATTCCAACCAGCTTTGGTATGCGCAGTCTTAAAAGCCCCATTAACAATATGTAAAGAGCATGTTCCGTCGAGCTGTGGACCTTCACCATTTTCTTCACTCAGATAGGCCTTCAAATCACTCAGAAATTTCAAATTAACGTTGGAACCATCAAGAGAAACCTGAAGTAACTTACAAAAATCGAGACCCTTGTCCTTGAAAGTATTTATAAATGCACTTAACAAATCCTGGGCAGTAGCATGTCCGAGGAATACTGATGTTAAATAACGTGTTAAAACTTTATTTTCGTCACTGTGCCAGAAACGAACTACTAAGTCCATTTGATTTTTCTGTGAGATAGTGTTTAGGCTTTCGTCGAACGATACTGCAAAAAAATTCACAATTTTGTAGTTCACGAAGTAACATCTGTTGGAAATATGGACCCAATCCAAAAGTGATGACATAACCTATTTTGTCTTTGTGTAACTGCATATTTTTAACAACTTCACACTCAGGAAATATTAAAGAAACAAATTCGTTGCACTCGCTTGGCTTCTGGCCGATGCATGACTTGTAACTTTGTGTAATGTTCAGATTATTTCTGCTTTCGTCACTTGATCTTTGATAAAATAACTCTTTATTACACCACTAGTTTTTGCTGGCTTTCATTTTTCTCCTGAAGAACTGGAGTAGATGATGTGCCAGTCACTGAACTGGAAGACACTGTAGAATTTTTTGTGCAGGAAGGTTCCTTGTTAATATTGCTTGAGAACTATACGATCGAACATTGTGCATTAAGATCTTTAACAGCTATTTGATGTTTCTTTCCTTTTTCATGAGATTTAAATGATCCAGCTCCCATATTTGAAATGTCAAAATCAGTTCTGCTGAGTTTACTACCTGCTTTAAATGGTTCGATGGACCTGATAACCCATTCCCACTGGCCTTTTCATGAGTCCTGGAATTTAGTTTTACTTTTTGCCATTTTAATGGCTGAAAAATAAAATGTTAATTGTTAATGTGTAACAGGATTTATTGCAAGACTAGTAAAATGTTAACCTAAATACAAAAAGTGATTCCGTTAAGATGTGGGCAATTTTACTTTTTTCCGGTGATACACCTTTCGGCCACCGGGAATGGTGTTCACTGCGACATCCGTGGGCTTGGACTCCTGTTAAAAAGCTTCGGCACAGGAGTATAAGCGGAATGTTGTTCCAGACCTGTCTACTACTCTTGCTACAGAAACATGTAAACCAATGTCTTCACAAAGCAGCAAATAAGCAGCAACTACAGAGAAAGCTTCTAGTATGCCAGTATTCCCTCAGTGTAAGACACAAACTTAATAGATCATGAAATTTAACTTTTTCAATTACCTTACTCTCATCATCGGAGACTAATTTAGCTCTTTTTGTAGTCACTGTTATTCACAACGACCATGCCAAACAAATAAAATCTTATTCAGTCTCTTCTTGCACCCTCAACATACTTTCCAAAAACATTCACCGCCTGCACTCTGCTCACGTCTGTCTGCCTTTCTCAACTACGTCTTCACTGAATAAGTTATTATTGGCTTTTAACTAATGCTGTAGTATATAACTTTCTTGCGTTTTACAAAAATATACTTATTCTATACCAATCCCAAAAACAATATTTTAAGAACAATTTTAAAACTTCCAGGTTCCTCGTTCAATTCCAGGCTATTTCCAGGTCTAAAAGTAAATTCCAGGTTTTCAAGGTTTTCCAGATCAGTAGACACCCTGAGAACAGTAGCACGGTGGGTAAAAGCCTTCAACGAAGGTCGGCAAACTGTGGCAGACATGCATCGGGCAGGTCGTCTAGCATCTCTGAAGAAGTGCAAGCTGTTGCCAGGTTAGTGGACAGTGGTTGACGCCTGACGATTCGTGAGCTCGCCGACGAAACCGGATTAGCGCATACTACTGTGCTTTGCATCCTGAAGGAACGCCTGGGCATGCGCAAAATTGCATCACGATGGGTTCCTTTACGTTAAACCGCTCGCTCACAAGTGACTGCTTCTCTCGCTTGTGCGCCTGCCGGTGACGTGCGACGGGCGAGTCTATTTGCTCGGAGGTTAGGTAGGTTTGTCAACAACGTGCGCCAACAGCGCCACTAGTACATTTCATTGCAAAGTGTCTCCACAGCAATGTTGCCAATATTTTAGTTCCAACCCTCGTATATATATATATATGGGGGGACTGAAGGGTGTTCGTTCATTCGGTTTTTTTTTTTTTTTTTTTTTTTTTTTTTTTTTTTTTTTCAATTAAGTTACCCATTTTAAGAACAGTTTAGGTAGTAGTTCCTAGATGCGGATGTGCAACTCCAAAGAAATGTTTTAACTGCTACTTGACTGTATCCGTGTTCGTTGAATTTTACTGTTTTTAGATTTTTCAAAATACTGCACAAAAATACTAATAATATTATAATGTGAACAGCGTGAAGAGCTATTTTCTCAATAAACTGAAAGGAAAATTTGAATTTTTTTTATTTTTACGTCCCACGGTTATGCCGGTTATAAACTGAAAGGTACTCACCTTTGCTTCTCCAATTTCTTATAGTGTGTTTAAAAATCTTCGATATTAAACGGTCTATAAGAATTCGGAGGAGAAAAAGTGAGTACTTTTCAGTTTATTATTAACATTGTACAACGTTACTTTTGCAGCTTTTCCAGCAAGTTTCGCTTGAGTCTTAGTATTGCGGGTAACGTCCGAACTGTGTGGGTGTGGTCCAGGGTTCGATGTTCAATAGTAGTTGCTTTGGATGAAGACAAAAGATATATCGTGTCTAATAGCCTTGTGCTGAAAGGGAGCCTTAACAATCAAAAGCAATGAATCTGTTTGGTTTCTCAATTCCAAGCAATATATTGGCAAGCTAATAGTGACGACATGTACCTCAGTAACTTAACTCAATAATGAGGAGCTCCTTACAACACTGGAATATTGTGTTAATTAGCTACTTTATAGTTTCAGTGTAATAAAACGTTTGCTCCTAGGAACAGTATATATAACAAGGGTTGAATTATAAAAGCAGAAGCTCTTAATTTTTGTATAAATGTGTTTTTGTGTTATGAGCATTTTTGCCATAAATGAAGTTTTATTTTATCAATACTTTCATTAACAATAACACGATTAGTAAGTATATAACATAGGAAAATGATCATAGAAATATAATATATTGTATTCAAAATAAATAAAATTGAAATCTTTGTCCATGAACATTTATAATTCTGCTATTAGGATGGTAACACATTTCATCACAGTATAGGGTCAATGAGATAATTATGAGAGAGATTTCATAACTTTTCCACATAACTCAGCTTACATTAGTTTTGAAAGCAGTTAACCTAGGCAGCAGTTTATGGTGCCAATAGAGTAACAATTTGCTGCCAAGAAATTTCCTATCATCTCATAAGTTAATGAGTAAATACCAGATTTGTGCTGTTTCATAATTTACCTCCAAAAGGGTGTGTGATATTGAGGTATGAAGAAGTCCAATTATGAGACAAAGAAATCTTGGTTATTATTTGGCTGAGTTGTAAGAAAATAACGAAGAAAGAAAGTGGAAATAGTTACTGATGTTATTCTAACATTTTTGTGAGTTGACTATAATAGGCTATATTACAGAATTTCAGGTTACAAAACAGGCTTATGAAACAATTTTAGACCAAATTCTAGGCTGTTCACTAGAAACAACTTAGGCTATTTTCAACAAAATAATGTAGGTCTACAACTTTGAAAATTACCAGCAAGAGAAGGTCTTACAAGTTGTCGCTAAAATCTGATTGCCGCATAGTATCGTCATCCGCAAAAAAAAAGTTCGCATATACTGTAACTTCCACATTTTCATTAATAACTCGCTTTTCTGACTATATTATCGCTTCTTTGTGCTTTCCTTAACAAAGCAGTGTAATAATGCATAATTATTTATTATTTTAGAGAAAAAATAAAGCAAAATAAGAAAATTATAAGCAAAAAACCTTTAATCTTATGAAACCTTAGTGTGTCAAATAATTACACGAAGAATATCCCGTGGGAAAAAAGAGGGAAAATGACACAGGTATTAGGAAACACTCACTAACATGTGAAGCTATTGAACAGAAACATGAACTGAAGAGTCAACTACGTATTTCTGCGTTTAATATGCAATTCACACTTCATGCACAGTTCCAATATGCAAAATCAGTCAATATCTTCAGTTGAAATTACTGATACAGGGAGAAAATGACTATTTAAAACTTCAGGTGTGAACGTGCGCTTGGAGCGATATATGAGCATTATTACAGCATATACTTTCATGAATTGTCTCGGTGGTCAAGCGTGTTTAGTAGTGTTCTTGAAAGTCTAGCATCGGAGGGCGGCAGTTCGAATCTGCTTCCCGGCAGTTTTGATTTTTTTCAACATATGGAAACATTTCTTTAAATATAAAGTTCTGTTTTGAAGTGCTTGAAAAAAAAAAATCAGATGAACTATCACATTTCAAAGCCTGTTACATTTGTTCACCCTGTCATCATTTATATACGAAGACGCTAAAATGAGGAACGTTAACATTGTTATAATGGGAACAACTTTCTGATTTGAATACCAACCTTAAATCACACGTCCAAAATGAAAATTATTCATGTTCTGATACCTATTGTAATATACAGGTGTGTATATATAGAGAAAGAAAGAGAGAGAGAGAAAGTATGTGAGAGAGATAGAAAACAATATATGCTGTAATTTTAATTACAACGTAAAAAGTTATTGCAATTCATAATCTGGATTTTTACAAAGCGATTTGAACGCTTGAAGCGACTTAATATTCATAAAGCATCTTTTTCTTGAAATGTCGCAAATAGTTCGATGCTTTGTAATATGTGCCAAAGAAATAAATGCATGTTTTTAACAGGATAGTATCGTCTACCTTTTGCTTCAATTGATGGTATAAAATAATGTTGAGTTGATTTTAACATCCCTTTCAGCATCGAGGCTATATGAGACGTTTACCTACTGATTAGCGTGAAATCCGAACCACATGAGCTCACACCGGGAATCGAACCGGGTCTCTTACGTCAAAGGTGCGTATGCTAACCGCTTAGCTACGAAGGAACTCGGTATGAAACTAGAATAGCACACATTACCCCATATTATTTCACCGAAAGATTTCTGTTTTATGATCAGTTAAAATAGTATTTCTGGACACCGTAGCGAAAAATGTATATGCTTTTTCAAGTAGTGTACGAAAAATACAAAGAATAAACACAGTAGAAACGAACCCAAGAAATGAATTCAAAGTAAAGTGCTTTGCCTCTCTCGAATAAATCACTCAATGTATTACAAGTGCATATCTCGTGCATTTCCAGTAGAATTATTAAAACGCGCTGGCTTTATAACTTGGCTGTGTGGTCTAGTGGCTAGCATGTGTGTCTGTGGTGTACAGGGTACCCGGTTTGATTCCCGTTGGGAGAACTTTTGGAATTTTAAATTCTCGACGTGTCTGTGTTTGTGTCCCTATCATTCAAGGTTACTGTAAAACGTGTAGACCCGAGTAGGAAATATACAGAAAGTACTGATAAGGGGAAAGTAGACTTTGGTAAGTGAACTTAGGGACCGCCTTTCGCGACGTAAATTAAGAAGAAAATAAGTGGGTTTAGCGAGGCGCTTGAAATTACAGTAATGATTGATGGTTCGGTTCCCAGTCCGGTTTTCTTTCAATATAAGGATATTTTATTTTTTCTAAATACAACGTTACATTTTTAACATTTGAATTGGTTATAAAAACAAAATCAGATAAACTGTCAGCTTTCAAACCTCTGTCACTTTTATTCATCATCTGTTTGTATACGAAGATGACGCTATGGAAATGCTAGCACTACCAAAGTTCAAATAGATTTCTAAGTTAATATCAAATTGAAAACACACGCCCAAAATGAGAATATATGTTTCTGCTTTATATGTATAGTTCAATTATACCAAACAAAATCCGCTATCCCCATTCCCTTTGGCGGTAGGGGTAACTTTAAAATTTTAAAGTGGGACCCCCATTTCTTATTGGACATTTCGATTCTCCAGAAAAAAGTGACTGATTTCACCCAGAATTGAAAACAATTCCTTCACGGATGGCACTTTAATCGATATGGGAAAAGGAGGGGTAGCAAAACGTTATGAAAATGTTTTTTGTCAGATCCGTGCTCTGTGGTCATACAGTTAGCATACTGGACTGCACAGTCAGAGATCCTGATTTCAATTCCTAGTAACCCTAGGGGAACACCAAATGAGTACATAACAAGTAGTGACTATTTTCATGAATATATGCATCATATAAAAATCGCTTAAAGTTTGATACTAAGATATTATTATTATTGTTATTATTATGTTACATATTACTTGAGCTTATAATTAGGAAGACCTAGGCGCAGATGGGAGGACAATATTAAGATGGATCTCGAAGAAATAGGAATACAAAGTAGAAACTGGATCCAGTTAGCTAAGGATAGAAGTCAGTGGAGAGCTTTTGTGAATGCGGCATTGAACCTCCGGGTTCCATAGGCCATAGAATTAGTTAGTTAGTTAGGAGGGTAAGTGTGCCTAAAGTCAGCCGTCTCCAGTAGTCAGCCATTTTTCAGTAAAAAGCATATTAAATAAACATACAGTAGCTTGTTATCAAACAAATAATCAACTACAACTTAAATCAGAGCTCCAGTATTCAACCTCATTTGTTATGGCCTGGTGTGACTCCTCGTGGCAGAAAAGAAAAATTATCATTTGAGGTCTGCTGATGCAAGTGAGCAAAGTGTTTGAGCAAGTGAGCAAGTGAGCGCATTTTGTTAATAAAAAAAATAAGGAAGAAGCTTTACTTCAAAGTTAGGTTAAAATTATATTATTGTAAAATAGTACGAGTTATTGCTTTCTTCTATGCATGAATGTATCGTAGCTTATCAAAAATTCGTGGTTTATGATACAAAACAAGATATTGCGAAGAAATAAGGGGGGCTGACTACAAGTTGCATTTTTGATAACGTTTTCCGGTAGTCAGCCATTAGGGGCTGACTACTGGAAATGACTCTTCACTTCAATTTCCAATGGTCAGCCCCCCATTACTTTCAACGGACGACTACTGGATACATATACTCCAATAGTCATCCACTTATCATTCATTCAATTTAAATGACACATGACATACAACTAAGACACTTAACTAATACGTAGAAGACTTTTCTAACGATTTAATGAAAAAGTAACTGTTATGATGTCACTAATTGCATCATACAAGTATAATACAGTTATAAAGTACGGGACAAAGTTAAACGATCGAAAATGCCATTAAAACTTATGACGATGTTGGTCGTTTATTTTTGTCCCGTACTTTAATATCAGTCTGGTATTGTAACCATTTCAATTCTTGTATTTTTCTAGAACTGAGGGAAAAAAGGTTAAGGATTTATGGCTGGTCTGAATTATTTCTCTAAAATTTAAAAAGGACAGGTAATGAGTATTTATTTTACCCTAAGCATACGCCCTACATAAGCTTTGGGGGCCCGGGCCCCCCGGCCCTAGCAGGATCGACGCCCTTGACCCTGATCATAGCTTAGTCTTTTAATCTAAGGTAGCTATGAGGAAGTAAGGGTTATCCATATCTAATTGATTTATTTTTTTAAATTACTCCGCACAATGTCGCGTTTCTGCACGTTTTTAATTCCAAGGCTGCAATTGCTCTTCAACTATTATTATTATTATTATTATTAATAATAATAATAATATCTGTTCTTATCTGCTCTGTTCCTAGAGTTGCCTGATTGCCGAAACAATACAGAATAATCATAAATATTTACATTCTAACTCACTATGAGTGTGAGGAAAATATGTCTAACAGTTTAAGAACGCGTGATTTAGCGTTTCTTTCAACCAGTCCAAAGACATCTACTGGAATAGACTCAGTGTCAGATGTTTTTGCAATCAGGTGCGTTGAGGATACTCTATCCAAAGAGTCTTCTTATTCTACACACATAATGAACACATATAAGGCTATTGTTCTGTCCGAAGAGGATCGATCTGCTATCAGTAGATACTTGCTAGTGAAATGCTCGATATCTTAGTCCTGGAACATACCAAATTTTAGCAATTGGCCGTCTAGAGCCTACAAATATATCTTCGATATCAGAAATAGACGTTACGTCTGACTCAAACCAGGAAAACAACATATCCGTTATGGTATCTTGTACTGAAGCGACGCAAGGTGAAAGGTCTGCTTCTGTTTCTACAGTCAGTAGAGCCAGAAATAACTCCATATGATCTCAGAAGAAATTCAAAGAAAACCTTCGTAAAATACTTCCATATCATCTGGCTTTGATTAGCATCTTTTCTGGCTAGCTCCAATCAAAAACAAAACTACCAAACATGTGCCCAGAGAAAAAGTTCAAAGTGCAGTATCCTCCCAAGCATGGAGAAATTATCAGATGGTAAAGAATGAAAAGAAAAGAAAACTAGAAGAGGAATGTCTAAAATGAAAAAGGGAGAGAATACAAAAGAAAGGAAATATTTTAAGTCAAACAAAAAGAAAAGGACTGTCAAGCCAAGTAGCACTAGTAGTTAAAAAGACGAGACGCAAGAAGTTGTTGAAATGCCGTCTAAGGCCTGAAGAAGAATTCATAAGTGATATTGAGAACGATACACTTAAATATATTGGGTGTCACTTTTGTGATCACTGGTACCACTTAAAATGCACGTGCCTCAGTGTATTATCGTACGAGGAACCTGCTAAACAAGTGCTTATGTGTCCTGAATGTGCTTAATGAACTTCATATTAAAGGGTTAATGTCATAGCTAAATATAAATATCAATGTAAATATAAATGTAAATATAAATAGGCCTATATATTAGTTTTAAATAGGCTAGTCTAAGCCGAGGCACATTTTTCTTAGTTTATGGTAAATATCATACAAGAAGTCTTTTTTCCTGTATCGCAATATATTTTCCACCAGGCCTGCTTCTAGCCACAGAGGTTTGGGGGGGGGCATAGATATGTTAGGGGGCCAAGTCATTAAAAATCTCTTACACATATCTAAATTGTGTTTTTTGTGTTGAGGTCTGGAGGGGCCACGAAAAGTTTAGGAGGGCCAGGCCCCCTAGCTCCCTCTAGTTGCGGGCCTGTTTTCCACGTAGTTTATCTTTGTAGGAACTCTGAGTGCAATATATTTGTCCCTTAATTTTCTACTGAGGAATTGATCTCTAAAATTCCATTAAAAAAGTCAATTCTATAGTGTGGCTGAGTACTGGTTAAAGTAATGGCTGACCTTTGGTTTTCATAGGCCGACTACTGTTTTTTTCAGGGTTTCTGGTATTTTCTTTTTCCTGTGTAATTATGTATAAAAGATTTCCTATGCGAGCTACACAAACGTAAAATTTAAACACTGTTCTTTCTAATGACATATGCAGTAAAAGTTATTAGTAAAAATGATTTTTTTATACTTTAACAAAGTTGAAAATCTCCTTAAATGGTCGACTACTGGCACATTTACCCTATTACTTGAGATGCAAACTATAGTTGCAATTTTTTGAATGTTGCCTAACTGGAAAGTAGAACTTTACATATTGTTTTGTCTGTGAAACATATGCTTGTTTAGCTTTATTTGAAAGTGTTAATTTTGCCAAAAATATTGAACGTTGGAAAACCGCAGTAGCATTTCCTTATAGGGGCCAAAAAAAAAGAGAGCTGATATTTCTAAAGGAGGCAATCGTAACAAAAACGGATAGGAGATAAACATAAATCGAAAATGTTATGTTGAAAACATTTTCATTGATTTTGTCTTCTGCCTCAGGCACTGACAAGGTCAGACAAATATTGTCTATTACGTTTAAAATTGCCTAAAGGAAAGTTGAACAGAATACCACAAATCTTATCACTCAGTAATCAGTTGTGAAGTGCTCCCTTGTAGTCAAACAACATATATCGAAATAACGTGTTTTCTGCCTCTTAGCAAATAAGAACTACAATCTTACTAGCTCTTGGAGTAACCAACTGCGCATGTCGTTTAATAGCTTCAACTAAAAGGGGTGCTCATTCAACGTGCAACTCGTGAAAAGGGTAGAAGTCAGAAATGGCTGAGAATAGAAAAGAGCGTGTTCTTGCTTTAGTGCAAGAAGGCTATTGCGCTGCACAGGCCGCTGAAAGGTGTGGAGTTTTACCAAGAACAGCACAGAAGTGGATAAAGCGTTTTCGAGAGACTGGAGAAACTATGCGGCGCCGAGGTAGTGGTAGGCGTCGTGTGACAACACCTGAGCAGGATGCTCAGCTTGTTGCTGTTGCGCGACTTAATCCCAACATGACCGCCAGACAACTTCGGCACGCATCAGCTTTTCCAGGCTCTCGAGATACTGCTGTACGGCGTCTTAGGGAAGCTAATCTTCACGCCCGTCGTGCTGCGGTGAAAGAATTCCTCTCGGAAGAGCATATAAGACGACGGCTTCAGTTTGCGGAAGAAAATGTGAACCGTGATTGGAGAAATATCTTCACAGACGAATGCACATTTTCTTCCTCAAATAATGGCCCAGTAGTCGTGTATCGTCCGGGAGGCTCCAGGCATGATCCCAGATACGTTTTCCACAAACGTCACTGTGGACGCGTATCTGTATCTGCTTGGGGTTTCATGACATCACAGTGTCTTGGAGTACTCCATAGAGTAGAGGGGCATCTTACAGGTGAGCAATATTTACATATCCTTCGGGATGTTATGTTGCCATCTGTGCGTTTTATCTACCCCGATGGAGTAATCCAGTTTCAGCACGACAGGTCTCCGGTTCATATGTGTCAATTAGTTCAGAATTGGCTCTCGCAGCAGGCTGATTTAGAGGTCCTAGATTGGCCACCGCGTGGAGCCGATATGAATATAATTGAGACAGTATGGGCAGAGGTCAAAAGGGTGATGAAGGAGAACTGGCCTAACCCGCCTCCATCCACAAAAAATCAACTATGGGAAATCGTTGAAAACAGCTGGGAGGAAGTCTCCCGTAGTGAACGCTTTCTCCGCAGACTTACCGAAAGCATGCCCAGAAGGCTCCAGGCAGTCATCGATGTAGAAGGTCATTGGACCTCCTATTAGACACTTATATATAAACAGCCCTTTTCAGGGCTACGTATTCCCTTCCATTCTTCTTCTTCTTCTTCTTTTTTTTTTGAATGCCAATGAAAATGTATCTACGTCACTTTCACCGTTAAACAATGAAAATGAAAAAAAAAAACATAATAGCAGTGGACAAGATTCGATCGTGCGAACTTGTGTATTGTAATCTCTCACTTATCCCCTGAGCTACGAAGTAACACGTAGATTTTTTGAAAAAGATATTAGTAGTTCATAACAACACACTCCCTTTTTATGTAATTCATGTGCCCCTTGCTGCTATCGATGGCGTGAAAAAAAAATGCTACACATTACCCCATATCATTTCACCAGTAGATTGCTGTTTTCTGATCAGTTAAAACAGGATTCCTGGATATCTAAGCGAAAAATTATTTCTTTTTCATGTATTCTACGAAAAACCTAAAGAGTAAACAAAATCGAGACAAGCAACTTTCTCGAACAAACCACTCAATGTATCAGTGTCATTGCAAACAACGTCTCGCTGATGTAATGAATAACAACATATAGTAAAGATCATGGGGTCTTCAGATCAAATACAGCTTGTCATATGGTTTTGTTTTCTTCAGCACAATAGAATTTTTTAAAAAATTATCCAGTCATGTGAGAAAAACAAATTTTGCAGAAATATAACATTTCGTTGTGAGAGGCGTATTAGCACGAAGAAATAGTCTTATTTCTTGCAATCCAAACCGTGAAGAATGAGCTAATGAATAGCGTTTATGGGTCTTTCAATAAGCACCATCCAGTGTGTTGTCGTCGGCAACGTTACGTTTTTCTTTTTCTTTTTCTCTCGTTTTATCGCATCACATTCTGTTTTTTCAATGACTTCTAATGCTAAATTTTAATCCGCTGTTACTTCGTTCGTCGTTTTCACTTCCACCTACAATATTAGATTTAGGCATAGCTGACTAATTTGTATCGAAGTTTTGTCAAGTTTCTAGTGAACGTCAGCTAACCATTTTCTTCCAAGTACTAAAGGTATTCAAATATTTATTTCAAACGGCTGATTTGATTTCCCGTGATGATCGGACAGACAAACACGACGTCACTTTTACATATTGACCGCCTTATTTGGAACTTGCCCCATTTCCCCCTCAAAAGTGGATTTTTAAGGACAACGGAAGATGGGCTCACATATTTTAAAATAAGGTATTTATATCCATCTGTTCCTCTTACGACATATGTGTTAATGAATCCGACTGGACCAAATGCTAAATACCGTATATTTAAAAGATAATTTCAAGTGCTTCATCCGTTTTGCTGTGAAGACAAGACACAATCTCGATGTCTTCATTCTTAAATATTGAGCAAAAACGATACAAATTGCCCCTCTTCTCCATTTAGTACCGAACTTTCTAAACACGGTCGGACACGTGCACACTCGTTTTAAATAAGGAATTTATGTATCATATTTCATCTCACAAACGTGAGAGATTCTATTTTTGGCATACATTTTAATCCCCTCTGTTTGGATACGCATTTCAATAAAAATGGCGTGACAACAACCCAGTCCGAGGTAGGTGTTAACTATGTTAATAAAATTCATTTCAAACGGTTCAGCCATTTTTCGTTATGATAAACAACGTGTTTTTAATTTATATACTATGCAAATATAGGTTAATAGTATTGTTCTGTCTTGTTATTTATTTATTTAAGTTATTTATTGATATAAAATTGAGGTGTTACGTTTAATGTTTAACAATACCTAGCATTTACCATGTTATCAACCGTGAAGTAGCGATTTTTGTGTCTAATATTTATATTACATTCAATTTAATGTGTCACGCTAGTAGCAAATTAAGCATAAATGCGAAAACATTGTTCACTTTCAGTTCTCAAGAGAATTTCTTTCCTGTCTTTCTATTATTTTGTCAATAGCTTACAAAACACTGGCATCAGACTTTTGCAATTATATTTTTTAACGTTTTTCCCATAAACTCCCCTGAAAATTTAACCTGAATCGACCCTTACCGGGAATCGAACCCGAGACTACAAGAACCAAAAACACTCGTGCTAGCCACTAGACTTTTTTTAATTTTTATTCCACGTTAATTAGTAACCCCACGTTTCATATAGCCTCGCTGTTGAAAGTGTTACGTGAATATAGACTAGACCAAAATTAATTATTGGTGTCCATTTCAGGATCACTCAGTATTATGTTTTTAAGTGTTAGAGTGTTACAAAATCCAACACTTTTCAGTGCCTTATTAAACAACTTATTTTTTTAAAAAAAAAAGTCTTGAATGTGTATTCACGGATACAATAAGAATAAAAATCACTATTAGAAACAAACATTTGCAGTAAAAGGAAAAGCAGAAACTATTTGTGTAATAAAAATGTATATCTTTGTCAAAATATTTGTGACTTGGTGTAATCTATATTCACGTAACATTCCTCCACTAAAAACATGCTACCGAGTGATCCTGAAATGAACACCAGTAAAAAATTTTGGTCTAGTCTATATTCACATAACAAAAGGAACAAGAAACTAAAAATCAACTCAACACTACTTTTATACCACCAATAGCAGCAAGGGGCAGATGATACTATCCCGGAAAAATGCATTTATTCCTTTGACCCGCATTGCAAAGCATCGGACAATTTACAACATCAATTACAAAAGCTTGAAGAGAAAGAATCTTTATGGACAATAAGTTTCTTACATACAATATTCAATTATAAAATGCCTACTACTTATCTTTCTTATTTAATTTATGGGGCGCGATGGTTCACTGGTAGAGCGCTTACCTTTGGTGTATGCGGTCTCTGGTTTTATTCCGTTCAAGTAAGCTTGTGGTGGACAACATTATGTCCGTGACTTTCCTCAAAACATTTCCTTTTCCTTCCACTTTCTCATTCCACCAATTCTTATATCGTTTTTCTCACTTTAATTATCTTCTCCCTTAGCCTAAAATAGCAGGATTCTAGAACACTGGTCCGTATACCAATTGAGTGGTGATGAAGAAAGCAATCAACCTGGTTAACCTGCCTTCACTCGCTATCGCTTGCTTGACATTACTATATGAATTGTGTATTGAGATTTGATAAAGAAAAGAACCAAACTGGTTACTAATCCAAATTCTCCTCTATGTGAGGACCAGCAATCTAGAACCTTCCCGCCTAAAGGGTGTAATAGTGGGATGTTAAATATTTCATTTCATTTTCTAATTTAATTTAGCTCTTCCACATAATATTTTATCTGAAATAATAATAAGATATTATCAAGTGCTCACAAAGCTGGGAGCGATCTCGGAATCTACCGTAATGTGCGGTAATCTTGTTAAATATGTTTCACTACTAGATCAGTTGTTGAATGTTTCATAATGCTATACTAAATTCCATAAACATTCAAGCGAAATAAGTAAAATTGATGAGATTGACAATTTAAACCGCACAGTATTGCAAAGCTGGCGGTGTAAATATTTACTCCATTACGCAAACTCTGTTTCAAATACAATCATTATTATACAGTTCATTTTCATAAACTTGTTCTTATAGCAACTATATCATTTCCTATTTAAATTAAATTTATAGATAATTTTGTGTTACATATCAGCTGATACTCATGCTATAAACTATACAATAAGTTAACATTCGATGTAAATAAATAAGAAATGTATAACGTTACAGATTCTGGAATTGCAATTTAATTCAATTTTAAACTGTATACATTTTCTATATGATTGTTTCATTTACTTTATAAAAATCCAGATTATGATTTACACTAACTGTTTTAATTAAAAATACAAGCTTATACAGGGCGCGGGGAAAGTCCCGGAACGGTCCAATATCTCGCGAAATATACAGATCAGCAAAACCAAAATAACACGTGTTAAACAGTTTTGAAAAATCTATCCAATGATACCAAACGCAACCCTCCATTCCCACACGGGGGTAACTTTAAAATTTTAAATGGAAATCCCCATATTTTGTTGCACATTTGGATTCTTCAGAATAAGTAACAGTGATTTGACCCAAAATTGAAAACAGTGCTTTCACGGGTAGCACTTGAATCGACACATAAAAAATGGAGGCGGCAAATCTTTATGAAAATGTGGCCTCTCAGTGTCGAGCTCTAGGCCATGCGGTTAGCGTACGGGACTGCGGCATGAAAGGTCATGAGTTCGATTTCCACGCAGAGTAAAATTTTCATGTGATTTTTTTTACCCACATAACGAATTCATACATTTTAACTTCCATAAAATAATTCATTTGTCCATATTTATTAATTTGCAAGAAAATACAAATGGTGACAAAAATGACTTATTTTTGTTGTAAATAACCCTACTACTAAGAACTACTTCATAAAGCTACTTTGCAAAACAATTATCGATATTGTATTCCATGTAACTTCATCTTCGCACACACTGTTTTCAATTTTTGATCAAATCACTATCACTTTTTCTGGAGAATCCACATATGAAATAAGAAATAGGGGTTCCCATTTAAAATTTTAAAGTTATCCCCCGTAGTCCCCAAGGAGGTAGGGATAGGTGATTGTGTTTTCTATTATTGGATAGCTTCTTTAAAACTATTTAACATGTGTTATTTTTGTTTTGGTGATATTTATACTTCGCGAGATATTGGACCGTTCCGGGAATTTTTCCGCACCCTGTATACAGTATTTTATCTCCCTTTCGCACTCTCACTCTCTATATTACAACTGAGTGTTGCAATAGGTATCAAGAACATGAATAATTTTCATTTTGGACGTATGGTTTAAGGTTGGTATTCAGATCACAAATCTGTTCTCATTATAACGGATGTGGTATTAACGTTAATAAGGATCGTTAACGTTCCACATTTTAGTGTCTTCGTATATAGCCTAATTGATGAACATAGTGAATAAATGTGACTGAGCTTTGAAAAGTGATTGTTCATCTGGTCTTGTGTTTTTAAGCACTTCAAACTAGACATTTTAAAAAATATTTCACTATATTGAAAAAAAAAAAAAAAAAAAAAGGCGTTCCGCACTCAGGCTCGAACTGCCACCCTTCGGTTCTAGAATTTCAACAGCATTGCTAAACCCGCTTGGCCACGCAGGCATGTTACGAAATAACGCGTTCTGATATTAGAAATAGACTCGCTCCAAGCGCAGGTTTACACTTGGAGTTTTAAATAGCCATTTTCTGTTTTTTTTTTTTTTTTTTTTTTTCAGTAATTTCAACTGAAGATATTGACTGATTTCCCATATTGGAACTTCACGTGAAGTGTGAATTGTATGTTCATCTCAACAATACATTATTTTCTGTTCCTTCAATTTTACGTATTTGTGAGTGCTCCTAATACCTGTGCACTGTATGGAGTGAATTTCCCTCGGGATATTCTTCGCGTAATTATCTGACAGACTAAAGTTTCATAACAATCACAGTTTTTTGCTTATAATTTTCTTATTTTGCTTTATTTTTTCACAAAAATCATAAATAATTATTCATTACTACACTGCTTTGTTAAGGAAAGCACAAAGAAGCGATAACATATTAAGAAAACTGAGTTATTAATGAAAATTTGGAAGTTACAGTATATGCGAACTTTTTTTTTGCGGATGACGATACATCTGAAAGAGCTTAATGAGAAATGAACATGAACAAAATTTAAGGTGCTATGGACCAGAAGGATAGGAGCTACGGAGCTTCAACATTTGAATATCCACAAAATTAAATCATGGAAATATATACGCTTCAAGTAAATATCTTGCAAATCGTTAAAGCAATCAAGCCAAAAGAAGCATAATATAATGAGAACAAAATGCCATATCGAAAACCATAAACAGTGTTGCCATAGATAAAACAATGTTTCAAACTCAGCATAAAAGTATTTTGTTTGAAATAGCACCATATACAAATGTGCACATTTTAATCAGAGACCAGGTGTCCTAGAGAGTGAAAGGGATGGTCAGTCGGGGGAGATTGTTACCTTCTGTGGTGTGTTCACTCCTTTTATCTAGAAATGTTGCTGACTTCAGTTATCTTTGTTACATGACGATCGTTGGTGATGTCTTCGTGGTTGGCGTCTAATGTTTCTATACAGTCAGCACGTGTAGAAACGTGCAATCTAGATATGCGGATAGACTGTGAATTCCCAATCTAACTTATACGGCCGTTTAGTGTTGTGAAATCCTTAAAAAAATGGGTAAAGTTTTTTACGCTTTTTCCCGAGTTTGGAGAAAAACGAAAACTGTGAAAATTGAGATTTTCGAATATTTTACCTCATTATGCTTTTAAAATTATAACTAATATATATATATATATATATATACTAGCAGCGTTCACCCCGCTTCGCTGCGGTCACCCCGGAACGCAATAAACTTTGTTACTTAGATAATTTTTACTTTTTCGCTTTCAAGTGATATGAAGCGTTCACCCCGCTTCGCTGCGGTCACCCCGGAACGCAATAAACTTTGTTACTTAGATAATTTTTACTTTTTCGCTTTCAAGTGATATGATAAAAACCATAGAAGATTGCAGTAAATCTTAACATTATATCGCCTGTCATTTATGTTAACCCGCCCCGCTTCGCTGCGGTCATCCCGGTGCTGGCATATTGTAAAAGTGTCTGTAAAAATAAGCAAATCTTTTAAAAAATTTTAAACAGAAGATTCAAGCTATTTTCCGCTGTATATCGCCTGTCATTTATGTTAACCCGCCGAGTGACACGGTCATGCGGGTTGCATATAAATACGTTTATTTTTACCTATGATGAACTAACAAAGGATTTGTGGACACCTGAATGGTCAATTATCTCAAGACACTGGTAATTAAAAATTAAAGTGATATGATAAAAACCATCTAGGGTCCAAATCCTAATAACCCCCCAAAAATGAAAGAAATTGGTTCAGCCGTATTAGCGTGATGAGCGGACAAAGAATTGTACGTTCTCTTTTATATATATATATATATATATATATATATATATATATATATATATATATATATATATATATATATATACTAGTTTACAGTTAAGATCATTGAGTACTTATATTTCTTGTATTAGAACGGAAATTTTGTGGGAGCAAATATATGTGCACCACTCATCCAAGCTCTTTAAAGTTAGCACCGTGATTGAATGGATTAATTAATATAGACGCATTTAAATTATCTTAAACAATATTATGAAGTTCCCGCTTGATGGCAAGGAAGTGTTAAAGTAACGCGGCCAGAATCATTTTAGTTAATATGTTAAAATAAAATATACATATAAATATAAATATACATCTATTATAGAGATATCTTCCTTGTGCTGTGTAAAATTTCCGTAATTTTAAACCCATTAGAAAAAAATATTTTGTTTGGAAATATTGCCAAAAACCAGAAAATATAATTTAAAAACCATTTCTTCCCTTAATTAACCTTACTTGCTGTAACCTCTGCAGCATATATACGATGTATATCGCTAACAGAAAAAATATTTAAAGCAACAGGTTTTAATTGTACTTTTTTGTTTTCTGATAAAATTCCTCTTTAGTTGTATTTTTTTAACAACTCAAAAAGAGAGATATTCTTATTTACACATATACACATGCATCGCACAAGTGAGTAAATTTTAGCAGCGAGAAATATATAAAAAGGTTGAGTATGTGAAACTTTCGTTCGCTATTATTACAGATTTGCAGAATACTCGTTCTTCGCACGGGGAGAATACGTTTCATTGTGGACATAAAGGTCAACAATCAACTTAGGAACACTAAAACTATGACTTCGACACTAATATCGGCTATTTTCAATTATTTTTATGTCATCATCCTCCCTTAGGAGTACTAATGGGGCAGAATTTGGATTTAAAGAACATCGGAAGTGTCACTGTTCATCTCCGTGACCCCGAAAACTAGATTCAACACTAATATCAGCCATTTTCAATATTTTCATGTCTCCCCCTTCCTCTTTCCCTAAGTTCTATGGATTTAAACGGCATCGGAAATGTCACTGTTCATGTGAGCGATCTCGAAGACTATGGGTTCGACATTAATATTGGTCATTTTCGATATATCTCCCCGTCCCCTTCCCCCACGTTACACATTTAAAGTGAAATGATAAAAACTATCTCAGGCCCGAACTTCAGGTATGTTGAAAATTTTATCGAGATAGGTCGGGTGGTTCAATAGTTACAAGTAACACTTCGCAAGTGTAACACTACGATTTTGATAAAATTTGACAGGTAGATACTACACATAAAATAAACGAATGCGTGTTTTTTATTTTCTGCGGAAAAACGGTTTTAGGGGGGCAAAAGCTCCCACTCAAAATTTTGAAATGACGCCCGAAAGGCAAAATTAAGTGGACCGAAGTGAACGAAATTGTGCACAGATATTGTAGACGTAAAATGAGGGAATATGTATTTCGTATTTTCCTAGGAAAAAAAAAAAACGTGGGGCACTTACATCTCCAAACCTTTGATCACGAAATATCAAAAGTCCTACTAACAGTATGTTAGATGTGTGCAAAGGCCACGAAAAACTGCAACGAAATTTTGTGTAGGGATAATACGCAAAAAAAATAAACGAATACGTTTTTTTTTTTTATTCTGCGTCAAAACGGTTTTAGAGGGCAAAAGCCCCACCCAAAATTTTGAAATTTGACGCCCGAAAGGAAAGAAGTGGACCGAAGTGAATGAAATTGTGGACAGATATTGTAGAAATACGATGAGGCAATACGTGTTTCGTATTTTCCTGAAGAAAGAAAAAAAAACCTGATGGACCGAGGCGTTGGGTGAAGGAAAGAGTGGATCGAAGCGAATTAAATTGTGTGTAGATATTGGATATATAAAATAAGGCATTTCTTGTTTCACAAGTGTTTCCATCCGATTTCTTCAAATTTGGCAGATCAACGGCAGGTACAAATAGTATAGCGTATTTTATAGTGTTTCAGGAGGCACCTTTAACCCTTACAATGCTTTTCCGAATAAACAAAAACACGTGTCGATTTATGTCCTGTTTACCGTTGATGTGCCAAATTTGAAGCAAATCGGATAGGGACACTTGAGAAACACGAAAGACCTTATTTTACATATACAATATTTACACACAATTTCATTTGCTTCAATCCACCCCTGCCTGCGCTATTACGGTAATATTTTATTTTTTTGGAGGGGGCGTAGGCCCCAACACTGCTTTTCCGCACAAATTAAAACACGTTTCGTTTATTGTTTTGCAAATTGTCCCTACACGAAGTTTCCTTGCAATTCTCAATAATGAGGAGCTTCCTTAGGAACTTCTGACGTATACTTATTTGCACTTTTGATATTTCGTAATCAACGGTTTAGAAGATCCGTGCCCCACCCAACCCCTTTTTTCATTAAAGTATGAAACACGTATTACCTCATTTTACGTCTATAATATCTGTGCACAATTTCATTCACTTCGGTACACTTCTTGGCCATCGGGCGTCAAATTTCAAAGTCTTTGGTGGGGGGCTTTTCCCCCCTAAAACCGTTTGCCCGCAGAAAATAAAAACCCATATGCGTTTTTTTTTTTTTCGTATTGACACTACCCAAAGTGTCGTTCCAATTCTTCATGTCCTTTAGGCACTTCTGATCTGTTATTAGTACTTTTGCTATATCATGATCAAAGGTTTGGAGGGGTCCGTGCCCCACCCAACCGTTTTTTTCAGGAAAATACGAAACCCGTATTACTTCATTTTATGTATGCAATATCTGTGCACAATTTCATTCATTTCGGTTCACTTCTTTTTGCCTTTCAGGCGTCAACTTTCAAAATTTTGGGTTGGGTTTTTCCGCAGAAAATAATTTTAAAAAAGTGTTAGCTTATTTTTTTGCTTATTGTTCATACACAAAGTGTCGTTGCAATTCTTTATGTCCTTTACACATCTAACATACTGTTATTGGCACTTTTGATATTTTGTTATCAAAGGTTTGGAAGGGTCCGTTCCCCACCCAACCGTTTTTTCCAGAAAAATACGAAACACGTATTCCCTCATTTTACGTCTACAGTATCTTTGCACAATTTCATTCACTCCGGTCCACTTGTTTTTGGCTTTCGGGTGTCAGCTTTCAACTGCCAAATTTTATGAAAATCGGAGTGTTACACTTGGGAAGTGTTAGTTGTTAGTTACAACTATGGTCATTTTCATTTATTTATATATATAGATAATTTGTCGCATTAGAAAACTTGTACTTGTTTACATACAAGATTTTGTACATAAAGTTTATATTAAAGTCCATATTAGAATATTAAATAATAGTAGGCCTAATTATATGTTTTAGTGCATGAAATTTGCCTACTGCTCTTTCTTTTAAGAAATAATTTGGTTAAAATTAACAATACTTTACTGAATGTTATTTGTTTCAACAGAAAAACTTCATGATGATAGACTTGTATGTAACTGTAAAAGTTCTGTAATTAATGCACATCCACGAATAAACGACTAAAAAGCATATAAAGGAAATAAGTGTAGACTATTAATTTTCAAGAATAATTGGAATAGTTTTATTTTCCAGTGCTTTCCTTCTGTAAAAAAAAATATTCGCAATATTGAAATTTCTCAACATTACTATTTACTCATTTGAAAACGAAACTTTAAAATTAAGATTTTTGTTCTTTTCCCATTTTCCTGGAAAGAAACCGAAGAAAAACCCTTTTTTCACCAACAGTTTCAAAGTTCCCGGAAATTTTACAACACTACGCCCTTTCATGCGCAAACTTGGGATTAAAAATGCTCTAAAGATGTAACAAAGCGTAAAACAAAACGCATACATTCTTTTTCAGATATACAGCGTGAGTCAAAACATTCCTTATAAAATGAAAGCAAGTGGGAATAGCCGAAATTGGTAATGGACAATTCCTTTCTAACCAAAAGTTGTAATTTAATTATGAGTAGAAATGTTCAATAACACATACCAAAAATCTCAGAAAAATATTTCTTAGTTAAGGAGATACAGAACTTCAAACAATCCAAAATTACGTTGCTTACGTCAGAGCAACAGGAACAAACGTTTTGGTGTGACATAAATCGGTTTCCCTCGGTGTGACGTATTGAAGACTTACTGGGGATCCTTTCATATTGCAGTTCCTTACTGTGAACTACAAATACATTTAGAAGAATAGTGACAAGTGACAAAATAAGTATAATAGTTACTGTATATAAAAGATTCCATATTTGTTTACTGTGAATTTGGCACCAAGATATTCCGAATGTTTAGAATATTCTTGCACTGAATGAAATTAGTTTTTTACTCTCGCTGAACTTCCACACTCTAAGATGATTAACACTTATGTACTTAACAATTGGGCAACAATATCTTTCATCTTCGTATTTGCTTTCCTTTACTGTGACAACCATATAATTAATTTGCTCTAAACTGACTATTTATTGTAGGAACATGCTGGCTATAGTGTCTTTGCGTACTTCACACATTCCTTGCCATTTCTGTTACTAACTTATTTTAAAAGTAATACGTGTACACTTAGTTTGATATTGCGTCTATAACAGTTTTCCTGAACTGTTTCAGCCACTGATTCTGTGACCTTTTCAACAGTAAATCGCTCACACAATGACCAAACATTTAATCAACAGTATTTCCCTTAAGAGATCTCTGCACGAATTTTTCTTCAAACCCAACTTCAGTCAAGAGGTTTTGATCCCGTTGCTTGCAAGCACATTGCTTATTTCGTAGTATATACACGAATGTTAACTTCAATGATCGTTTAATTGGCACTATTGCTTTCATACAGTATTCATATACGTGATTTGTTTAGATAGTCTTGTAATCTTCAACAAGGGACAGTTAAATTCAACACTGCAGAAGCTTTATTTCTCGAGTTTCCCGAAAGCTTGTTTATTCCTGATTCCTTGATCTGTACGAAAATATTTCAATGAAACTTGTTAATTATTCCTTATGAGAAATGCACCGGCAGCTAGTAGAGGTTTGCGGAGAGACTGTAATATCTGGTCAGCATGTCGCACAATAACTAACTCTGTGGCCTATGGAACCCGGAGGTTCAATGGCGTGTTCACATAAGCTCTCCACTGACTTCTATCCTTAGCCAATTGGATCCAGTTCCTACTTTGTATTCCTATCTCTGCGAGATCCATCTTAATATTGTCCTTCCATTTGCACTTAGGTCTTCCTAATGGTCGTTTTCCGATGGGTCTTCCAGTCAAGACTTTGAAAGCGTTTCTACTTTCTTCCATTCTAGCTACATGACCTGCCCACCTAAGCCTCCTAGACTTGACGACCCTAACAATGTTGGGTAAACCGTATAAATTATGTAGTTCCTCGTTATGAAGTTTCCACCATTCCCCATTCCCGTTTCTCTTGGGTCCGAATATTCGTCTCAGGATCTTGTTTTCAAATACTTTCAGTCTATGTTCTTCCCTCAGAGTAAGCGACCATGTTTCGCAACCATACAGAACAACAGAAATGGTTATCGTTTTATATATTTTAAGCTTCAAATTCCTCAACAGAATTCGCGACGACAAGAGATTTTGAACCGAATAGTAACACGAATTCCCTGATTTTAGTCGACATTTAATTTCTTCGTGAATATGATTTTCGTCTGATCCTATATATGATGATATATGATCCGTGAATATGATGATATTGATCCTACATATTTTAAAGTATCCACTTTATCAAAAGTATTATTTAATATTTTAACGCATCCATAATTTGCTGTATTACGGTCCCGACGCACTTCCATGTATTTAGTTTTCTCTGCATTTACTTCTAAACCCATGTCCCTCCAAACGTTTAATAAGATCTCTGCATTTCTTTCTATTGTTCTAACATCCCCTATTAAATTTACATAATCAGCATATGCCATAACCTGATGAATACCGTTCAACTCTAGGCCCTGGTTGTTATCTTTGATTTTACTTATAACTATTCCAGCACACAGTTAAATAATAATGGCGACAACGCATTTCCTTATTTCAGGCCATTTTCGACGTGAAAGTTCGTGGACAAAAACTTTCCTACCCGGACTTTACTTTGAGATTCATTTAAACATATCTTAATTAATCTAATTAGCTTCCTCGGTATTCCAAGTTCTGTAAGAACGTTGTATAATGTTTCTCTCCTAACCGAGTCGTACGCCTTTCTAAAATCAATAAATAGTTGATGTACCGGGGTATTGTATTCTCACTTTTTTTCGAGTATTTGGCGATTTCGTCTAAATCCGCACTCATAATCTCCAATAATTTCATCTGCGTATGGGGTAAATCTTATTAATAGAATATTTAAAAGGATTTTATAGGATGTTGGCAGAAGAGAGATGCCTCGATAATTATTACAGTCAGTTTTGTCGCCTTTCTTGTGAATTGGAACAATGATTGATTCTTTCCACTCTTGCGGCAATTCTTCCTTGTTCCAGATAAGGAGAATGAGTTTGTGTATCTTGTTCCACAATTTTTCGCCTCCAGTTAAATTAACTCAGCCGGAATTTCATCTACACCCGGAGATTTGTGTTTCTTTAATTTCTTTATAGCGGTTTCTACTTCTATTCGGTTGGGATCTGGAATATACGGTTATGCGGTGTGTATCTCCTTTTCTCCACGCACACTAGTTTTTGGTTGCGTGTTAAGCAAATCGTCAAAGAAATCTTTCCATCTATTTAAGATGCCATCCGTATCAGTGAGAACTGTACCGTGAGATTTCTTTAATATATAAGCACGAGGTTGATAGCCTTTCTCAAATTCGTTGATCCCCTTATACATGCCCCGAATATTTTTATTTTTACTATCATCTTCAAGTTCCTTAATTTTAGCTTTCAAAAAATCGCGTTTCCTTGTTCTAAAAGTTTTGGAAGTTTCCCGCCTGATATCTGCGAAATTTTGAGTAGTTGTTTCATTCGGATTTTGTAGCCAGCGTAATTTTGCCTGTTTTCCCTTCTCTGCTAGTTTAATGCATTCCTGGTCGAACCATGGTTTGTTCTTACGTATTTCCGCGTGTCCCAATTTTTCTTTTGCTGAAATTTTAATTCTATCTCTATTTTCAATCAAAGTATCCTCAACACTAATGCATTCCAACCTAGAATCTATTCGAAACTTCAATCTGGTATTCCTCTCTTACCTGTCTCTCTTCTAATTTCTTTAAATTAAATTTCTCCGTTTTCGGACATTGAATATTACCTTTATTCAGCGATAATCTCTCTCTTTCGCTGCTACCAGCCAGGGCCGTGCTGGGATACTAACGAGGACGGTGGACAATTCTACCGAAAGAGCGCCCATGCAAACGAAAATACGTGTTATACCGTCAAGTGGGATTTCTTGAGACTTAAGAGTAACTTGAGACAAAATGATGTTCTTTTCAAATGGCTGTGTTGGCTGCATTCTTTCGAGTTGAAGCATTTTCTGAAGCCGATCTACTTTTGAAACGTGCTGAAGAAAAGTGTAAGTAATAATAACCGAGTTATTATTTTACAATTGATATGTATATGAAAATGGAAATGAGCTTTTGGGGAATGTATTTTGATTGTCTTTCTAACTATCCATTATTTTCGTAAGGGATTTGTTGAAGTTCGAAATGTTTTTGATTAGAGCCTACCCTAATGTGTTTAATAGATGACTGAATATTCACCTGTCCAGTGTGACCAGGCCTTTTTCATACTTAATCAAATTTCTCCGAAGTGGGTTGATGAGGGGTAACTTGAGACAAAAAAACGGGATAAAATGAGACACTTGAAAGTTTTTAATTGGGAAGTAAATAACTAATTAGAACAGAAGGAAAACGAGGTATAATTCCATGTATAAAAATTAGTTTTGTTGATTTTGAGTTTAATGCAACACAATCCTATTACTACCTCCTCTAATAGCGGCATTTCTTTTTTGTTTCAAGTCTATTCTTAACAAATTGCCACGAAAGTATATACTAAAAGGTGGCAGCAGACCTTATCGGAACTATTCAGAAGACCCGATGGAGAAAGCTCTAGCGACTCTAAAGGGAGGTGTTTCATTGAGGCAAGCTGCAGAAAAATACGGGGTTAGCAAAGACTCGCTTCATGACAGGTATAAGGGTAAGCATACAGGAAAATGTGGACGGCCATGTGTTTTTAATCCTGAGGAAGAGAACACAATCAGCGAATGTATCAAATAGGCAGATGAGTGGGAGTTTCCCTTAACAAAGTTTGATGTACGTCTCATTGTGAAGGGGTGTCTTGACCGGAAAGGAGTTGTGGAATCACTTTTTAAAAACAATCTGCCAGGCCCAGATTGGGTTGACTCATTTTTGGAACGACATTCCGAAGAACTCACTCAGAGACTGTGCCAAAACATTAAAAGATCCAGGGCTGCCCTTAATAAAGAACTTTTAGACCCCTATTTCGATGAACTTGAAGTTACAGTGAGAGACGTGGATCCACAACTCATTGTGAATTACGATGAGATGACCCTGGAAGGAAAAGGGTTCTTATCAGGAGAAAGTGTAGGCATCCTGAAAGAGTTGTTGACTCTTCAAAATCCAGCGAATAACAAAATTTGTTTTTCCGGATATTGATGATGAAAACGAAGTTAGTTTGGAACATGTTGTCTGTAAGATATTCCCCTCTAAAGTCTCAAGAGTAAGATACCTTTTTGAGATTGCTCCATAGAGATCTGCGCGTATTTTTGTATTTTTCTTCCCTTTGTATATGTAGTTTTTTTTTTCAATAAAACGTTTTTCCTGCTTTCTACTGTGTCTCAAGTAACGCTTAGGATGCACAACTTGCGACATTATTTGAATTCTCGTGCTTAATAACACAATTTTGATTCTTGTCTAAAGTTCCCCCGCCTTGCTGGGTAACTTGAGATACGTAGTTTGTTTGTACCTGTAAAAATCTAGAAGTATAACTTAAAATAGTCTGCTTTTCTTTTAAATATCGTATGCAGACCGGACATCTGATTATGTCAGTTTTAGTATAGATCGTACAGTTTATAAACAGTTACACTTAGAATTTTTTTAGTGTCTCAAGTAACCCCATTTGACGGTATATATATATATAGACTGTTCCATAATTCGTGTTATTTTCTACAGCGCTGGGAGAAGATGAAGTTTATACACTATTGTTATAAAATTTGACACTCTTATTGAGAAGTATCCGAATTTTTCGAATTTCTAAAGAAAATAAGAGAAAATTGCTGTTTAGCCCCACTTTTAGGGTTGCAAACACGAAAGTTCATTTTCCTTATAGGGGATTCAATGTTAAATTTTAGAAGCAGTTTTCTCCAATAATTATTCGTGAAGATTTTGGAGCAAATGAGTTGTATTTGTTACAAAATGCAAAAACACTCATTCACAAAACTAGTAAAGCCGTCTCAAACATTATTTTGCGAATGTCCCCCTTTTGGGGGGCAAGGGGCGTAAAAAGGTGGTGGGTGATATGTTACCAAAATCCCAAAATTTATTTTCGGAATGCCAGTAAGCGTGAGATTAATCACAAATGTCACAGAATTAATGATCCAATGTCCTTACATGTAAGAGTGACTGATAATGGGGCTACAGCCCCCTTTCAAAAATAAAAAAATCACCATAAATATCCTTAGTAGGGACATCCGAGAAGAAGGTATTTTTGTTAATTAATGTGAAATTTGGCGTCATTGTATCAAAAGAGTATGCGTTTTTCAAATCTGGAATGTTATTTTGATAACGCACCGCCTTAGGGGGGCACAGGGGGCGAAGCACTCGATGATGGATCTTTATAAAAATTCAAAATTTTGTTCCGGAAATGCCAGTGAGCGTCAGATTTTTCACCACTGTCACAGAATTAATATTCTAATGCTCCTTGCATGTGCCAGTGACTTACATGGGGCTATAGCCCCCTCTCAAAAAAAAATCACCATACATATCTTAGTAGTGACATAAGAAAAGAAGGTACTTTTTGTCAATTAATGTGTAATTAGGCGTCTTTGTAGCACAAAGGTATGAGTTTTTCACATCTGAAATGTTATTTTAGTAACCACTGCCTTAGGGAGGCACAGGGGGAGAAACATAAAATGATGGATGTTTATAAAAATTCCAAATTTTGTTCCGGAAATGCCAGTGAGGGTCAGATTAATCACAAATGTCACAGAATTAATATTCCGATGCTCCTTGCATGTGCCAGTGACTGATATGGGGCTACAGCCTCCCTCCCAAAAATCATATTAAAAATTCACCATAAATATCCTTAGCAGGAACAGACCGGAAGAAACTATTTTTTAAAAAATCAATTAAGTTTTATTTGGTGTTATTGTGCTAAAAAGGTATGTGTCTTTTAATATGGGATGTTACTTTGGTACCGCACCGCCTTAGGGGGCACAGGGGGCGAAACATACAATGATGGATGTTTATAAAAATTCCAAATTTTATTCTGGAAATGCCAGCGAGCATCAGATTAATCATAAATTTCGCAGAATTAATATTCCGATGTTTTTTGATGTGCCATGATTGATATGGGGCTACAGCCCCCTTCCAAAAAATCACATAAAAAATTAGCCATAAATATTTTAGCAGGGACATCCGAGAAACCATTATTTCTTGTCAAATTAATGTAAAATAATTAGTTATCTTAGTAAAAAGGTACGCGTTTCTGAAATATAGAATGTTATTTTGATGACACCGGATTAGGAGGACACAGGGCGCGCAGCATAAGCATTTGAATCTTTATTTAAGAAATCCAAATTTTATTCTGGAAGTGTGAATGAGTATCAGATTAATCACAAATGACACAGAATTAAGATTCCGATGCTCCTTGCATGTGCCAGTGATTGATGTGGGACTACAGCCCCCTTCCACAAATCACGATAAATATCCTTAACAGGGACACACCGGAAGAAGCTATTTTTTAAATTCAAGTAATGTGAAATTTGGCGCTGGCGTTTTTTTAATTCGGTATAATTTTGATAACGCACCACCTTTAGCGGCAAAGGGGGCGAAGCATAAGATTGTGGATCTTTATGAAAATTCCAAATTTTATTTTGAAAATGCTAATGAGCGTGAGATTAGTCACAAATGTCACAGAATTAATATTCCGATGCTCTTTGCATGTCCCAGTGAGTTATATGTGCTACAGCCCCCTCCAAAAAATCACAAAAATTCACAATAAATATGTCATAATTAATATGTAAGTTGCCATTATTGCAAAACAAAAAAAAAAAAAATATGCAATAAACCTGGAAATTACTGTAAATGAATAACTTCTGTCAGTGTAACTGATTATAGCTTTGTTGTTATGGTGTCACTGGAATATAATCAAAGAATTTTATATTTTAAAAAATCAATTAGGGCTCTTTTTGTAGCAGAAAATCTCACACACAAATCACCTACGTATTTCCTACACACTTAAGCAGAACCATCTCGAAATAGAACACAAAATGACAATGGAAAACGTAGCAGGAACAAAAAAAAAATTTTAATGAAAAGTAAGATCTTAAAAATTAAAAGTGAGCTTTAAGTTTCAATATTGTTTGCTTTATTCGTAAAAAGAAAAAGCATGTATTCTCATTACTTCTTACACAATAACCGTATTATCCAACTTTCCATATAACAACTTACTCGTATGTACTGCAGACGTAATACACACGGACCCACGGTTGTAATAGAAACAAATGTTTCCCGAGGAATAAGAATCAGTTGCTGGAAATTATTCTTTGTTGAAAACAACTCTTTTTGGCTCTACTATCACTAATTGTTTAAAAAGATCATTAACCTAATGTAAAACCCATAAAATCAACTTACTTTTTTTCGGCATGCCCTCCTGAACGAGCAAGACATAAATTAATGCGATTTACTAAAGAAACTGTGAACACCTTCTCCAACATATCTGGAGTGATCATCTCTATACTGTGGACAATCCTCAGTTTCAAGTCCTGTACACTGTTACATGATTTTTGGTAGACATTTTGTTTTAGGAATCCCCACAAGAAAAAATCGCATGGTGTAAGATCCGGACTTCTTGGTGGCCATTCGATACTTGACCCCATAGAAACAATCCGTTCCCCAAATATCTCTCTCAAAAGATTTATAGTCGTATTTGAGCGATGCGCTGGCGCTCCATCTTGCATAAACCTTAATTCATCACTTTGACCTAAATTTAAACGATCAAGTTCAGCAAATACTTTTTCTCTTAGTAGCTTTTGGTATGATGACGTTGTTACATTTTCATCAAAAAGGAAAGGTCCTATCACCTCAGTCGCAGTTATACCACACCAAACCATTATTCCTCGTTTGTCCATTGACACTTCTGATCTCACGTTCGGCTGTATCGATGACCAATATCTTGCATGTGATGAGGACACAGAACCATTTAAGAAGAATTTTGCTTCATCGGAAAACATCACTTGAATTTGAAATAAGAACATAGGGTTTTCATTTAACTTCTCGATAAACGAGTTACAGAAATAAACACGATCACCATACTCACTTGCACACAATGCACACAATTCGGTCCTTGTGTGGTTTTACCTTCAAGTTTCTTTGTAGCGTAGTTTTCTTAATATTTCAGCCTAAGCTTCGACGAGCAAGTGATTTCCGCGGTGAACTAGTAACAGATAACAACACCTGTCTTTTTGTTTCTTCTGTAGATACACTTGGAGATCTTCCTGCACTTTTTCTAGATACAAGATGGGCAGTGTGTAAACAATTGCTCCGGAACTGTTTGTACAAACGGTGAATTTGCATATCGTGTACTTTTAATCCGAGTTCTTTAACTATACGGGATCTTGTTGCTCTTGCAGATTTTTCTAATAAAATGTACTATTCAATTATATTAACACACTGATCCTGAGTTAAGAAACACTGGAACACGTCCGAATTATTTGTTGGCGTCCCACTGTAAGCTGATTTTAAGCAATGTCAACTTTGACTGACAATTCTTGACTCAACTTCTTGTTCATGTGTGCTGACAACAGTTTAGACCTTTTCTTATCGCAATACACCAACGATTTGCGAGTTAACGTGTTGACAGTTCAATAGGATTTCGTGTCTGTAATCAACACTTGGGTTAGATTGACTTCTTCGGAAATGGACATTACATAGTAGGTGAATCTCGGGGATAGACTGGCTTAATCATTTGATAATTACTTGTCGTTTCCAGCATACTTTAAGAGTGCATTCATACTGTAGTGTCCTTCGATCATGCAGTCTTTAAACACACATCTCTTAGCATGCATTCTGAATAGGTCAGAGAGAAGCATGGAAGATAATAAAACAAAGTGGTGTGGTTCTTTAAATGATTTTGGGACCGGGAAGGGGGAATTGAATCACTAAAGTGGTCACTGGCACATGGAGGTAGCTTCTAAGCATTAATTTTGGTATATTTCCAAATATTTTGACGCTCACGGGAAATAACGAAAAGTTTGAATTCTTCTTACTGCCTATCTTCCCCAATTTGGAGGTTTGGCGTAATAAAACTAGAAACGCATGTACCATCATAGATGAAAGGGGAGGAAGAAGAGGAATGGTATCTTATTTTCTACCTAAAACTTCTAATTTACAGCAAAATTCGTATAAATATAGAGCAAACTGCTTTCCGCATTTTACATTGAAACTCCAGTTAGGCCAATCAAATTTTGAGTTGACGCCACTAAAAGAGATCAACACATGACCATTATCATATTGTCGGTTTAGCTCTTTTTCTAAACAAACATTTTTCGACAATAATGCCAAATTTCACTTTAATAATGAAAAATATTTACCTGCTGCCAGTAGGTCCTTGCGTATATGGACATTCATCATGAATTTCTATTGTTTTATGAAAGGGGATTGTAATATCAGTCACTGGTACAGTCCGCAGCAAAAAACCTGCAACATGAGCATATATGTTTATTGTGAAACGACGAAGTCTTTTGCTCCAAAATAAGTGTGCAGGGGAGGACGCCGAGGTTTCTCCTGGCATGATTCATGCCACTTAGACGTTATGTTGATTCCCTGTGCTGTTAGTCGTAGTTTCACAATAAACGTACATGCTCATGTTGCAGGTTCTTTGCTGCGAATTGTACATGGAAATAGCATAGGAGCATTAATTCTGTGCGCCTTGCAATTAATTTCATGCTCATTGGCACTACCAAAATAAAATTTGAAATTTTTATACTTCGGCCCCTGTGCTATCCAAAGCCAAAAATTACCAACCGCGCCCTTTGTCCCCTGTTACCAAAATAACATTTCAGATTTTGAAAATACATAACTTTTTATTACAATAACGCCAAATTTCACATTAATCGACCAATAGAAAAAAAGCTTCTTCTGGTAGCTCTATGTCCCTGTTAAGGATATTTATCGTGACTTTTGGTGATTTGTGGAAGGTGGCTGTAGCACCACACCAATCACTGGCACATGCACGGAGCATTGGAATAATAATTATGTGTCATTTCTGATTAATCTAATACTCATTCACACTTCCAGAATAAAATTTGTAATTTTTATAAACATCCATCATTTTATGTTTCGCCCCCTGTGCCCCCTAAGGCGGTGCGTTATCAAAATAACATTCCAGATTTGAAAAACGCATACTCTTTTGATACAATGACGCCTAATTTTACATTAATTAAAAAAAGAAAATACCTTCTTCTCGTATGTCCCTACTAAGGATATTTATGGTGATTTTTTTTTATTTTTGAAAGGGGGCTATAGCCCCATATAAGTCACTGGCACATGCAAGGAGCATTAGAATATTAATTCTGTGACAGTGGTGAAAAATCTGACGCTCACTGGCATTTCCGGAACAAAATTTTGAATTTTTATAAAGATCCATCATCGAGTGCTTCGCCCCCTGTGCCCCCTAAGGCGGTGCGTTATCAAAATAACATTCCAGATTTGAAAAACGCATACTCTTTTGATACAATGACGCCTAATTTTACATTAATTAAAAAAAGAAAATACCTTCTTCTCGTATGTCCCTACTAAGGATATTTATGGTGATTTTTTTTATTTTTTAAAGGGGGCTATAGCCCCATATAAGTCACTGGCACATGCAAGGAGCATTAGAATATTAATTCTGTGACAGTGGTGAAAAATCTGACGCTCACTGGCATTTCCGGAACAAAATTTTGAATTTTTATAAAGATCCATCATCGAGTGCTTCGCCCCCTGTGCCCCCCTAAGGCGGTGCATTATCAAAATAACATTCCAGATTTGAAAAACGCATACTCTTTTGATACAATGACGCCAAATTTCACATTAATTAACAAAAAATACCTTCTTCTCGGATGTCCCTACTAAGGATATTTATGGTGATTTTTTTTTATTTTTGAAAGGGGGCTGTAGCCCCATTATCAGTCACTCTTACATGTAAGGACATTGGAGCATTAATTCTGTGACATTTGTGATTAATCATACGCTTACTGGCATTCCGAAAATAAATTTTGGGATTTTGGTAACATATCACCCACCACCTTTTTACGCCCCTTGCCCCCCAAAAGGGGGACATTCGCAAAATAATGTTTGAGACGGCTTTCCTAGCTTTGTGAATGAGTGTTTTTGCATTTTGTAACAAATACAACTCATTTGCTCCAAAATCTTCACGAATAATTATTGGAGAAAACTGCTTCTAAAATTTAACATTGAATCTCCCATAAGGAAAATGAACTTTCGTGTTTACACCCCTAAAAGGGGGCTAAACAGCAATTTTCTCTTATTTTCTTTAGAAATTCGAAAAATTCAGATATTTCTCAATAAGAGTGTCAAATTTTATATTAATAGTGTATAAACTTCATCTCCCAGCGCTGTAGAAAATAACACGAATTATGGAACAGTCTGTGTATATATACTTTTAATGTAGTAAACGTCGGGAGGTGATTCGTGTCTCCAAGATAAAACGAAAAGTAGAGATCAACCTGGGTGTAGAAATGCCTTGGAGCTATGACCACCCGAAAGTTTTCGAAAAAATACAAAAACAGCCATACTTGAGAACAAAATGTCGGATCGAAATCCTGCAAAAGGGAATGTTCATTATATTTAGTTGTAGATTCCATTAGTGTACAATCGGATGTAGTGCAGTGACGGTGCAAGACTGATCTAAAAGAAACTGGAGTATTCCTTCTAATATTTTATCAAACGTTGCATGGGGAAAATGAACAACAATCAAGTACAAGATTTCAACAATCAAAAGTAATAGTACGTCGTTCAAATTAGAACACTTAGAATTCGAAAGGAAGGTAGGTACGCATGTGTGATTGATCTATTTGTCTAAGCACAGAATAAACTCTCTGGAAAATTTAAATGAAAAGAAGTCTTTAACGTATCACAGTTATATCTTCTAGACTAATGGTGACGGATGATAATTGAACACCTTCCTGTACAAGTTAAGAGTATGTGAAAATGGAAAAAATAACTTTGAACCAGATTAGGTTTATAACGACTGTGCATAAGACATTCAGGAGGCAAACATCATGTATGATGAACGAAAGTACAAGGGATTCTCCACATGTGAATACAATTTGGGCGAAAATAAGCTGCTTTAAAAGATTTTCTCCTCGTAATACGTAATTCCGTTGAAGATAATAATTCCAAGCACAGAAGCGATGAAAGTCGATGAAACACAAGCTGTTGTGCATGTTGGACAATCACACAAAGAAATAGAGCTTCAAACAGTGTTGCCAACAAGTTGATACAAAAAGTCGCTAAATACGAGACGAAATGACTCCAATTTTAGGTGAAAAGTCACTAAAAAAATTTTCGTGGAATTTTGCCTCTTATACAGCGTATATATATATATATATATATATATATATATATATATATATATATATATATATATATATATATATATATATATATATATATATATATATATATATATATATATATATATATATATGTGTGTGTGTGTGTGTGTATGTAAGATACGTGATCAATTCAAGCCATAGTACTATTTACCAGGGTTGGCAAAAACCATGGTTTTTATTGAAAAAACCAAAAAACCATGTTTTTTGTTTAAACCAGGTTTTTTTGGGGGTTTAAACCCGGTTTTTTTGGTTTAAATAATTTACTCTATGTATTTATATAAGATATGGACAGGAATTAGTTTGTTTCGCCTTGGTTTACACTTGAAAGATGGGTTGTGGTTAGACCGAGAATTGAACACGGACCCCTTGATTAAAAGGTGAAAAGTAGATAAACGTAATGCGGATAGTTTGATATGTGGAAACGTCACCATGAAGTTCACACGATTTAAAGCATTTTTCGTTCTTTTGTTTTTGGTTTAAACCAGTTTTTTTTTTTTTTGAAAAAAAAAACATCTGGTTTAAACCAAGGTTTAAACCAGGGTTTAAACCACCTTGGTTTAAACCAGCCAACCCTGCTATTTACGCTAAAAGAACGTATATGAAATGCTCGAAGACCCATTGTATAACTAACAATAATTGCACTTTTATATATTTTTAACCTTATGATCAATTTTGCTTCAACGAAATCAAAGATGAGTTTAGAAAAACGAACAAAATTAAAGGTCTAGAAAAAAATCTTACTTCACTTCTACTAACGCTTCTACAGATTATCTGTTTGCTATCGGTAATGCATTATTTGTGCCTCTAAACGGAAGCTCTGTAAACTAAAGGACATTAAAAGCTGGAGTTGGTCCCCGTTAGAAGGTAAGAGATTTAGAGATAAATGTTACGTAGCCTACTTTCCCAGCTCGTCAACATCTGAACTGATTCAAGTAAGCAAAAGGAAAATAAACATATATCTGAACTGATTCGAGTTAATAGTACTTATTTTATGATAAGTTTTTCGCAGTACAAAAGTCGCTAGATTTGTAAGTAAGTCGCTAAATCGTCATTCCAAAATCACCAAAAAAGTCGCTAATCGGAAAAATTATTTTTTTCGCTATCCTGGAAGGCGAATCCCCTAGATTTAGCGACTTTTCCCCCAAATTGGCAACACTGGTTTCAAACTACCAATTTATTCTGTTTCGTACAAAGTAGGATACAATGGTGGATCAGGGGGGCGATCGTCCCCTCCGCAGAAGAGGAATCTTTCTTAGTTTATATATGTAAATAAAAGCCATCCCAGAGTTTGGAGCTCTTAAAAGTAGCTCTAAGTAGCACTATTACAACCAACCGCCTCCCCAGAAGTCCGTCCTGGATCCGCCCCTGGTAGGATAACTGTGAACTACTCAGAGGTTCTTTGTTTAGTATTTGTGCAATGCAGTATATGCAGTGTTGGGTAAGTTACTTGTAAAAATGTAACTCGTTACAAGTTACTTTACTTCCTCTTAAAATGTAACGCGTTAGTAACGCGTTACTTGCCCCCAAAAAGTAACTGTTACTTTACTTCGAAAGTAACGCGCTACTAACGCGTTACTTTTAGTCCGAAACTTTAAAAATATGAAAAAAAATATGACTCCACTTTTCCGTACTACTATTACTACCGCTATTATTATTATTATTATTATTATTATTATTATTATTATTATTATTATTATTATTATTATTATTATTACTATTATTATTATTATTATTATTATTATTATTATTATTATTATTATTATTATTATTATTCGTAGTAGTAGTAGTGGTAGTAATATTAATATTATTATTATTATTACACGTTTTGAATCGCTTTATGTAAATGCAAGGACAAATTTTTACTTGATATATGAACATTTTCATATAATGTAACATTGATAAAATGCCATACTGCGTTAGTCGTAGGGATGGACACGAGCGAGTTCGAGCGAGTTTTCTTTGACACTCAATTCAACTAGAAACAGACATCTTTGAGCTCGACTCGAGAACTCGACTTGAAAAATTTCCTCCAACTCGACTCGAATTGGGGTCGAGTTTCGAGTCGACTCGAGCCAAATCCGGTGTGTAGTTTCGAGTACATTCTTCAAGTATATTACATAGACAGTATAATTATTATCAATGATACTATTACTACTACAACTTAGATTATTATTATTATTAATTATAACAACACTGTGTATAAAAAGAAAGATAGGCGGTTTGTATTTGAATACTAAAAAACTAGTTGATTGCCAACCTCGGTAGTCGTAAAGTCTAGGAGTCAAGACATTATTCACGAGCTTTTGAATTTGGGTTGAGGGTCTAGGTTGAGTATTCGGGCTCGAGCCAAACGCTGTTAAAAGTTATAGGGTACTGGCCAAATATCTTCAAAACTGCTCGGTTCGGGTTTAGAATTGTCAACGACACACAGAATCGGCTCACAGCTCATTCATTATCGACCCGAACCGAGAAATGAGCCGAGCCAACAGCTCACCCAACCGTTGAGCCGAGCCGAGCTGAGCTTGTTATAAAAGATCTCTTAAGTCTCGCTATAGAGACGAGACGAGATGCGAGCAGTATCCCCTCTCTTGAGCAACACTAAAAGTATTCCATATTACTGTTTAGCTTACATTTCTCATGGCTTCCGTTTTCCAGTGTAATCAGGCCATGATTTCAAAATTACTTAAAACGAACGAGCCATTTATCAAACTCGACTGGACTCAAAACTCGACGCGAAAAACTGAATCGAGTCGCAAATCGACTCGAGGATATTACCCTTGACTTGACTTGAAACTCGACTTGAATTCGAGTAGAGTCGAGTTTTAACTTGAATCGTGCTCATTCCTATGCTTTAGAAAAAAATGGTTGCTTATTATTATTCTGCTAAACTAATTATATAATAATAACGATGTTGTTGTGTAAAATTAAAAGTAAAGAATATCGAGAAACATTACACTGCTCTATAATCAACGAGATTCCAGGCTAAGCAAACAATCTCAAAGAACTCCAATATTACATGCCATCAGTAAACTATATTATAGTAATAAAATAGGCTTGCTCATCTGAAGACAGTTTGTTCATATTAACCCCTTACTGTAAATCGTTAATTATGGCACGCTAGTTGTTGATAAATATTTTCCGCCGGGGCACTTCAGACATTTTACTTTTAAATTCTGTCCATCATCCTCAGCTCTTAAGAAAAATTTATTCTTTCAAATGTTCGAACGGTAAAATATTTTCGTTGTCCATCTTTATAAAAATAACACCAATCAAAGTAAAAATAGACTATCGGTATCATTGCACTCCTAGTTCACTCACTGAATGTATTGATTTGGAGCTGTCAAAATCTACGACAAAATCTTCCAGGTGCTTGCAATCAGTGCACGTGATTTCTCTAAGGCTGTCCTCATCTTCAAAAAACAGCAAGTGGCACTACAAACTTATCTGTTTCTCTGTGTGTCTGTGACTGTCGGTCACTGACATACGTAGTTCATGCTCGATTGTTTCATTCTGAGAAATTGACTTCCAGGAAAGAAACATTTGTTTCCGAAAAAAAATATATATATATTGTAGTTACTCATCCGAAATGTAACGCGAAAAAAGTAACGCAAACTAGGTACGTTACTTAAAAATTTGTAACGCGTTACCGTTACAGTTACTTTGGAAAAAATGTAACGCGTTACTAGGAAACGTTACTTAAAAAGTAACGCGTTACCAGTAACGCGTTACTTGCGTTACGTTACTTCCCAACACTGAGTATATGTACATGAGACAGCTGTAATCAATAACAGTTCACAGTCTCATATCGCATTGCAAATCTTTCTGGGTGCGGTCAAACACACCTGAAATTTCTGAGATGACTATTGCAGTTATATTAACACAAACAATAAATTCCTCGGCTGTCGTAGCTAATGTTGCATACAAAAGGCGTTTCAAAACTTAAAAAAAAAGAAAAGGAAAAAAGAAAGAAATCAAGGGTCGTGAGGTAGGGTGAACGAGGTGGTAAATAATACATTCGCTTCTCTCCCAAATCAACGATCTCGGAACGTTTCATTTAGGTAGGTTTGCATATTCCTGTCAAAATGTGCAGGTGCACTGTTGTGCTCGGATCACATTTGTTGTTTTATGTTCAAGGGTATATGTTCTAACAATTTTGGGATAACATTACGTAAAAATAAATGATAGTACTCCCACACAGGCGGGCCGGAAATAAATAAATCCCTACCACAAAATTATCCACTATACCGCACAGCACGCTCACACTAAATCTCTGCTGATGATCGTTCACTAGAGTTACATTCGGATTTTTATGCCCTAGACATAGCCACTGCTAGTTTCAGGACATTCTCTGATATTTCCCAGTATGCTGTCTTTAATTTTAACTGTCCACATAGTGCGATTTTCCTCCGATTTCACGTAGGGGAAATTGAAGAGACCCTATCTTTGGAAGGCGAATATGGAGAAGTGGAAAAAGCACAGGGAAAGTTACTCTCGTTTGAGGGCGACGGTGACGCCTCTGGGCTATTTCCCCTTGTTTCTCCATAAATGAAGTGCATATCTGCCAGCTCGTGGACAGGGTAATCAGTCATTGTACAGGCAGGTACAGATTAACACAACTTTACTTATAGCCCTACACGAATGTCAACATTTTTACACGACCGTTAATACCTGGACGCAACCCTCCCTCTACCGTTGAACACAACACTTTCTATCCTGTTTTACAGCAATTCCACCCGTAACACCAGAGATCGGACTATGTATATGACTCACAAATTGCGTAGATGCCTAGTATAACACAGCTACACTAATTGACGCCACTTTACAACAAAACTGCAAGACAGCCTTCTGCGAACCACCTGCAATTGGTACACAAGGGACGATAGTTCCGTAGTGCAAGACCAAAACATCATGCCCTTAGTGAAAGTACTATGAGTTATGTACATGCTGCTACGTGTACGCAAAAATGCCACAATCTCTTTTCTCCGTGTAGGTATTCCATCCAGCTCCAAGGTACATTAGAACGTAGAAAAAGATTTTGCCTCATTTTTGGATGTAATTCCTAGAAGCTTTTTTCTAGAAAATTTCTCCAGCAGTGACAAAATCAAAATGTAAGTGGGCTACAGTAGGACGCTATTTTGGTATATTCACAATAGCAATGTAGTTTTTCGTAGCTCAGGGCATGCTAACTCCAAGGAAGGGAAAACACCCCTCGAAAGTATCCCTGCAAGAAAATTCACCTAACGGATGCAAGTATATTGTCCCAGCGCATTTCTTTGTATCGTTATGCAACGTGTAGAACATCTCGTGTTTCATCAATTTTTGTTGCTTCTGTGCACAGAAGTATCATATTCCAGGGAATTACATATTACAAGGAGGAAACCCTTTAATGCAGCTTACTTTTGCACTTTATGTGTTCACGCAATATTTGGGAATACCTGTGTCATGTGGAGAATCTCTTGTACACTCGTTTGTTCATCGCATATGATCGTTGCAATTTTGGATACTACATGTTATGTTTCTTTACATGCTTTTTGACTGTCCTATGCATAGTTGTTTTATACCTAATCTGGATCAAAGTTATTTTTCCGTTTTCATGCACACGTAATTTGGACAAGAAGCCGTTCATTTATCATTCCTCACCATTAAGCTAGAAGATATAACTGTGATACTTTAAATACTTCTTTTATTTATATTCTTCTTCCGAGAGTTTATCCTGTACTTAGACAAATTGATCAATCATACATGCATATCTTTCTTTCTTTCGAATTTTAAGTGTTCTAACTTGAACGATGTGCTGTTACTTTTGATTGTTAAAATCTTGTACTTGTTTGTTGTTCATTACCTTCATTCAACGTTTGATAATATATTCAAAGAAATACTGCTGTTCCTTTAAGAGTCACCCTTGCAACGTCACTGCATTATATCCCAATGTACACTAATGGAATCAACTAAAAATATTGAACATTCTGTTTTACACGACTTCGATTCCACATCTTGTTCTTGAGTTATGGCTGTTTTTACATTTTTGCCAACAAATTTTCGGGTGATCAATGTGCCGAAAGCAGGCATTTTTACACCCAGGTTGGTGTATACTTTTCGTTCTATCTCGGTGTCAGGAATCATCTCCCGACGTTTGTTGTATTAAGTTACACCCTATATATATGAATGCCACTCATTCTAGCTTTGGAACTTCTTTTATAAAATAACAGACAAATTCTGACCAAAGCATATATTAACTAATAAATAATAGCGTTACAGTTTCGGCAAATTAACTTTGCCTTCATCAGACACATCATCAGATAATGTGTCTGATGAAGGCAAAGTTATTTTGCCGAAACTGTAACGCTATTATTTATTAGTTAATATATGCTTTGGTCAGAATTTGTCTGTTATTTTATATATATATATATATATATATATATATATATATATATATATATATATATATATATATATATATATATTGGACGGCATTTTATGTACCAAATTTGTTTAGTAACGTAAATAGCTAAACTGTGAAAACGTCTTTACTAGAGAAACACTTTTTAGTTCTTGTAATATTTTTTTTGTCAAACAAAGTGAAGCTAAATATTTACTAATAAGTCATTATAGCTGTATTTTAGAAATACAATAGGCACTCATTATTTGAACACTGCTCTAACACATACAGGAAAAATCAAATTTGCAAATAAAGAGCTTTAAGCTGCCTCTATCTATTGCGCTTAGCTTCTAAATGATTTTTGACAATAAATGTATAGTATAAAAACTCCTGTATTATCTTACCAAGTACACCTACATGTTATTGCTTTATTGGCTTTATACATATTTTTTGAAAGTGATTGTGCTTTTTACTTGTTCTCTGCCAATAGCAGCTGTATGGATATATAATAGAAAACTGGTATACGGAAGAATTTTAAATATATATATATATATATATATATATATATATATATATATATATATATATATATATATATATATATATATTTTGATATTTCGCAGGCTGCCTTTTATAAGGACGCACTGTACCCTTCATTGTATAAGGGCGCAGGTTCTTTACCAACAGGCACGACATGAATTTACTATACAAAACTCGTACACAGAAGAACTAAAACCACTCATCTAAAATGTGATGTTTCGCAGGGCACCCTATGCACAGAGCGCACTATGCCTTTCACGGATTCTTTATCAACAGTAACAGTATGTATTTATTGCACAGAACTGTGCTGTACAGAAGAATAAATAAAACCGTTTATCTTTGAGGTGGTTTCGCATAAGGGTGCTCTGTACCCTTCGCACGTTCTTTACCAACATTGTATTCATTCTACAGAATTGTGCCACACAGAAGAATAAATAAAACCGTTTATCTTTGATGTGGTTTCGCAAAAGAGCGCCTTACGTAAAGGGCGCACTGTACCCTTCATGGGTTCTTTACCAACAGTAATAGTATGTATTCATTGTACAGAACTGTGCCACACAGAACAAAAAATAAAACCTTTTATCTCTGATATGGTTTCTCAAGGGCGCCTATGTAAAGAGGGCACTGTATCTTTCACGGGTTCTTTACCAATAACAACTGTAAGAATTTATTATTTTTAAAAACTCGTATCTTTATGTGATGTTTCGGAGGGCGCACCGGGACATGTCCCGGTGGGCCAGCACGAGCCTGCTACCAGCAAGTGGTCAGTGTCACAATCAGCCCCTCTAAATGACCGGACATCAATTATGCTAGATTGCGTTCTTCTATCTACTAAAACGTGATCAATTTGATTATGTGTTTTTCCGTCCGTTGAGGTCCATGTGTATTTATGAACTTCGCGATGTGGGAGTTTTCTACTCTTCACGATTAGGTTTTTGGATGTTGCAAAGTTCACGAGTTCACCGTTGTCATTACTTTCCTTATGTAAACTTTCGTTCCCTGTAATCAGTTTGAAAATATCCTCTCGTCCTACCTTCGCATTGAAATCCCCTAGTAGAATTTTAATATGGTATCGCGGGAGTTGGTCAAATATCCATTCCACTTCTTCTTAAAAACTTTTATATCGTCATCCTTATCTTTTGTTGGGTCATGTACATTTAAAACCAGGGTTGATATGTTTGAAACAAAAGCACATGTACATTGGGGCATGTACATTTAAAACAAGTGTTTAAAACATGTTTAAAACGAATGCTGTTGTTTTATTCAATTTGTTTTAATCGTTTTAAACAAAATGTTTTAAACGTTTTTTTTCGATGGTGGTTGAACATGTTTAAAACAACTAAAATATCAGATTGAGTAAGTTAATTTAATTTTCTAACAAACAACCCATCCCCTGCAGGATTTGTGCATGGAGTAAATTATAAGCAGAGTTATATTCATATTATAACAGCAATTACTGAACGAAATTCTGCACATCAATGTGCGTATAACTAAACCAACAGAAATTCAAATGAAGTATTTCAACATTTCTTAATTTCCAAGAATAACGAAGGTTAAACACACTATACACTATTCTAAGATCCAAATTCACAAATTCAAAACTTGGGTATTTTTTGATCACTATCATTTCCATAATATTGAAGAGTTCTCACATCATAAGCAAGAAGAAATTCTCTGACAAATACAACTCATAGAAAAGAGTAGTGACAAGCCTACAAGGAGCAAAAGACATATTTTAACTAAACAGTTTTCAAGGTCCATCTCTATCTGCAATATGGGTAGCTAATAATGATTTTATCTACGGCATAACAACACAATTAACTCTAGACGCCCGCCAGGGATTTTAACAAAATGGTAGACTCTCACGTTCGGGGCTCTGGTGACCTCCCTAATTATCACAGAGTCATGAGTTATACACCATTGGAAAGCTTATAGACCACAAATTCCAATGAGGTAACATTCGTGAAATTCCCGCCGTATTCGTGGAAAAAGAACAGACAAAAAATTATTAAAATATGAAAATATTGACTTTGCGGGGGCCTGGCAACCCTTGCAGCCACCCTACGCTGACAAAATGATAAATGTGTAGGCCACATACTTGTGACAGTAATGTAAGAAATGGTAGCCATTGCCGCCATTGCATAATGAATTCGTTTTATGTAGGAAATATTTTCAAAAAAATATGTGCAGAAAACATTCATTGAATTAGACATTCTCTCCCCTCCCCCACTAGTACCACGTCCATATGCAAATCATTTTTGCTGCACACATCATGTATACGAACAAGAATTATGCTTCTAGACCACTTCAGTCAGTGAAATATATTTTGTGTTATATGGGACCGTCCCGAAAATAAATGTAAATTAAACAAATTTGACCCCTCTTCCTCTATAAACAACAAATATACATACAGGTTACTATCATGTAGGGGACTACCTCATTGCTTCACATACCAATTTTTATGGATGTACCACAAAGGTGGGAGGAATACCCGCCAAAACCTGATGAAAAAATGATGAAAAATTAAAAAACGAACTTCATCCTCCCTTTCTCGGCCGTACATACGTACCCTATATACAAAAAAAATGCAACTGACGGAAAGCTTCATCCCTCAAAAATACTTTGGTACCAAATCATACTTCTAGCTTAATTAGAGGCTGAGCTATTGATGTTTGTTGTAAAAATAAATGTAATTTACGTCAACAAACTTAAACTCCAAAAATTGGCTAACTTTTCCCCCTCTCTTCTCCCCCATATAAGCAAGAAGTACAAATACACGATATTACCATGTAGTGGCCTACTTCATTGCTTCTCATAACAATTTTTATGAATCTATCCCCCTAGAGGGGGAATGGCCCCCAAAAGAACTGTTGAAAAAAAAACAAAAAACACGATATTTACCATCCTCCCATATCCATACAGCAAAGCTGCATCTTTCAGGAATAAATTGGTACCAAAACCATCTTCCAGCCTTAATTTGAGGTTTAAGACTGAGCCATTGAGGTTTAAAGCAGTGATGTGCCGTAAACTATAATTTTACGTCTACGCGATTGTCTACTGTAATCTATACGTAATCTACATTACATCTTTTCCCGTGTAGACTATGTAGACATCCACTATCAAATGTAAGGAACAATTTCGTTGCTCGATTGTTCATATTTCCTCATTCAGTTGTTTCGCTTCGGTGCAGCGAGCATTTTTTTGCCGATCCCAAACGTTTCAGCATTCTTGCCAATTTGATGTCAAGAACAGAACCCAAACAACCCGAGCGGGGCTTCTAACCCGTTCCTACTACTACTACTACTACTACTACTACATTAGCTGTGGATCTATATAGTACAAGGGCAACGTACTACTACTACATTTGCTGTGGATCTATATAGTACAAGGGCAAACTTATTTTAATAAAAGAAGTTTAATGAAAATTTTTAAAAAATGATCGTTAAATCACTTTTTGAATATTATTTTTAATCTTATTTTAACGAAAGAAGTGTTATAAACATTTTTAAAAGTAGTAAAAAAAAAACTGTCCGTAGGCAGGATTTGAACCCACGCCAAAAACATTTTCTTCACTAGCATGTCGCGCTAGCCCACTTGCCTACCAGAATCGACACCATTTGCCCTTTACTTTGTGCTATATGTAGATCATGTCTTGTAATATCGTATCTGTATCGACCAATCAGATCAGAGGATATCTGAAACGTTTGAGATCCGCAAATATGCGTGCAACGAAAGATTACGGAAACGAGTAACATATAAAAAGTAGAGGGAATTATCTAATCTGTATGTTTACTCTCCTCTGCACATACCACTTTCTTAGATTTTCCACTTCGAGCACTGCTTTTATAATGAAATTTACAAAACTAATTCTCATTTGTGAGCTTTCAGTCTTGAATATGCTGTATTTGCCAATTTTTTCTTGCATATTTTACAAAATGCATAATATTTTTCATTTTCCTTCATCTAGACGAAACTAACTATTCGAAAGTTACTATTCGCTGGTCTAGGCATTTTATTTTGTACGCAATTTCGCAAGGTAACGACAAAATAAAGCTCCTTTATTGTCCACGATGCCCTATTAAATTACGCGTTGTTGACATATTCTACATAGTCTACGTTGTTTACATTGACTACGCATAGTTGACACGTAAACGTAAACTATCGTTTTTTACGCGTAGACGCACATCTCTGGTTATAGCCCTGACACAGCAGTTGCGTCAATGGGCGTTTAAAGATTAAGAATGCAGACGAACAGTAGAACGTAACACAAAGAAACTAAACTACATATTCCGTGAACGGAGATCGGGAAATTCCCGATTTCTTTCTCCGGAATTGAACGGATTGAGATTAGGGAAGTTCCCGAAATTTGATCTAGCGGTTGAATGTAGATGACAAGCAATACCTAAGGGTGTAAAAATGTGATATATATATATATATATATATATATATATATATATATATATATATATATATGCCTATTTAGATTATTGTTTTAAACAAAATAAACATTTTAAACATGTTTTATTAAAAATAAAGTACTTTGTTTTAAACGTTTAAAACGTTTTAAACAAAAAATGTTTTAAACATAAAAACGTTCTTTTTGTTTTTTTAAAAACGTTTTTTTCAACCCTCTTTAAAACAATAGTATCACACCACCGTCGCTTAAGAGTAGTAAAAGAAAGTCTGTCAGTGAAAAATTCAACTCGTTTAATTGCTGGTAATATTCGTTTGCGAACGAAAAACCCTGTTCTTAACTGGTGATTTTTATATCCTTCCCCGTAAAATAACGTAAAATTTCCGGAATTCACAGATCCATTTCCTTCCCACCTAACTTCCTGAACTTCTACTAGGTCCATCCTGTATTTCTCTAACTCACTTATTATTGATTTTAACGCGCCTGCCCTTTAAAGACTTCAGATAAACAATCACAGAAAAAACAATATATAGAGCACGTTAAGTATCAAAATATACTAATAAGTTATAAGGTAAATGTAAAAATTTGTATATGCCTTTATTCAGGACAGGTTATCATTCAACCATCTTTAATTCGAATAGCAAGTACATTTTCTCTGAAAAATGCAGAGATGTTTTCATACAAAATTTCAAAATGACAAAATTGCACTTTGGGAATTCTAGTTTATTAAAGTTTTAGTGCATAAGGGAGGGAAGGCGTTTGCATGTGCAAATGTTTCTACATCCAGTAACCATCAATTAAGAGACAACATATCTTGATAAAAGCATTTAGATATTCAGTTAAATTTTGAAGATGACAGGTACATAGTATTCTGGAATATTTCAGACATCTTTTCATAGATTGAGAATGTTATTCACAGATAATGTCCAGTTCGTACATTGAACTCAGTTAAACATTTCACTGCAATGCAATGCTATTAAGATGTGATGACGACAAAGGCTGATAATGAGATAATGTCATTTGCTAATGCAGTTAAGGTAAGTGGCCTTACAAGTACAATGTTCTCAGAAAAAATTTCAGATAGTTTCAATACTCATTTTCAAGTAATCAGTCATTTCATCTCTGTGCCAATACATGAGGTACGAGTGAAAGTCTCATTCCTAACGCTGTGAATGAAATATCAGCTACACCAAAGGGTGCTAATAGGTTCCGACACACTTTTCCTCTAACAGACGGTGGAGTAAATTGAAAGGTCAACAACAGCACAGGGTGATGACAGGTTTCGTACGTCATACACGCTTTCTCCTTCTCACTAGCACAATTTTCCGCTATACTCTTTAGTTAGAACTCAGCAATCCAGCGAAACGGAAGGTCTATAGCGAAGTAAAGTATACAACGAAGTTTTTTTCAACGATGTATTTTCAACGAAGTAAAGTATACAACGTGTAATTACGAGAGGTTTAAAAATAAATAAATTAATTAAATATTCCTTCTTCCCTTCCCTATCCTGTGTTCTAGTCGCGATGAGAGCTCATGTGATTCGGATTGTCCCCCACAAACAAGTTTCTTTATTCGTACGAAACATCATTTCCAATCGACTTTCCATACGAATTTTTAACAGCGAGTTCATACGATCTCAACATTTAGTATTTTCGGAATATAATTCCTCTGAGTTTTCCTTTAATGAAAAACGATAGAGTGCATAAGCAGAGCTTCCAAAAAGGAAGCGAATCTGGTAATAATGCAAGTTAAATAAGATTGTTCGAGTTATTATTACGAGATATTAAAAGACACTTCAGAATTTGCTAAGCAAATAAACAAATGAAAAAAATGAAAAATAAATGAATAATATTTCGACCCTATTCCTTTCTTCCCTAACCTGTATTCGATTCCCGGCAATAGCTTATATTAACAGATCACTGTTTTCACATATGTTGGGGTGCTGGGGGGCCCTACAAGCATTCTCTCTCTCTCTCTCTACATGATGAGGGGGCTACATTTTAATAGTTCTAAAAGTAATATTTTTATATATGAAAGCCATAGGATCGTTGTCAGACCATTTTAACAAGAAAGTTTTCATACATTACCTAGAATCGAACTCTTAAAATCAAGGAACAAAAAGCTTCTGGATGGGCTACGGACCATGTTTCACGGGTGCACAAACTATTTAGGAGGCAATAGACATATTTTAACATTAATGTTTTCATATAGTACCTGGTATCGAACTCAAAACACCAGGAAACAAAAACTACTTTTTAATACGATCACACATAATGTTCGAGTAAAATAATACGAAAAACATTTTTGGATGAGTCAGGGACCATAATTCATGTTTATGGGAACCTTCTACAAGACAGGGGCACTCTTTTGAAGCCATGGAAGCCATAGGAGGTCCATGAACACTACAAGACCCTTCTATAACACAGGGGCACTCTTCTGAAGCTATGTGGGGCCCAGAAAACACGAAAGGCCATAATCCTCATCCTATGTCATTCAACCCTCTAGGAAGATCCTCACCTACTTTTACCTTTGTACCAATTAACACTACAAGACTTTCTCTTCCTTTTAAAACATTTCAAAATCTTTAGGACATACTACTTAACTTACAGCTGTATCGGGAAAGCCTTTGATGTATATAAGACGCTTCTTCTGTACTTACACTATCAATCCTATAATAATTATCATTCAAAGTTTTTATAAATCGTTTCTCAAATATTCCTTCTGCTAAAAAAGTTTTATTGTCGATCATACTGGATATCAAACCGGGACCGACATTTATGATTATTGTTTTACATTGCTCCTGTTTCGCGGCAACGGGAAAGGCAATGAAAAGTGTCTTGTAAAAAGGCTCTAAAAAACTGACAGAAAGAAAAAAAAGTAGAATAGTGACTGACCATCAGATTCTTTCCTTATACAAGATTGACAGATGGGTTTTCACAGCGGAAAGGTTCTCGGTTGAGGTTATTTCAGTGTTGTTTGTGGTTTCGGGGAAGACAGGAACCGAGCCTCTGAAGATAGTATATATAGCATAGTATATATATAATATATATAAAGCAACTGAAGAGGCGTGTTTGGCACGTGCCTACTATTACCTGCTGTGCAGCGGAAGTTGGTGTGAAACGAAAGGCGCAGAATAAAAAAGGAAGCTTGTAACTTTTGCCTCTATCATAACGGGCCTGTTTTATTCGTCTTCTCTTTTAAATTGTTCATTCTTTTTCCCTCTTTTTCTTAGGCTAGTTTTAGACGAAAGCATTTATCGTAGCATTTCTTGTAGCAAAAATCGTATCATCAATATCCTACCGTGTAAAGTAGCAAATGCTATAGGATTTCCCATGCCATGGCATATCCTATGGCATTTCTTGTCGATAGAACCTGCTCTATTTCGTAGCATTTTCCCCAGCATTTCTGCTCCGATTGCAGCGCCGTGGTGTGTTAAAAGGAAGCGATGTGTGGGAAATTGAACTGTAGTAAAGAAAAATGAGTTGGAGTAGGGATACTATTATTATGTTGATTAAAAAATATGAGGAACATCCTTGTTTGTACAAAGTTAAAAGCGTGCAGTTTTACTATACGGATACACACATAAATTCATTTAAAAAAACTTTTTCGCTTCATTTATTGGTGTGCTCTTGCATTCTCCGGTGCAGGTTCACTTTAAGAGGTGGTAACGTGTAGTTTTACTATACGGATCCATAGTATAAGTAGTAGTAGTAGTAGGAGGAGGAGGAGGAGGAGAAGTAGTAGTAGGTGTATTCATAGTAGTAGTAGTAGTAATAGTAAGAGTAATAGTAGTAGAAGTAAGTAGTAGTAGTAGGAGTACTTAGTAATAGTAACAGTAGCAGTAGATGTAGTAATAGTAAGAGTAGTAGTAGTAGTAGTAGGAATAGGAGTAGGAGTAGGAACGGATAGTAGTAGTAGTTGGAATAGGAGTAGTAGTGGTAGCAGTAGTAGTAGTAGTAGTAGCAGCAGCAGTAGTGGAAATGGGTTAGAAGCCCCGAAGGGGATGGTTGGGTTCTGTTTTCGATACAAAATGGGGAAATTACAGAATTGCCAAAATTTTATGGCAGCTTATTGATAATTACGTGCATTTCAGGTTCGACTTTAATTTCTATATTTCCACATAAATACGCATCTCAGATGTAAGTGCACACCATATTTCAATTACTTATACACTACCCTATTAAAACATTAGAAATTTCTTCTGTAAATTTTAAAATCTATGTATCTGTATAGTATAACTGCACCGTTAAAAGTCCTTTGTATCATAATAACCATATGCGAAAAAGGACTTTAGAAGGAATAGTGATTGAAATATCTGTTTTTAGTTTTGGAGCCATAATTGTGCTCTTCTCCAGTGATTTGTTTGCTACGTCACAAAATGCTTATCAAAATGCTACCGTGTAAAAGCACAATATACTTTTGATGCCATAGAATATTATACGAGATTTTTGGCAGCACATCTGCTACGAGAAATGCTACGATAAATGCTTTCGTCTAAAACTGGCCTTAAAGTGAAACAAAATACAAGAGTAACATTATGTGTTACTATGTATAAAAACAATGAAATGAAATCTTTAGGCTTTAAGTCCCATGATGCCCCTTACACTTCGCAGCTGGTCTGCCGACCTCACTCATATGTAGGATGGGGGCCGCCGAATACTTTCGCCCTGGGCGCTGATTTTCCACAGCACACCGTCCGGTGGCACAAGCTTGTGTGATTCAGATCCCACGTTAAGCTGTAGGGTAACGTCTCACTTAACATCGATGCTGAAGGTAACGCTAAACTCAAATTATATGAACAAACGGGTGTCTTCTATTTATGGAGTTAGTCAGTGTCTGTGTGGTATTTCGTTTATACAGGATGTTTCAAAGCAACACCGAAAATATTTGGGAGTTGAGTCTTGACACCAAGATAAGACGAAAAGTATAGATCAACCTGGGTGCACAAATGCTTCCTTTCGGAGTTATAGGCTGCCGTAAACATGAAAAAATGAAGTTCAAAGGTCCTTAGCTCCAAAACTATGGAGCCTACCGCAGTCGGATCAAGACTTCACTTAGGAACCTATATGTATGCTATCCAAAAATATATGTATCACAATCCTAAGTTACTCGCGCAACAATATTTACAGACGCAGTGTAGCATATAATTTAAAGCACTCACCAACTACCTCTATAAAAACTGTTGCGAAAGTACCGCAGGATTCTGAAAGATAGATATTTGGATAGGGCACATACTAGATCCTAAATAAAGTCTTGACCCGACTGCTGTATGTTTAATAGCGTTGGAGCCATGGACCTTTAAAGTTTTTTTTTTCATGTTTTCGGCTGCCTAAAACACGGAAAGGAAGCATCTGTGCAACCACGTTGGTTCATTCTTTTCGTCTGATCTTGGTGTAAGCAATCACTTCTCAAACGTTCTCGGTGTTGTTTTCAGGTCGTTCTTCATTTTAATATATGCGGACTGCTGAGTGTGGTTTCCTGTTTTATTGTCTTCTGAAAAATAAAGGAATGTGAATAGCTGGATACTTGGCATGCGAGGTTAATAATGTCTGTATAGGTTGTTGACTATAGGTGAAATCAACAAGAAATGGAATAATAGAAAGGGTATAATTTAAGTTTTATTAGAGCATGCTTAAAAATTGGAATAATTAAATTGAATAAATATGTGTAATAATAAATGTGTTCTTTGCTTTTTCCACTTGATTAACTCTCTTTGATATAGAAAATGATTTTATATTTCGACTGAAGAGCAAAAGTTAAGTGGCAGAGCTAATTCTGTGGGTTATGATTTTCAGGTCGTTCTTCGTTTTAACATATGCGGACTGCTAATTGTGGTTTCCTGTTTTATTGTTTTCTGATAAGTAAAGGAATGTGAACAGCTGGATACTTGGCATGCGATGTTAATAATGTCTGATAATGACTATAGGTGAAGTCAACAAGAAATGGAATAATAGAAAGCGTGTAATTTAAGTTTTATTAGAGCATGATTAAACATTGGAATAATTAAATTTTTAATTAAATTGAATAAATATGTGTAATAATCAGTGGCGTATTTAGGGGGCCTTCCGGGCTTAAGCTCCCCGAAATCTTACTTACTATAGTAATGTATATGAAATATCTTACTGAATTTTCACATTTTCAGGCAAAGCACCCCCCCCCGAAAGTTAGCAAAGCCCCGTACAAAACAAAATCGTAAATACGCCACTGGTAATTATAAATGTATTTTTCTTTACTTTTCCGCTTGATTGACTCTCCTAGATACAGAAAATGATTTTAAATTTTAACTGAAGAGCGAAAGTTGAGTGGCAGAGCTAATTATATGGGTTATGATTTTCAGGTCATTATTCATTTTAACATATGCGGACTGCTGAGTGTGGTTTCCTGTTTTATTGTCTTCTGAAAAATAAAGGAATGTGAATAGCTGGATACTTGGCATGCGAGGTTAATAATGTCTGTATAGGTTGTTGACTATAGGTGAAATCAACAAGAAATGGAATAATAGAAAGGGTATAATTTAAGTTTTATTGGAGCATAATTAAAAATTGGAATATTTAAATTTTTAATTAAATTGAATAAATATGTGTAATAATAAATGTTTTTTTTCTTTGCTTTTCCGCTTGATTGATTCTCCTTGATACAGAAAATGATTTTGTATTTGAAGTGAAGAGCAAAAGTTAAATGCCAGAGCTAATTATGTGAGATATGATTTTCAGATCGTTCTTCATTTTAACATATGTTGACTGCTGAGTGTGGTTGTAAAAGTACGGAAATGTGATTTAATCGGTATTTTGTGTGCTGGCCAAGGAGTGCCTATGTTGTTTCGAATAAATTTTCGGAAATGAAGATTAAATTTTTTGCATATTTTAAACGTAATTTTTGATAATATAATTAAAATATAAATGATTAATTTAGAATTGGTATTAACTTCTTGAAATTGTTGGAAATTATAGTTTTTATTATAGAGTGTGTTTGCGAACATCGGGAATGAAAAAATAGTGATTAAAATACGTAATAAACATTAATACGAAAGTTATGCTTGGGATTTGAGTATTTACCTTTTGAGCACTGTCACCCTGCTTTCGTTTTCAAAAACTTTTTTTTTTTTTTTAACGGCGAGGTGATTATCTTTGCGTTTACGCAAACCATAACTTAAAATGCCCGCTGTCTTTAGAAAGAATCTTCTATTAACACCGAAAAATGTATACGGTAAAATTGAAATTTAAATAGAGTATGATATTGATGGAAACATGTTTTTATTTTAAGCGATGTAAATGTTTTATAACTATTATGTAGATTATCACAAAATTAGCGTTGCCTTTACGCGAACCATTACTGAAACTCGCCAATGTCATGGCCGAGTCATCTATCGAAACCAAATAATTTTTTACGGTACCGGCACCCTGCGTCTACGAGAGCCTTTCCTAGTAACAATGTTTGTAATTTCTCCCGGATGCTCGAGTGTGTTTTCGTAGGAGTAGGGTTATGAGCAGTGATGCCAATTTGGCCTATTCTTGGCTAAATCTAGCATATTTGGGAGGACACTTAGCCATACAAATCTACGAAATGCTTATAGCCTTAAATATAGCTTTTTTTTTTATGAAACTCTTTTGCCATTTTTTGCCTTTTTTTATTAGCCGTTAAATAAATTTTAAAAATATTTTTTGTTTGAAAATAAAGTGTTAAGTCAATAAATGTGTTTATTTGTCATTATATACATTCGTACAAATTGATTTCTTAAGACAGGGGAGGTGTTATTACTCAACAAACCTACTTTTTTAATTCTTCTTTTCTCTCCCTACTCCATAGATTTACAGCTGCTCAACAATACTTCGAAAAAATTACGCTGCGATAACGACTTCGTTAGCTACTTTTTAGTTATTTTAATTTCGCATTTCATTGCAAGAATGTGAATTTTTTAATATAAATTTAATAACTTTGGTTCTTCAAGCCACATAGATTGCTTTAGTTTATTAAAGGAAACAAATAGATCTAATTATAAATGTTAGTTCATGACTTCAAAAAACTATCCCACTATGTTGTTTACCACTTGGAAATGAAAATTAAATGTGAATTTTATTTTCTGTAAATTTTGAACACATGAAGTCACATGATTCTCTGTTCTCTGCTTACTGGTAGTGTATAAACATCTTTTTGTAGTTTCTAGTTTCTTTCGAGTGTTGCAAATGAGAATATATTTTTTTGTTTTTACTTAAAATCTTGTGAGTCGTAAATACTAATTGTGCGTCTGAATAAGTTATAAACATTTATTTCTAGTTAATACATTTCGGATATTGTGGACTTTTTATGTATAAATAAAAAATGCCTCCTCAGTATCAACAGAGGTTTCGGAAACAATGGCTCGTCGAAAATGAATTCAAGGACTGGATCCTGGAAATTCTTTCAAATCCAACAAAAGCCCGATGTAGGTTTTGCAAGTGCGACATAAAGGCTAAGAGGTAATTACTATCTATTCCAACATGTTAGAAGCACAAAACATCATGATTCCATGCAAGTGTTTCCAACATGTCGGTTCCCGGATTCCATTGTTTTATAATCTTCAGACAAGAGTAGTATTGGCCCCACTCTACCGAACTTTTGATTATCCAATTTTGGGTCCCCATGGACCATAGTGAATGAATCAGGGATGCTTTGGCCGGGGATTGCGTCACCTATTGAAATTTTGCTTATGCTTATTCAGGGGCCATGCACGTTGGTGTAAATGAGTCAGAGTTACCTTGGCCCTGCTATGACGTCATTGAATTGGGAGTATTGGATCAGAGGTCATGATGATTCTTTAAAATTACTAAAAATATGGTCTTGATGATTCATTACGTTATGAAATAGTACAGGTTTATGAATGCTTTTTTTTCGTTCCCTTTTATGGTATAAAATTTGGAGATTGTTATCCTATGGACTAACACGGGTGCAAATGAAATCTTTAGTTTTACGTCCCACGAATATGCCGTTTAGGCTAAAGGAGACGGTGACGATAAGAAATGAATGAAAGTATGGGAGAAATGTAGCATAATGTTGTCCGCCAGAAAACTATTTTGCTGGGTTTGAACCAGGGACCACATACAGCAGAGGTGAACGTTCTACAACTGAGCCACCGCACCTCTACTGGTATGAATGAATTAGAGGTAGTTGGTTCGAGCTAATATGTTCGTTTGACGTCACTGAACTGGGATTTTTAGCTTGGAGCTTATGATGGCTTGTTTCGTTCCCTTTTATGGGTATAAAATTACCAAAACAAGGTTTGATCTCTTTCTTGATGACCTATTACATTATGAATTAGTAGACCCCAGTAATAGTATAAATTAGTATTAGTATTAATATGAAACTCGAAAACTTTGGATTTTCTCCGTGGCTAACCGGTTAGCGTATGCGTCTTTAACGTGGGAGACCAGAGTTCGATTCCCGGAAGAAGCTCATGCGGTTCGGATTGTTATCCCTTTGATGAGATGGACTAACACTGGAGTAGTAATTGCATGACTTGAGGCAAATTTTTCCGCCCCCTGGAGCGTGGCGCCCACCGCCGCCGCCAAAATTTTGCGCCCCGGGCGCCCGGCGCCCATTTTGGGGTTACGTGGCCCGGGGTCAGTGACCTAGGGGACGCCCGCCGCCGCCAAAAATTTGCGCCCCGGGCGCCCGGCGCCCATTTTTGGGTTACGTGGCCCGGGGTCAATGACCTAGGGGTACATAGGACCATCCCCCTTAAATTTTGGAAATTGCCAAATCTAAAAATTTGGTGTGGTAGCCTAGGACCATAATATGTACCTCTATCAGTATTGGGTGTCTATGTCGTTCCCTTTCATGGGTAAAAAATTGCCAAAACTTCAAATTTCGGGTTTTTTTGACCTAATTTATCCTCTTGGATGAGGTGTTATTATCCCCCCTTTGATGAGGTGTTATTACCCTATATGGATATATGTGCATATACAGGGTCAATTACCTTTCATAAGACATGGGTATATTTGTGCACCCCTTTAAAATTTTGGGAGGAGTACAATAGCCCACCCCTTAAATTTTGGAAATCGCCCATTTTTACATATTTGGTATAATAGTATAGGACCCTAATATAGATCACTATAAATTTGGGTGGTCTACCTCGTTCCCTTTTAGGGGTATAAAATTGCCAAAATATAAACGTAAGCAATACGTTGTATCACGTGTTTGGTTTTTTGACCTAATTTATTCCAATGGATGAGGTCCTATTACCTTATATGGTTATATGATCATGTATAGGGGTCCATCCCCTATTATAAGACATAGGTACATTTTTGCACCCCGGAAGGGGATTCGGTATCATAGTACTGGACCCTAATATATATTACTATAAATTTGGGTGGTCCACCTCGTTCCCTTTTAGGGGCCATTTTCTTCCGCTTTAGGGGTGAACATGGATACAGTGGTCCACCTCGTTCCCTTTTAGGGGGCATTTTTGTTCCGCTTTAGGGTGAACATGGATACCTTGGAATCGTCCCGAGTTTGATTCTTGGAAATGTTGAATTTAACGTCCCCGCGAAAACGGTGAGAAATGATAGGACGAAACATGAACTTACTTGACTGAGGATTGAAGCAGGGACCTCATACAGTAGAGACAAACGCTAAGCGACCGTACACGTGTGTTGATTACTATGCAATGGTCCCGAGTTTGATTCTTGGTGCTAGTGTTAGGAAATTTTCACACCCTTCGAAGCTAATTGAAAGGATGACGATAAGAAATGATGAAATGAGAAAACATCATAAATTTACTTGCTTGCGGATTGAAGCAGAGACCTCACACCGCAGAAATAAGCGCCGAGTCGCCATGCACCTTTGGTGCGAGCAATTTCACGCATGAAAAGAACATGAACAGATTATGTTCCATTACTACACATTTCTGCTCGTTGTTACGCATAGAAGTTTGTTATTGTGGAATTGCAGAATCTGCTTATACTACATCAGCACTTTTCTCAGCTGACGGACTTTTAAAGCTCAACTTTAGATTCATGTCAAAGACAGTTTCGTAACATATCGATGATTGTTACACTTTTCAATCAAGTTTAAGGAAAAAGAATCACATTTTAGATGTTTTAATTTGAATGTCGTAAGAAACTAACGAGTCAACGGTATGATGTCATGACCAGAATCGCGATACTAGATGTCGTAACGATTGATGTGTAAGGAGAAAAACGTGAATAATGTCACAACCAATCAGATTGTTTCTTACATCACGTTTCGGTTCATGATACATGATAAAAGCTGTGTTTTCATTGGTTCTTCGTGATGTCATTTATTAATTTCCTCGTTTCTGATTGGCTGATAGTGATGTCACTTTATACTTGAACACGTTTCAGATCTAAATAAAATTCTTAATTTCATTTTCAAGTCCTACTTCCACGAAGATCGTGAATGAACGAAGTGTACCTCTTGTGTCAGCGTGACTTTACTCCGTTCCTTGAATTTGAGGTAAGTATCAACCGCGTTTTCTTAATATCAATGGAGTGCTTTTGCATGAGGATAACATTGTTATCACTGTTTTATTTTAGCATGAAATATTTAGCAAATGAAAGAATAACCCGCACTTACTTGACCGGGGATCGAATTAGGAATCCCACACATTAGAAGTAAGCGCGAGAAATTTGTTGATTTTGGTTTAGCGTCCCTTCAGTAGTGGGGCTAGGAATACAGATTAATGTTGAATCTGAGCGCATACTGGGTGTTGAACCCGGGCCAGAGGTGCGTAATGCTAACCACTTAGCTCAGTTTTCTGAAAGTTACCTTTAACGTATACAAAATTTTAGTTTTCAAAAAAAAAAAAAAACTACGCACGAATTTGTTCCCCCACAACGTGAGACGTGGACCTTCAGTTTAATGTGGGATCTGATCTCCCGCCGAGAAACGAATTCGAGTCTTCCTTGCCTTAGCTCGAGAAAAGCAAACGCATGAGATTTTGTTTTCGTTTCATGTTCGTTATACGTTTTAAAGTTCAGTGTCAGGGAAAATGCTTACTACAATGATTCTCTCAGCTGAGTAGGAAAACAATTTCATTCATTCTTTTTTATCACTACAGAAACTTAGGTCATTAAATGTTGATGTTGGTCCCAGGTTTGATTTCCAGTATGACGACAATAAAAATTTTAACAGTAGAACTATTTGAGATATGATAATTCTTTTAGGAATGATCGTGTAGTCATTTTGATACAGTTAAACGTGTTAGCGATTTCTGAATTCAATTTTAATTCGTGTTTTTTTTTTCGTTTTAGATATTTGTTTTCTTTGCCTATTCCTTTTTGCTTACCTTACCTTTTTTTCCTATTTGAATATGGCTACTTCTGGCTTTACTGTCTTGCGAGAAATCAATAGACATTATCGGCGTTTTAATCTTGAAGGACGAATGCTTGAAATTCAAATCAATGCTCCGACCAGTGAGACCGATATTGTTGAGTGGGTTCAGGCCTCCTTTCAACAGATGTTGGATTACTTATTGGAAAATGTCGACGAATTATCGATGGTTGGATTATCTATTTTATCTCATGATGAGAAGAACAAACCGTTTTATTTATCTTTTCGGGGTGCAAGTAATTTGACACTGGAGACTTTATGGGCTTCCTTTGATCGCATTCTTCAAAGTAACGATAGTTTTCTCATGAACGAACCGTTCATTGTCCATTTTCATCATGTGGATGTGCCCCGTGGATTTGGATTGGTGCGTCGAGGTCTTTTATCAAACGACGAATTATTAAAATGCAAGAAAGGCATTCTACGAGTAAAAAACACCGACAAGAATTGCTTGGCTTATGCAATTGTGATTGCTATTGGCCTAAAGAAATATAAAGATACAAATCAGAAACTGTACAATCAATATCGCAAACAGCTCAAGTTTGTTGTTATTCCACACGTACATGAACTTTTGTCTCGATCATCAGTGAATTTAGATCATGGGGGATCCGTGGAAGAATTGCGACAATTGCAACGCTACTTGACAAATTATAAACTTACCGTATACACCAGCTTTTCCGGAGAAGATATTCTGTATGAAGGACCGGGTGGCGAAGACAAAATTCCAATCAATTTAATGTGCATCAATTCTCATTATGACATCATCACGTCATTAACGTCTGTTTTTTCTACCAACTATTACTGTGCTGCATGCCACAAAAAATCTGATCATCGCACTGCACACGTCAAGAACTGTTCGGCCATGTGTGAGAAATGTTTGCAGAAACCGCCATGCAGTAAGACCAATACGGAGAAACAGTGTTCAGAATGCAATCGTGAATTTTATGGTGAAACATGCTATACAAATCATCTGACTGTACCATATCATAAGGGCCAACCAATATGCAAGATGGTAAAACAGTGTGCCAAATGTCTACGCATTTATTCGTTTGTCCATACAGGGGAAAGAAAACATGATTGTACAGATTATTTTTGTAATGTGTGCCATAAACACGTTACGTCTACTCACCAATGCTACATGAAGCCTGATACGACTCAATTAAAACCTGGAGTTCCATCAGTGTTACACGCCAAGAAGGCTATGATTGTCTTCTATGATATCGAAGCCACACAGGATACTTTCTTTGATGAAGACACATTCATTCATAAGCCCAATTTACTGGTGGCCCAACAAGTGTGTTACAACTGTGTTCAAGATGAAGATATACATCATCCGTGTGAAGTTTGTGGACAGCGGGAACATATTTTTCAAGATGATCCGATCAATGCCTTTCTTGCGTATTTACGTCAACCACGACCCAACATCAAAGTTATTGTATCTTTGGCACATAACTCTAAGGGATATGATGGTCATTTTATTCTTAAATCTTTAGTGGAAGAACATGAATTGAAACCTACTTTGATCTTGAACGGAGCAAAAATTTTAAGCATGAAAGTGAATCACTTATCGTTTATTGACTCCTTAAATTTCATGCCAATGGCTTTAAGTAAATTATTCAAGGCATTTCATTTACCAGCGACCAAAGGATATTTTCCACACTTTTTTAATACTGCTGCAAATCAAACGTATGTGGGAAAATTACCGGACATCCATTATTATGGTGCAGATGAAATGAAAGTGGATGAACGAGAAAAATTCATGACATGGTATAACGAACACCAGAACGATACGTTTATTTTCCAAGAAGAATTGGTGAACTATTGTGTCCAGGACGTCAACGTACTTCGAATGGCTTGTATATCCTTCATGACCACTTTTGAACAAGAAACTCACGTCAATCCTTTCCTGGAGGCTATCACTTTGGCGAGTGCGTGCAATTTAGTATTTCGACGAAATTTCTTAAAACCCAATACTATTAGCATTCTTTCTGCACGAGGATACCGTCACAGAAACAATCAGTCACGGATTGCTTTGCAGTGGCTTGCCTACATGGAAGAAAAAGAGGGCCATCCAATTCTACATGCTGCGAGAGGAAAAGAAGTTTATGTTGCTGGTTTTCATCTGGACGGCTACTACCAAGATCCCGACACTAAAGAGGAACACGTGTATGAGTTTCAAGGTTGCAGAATTCATGGCTGTACTCTGTGTGTCCCTACAGGCCGTGATCAGCCCATTTATGAGAACTCCGAAGAAACGATGAACTATCGCTACGAGAGAACACAGCGTAAAATGAAATTATTACGATCCATGGGATATAAAGTACATGAAATGTGGGAATGTGAATTTCGTCAAGTGTTAAAATCCAATCCAGCATTGGCCTCTTCTTTAAGCACACATCCTTATACTAATAAGACACCATTAAATCCAAGAGACAGCTTCTATGGTGGCCGTGTTAATGCCATTAAATTGTACCACGTCGCAAATGAAAATGAAGGCGAAGAAATAAAATTCTTGGATATCGTTTCCCTGTATCCTTATGTGAATAAATGTGGACGGTATCCAATAGGGCATCCACGAATATATTTACAGGGAGATCCAGAAATGCCCGACATTCAAGATGTCAATGGATTAGTCAAGTTGAAGATTTTGCCTAGCAGAAATGTGTTTCATCCAGTACTGCCATTTCGCTCAAATAAGAAGTTGTTGTTTCCACTTTGTGCTGCCTGTGCCACAGCATTAAATCAAGATTCTGAATGTGCACATTCGGACAGTGAACGAAGTCTAACAGGAACGTGGGTGTCCTATGAAATTCAAAAAGCCATTGAACTTGGGTATCAAGTCATTGAAATTTACGAAATTTGGGATTACGACATCACCGTATATGATCCTGAAACCAAGACTGGCGGATTATTCAGCGAATACATTAACACATTTTTGAAATCGAAGCTAGAAGCTTCTGGTTGGCCCGCCAATTGCGTCACCGAAGAAGAAAAGCAGCAGTATATTCAAATGGTACAACAACGTGAAGGCATAACTTTGGATGCAGCAAATATAATGACAAATTCAGCACGTCGTAGTCTTGCAAAACTCTGTTTGAATGCCTTCTGGGGACGACTCGCTATAAGAGACAATTTCAGCCAAACGACCATCATTAACGACCCCAAAGAACTGTATCAGAAATTAACTGCTCCAGACATAAAAGTCAACCAAATTTTACCTGTTAATGATTCGTTGTTATACCTTTATTGGCAGTATGAAGATGATGTTCCAGTACAAAATCACAATGCTAATGTTGTCCTTGGAGCATTTACAACGTGCCAAGCTCGTCTGGAACTCTACAAATATTTAGAATTGCTGCAAGAAAGAGTACTATATTTCGATACAGATTCCGTAATATTCACGCAGCGACCATCACAGCCCACAATAGAGCCAGAAGTATTTCTTGGTTCAATGTCAAATGAACTGGAATCAATTGGACCAAAAGCATACATTAAAAAATTCGTGTCTGGTGGCCCAAAACAGTACGCCTTGGAAATCTACAACCCCGACACGAAATCAACCAGTTATGTATGCAAAATTCGTGGATTCACACTCAATTATACTGCAAGTCAAAAGTTAAATTTCAATAGTCTGGAGCAAATGATCATAAATCAATCGAGTGAAAAAATATCCATTAGCACGCCGCACAAAATTTACAGAACCCACGATCATCAGCTTGTCACAAAACCTGAAGAAAAGAAGTACAGTTTCAACTATAAAAAACGCCGATTAATACCAGACACATACGAGACATTGCCCTATGGGTATAAAAAAGCCAGAACAGAATAACAGCCATATTTTTCCCTAATTCCACCAACATCACCTTTCAAAGATGGCAAAGAATCAACCGCAACACGGGACATGCTTCAACGAGGCCACAGTGGAGACAAACTCAGATGACATCACCTTGCAGAAACCAGTGGAGAAAAAAAAAAGGAATTCAGGTACGTCACATTTGCGTTTCTTTTCTCATCTCACTCTCTCTTGATCAGTTAGTTCGATGTTAATAATCTGTTTTTTCTTCTTTCACAGGAAACAAAATAAATATTGCCATGCATATTCATATGTTTTATTTTCTCTTTACAGAATTTGTACCCGTCACGGACACGTCTTCCTTTGAAGAAAAAGAAATTCTGTATTCTATTTCACTTGCTAAAAATAAATGTACAAAAACATGATTCTGTGTTTTATTTCACATCCTAAAATCAAATTCTTTTCCTGTACTGCGATTTCAATTTCTTTTTTCTGAATCAGTTTACCGATAAAATAAATCAATGTTTTATGAAAAAAAATCAAACTAAATTTTTCTTCTAGAACGTTTTTTTTTTCGTGTACAAAATAAAATTCTGTTTCAGAAAATTTTTAGTGTACGAAACAAAAACTGATTCAGAAAATTTTTGTGTACGAAAAAAAATGTTTACAGAAAAATTTTTTGTGTACGAAAACAAAATTCTGTTTCAGAAATTTTTTGGGTACAAAACAAAAACTGTTTCAGAAAAAAATTTATGTACAAACAAAATTCTGTTTCAGAAAAAAAATTTTGTGTACAAACAAAAATCAGTTTTCGTCACGAAACTGCTCCGACTAAATGAATCGATTCATTCTGATAGTGTTGGCAACACTGGAAAATTTCGGTAAGTATCGCTCAGGCACTGAGTTACAGCGAACACAACTAGATTCGAACCAACATCCTTAAATGTCTGATTCATCTCTAAATACAGCCAACTAAACAATAAGATTATGTGTATACGCCAATGCTTAGCACTGAGTCAGCAAGGTTTTCTTCAAGGTCAAAGTCGCACACGAAGTAAAAAGATGACAACACAGATCTTCTATCTTTCTATATGAAACATAAACCTAGTGTAAACTGCTCGCACTGAAATGTGTAATGTAACATAATCTGCTCGTCTTCTTTTCATACGCGAAACTGTTCGCACTGAATGGATTACGATGGCTCAGCGCTTGTCTGTAACGTGTGAGGTTCCTGCTTCAATCCACAACGAAGTAAGTTCATGTTTCCTCCTATCATTTCTCATCATCGTTTCAAGAGGACGTTAACATTTCCTGAAACTAACATCAAGAATCAAACTCGGGACCATTGCATAATAATCAACACACGTGTACGGTCGTTTAGCGTTTGTCTCTACTGTATGAGGTCCCTGCTTTAATCCTTAGTCAAGTAAGTTCATGTTTCGTCCTATCATTTCTCACCGTTTTCGCGGGGACGTTAAATTCAACATTTCCAAGAATCAAACTCGGGACGATTCCAAGGTATCCATGTTCACCCTAAAGCGGAACAAAAATGCCCCCTAAAAGGGAACGAGGTGGACCACTGTATCCATGTTCACCCCTAAAGCGGAACAAAATGGCCCCTAAAAGGGAACGAGGTGGACCACCCAAATTTATAGTAATATATATTAGGGTCCAGTACTATGATACCGAATCCCCTTCCGGGGTGCAAAAATGTACCTATGTCTTATAATAGGGGATGGACCCCTATACATGATCATATATCCATATAAGGTAATAGGACCTCATCCATTGGAATAAATTAGGTCAAAAAACCAAACACGTGATACAACGTATTGCTTACGTTTATATTTTGGCAATTTTATACCCCTAAAAGGGAACGAGGTAGACCACCCAAATTTATAGTGATCTATATTAGGGTCCTATACTATTATACCAAATATGTAAAAATGGGCGATTTCCAAAATTTAAGGGGTGGGCTATTGTACTCCTCCCAAAATTTTAAAGGGGTGCACAAATATACCCATGTCTTATGAAAGGTAATTGACCCTGTATATGCACATATATCCATATAGGGTAATAACACCTCATCAAAGGGGGGATAATAACACCTCATCCAAGAGGATAAATTAGGTCAAAAAAACCCGAAATTTGAATTTTTGGCAATTTTTTACCCATGAAAGGGAACGACATAGACACCCAATACTGATAGAGATACATATTATGGTCCTAGGATACCACACCAAATTTTTAGATTTGGCAATTTCCAAAATTTAAGGGGGATGGTCCTATGTACCCCTAGGTCATTGACCCCGGGCCACGTAACCCACAAATGAGCGCCAGGCGCCCGGGGCGCAAATTTTTGGCGGCGGCGGGCGTCCCCTAGGTCATTGACCCCGGGCCACGTAACCCCAAAAATGGGCGCCGGGCGCCCGGGGCGCAAAATTTTGGCGGCGGCGGCGGGCGCCACGCTCCAGGGGGCGGAAAAATTTGCCTCAAGTCATGCAATTACTATTACTGGTGCAAATGAAATCTTTAGTTTTACGTCCCACGATTAGGCTAAAGGAGACGGTGACTATGAGAAAGGAATGAAAGTGTGGGAGGAAACTGAAGCATAATGTTACCCACCACAAAACTACTTTTGCGATGTTTGAACCAGAGACCCCATACAGCAGAGGTGAACGCTCTACCATTGAGCCACCACCTCCCTTACTGGTGCGAATGAAGTAGAGGTATTTGGTTTGAGGTAATGTGATTGTTTGATGTCGGGGTGACCCTATTTCACTTTTGGGACCCACATGGACCATAGCGAATGAGTTAGAGATGTTTTGGTTCGGGATTGCATTACCTATTGAAATTTTGCTTATGTTTACTCAGGGGGCAGGGGTCACTCAGGACACATAAGATAACCTTGATTTACATCAGGAGTTGGGGGGCGGAAGGGGAGTATCGGACTTCGTTCCCTTTGATGATTATTGATTTTGGAGCCTTATTACGTTACATGGAGGCGTATTTAAAATTATTTCCTTAAATTTGATAAGTACTTTGTGATCCACTTTGTTCCGTTTCAGGGTGAACATGGATACCTTCCAATCGTTCCGAGTTCGATTCTTGGCGCTAGTTTAGGAAATGTTGAATTTAACGTCCCCAGCGAAAACGATGGTGATAAGAAATGATAGGACGAAACAGGGGAAAACATGTTCCCTTTTAGGGGTACAAAATTGCCAAAATATAAACGTAAGCAATACGTTGTACCACGTGTTTGGTCTTTTGGCCAAATTTATCCTCTTGGATGAGGCCCTATTACCTTATATAGTTATATGGGCGTACACAGGGCTTCATTATCTTTCATAAGATATGGGTATATTTGTGCACCCCTTTAAAATTTGGGAGGAGTACCATAGCCCACCCCTTAAATTTTGGAAATTTTCCAGTTTAAGCATTCGGTATTATACTACTGGACTCTAATATGTATCATGATAAATTTGGGTGGTTCCCTTCGTTCCGTTTTAGGGGTACAAAATTGCCAAAATATAAACATAAGCAATATGATGTACCACGTCTTGGATCCAATTTATCCTCTTGGATGAGGACCTATTACCTTATATGATTATATGGTCATGTATAGGGGTTTATTCCCTATCATAAGACATATGTACATTTGTGCACCCCTTGAAATTTTTGGGAATGGTACCTTGGCCCACCCCTTAAATTTTAGAAATTGTCCAACCACGTGTTTGGTCTTTTGGCCCAATTTATTCTCTTGGATGATGTCCTATTACATTATATGGTTATATGGTTATATATAGGGGTCTATGCCCTATCATAAGACATAGGTACATTTGTGCACTCCTTTAAAAATTTGGGAGGGGTACCCTGGCCCACCCCTTAAATTTTGGAAATCGCCCAATTTAAACATTTGGTATAATAGTATAGAACCCTAATATAGATCACTATAATACCCCTATGCACTCCTCTTAAGCTTTTTGATAAGAGAGAAGCACGATACTTTAAGGTTACCTTCTTGGTCTTGGTGTTAGTTCGTGTAATTTATATCTTAAATAACATTGACGGTTTAGTTAATATCATCTCAAAATATTTTAGCCAAAATTTTTCAGTGCAAAGAGGGAATTGTTTCACGGTTAACCGCCAAACGTCATCCGGTTTTTAACTATTCGATTAAAAATTATCGGTTTTAACTATTCGATTAACAAATAAACGGTTTTTAACTATTCGATAAAATATTGAGTCCACTAATTTCCAGTTATTACAAAAGTTCAAGTGAAAATTTGAAACTAAATTTTTCGAACTCAAATTTTTCAAATCAAAAATATTCAAACTGAAATTTTCGAATTAAAAACATCAAACTAAACTTTTCGAACCAAAAAGTTGAAATCAATATTTGCGAATTCAAATTTTCAAACAAAAGAAATCAACTGAAATTTTCGAATTATAAACATCGAACCAAAATTTTCGAACAAAAATTTGAAATAAAACTTTTCGAATTCAACTTTTCAAACCAAACAATTTCACACTGAAATATTTTAAACTAGAAATTCTAAACTAAAATTTTCGAATCAAAACATTTCAACTCAATTTTTGGAACTAGAAAGTTGAAACTAAAATTTTCGAACAAAAAAATGAAATAAACTTTTCGAATTCAAATTTTTCAAACCACACAATTTCACTGAAATTTTTGAACTAGAAATTTTAAATTACAATTTTCGAAAAAATGAAATCAAAATTTTCGAACCAAACCATTTGAGTCCAAATTTTTGAACTATAAAGTTGAAACTAAAATTTTCGAATTCAAATTTTTGAAACCAAACAGTCTCACACTGAAATTTTTGAACTAGAAATTTTAAGCTAAAATTTTTCGAAAAATGGAATCAAAAATTTCGAACCAAAACATTTCAAACCAAATTTTAGAACTGGAAAGTGGAAACTAAAATTTTCGAATTAAAAGTTTCAACATGTTTTCGAACTAAAAAATTTTTATAACGAAATTTTCAAATGAAATTTTTGGACCTAAAATTTCAAACCAAAATTGTCGAACTGAAAGTTAAAGTTTCGAACAAAAGAAATAATTCGAAATTTTCAAACAAACTTCTTGAAAATATTTAACCATAGCAGATTACTGATTTTAAAATTTTAATTGTCTTGAAGAAATATTTGGGACTAAGTTTTGAGAGATGAACCATTTGGTAAGCCATAGCCAGACCGAGACATTGATATTGCTTGAAATGAAGTTTAATCAAGCTTTATTTCATCAGACAGTACTAACTTACGATCCGTTTTAGTGCATTTTTGTTTCAGATCAACGGCCAGCCATAATCGGACTTTTTTTTTCGTATCATCATGAAAGCACGGAAAGCTTCTTAGAATGGTTACAGGCATTGCGCTACGTAAAAAACCGAATCCCTACCACAGAACAAACATAAACGCATATTTTTCAAGACCTTGAATCGTACCTGGGACCATTTTAAGAGAAGGTTACTTACCACAGCGATTCCCATCTGATGAGATCAAGAAACCTTAAAATCAATCATGCTTGGTACCCTTATAACAAAACAAAACAAAATGCTAAGATGTACACATTCTTTCAGGTGACATTCATCTACCGTTCTCCCTCTCCCTCTCTCCCTCTCTCTCTCTCTCTCTCCTGTAATAACAAAGTACAACTCAAGATAGGTTCAATGGTTGGATTTCGTAATGAAAACAAATGCGACTTCCTGTGGCAAGGTCGGTTAAGATGATTTCTGCAAGTGTCAGCATCAGCTGTACGATAACGTTTCATGGAAAGACTGACGAATGAAGTTTACGCACTGTTGTGAAACAGCGATCCTTAATAGTAGAACGGCACAACACTGGTGAGGGAAGAAATCAAACTAACATCACAAACACGTTTCAAGAAATCCTATTGCAGAACACAAAGTAAACTGAGCTTTGAATGATGTCGCAAAACAAAACTGCAAATGCTGCATTCTTTACCGGTGACAAAACTGAGTGATTTCAAGTGAAAAATCAAGATTTCTTTAAATTGAAAGTCGATCAGTTTACAGTACAATATTGTTTCAAGAGATTGGCTGAGTCGATTGATCTCATCAGATGGGAATCGCTGTGGTAAGTAACCTTCTCTTAAAATGGTCCCAGGTTCGATTCAAGGTCTTGAAAAATATGCGTTTATGTTTGTTCTGTGGTAGGGATTCGGTTTTTTACGTAGCGCAACGCCTGTAACCATTCTAAGAAGCTTTCCGTGCTTTCATGATGATACGAAAAAAAAAGTCCGATTATGGCTGGCCGTTGATCTGAAACAAAAATGCACTAAAACGGATCGTAAGTTAGTACTGTCTGATGAAATAAAGCTTGATTAAACTTCATTTCAAGCAATATCAATGTCTCGGTCTGGCTATGGCTTACCAAATGGTTCATCTCTCAAAACTTAGTCTCGAATATTTCTTCAAGACAATTAAAATTTTAAAATCAGTAAACGGCTATGGTTAAATATTTTCAAGAAGTTTGTTTGAAAATTTCGAATTATTTCTTTTGTTCGAAACTTTAACTTTCAGTTCGACAATTTTGGTTTGAAATTTTAGGTCCAAAAATTTCATTTGAAAATTTCGTTATAAAAATTTTTTTAGTTCGAAAACATGTTGAAACTTTTAATTCGAAAATTTTAGTTTCCACTTTCCAGTTCTAAAATTTGGTTTGAAATGTTTTGGTTCGAAATTTTTGATTCCATTTTTCGAAAAATTTTAGCTTAAAATTTCTAGTTCAAAAATTTCAGTGTGAAACTGTTTGGTTTCAAAAATTTGAATTCGAAAATTTTAGTTTCAACTTTATAGTTCAAAAATTTGGACTCAAATGGTTTGGTTCGAAAATTTTTATTTCATTTTTTCGAAAGTTGTAATTTAAAATTTCTAGTTCAAATATTTCAGTGAAATTGTGTGGTTTGAAAAATTTGAATTCGAAAAGTTTTATTTCATTTTTTTGTTCGAAAATTTTAGTTTCAACTTTCTAGTTCTAAAAATTGGGTTGAAATGTTTTGATTCGAAAATGTTAGTTTAGAATTTCTAGTTTAAAATATTTTAGTGTGAAATTGTTTGGTTTGAAAAGTTGAATTCGAAAAGTTTTATTTCAAATTTTTGTTCGAAAATTTTGGTTCGATGTTTATAATTCGAAAATTTCAGTTGATTTCTTTTGTTTGAAAATTTGAATTCGCAAATATTGATTTCAACTTTTTGGTTCGAAAAGTTTAGTTTGATGTTTTTAATTCGAAAATTTCAGTTTGAATATTTTTGATTTGAAAAATTTGAGTTCGAAAAATTTAGTTTCAAATTTTCACTTGAACTTTTGTAATAACTGGAAATTAGTAGACTCAATATTTAATCGAATAGTTAAAAACCGTTTATTTGTTAATCGAATAGTTAAAACCGATAATTTTTAATCGAATAGTTAAAAACCGGATGACGTTTGGCGGTTAACCGTGAAACAATTCCCTCTTTGCACTGAAAAATTTTGGCTAAAATATTTTGAGATGATTTTAACTAAACCGTCAATGTTATTTAAGATATAAATTACACGAACTAACACCAAGACCAAGAAGGTAACCTTAAAGTATCGTGCTTCTCTCTTATCAAAAAGCTTAAGAGGAGTGCATAGGGGTATTATAGTGATCTATATTAGGGTTCTATACTATTATACCAAATGTTTAAATTGGGCGATTTCCAAAATTTAAGGGGTGGGCCAGGGTACCCCTCCCAAATTTTTAAAGGAGTGCACAAATGTACCTATGTCTTATGATAGGGCATAGACCCCTATATATAACCATATAACCATATAATGTAATAGGACATCATCCAAGAGAATAAATTGGGCCAAAAGACCAAACACGTGGTTGGGCAATTTCTAAAATTTAAGGGGTGGGCCAAGGTACCATTCCCAAAAATTTCAAGGGGTGCACAAATGTACATATGTCTTATGATAGGGAATAAACCCCTATACATGACCATATAACCATATAAGGTAATAGGTCCTCATTCAAGAGGATAAATTGGATCCAAGACGTGGTACATCATATTGCTTATGTTTATATTTTGGCAATTTTGTACCCCTAAAACGGAACGAAGTGAACCACCCAAATTTATCATGATACATATTAGAGTCCAGTAGTATAATACCGAATGCTTAAACTGGAAAATTTCCAAAATTTAAGGGGTGGGCTATGGTACTCCTCCCAAATTTTAAAGGGGTGCACAAATGTACCTATGTCTTATAATAGGAAATGTACATCTGTATACGTCCATATAACTATATAAGGTAATAGTACCTCATCCAAGGTGATAAAATGAGCCAAAATACCAAACAGGTGGTTGCAGTAAAATTTGGTAATTTTGTGCCCCTAAAAGGGAACGAAGTGGACCACCCAAATTTATAATAATATATATTAGGGTCCTATACTATTATTCCAAATGTTTAAATTGGGCAATTTTCAAAATTGAAGGGTGTGGGCCAAAGTACTCCACCCAAATTTTAAAGGGGTGCACAAATATACCCATATCTTATGAAAGATAATGAAGCCCTGTATACGCCCATATAACTATATAAGGTAATAGGGCCTCATCCAAGAGGATAAATTGGGCCAAAAGACCAAACACGTGGTACAACGTATTGCTTACGTTTATATTTTGGCAATTTTGTACCCCTAAAAGGGAACATGTTTTCCCCTGTTTCGTCCTATCATTTCTTATCACCATCGTTTTCGCTGGGGACGTTAAATTCAACATTTCCTAAACTAGCGCCAAGAATCGAACTCGGAACGATTGGAAGGTATCCATGTTCACCCTGAAACGGAACAAAGTGGATCACAAAGTACTTATCAAATTTAAGGAAATAATTTTAAATACGCCTCCATATAACGTAATAAGGCTCCAAAATCAATAATCATCAAAGGGAACGAGGTCCGATACTCCCCTTCCGCCCCCCAACTCCTGATGTAAATCAAGGTTATCTTATGTGTCCTGAGTGACCCCTGCCCCCTGAGTAAACATAAGCAAAATTTCAATAGGTAATGCAATCCCGAACCAAAACATCTCTAACTCATTCGCTATGGTCCATGTGGGTCCCAAAAGTGAAATAGGGTCACCCCGACATCAAACAATCACATTACCTCAAACCAAATACCTCTACTTCATTCGCACCAGTAAGGGAGGTGGTGGCTCAATGGTAGAGCGTTCACCTCTGCTGTATGGGGTCCCTGGTTCAAACATCGCAAAAGTAGTTTTGTGGTGGGTAACATTATGCTCCAGTTTCCTCCCACACTTTCATTCCTTTCTCATAGTCACCGTCTCCTTTAGCCTAATCGTGGGACGTAAAACTAAAGATTTCATTTGCACCAGTGTTAGTCCATCTCATCAAAGGGATAACAATCCGAACCGCATGAGCTTCTTCCGGGAATCGAACTCTGGTCTCCCACGTTAAAGGCGCATACGCTAACCGGTTAGCCACGGAGAAAATCCAAAGTTTTCGAGTTTCATATTAATACTAATACTAATTTATACTATTACTGGGGTCTACTAATTCATAATGTAAATAGGTCATCAAGAAAGAGATCAAACCTTGTTTTGGTAATTTTATACCCATAAAAGGGAACGAAACAAGCCATCATAAGCTCCAAGCTAAAAATCCCAGTTCAGTGACGTCAAACGAACATATTAGCTCGAACCAACTACCTCTAATTCATTCATACCAGTAGAGGTGCGGTGGCTCAGTTGTAGAACGTTCACCTCTGCTGTATGTGGTCCCTGGTTCAAACCCAGCAAAATAGTTTTCTGGCGGACAACATTATGCTACATTTCTCCCATACTTTCATTCATTTCTTATCGTCGCCGTCTCCTTTAGCCTAAACGGCATATTCGTGGGACGTAAAACTAAAGATTTCATTTGCACCCGTGTTAGTCCATAGGATAACAATCTCCAAATTTTATACCATAAAAGGGAACGAAAAAAAAAGCATTCATAAACCTGTACTATTTCATAACGTAATGAATCATCAAGACCATATTTTTAGTAATTTTAAAGAATCATCATGACCTCTGATCCAATACTCCCAACTCAATGACGTCATAGCAGGGCCAAGGTACCTCTGACTCATTTACACTAACGTGCATGGCCCCTGAATAAGCATAAGCAAAATTTCAATAGGTGATGCAATCCCCGGCCAAAGCATCCCTGATTCATTCACTATGGTCCATGGGGACCCACAATTGGATAATCAAAAGTTCGGTAGAGTGGGGCCAATACTACTACAAGTCAGTTGCTAGTGAGGGGCACTTTGTTTGTTCACAGCGGCATATACTTCTATTCTAGCTGTGGATGGTTTAACAGATTTATGTAAACATTATTTTAGTGACATTTGTGCAGCAACAAATATCAAGTTAGACAGGACAAAGTGTGTTAATGTGACTTCAAATATATTAAGTCCTCACTTTGAAAGGGACTTACTGAAATACATTAATGACGGCTACTATAGCCTTTTGCTGGATGAATCGACGGACGGTGTGTCAAAACTCTTGGGAATTATTCAGTAGCGTAGCTACAATTTTTCAGGGGGGGCAATGAAGGGCCCAAGAAAATTTTGAGGGGGCCATCTCTAATGAATGAAAAAATATTCACACATATACGGTGAATGTTTTCATCTTTTCTCTCTCTCTTTTCTGGTGAATGGTAAGAATTCACTATCTCAAACAACCAGGATACACTAATACAATTGATTTCTAATATAAGTAAGTAGTTTTTTAACCACTGCGTTTAAAATGTGTGTGGCTGGTTGATGTAAGTGGAAGCAGAGAAATACACTTTTACAGGTAAAGAAAATAACTTACAGGTTCATGCCTCTACTTAAAACAGGATCTTTCTATTTTTTGTGGGCAGCAGCAAACTTAACAACTGTTTCATGATCTAACGACTTAGCTTTTTTCTTCAATATAAAGTAATCCTAAGTTTTTCAAACCTATTATCAGTCATTGAATTGCGTATATGTCTTTAACCTTTTCAAACATGAGAATGGCCTTTCACATGTAGCACTAAAAACTGATATAGTCACAGAAGTAATATCTAGCTTATGGGTTTCTAGAAATGCGTTTTTGTAGACGCAAAGATGAACGAAATTCATCAATGAATAAACTTTGGTTTTCTCTCGTCTTCATACAACTTAATTGTGTTTGGGAGTATTTTGAGTTCACATTTGAATATTTCCAGATCACTTCCATAATACTGGACCATAGGCTCCACGATGTTGTAATTTAAAGTTTTCAATTTTAGAACGAAGAGTAGTGATTGATCTAATGATTTTGATACATGATCCAAAACGTTTTTCCGTCTCAGTGATTGCTTTATCAATAGTAGACAGAAAAACGTCTCTCAGTATATTATCTTTAGAAAATTGTTTTCTGTCTCCAATGAAGGAAGAGATTCATCCAAAACAAATTTGTGATATTTCGATGGCGAATGTCTAGTTCGTTTCCACGAGGAACCCCTATAGTCTATCTGTTTTCGGCTCTGGAATTTCAAGACCATTTTCTTTGCATATCTCCAAACATTCTTGATAAATTTGTTCGAATGTTGTTTGTTGAGAGACATATTCTCCAGACCTCATCTTCGACCGCGTTTGAACTAGTGAATCTACAAGAATCAAACCTTCCGGCATGTCTGTATCTACTTGAGATAAGGTGAAGCTCAAAGTTATAACATGGCAGTAGTCATCTCAAATTTTACCAGTCCGAAAACATTCCTCTCGTACAGATCACACTAATTTGCCGGATGGAATGATGGAAGTAAATATCACAAGTTCCAGATTTGGTTTAATACCACATAATACAGGGTGCGAAATCATTTGAAAATGGGGGGGGGGGGGAGAGAAGTTCAGCGATCCACACTAATGCTACGTGGACCCTCCAAAAAATTGAAATATTAATGGATTATTATTATTATTAATAATAATAATAATAATAATAATAATAATAATAATAATAATAATAATAATAATAATAAATGTTCAAACTAGTCGTAATTGTTATTTAAAATTACTTTAATGTTATTTATTCATTTAACCAAAATTGGTAACTTATCTACTGCATTTAATATACACTTCGGTGCGTATGGTCCAGGGTTAGACTCCAGTGGGAGCACAGTACCCTTGTGTTTACCATTATATTAAAGATTACATTCGCGAAAATAGCAGTAGAGATATATAAGTCAGAAATAATAGTCCCTGAGAACCGATGTCCTAACCAAGCATTAGAACTACTAACTTGAAGCGCTCCACCTGGCAAGCCATACATCCTCATGAGCTGTAGAGTCAGAGTATAGTTTTTATTATTATTTATGAAATTCTCGTTTCTTCGCTACGTACGTAGTGTTTTAGTTTGGTCGTTCAGGTATACGGTCACCTTTGTAAGTCTAAATAATACTATGTATCTATATTGTATTATTAGCAAGAATATATTATTATAAATAATGATTTCAATACAAATACTTGATAGACAACAAAAAGCCGTGTGTTGCCTCAGTGGTAGAGCGCTCACCTCAGGTGCGTGGAATCATCGGCTGGATCCTAGCTCGCGCCAAATTCTGCTTGTGGTATGCAAACAATTGTGTGGGGGTTTTCTCGGGGTCCTCTCGCTTCCTTCCACTATCCTAATCAACCATTATAATTCATCTCATCATAACCGTCTTCCTTAGCCGTGGTGAATATTCATAGGACGTTAAACTTTAGAAAATAAAAGCACAAACATTATAATAGGATTGATTTGCTGATTTAAGTTTAAACTTTAGAAAATAAAAGCACAAACATTATAATACGATTGATTTGCTGATTTAAGTTTAATGACCCTTTTCAGCAGCGAGGCTATGAAATGTGGACTTACAGTTTAAGGTGAAATCCGAACCACTGTAATCGTTCAAACTTTTGTCCTGCGGATCTGTGACTGTCGCGATACTTTTAAGTGTTGCAGCTGTAGATGACTTCCTGAACACCTGGTAAAGTTCGCCTAACAAACATGCAAAGTTGTGAACAGCATTCACAACACCAAAAACTCTTTCAGAAACAAGATCAATTCGATGTGCCATGCAGTGTACGCTAATTAGGCACGGGTTGACATTTCTTCTAATTTGAGCAGCAACACCTTCGTTTCTCCCAGTAAACACTGCATCCCCGTCCGAACTAAATCCAACCAGTTTTTCTTCAAGATTAAAAATATCTATGCCATCTTCGGAAAATGCTTGAATAATTTTCTCTTTAAGGGATTTTGCATCGGCATTTTCTACAGGCACTAATTTATAAAAACGACAACAAGGTTTATTTTCTTCGTCCACATATGTTCATATAACAGCAAGTGCTTATCCGCAAACCTGTTTGTAGGTTCGTCCACTGAAATTGAAAAACAATCTGTTTGTTTGAGAAATTTTACCAATTTTGCATGCAACTGGTAAGCTAGAGAATAAAGGTCCTCATCTCGTCAACAACCGAACAACCGAAAAAGTTAAACACCTGATCCTTTTACAAATAAACGTTTTTTAAAACCGCATGCATTTAAAATTATTGTTTGTCTGAAAATTTTCTTTATAGACCTAGATATAATTTCCTATTAAGGTGTCCCCCCTTACAGATTTTGGTGAGGGGGAAAAGCAAGTGTAAAATTTTTGGTGGGGGGGAATCCCTCCCGTTCCCCCCGGGATTTCGCACCCTGACATAATAATATAAACAGTTGTTTGGTTGATAAACTGTATTAATAATAATAACAATAAAGTAAAAAGTGATGGACAAGGGCAAATGTTCATAAAGGACAAACGTCGCACAGAAACAGGAACTGACTTCTAACAAGACACAGATTTGTTGTCACAGCCCACTTTAAATTCTAAGCTTTGCTCTTGAAGCTTAAGTTCCACTTTAAAGTAAACTGCCAATAATTATCATGTATTCTCAATATTTCAGAATAATATCCCGATTTCACGCTTTAAAAATATCGTAGCCTAATCAGTGATGAAGCTAGACATTCGGAGCCCAGGGCAAATTTTGCGATTAGCATCCCCTTCATCTAAATCTACAGCAATAAACACATTGATTAGTTTGATGGCGCCCGGGGCAACTGACCCGGTTGCAGCATCTTGTTTTTATCTGGCCGTAGTTCAATTATTTTTGGTTACTTTTATCCTTGAGCTCTAAAACTGAGTAATGAATGTGCCTTTACTTTATTAAAATGATGAATTGACTCTTTGAAGCAAAAAGAGAAAATGTGTTTTTTCTTTCCCTAATATCAAACAGTGTTAGAAGAGACATATCAATCGGGACTTCTTACAGCAAAAGAAGTATACGTGGCCTTTTTCTTTCTTTCGTTTGTTTACCTTTACTAGTTTTTAGAATTTGACATGAATTCAAATACACAAACACTTCACACCCACACCGAATGGCCAAAATACAGCGGTAGAAGATCAGCTTAAGACTCGGAAGATGGTGTGATCGATCCCTCGTGGATAAATATTTCGACTGAGGAGATTACCAAGATTCTTCCTCGGTGTCACTAAGGAAATTTTTATGGTCCTATTGACTCATTTCCCTCATTTCTATCCTCTGAGCCTCGGATGTTTCAAAGCCTTAAAATAAATTCAAATGTAGTTGAACTAACTTAACGCTACTATCCTGTAGTTGATGCTGAATTAATATTGTTAGTTTTGAAATTAGATTTGAAGAAAGGGCATTAATTAGTATATCCTGTTGAAAATTCATGTCACCACTGATTTACTGTTCTGCATAATTCCGACAATGTAATTTTCTCAAAAATGCATATTTTGGCGGAGAACAAATATAAACCTGTGATAAAAATTTTCACTGACTGAACTTACTGAATGGAATATCTGTGGACCAGTCTCACAAACTCCTGATATATCTGTGATTACTAAACATCAGATAACGGGATGATACAACCTGGTCACGGGAGTAACTACCACTTTTACACATAATAGTACGGTCTATTACTGCCGCGACCAAGTTGTATCATATCGGTATCTTACCTGATGGTTACTAATCAGGAGATTGTAGCACGGGCTCTGTGATAAATTTCGGAATTTCTTTAGCAATAGCAGTTTTGGGATTAAGCTACAATTACAATCGTTTAAAAGAAAATACTTCTGAACGATTTATTTATAAGGAATCACAGATTTTTGTTAGCCTCATTTCCCCAGGCTTTAGTTAGTAGCATAGGTCCACCAAGCTCTGACTCCGTTTTCCTTGGAGTATCGCTTGTTAACATCGCAGCAGGTTTCTACTGAGTTACCACGGCCAAGAGCGTTAGGAAACTAGACGTACTGGAGACAAGAGCAGAAGGGAGTCGAGAAAAAGAACCGGTATCAGTAGCAAATAGTAGGTGTTAGTAGTATTTAGTATCTTAATTTTCTCGAACGATTGGGATACGAACAACAGAGAGAATGACAGAAGTAATGAAAACTTCCTCTCTTGTTTTACTGTATATTAAACAAGATGCCTCGATATTATTTGATAATGATAATAATAAGATCAAATAATTTAATGGTCGCTATTCGTTTGTTCTATGTCGGCATAATCGATGGAAATTAATTACTCATTGTACGAAGACTTTTTCCGTCCAACAAAAGTGTAATGTTTTACTGCGGTGCATGCTAAGCATCTCTTAGCGAATGAGAAGGCTGAATGATTTTGGTCTTTTTTCTGCTTCTTTGTCGAAGACAAAGAAGATATCCAGATAAGGGACAGAGGTTAAAAGGAACGTTTCGATGGTGAGGTCTACGCATGCATGTTACTGATTTTGATGAATTAGATCTTGCTGTACTACAAACAAAAACGAGCCTGGAGTTTTTTACTTGGAACTCAGACTATTGCAACATACGGTATTCTGCCGTTGGTAACTCTTTGCCGAGACAAGTTTCGGTAGGAGTTTCACTTGTGGCCACTATCAACTCACCGTTTGTCGATCTATACGATTATCACTGTGTGGGGGGCCAAGAATTTGAGCAAGAGGGGCTTCGCCCCCAGGCCCTCCCTTTGATGCGCCACTGGAATTTTTGTAATATATCATAGTGCATTATGTGGAGTAATAGTGTCCACTATTTGTGTACAGTAGAACTTACAGCATGTGATGCAGATGGTATTGTAGCGGCTGTGAAGCGTATTTTAAAAAAATAGAAAATTGAACATGAATAAACTGAATGGTATAGGGACTGACAATGCGTCTGTTATGGTAGGGGTAAATAATGGCGTGTACAAGAGCTCAAGAGGATCTCCCTTCATTAGTACTTATACCGTGCGTGTGTCATTCTTTGCAACTGCTGCTGCTCAATCATTCCCTAGAAATTTAGATTTTCTTGTGAAAAAAAAACATACAACTGGTTCAGTCACTCATCACTTCGACAACAAGAATACAAACTTCTTTATGAAGCAATTAATGAAGTTGACGATTCTTTACAAATTGGTAGAGCGTGTCACACTCGGTGGTTATCCATTGAAACTGCTGTCAGCAGGATCTCGAATCAATGACTTTTCGAAATGGTTCGCCATAAGGAGAGATGTTGCGCAGCAGAGCTTCTCTATAATATGTACTCAGATGAGTCCCTCCATGCCTATTTAATATTTTAAAAGGCAATTCTCGGAGAAATTCAGCCTGTAAACAAATCATTTCATTCTAGCACTGCAGATCCATCCAAACTGTTAAATGACTTATGTAATCTTACACAATCAGTAGCGAGGAAAGTAGTATTGCCAACCTGCCGCTTGGATCCCCTGAAAGATAATGTCGATGACAATATCGATAGGTACTCGTATTTAGGCTACGAATTTGAAACGAAGGCGTGGATGTTGAAGTTGCGGAGCAGGAAAGACACTTAGAGATCGTTGTTTAATCTTTCTCGTTAAACTCTTAAATCAATTGCAACAAAGGCTCCCTCAAAATATAGACATTCTTCCGAAAATCACAGTGATATCGGTAGAGAATATATTGCGTTTTCTGAAATATCCATTCATTCTGCTTGGAGAAACATTTCTATTGCAGCAGACACAATTTCTAAAATTGAAGTTCAGTGGGCGAATGTGACAGCAGTTACGTGGTCGGAAACTAATAATACCATCTCCTTTTGGAGTGAAGTAGCAAAATATAAAGACGCAAGTGGTCACAATCCGTTTGCTGAACTTTCTAAATTTGCCCTTATGCTCCTTTCACTTCCTTGGTCTAACGCCGAAGGAGCACTTATTTAGTCAAATCAACACAGTGAAAACAGAGAAGAGGAATAGAATAAGCTTGAGAACACTCAGTGCAATCATGACGATTCGTGCGGGTTTACGGAGACGTAAAAAGTGTTGTAAGGACTATTACCTACCGAAAGAAGCAGGCCCGTGCTGGCCCACCGGGACACCGGGACGTGTCCCGGTGCGCCCTCCGAAACATCACAGTATAAATAAAGGTACAAGTTTTCAGTAATAAATTCTTATAGTTTTATTGGTAAAGAACCCGTGAAAGGTGCAGTACGCCCTTTACATTTGTCGCTCTTACGAGACAACATCAAAGATGAACGACTTTATTTACTCTTCTGTATAGCACAGTTCTGTACAATAAATACATACAGTTACTGTTGGTGAAGAACCCGTGAAAGGTACAGTGCGCCCTTTACATAAGGCGCCCTACGAAATATCACATTATAGATAAGTGGTTTAAGTTATCCTGTGTACCAGCTTTATATAATAAATTCAAATAGTGTTTGTTAAAGAACCTGTGAAGAATACAAGGCGCCCTTTACAATTCATACAATTGCTATTGGCAGAGAACAGGTAAAGAGTATAATCACTTACAAAAATATTATAAAGTTATGTACCTATAAAACGAAACAACGTGATACATCAAGAATAGTTCGGATGCATTCATGAAATACTACATTGACACTAGTCTCTAATTTACGATTTTTACGGCATCGAAGCTTTCACAGTCTAAATATGCATCCATATATCCGAGCATATTGATTGTTCTTGTGTGTTTCAAATCAGTGTTCGGATAATCAGTACCTATTGTAATTCTAAAATATAGCTATATTAATTTCCGTAAAATATGGTCTTCCTGTCACCACGGCACGGCGCGTCCTCAGGTTGTGGATCGAGGAGAAGGCCTCTGGGATATAGAGATTAGCTACGAATATACTGAATAAGCAGTCGGGGACAGACAAGGGGTGATCCTCCAGCTTGGGGATTTGGTGTGGGGCTAACAACTCATCCTGTAAAAAAAAAGGATTGTTCAGATATATTCGCAGAATCCTCGGATCAGAACTGATAACTTGGCACGAACTCAGCAAAGTAAAATCGGCATAAGAATTGGAACATGGAAGATAAGAAGTCTCTATAGGGCAGGCGCGTTAAAATATGTAACGAATGAGTTTAGAAATAGAAGATGGAACTAGTAGGATATCAGAAAGTTAGATGAGAAGGAAATGGAGGAGTCAAGTCAGGAAATTTTACGTTCTTTTATGGGGAACGAATTAAAAATTGCTAACTAGGATCAGGGCTTTTCGTTCACAAACGAATACGTAATATCAGCAATTACATGGGTTGAATTTGCTAATGATAGATTTTCTTTTACTTCTCTTAAGGGTCGGTGATATAATATTATTGTTTTAAATGTACATGCCCCAACAGAAAATAAGGATAATGATATAAAAGACAGTTTTTACGAAAGAATAGAACGGGTATTTGATCATCTCCCGCAATACCATATGAAAATTCTGTTAGGCGGTTTCAATGCGAAGGTAGGACGAGAGGGTATTTTCAAACCGACTATAAAGAATAAATGTCTGCATAAGGAAGGTTGTGACAACGGCGTTAGATTCGTGAACTTTGCAACATCCAGAAACCTTATCGTGATGATTACAAAATTCCCACATCGCGATGTTCATAAATATACTTGGACCTCACCAGACGGAAAAACACATTTTAAATATCCAAATAGATCACATTTTAGGAGACAGAAGAAAACAGTCTAGCACAACTGATGTTCGGTCGTTCAGAGGAGTTAATTATAATAATAAGAGAGAGACTATCGTTGAAAAAGGAAATATTCAATATCTGAAAACGAAGCTGTTTAATATAAAGAAATTAAAGGAGAGTCAGGTGAGAGGGGAGCCAGATTGAAGTGTCGAATAGATTCTCGGTTTTAGAAGGTTCGGAGTGCACTAGTGTTCAGGATATTTGGTTGAAATTAGAGAAAACATTAAGATTTTAGCAAAAGAAATATTGGGACACGCAGAAATAAGTAAGAACAAAGCATGGTTCAACCAGGAATGCACTAAAGTAGCAGAGAAGAGAAAACAGAAGAAATAGCGTTGGCTACAAAATCCGAACGAAATAACTACATAAAATTTCACTGCCATCTGGCGGAAAACTTTCAAAACTTTTAGAAGAAAAAGACGCGATTTTTGAAAGCTAAAATTAATTAACTTGAAGATAATAGTAAAAAATAAAAACATTCCGGACATGTATAAATGTATCAAAAGACTTAAAAAAGACTATCAATTCGTGCTTATTATTAAAGAAAGCTAAAGAAACAGTTCTCACTGATGAGGATAGCATCTTAAATAGTAGGAAAGATTTCTTTGACAATTTGCTTAACACATAGGCAAAAAGTAATGCACGTGGAGAAAGTGAAATGCATACAGCATAACCATATATTCCAGAACCTAACCAGACAGAAATAGAAATCAGTATTTAAAAAATAAAGAAACACACATCTCCGGGTGTAGACGAAATTCTGGGTGACTTAATTTTAGCTGGAAGGGGTGAATTGTAGAGCAAGATACACTAACTCATTCTCCTTATCTGGAACAAGGAGGACTTACCACAAGAGTGAAAAGAATCAATCATTGTTCCAGTTCAGAAGAAAAGCAAAATTACTGATTTAATAATTATTGAGGCATTTCTCTTCTGTCAACATCCAATAAATTTTCTTAAACATTCTATTAGCAATATTGACTCCATACGCCGATGAATTTATTGGAGATTATCAGAGCGTATGTAGGTAAAATCGATCAACTATCGACCAGATATTTCCTATTCAACAAATACTTGAAAAGAAATGGGAATACAATATTCTGGCACATCAATTATTGACTTTAGACTAGGGTAGGAAGGAAACATTGTACGACATGCTTATAGAATTTGCAATACCGAAAAAGGTAGATTAATTAAGATATGTTTAAATGAATCCCAAAGTAAGGTTCGAGTAGAGAAATTCTTGTTCACGAGCTTTCACGTTGAGAATGGCCTGAAAGAAGGAGATGCGTTGTTGCCATTATTATTTAACTTTGTTCTGGAGAACACTATACTATAAGGAAAATCAAAGACAGAAATCATGTCCTAGATCTGAATTGTATTTACCAGGTTATGATGTATGTTTATGATGTAATTTTAATAGGAGATGATAGAACAATAGAAAGGAAGGCAGAAATCTTACTTAACGCTTGCAGAGATATGGGCTTAAAAGTAAATGCAGAGAAAACTAAATAAATGGAAGTTTGTCTGGATCGTAATACTGCATTTTATGGACGCGTTAAAATACCAAATGATATTTCCTTTCGACAAAGTGGATACTTTCAAATATCTAGAATCATTATTAATTGACCAAAACCATAATCACAAAAGAATTTGATGTCAACTAAAAGCAGGGATTTCGTGTTATTATTCAGTTAAAAATCTTTTGCGAATTCTGCTGAGGAATTTGTAGCTTAAAATATAAAACGATAACCATGCCTCTTGTGCTGTATGATTGCGAAACATTTACACTGACTCTGACGATGAACTGCATATTTTTATACCGTTTACAAAAACATTGTTAGGGTCATCAAGTCTAGGAGACTCAAATGGGCACGTTATGTAGCCAGAATGGAAGAAAGTAGAAACGCTTTCAAAATTTAAACTGGAAATCCAAATAGGAAAACGAAAATTAGGAAGACCGAGGCGAAGAAGAGAGGACAATATTAAAATGGTTCTCACACAGATTGAAATATAAAGTAAAAACTGGGTCTAGTAGGCTAAGGACGGAAATGAATGGATAGCTTTTGTAAATGCAGCACTGAACCTCCTGTGTCCATAGACCATAGAGCTATATTAAGTTGTTGATACATTTAGCTTCTTTTTATTTGACAGACTCGATTCGACAGATTCGATTTATTCGATTCAAGGTTTCCACAAATTAGTTATTTACGTTAATACTAAAACAAATTTGGTGATGATTTTGATATAGAAAGGCACCTATACTTTCTTTCATGCGATATATATATATATACAGTGGCGTATTTACGATTTTGTTTCGGAGGGGGCTTTGCTAAATTTCGGGGGGACTATGCCTGAAAATGTGACAATTCTGCAAGATATTTCATATACTTTATTATAGTAAGTAAGATTTGAAGGGCTTAAGCCCGAAAGCCCTCCCCCTAAATACGCCACTATATATATATATTCACGTTTGTATGGGCGCCCTTTGAGTAGACTTGTCCACCGCCCTCATTAGTATTCCAGCACGGCCCTGGAAAGAAGTACTAGTGGAAATTGGGACAATGGCAGCCTACAGAGTCAGTCCACAATCCAATGATGGTGCATCCAGTTCCAGCGCTTCGCCTAGCTGTTACGACACAGCTGATGACTTCTTTAAATTCGACTGTTAACTTTCACAAATCAGGAGAGTTTCTTGATGAATTTTATTGTAATTTAAAGTCATTTATGTTACTTGTAAGTCTTCAGTAAATACAATTCAGCATTTCAAATTTTACTTTAACTCATACAAAAAGGGGTGGCTGGATTTAAAATTTACAATCTGGGTTATAGACTAGCAGTCCAAAATCTAGTCCAAAATGGCGTTCAGCTTATTTCTGAAGGCCATCTAGCCTTTTTTCTTGAGGGGTTGTTGGCAACACTGGGTACAGTGTTGCCAGATTGGGCTACAAGTAGCGGATTGGGCGACTTTTTAGGTGCCCTCGCTACCAACATTTCAAATTGGGCGACACGCTACTTTTTGGGCTACTTTTAATTATATACAGGCTATAACTCTTAAGAATCCGTTATTTTCTTATTTTCATATATGACGTCACAAATTATTATTTTCATATTATACAATATACACAAGTATTGAGTGTGTTTATATTGAACAATAGTTTCATTAAAGCTAACATGTTCGATACTAGTTGAGTTTTTGTTTCAATTTCCAGTTCTGACAACACTGGATTTTTGTTGAGTTTGAGCTGCTGCAATATCAGTGATCGTGTTTTGGTCTCTGTTTATGCCTAGAACTAATAGTTGTGTGGAATTGTGTAAGCAGGCACGTAGTCAAGGGGGGGGGGTCCGGGAGGTCCGGACCTCCCCTTCGAGACCAGAAATGAAAAAATTAAGGAAGGATAAAACAAAATAAAATGACAAAAAGAAGGATCAGCGTTAAAAATTAAAAAGAAAACTACAAGAAGCTTTTGCTTACTCTTTCTTATGAGGAGATTTATATTACTTGCAATATGGTGGCGAGGTAAGCGGGTATTCTGCAAGAGTCAGGGAATTTAAAATTTCAAGAAAAGTTATGGAATTCTCAGAATTCCTGCTACTAGTCAGGAAGATTTCAAGCTTTCGAAACCCTGAGTGCCGTTGTGTAACAGCGTGGACATTTTTAATCATAACTTTTCGTCATCGCATCCTTGCAGTATCAAACATGTTATTTCAAGGACAATTTTCTGTTCCTCCTTTAACCTGTCGTTTGGAACCGACAGTAGTTGACGGAATAAAAAAATGTTGAAAAAAAGTTCTGTTAGCATTTGATTCAACAGAGAAAGGAACGCATATATTGTAAAACTAGTTGAATATACACATGCTTCGCACAGGGGCTGTATTTGGAAGTCAACGCCTGTGGGAGTATCACCATTGATCTCAACGACCGCGAAAGCTATGGATTTGATACTAATATCGGTCATTTCGGGCTATTTTTTACATGTCTCGGTATCCACCCCCGCTGACTCCCGGCCCGCATACTTGCGGGCTAATGGAAGTGTCGCCATTGATTTCAGCGACCGCGAAAATATGGATTCGACACTAATAGCTCAAGTGGTACAGCGTTGGCTTCGCATTCGGGAGGTCGTGCCTTCGGATTCCGCTGCCTACCATCCTGACTGAGGTTTTCCAGGGTTTCCCTCAGTCCTAACAGGCAAATGCCGGGATGGCACCTACTAAACAGACCCTGGCCGATACCTTCCAAATCCTTTCCATTGCTAATGTTATTGGATAATCAATGTAAAGTGGCCTCTGAGCTGTATCTGGTGATTGTTAAATAAATAAATATCGGTCATTTTCTACTACTTTTACATGTCCCGGTAAACGCCCCCCTGAGACTCCCCTGGTTCGAATTTCGACAAAAACATTTAACTCTGGTCTGAAGCCTGGACCAAAGTATTCGTGACTAAAATTTGGTAACTCTCGGTCAATTTGTCTGGTTCCCAAGCCGGTTCCCGTAAACGCCCCCCTTAAACCCCACTGTTTCGAAATTAAAAAAAAAAGTTTCGTCTTGATCTGGGGCCTGGGCCAAGGTACCCCTGACCAAAATTTGGTAACTCTCGGTCCATTCGTCTGGTCCCCAGGCCGCACACAGACAGACAAACACAAACAAACTCTTTATTTTATTTATTTTAGAAGATAATTTACAAGACAGTATTCAGTATGTACTTTTTATAATAATTGAGGTCATAAGGAAAGGAAATTTGTTATATTTGAATAAACAGGAGAAGGACGTAAATATTGCAAAATCTTTTTCAATACTCTTTTCTATTATTTTGCTCGAAATTTCTTCATAGTTTGTTATGAAAATACTTGCCAACATATCCTCATTTTATTGTCCTAACAAACCAATATATGTTGATAGTAAAGTAGTTTAGATTGATCGAGTTCCTGGGCCTTCACAATTTCATGTCACTCCCCCCCTTCCCTTACGAAATCCTGGCTAAACGAACCAATATATGTTCCAGTAAAATAGTTTAGAGTGATCGAAAACCTTTTGTGATGACCACAGTATTTCATGTCACGGACCCCCCCCCCTTCACGAATTCCTGGCTACGTGCCTGGTGTAAGCATGAACATTTAAAATTTAATTATGTTACTGTATTATCCATATTAACATAATGACTAAGTGGAGTTATAACAAAAACTTCAAAAATTCTTGGCTGCCAGATAAAGAATTTAGGAAATGAATTAAACAAGTGAGGAATAACAGTGAAAAACATTACTATAATTGCTTCAAAGAGTATTTCAGAGTCCACAAAACTGGAAATCAGAAAAGTCGTCTATTTTATACTATCACCATCTGCCCAGTTCACTGCGCATTACAGTTCTATTGATTCTGACGTATGTAGAGATTGCTCTAACACCACCGACAACAGTACGAAACTATGGTCGCTTCCTGACCGTTGCCAACTCGAATATATATATATATATATATATATATATATATATATATATATATATATATATATATATATATATATATAAGTAGTAATCGCCCCACTTGAGGCAAATTTGGACTTTGACCCCGACCTTTGTGACATCATAGGTCAAAGGTCAATGACCTTGGCCCGGGGTCAATGACCTAGGGGTACCTAGGACCACCCCCTCTAAATTTTGGCAGGGGTACCATGGCCCACCCCCTAAATTTTGGCAGGGGTACATAGGACCACCACCCTTAAATTTTGGAAATTGCCAAATCTAAAAATTTGGTATGGTAGCCTAGGACCATAGTATGTACCTCTATCAGTATTGGGTGTCTATGTCGTTCCCTTTCATGGGTAAAAAATTGCCAAAAATTCAAATTTCGGGGGTTTTTGACCTAATTTATCCCCTTTGATGAGGTGTTATTACCCTATATGGTTATATGGGCGTATACAGGGGTCCATTCCCTTTCATAAGACATGGGTATATTTATGCACCCCTTGAAAAATTTGGGAGGGGTACCATGGCCCACCCCTTAAATTTTGGAAATTGACCAATTTCAACATTGGGTATAATAGTACAGGACCCTAATATGTATTATGATAAATTTGGGTGGTCCACCTCGTTCCCTTCTAGGGGTACAAAATTGCCTAAATATAAACGTAAGCAATACGTAGTACCACGTGTTTGGTTTTTGGTCGATTTTATCCCCTTTGATGAGGTGTTATTATCCTATATAGTTATATGGTCATGTATAGGGGTCCATTACCTTTCATAAGATATGGGTATATTTGTGCACCCCGGGAGGGGTACTTTGGCCCACCCCTTAAATTTTGGAAATTACTCATTTTATATATTTGGTATTATAGTACTGGACCCTAAAATGTATTATAATAAATTTGGGTGGTTCACCTCGTTCCCTTCTAGGGGTACAAAATTGCCAAAATATAAACGTAAGCAATACGTTGTACCACGTGTTTGTTCTTTTGGCCCAATTTATCCTCTTGGATGAGGTTCTATTACCTTATATGGTTATGTATAGGGGTCTATTTCCTATCATAAGACATAGGTACATTTGTGCACTCCTTTAAAAATTTGGGAGGGGTACTTTGGTCCACCCCTTAAATTTTAGAAATTGCTCATTTTATATATGTGATATTATAGTACTGGACCCTAACATGTATTATAATAAATTTGGGTGGTCCACCTCGTTCCCTTTTAGGGGTACAAAATTGCTAAAATATAAACGTAAGCAATACGTTGTACCACGTGTTTGGTTTTGACCTAAGTTATCCCCTTGGATGAGGTCCTATTACCTTATATGGTTATATGGTTATGTATAGGGGTCTGTTCCCTATCATAAGACATAGGTACATTTGTGCACTCCTTTAAAAATTTGTGAGGGGTACCTTGGCCCACCCCTTTAATTTTGGAAATTGTTCATTTTATATATTTGGTATTATAGTACTGGACCCTAACATGTATTATGATAAATTTGGGTAGTTCACCTCGTTCCCTTTTAGGGGTACGAAATTGCCAAATTTTAGTACAACCACGTGTTTGTTTTGGCTCAATTTATCCCCTTGGATGAGGTCCTATTACCTTATATGATTATATGGTTATGTATATTGGTCCATTCCCTATTATAAGACATGGGTATATTGATGCACCCCGGGAGGGGTACCTTGGCCCACCTCTTTATTTTGGAAATTGCCCAATTTAAACATTTGGTAAAATAGTATAATACCCTAATATATATATATATATATATATATATATATATATATATATATATTACTATAAATTTGGGTGGTCCATTTCGTTTCCTTTCATGGGTACGAAATTGCCAAATTTCTTATACCGTATATGATCATATGGTCATGTATATAGGTTCATTTCCTATCATAAGACATGAGTACATTGATGCACCCTTTAAAAATTTGGGAGTGGTATTTTGACTCATCGACTCAGTTTTAGAAATTGTTTAATATAAGCATTTGGTATCTTCGTACAGATCTTCAATATGTACCACTATAAACTTGGATGGTCCACATCGTTCCCTTTCATGGGTAAAGAACTACCAAAAATCAAATTTCGGAGGTTATTGACCCTTTGATAAGTATTTAGCACGTTATATGGTTTATTACCTTTATATGTTTATGTTCTTTTTTAAATGTGGGATATAAAATAACATAATTTGGTAAACGTTTTCTAGGACCCATTGTAGATGTTGGTGTTCCTCTTATGGCCAAATATTAAAAATTTAAAGGTTATTGACCGGCTTTATTATTGAATAACTACAGGATTTATTACTTTTTCATAAGACACAGGTGTATTTGTGTACCAATCTTAAATTCGGGAGGGGTACATTTCTTATTGTCATATCAATAATTGGTAATTGTTCTTAAAATTGGATAGTATCTCATTCATTGGGTAAATCATTATGATCACGTGATCAGTTATTGACCTATGATGGGATTAGGAGTCCAGGACATTGGTACATTTAAACTTTGTAGGATAATTTGAGAATGCGTCATTGGTATTGATTATTACAGCCAAATATAAACGTAAGCAATACGATGTACCACGTGATTGACCTTGATGAGGTAGTGTACAGGGATACATAGCTAACCTTATTGAATCTTATGACTCATAGTCTTAAGGGAATACATGCTACAACACTGGCAAAGTTATTGTTGATGCAATTTGATTGGTTGATCACTATCTTTCGTGCAATCTGATTGGCTGATCACTATCTTTCGTGCAATCTGATTGGTTGCTGATTTTCAAATCTTTGCTGCATTCAGTTTTGTTTTAACATTTAAAAAGTTTGAAACTTTGGTTTGACATTTTTTCGTTTGATATTTTTAGTTTAAAATTTTTGTTTCGAAATTTTTTGTTTGAAAATTTTGTTTCAAAATTTTGTTTGAATTTTTTGTTTCAGAATATTGTTTGAAAATATTTTGTTTAAAATTTTTTGTTTGTAAATTTTTGTTTAATTTTTTTGTTTAAAATTTTTTCGTTTGAAATTTTTCGTTTCCATAATTTTTTTTCTGTTTCAAGATTTTTGTTTGAAAAAATTTTTCGTTTCCAAATTTTGTTTCAAATTTTTTCGTTTCCAAATTTTTTCGTTTCAAAAATTTTGTTTCAAAGTTTGGTTTGACATTTTTAAAAGTTTGTACACTCATTAGTAAAGAAACGGAACTGTTTAGAACTAAAACCTCTGGCAACATTGTGGTGCAATAGTACACGTCAGAACATGATAATGCAACGTCATCAGTTTTGCATCATATATAAGTATCGTTCGAGTTAGTATTCATAATAACATCATCATGGCTACTTGTCTGCAGTTTCTAAACACACGTGATGTGATGAAATCATTTACCAAGATTACTGATTTACAACAGAATGTACCTTATAGAATCTTAGCTAGCCAAATGATCCCTACAAAGTTTGGATTAAGAATCGTAGTGAAGCTTGAAAATGATAAGAATATAATTTTACCAGCAAGATATTTACCCATGGAAGCATCAAAACAAGAAGAACTGCTGCGTTTCTTAAATACTGGATCTGTATCTTTATGTTACAAAGGATTCTTGGGTCGAAGTCATCAATTTGAATTTAGTACACAGCCGGATTCATCAGCAATTGTGATGAAATCATGAATTCAAACGTCAGCACATTAGACGTAGTTGTATGAATGTGGTTGGTCAGCATGACGTCAGTAACTGTGATGAAACCATGAATTCAAACGTCAGCACATTCCTTTCCTATGACGTCAGCAATAACTATAAACCAGCAAATACAGTGTCATCCCACGAAATCATTTGAGCAAGTGCTTTTCAGGAGGAAAGATGTGTACTTCTAACGATAAAGAGTTCATCTTCGCAAGCTATTATCCAATAAATATATTTCAAACAAAACATGTGATGATTGGTATCAGTGCTAGAACATTTGAACCTGTGATTCGATTGGGCAAAGCAGAACAATTTGGTGTACAACTGACCTGTGAAGAATGGCAAATATTATGTTCACGAATCGACCAAATGAACGATTATTTTCATGATGAGCTAAATGTGACCATAGTCAAATCATTAGGCTCAAATCATGAAGTGGTGCTGCGTACAGTCCTCGAAGAGAAGATGGTGCTGTTACGTAAAAAGAGTACATTTCATGCCCCTCGCAACATGGTGTATCTAACACAAACGGAATGGAACAAATTCATCAGCGTATTTCAGTGTGTGAAACATGCAGTGGAAGTGTGCAACAAAACAAGTATATTCTTGAAAAAGTACTATTTTGAAAAATGTGTCATGCATATTGTACAACATGTATCTAGATATTGTGATGGTTGTCAACATCGTTCGTGGGTGCATACATGTATTGATAAACAGTTTATTTGTGATCAAATGGACATTGAGTTTCCACCAATTGATATCGCAATAGACCTTAAGAGACTTCAATTGGAATTAAAATTATATGTTAAAGACAAACTAGTGCAAGAAGTTCAAAATACATTGTATCGACAATATCCAGAACCACTATCTGGTATGGATGTATGTGGAGTGTAATAAAATGATCCATTTCAACGAATTGTGTTTTTTTCATTTCAAGTACAACCCCATATTTTGATGTGTACTATTGCACCACAATGTTGCCAGAGGTTTTAGTTCTAAACAGTTCCGGTTCTTTACTAATGAGTGCACAAACTTTTAAAAATGTCAAACAAAAATTTCAAACAAAAAATTTTCAAACAAAAAATTTCAAACAAAAAAAATTTGAAACAAAATTTTCCAAACAAAACTGTTCAAAAAAATTTTTAAACAGAAAAAAAATTTTGGAAACGAAAAATTTCAAACGAAAAAAATTTAAACAAAAAAATTTCAAACAAAATTTTCAAACAAAAGATTTTAAACAAAAAATTTGGAAACGAAAAATTTCGAACGAAAAAAATTTTAAACAAAAAATTTTCAAACAAAATTTTGCAACAAAAAATTAAAAATTTTCATGTTGGTGTTCCTCTTATGGCCAAATATTCAAAATTTAAAGGTTATTGACCGGCTTTATTATTGAATAACTACAGGATTTATTACTTTTTCATAAGACACAGGTGTATTTGTGTACCAATCTTAAATTCGGGAGGGGTACATTTCTTATTGTCATATCAATAATTGGTAATTGTTCTTAAAATTGGATAGTATCTCATTCATTGGGTAAATCATTATGATCACGTGATCAGTTATTGACCTATGATGAGATTAGGAGTCCAGGACATTGGTACATTTAAACTTTGTAGGATAATTTGAGAATGCGTCATTGGTATTGATTATTACAGCCAAATATAAACGTAAGCAATACGATTTACCACGTGATTGACCTTGAGTTTTAGAAATCTGATAGCTAACCTTATTGAATCTTATGACTCATAGTCTTAAGGGAATACATGCTACAACACTGGCAAAGTTATTGTTGATGCAATTTGATTGGTTGATCACTATCTTTCGTGCAATCTGATTGGCTGATCACTATCTTTCGTGCAATCTGATTGGTTGATGAGTTTCAAATCTTTGCTGCATTAAGTTTTGTTTAACATTTAAAAATCTTGGTTTCGTTCAACATTTTGCACTCACTGATAAATATGATCAAAACCGTTTATTTGTTAATCGAATAGTTAAAAACTGGATAAAGTTTGACGGTTAACCGTGAAACGTGAAAATTTTTTTAGTTTGAAAATTTTTTGTTTGTAAATTTGTGTTTGAATTTTTTGTTTCAGAATTTTGTTTGAAATTTATGTTTCAAAATTTTTTGTTTAAAATTTTTTTCGTTCGAAATTTTTCGTTTCCAAATTTTTTGTTTAAAATTTTTTGTTTGAAAATTTTGTTTGAAATTTTTTTGTTTAAATTTTTTTCGTTTGAAATTTTTCGTTTCCAAATTTTTTTTCTGTTTAAAAATTTTTTTGAACAGTTTTGTTTGGAAAATTTTGTTTCAAATTTTTTTTGTTTGAAATTTTTTGTTTGAAAATTTTTTGTTTGAAATTTTTGTTTGACATTTTTAAAAGTTTGTGCACTCATTAGTAAAGAACCGGAACTGTTTAGAACTAAAACCTCTGGCAACATTGTGGTGCAATAGTACACATCAGAATATGGGGTTGTACTTGAAATGAAAAAAACACAATTCGTTGAAATGGATCATTTTATTACACTCCACATACATCCATACCAGATAGTGGTTCTGGATATTGTCGATACAATGTATTTTGAACTTCTTGCACTAGTTTGTCTTTAGCATATAATTTTAATTCCAATTGAAGTCTCTTAAGGTCTATTGCGATATCAATTGGTGGAAACTCAATGTCCATTTGATCACAAATAAACTGTTTATCAATACATGTATGCACCCACGAACGATGTTGACAACCATCACAATATCTAGATACATGTTGTACAATATGCATGACACATTTTTCAAAATAGTACTTTTTCAAGAATATACTTGTTTTGTTGCACACTTCCACTGCATGTTTCACACACTGAAATACGCTGATGAATTTGTTCCATTCCGTTTGTGTTAGATACACCATGTTGCGAGGGGCATGAAATGTACTCTTTTTACGTAACAGCACCATCTTCTCTTCGAGGACTGTACGCAGCACCACTTCATGATTTGAGCCTAATGATTTGACTATGGTCACATTTAGCTCATCATGAAAATAATCGTTCATTTGGTCGATTCGTGAACATAATATTTGCCATTCTTCACAGGTCAGTTGTACACCAAATTGTTCTGCTTTGCCCAATCGAATCACAGGTTCAAATGTTCTAGCACTGATACCAATCATCACATGTTTTGTTTGAAATATATTTATTGGATAATAGCTTGCGAAGATGAACTCTTTATCGTTAGAAGTACACATCTTTCCTCCTGAAAAGCACTTGCTCAAATGATTTCGTGGGATGACACTGTATTTGCTGGTTTATAGTTATTGCTGACGTCATAGGAAAGGAATGTGCTGACGTTTGAATTCATGGTTTCATCACAGTTACTGACGTCATGCTGACCAACCACATTCATACAACTACGTCTAATGTGCTGACGTTTGAATTCATGATTTCATCACAATTGCTGATGAATCCGGCTGTGTACTAAATTCAAATTGATGACTTCGACCCAAGAATCCTTTGTAACATAAAGATACAGATCCAGTATTTAAGAAACGCAGCAGTTCTTCTTGTTTTGATGCTTCCATGGGTAAATATCTTGCTGGTAAAATTATATTCTTATCATTTTCAAGCTTCACTACGATTCTTAATCCAAACTTTGTAGGGATCATTTGGCTAGCTAAGATTCTATAAGGTACATTCTGTTGTAAATCAGTAATCTTGGTAAATGATTTCATCACATCACGTGTGTTTAGAAACTGCAGACAAGTAGCCATGATGATGTTATTATGAATACTAACTCGAACGATACTTATATATGATGCAAAACTGATGACGTTGCATTATCATGTTCTGACGTGTACTATTGCACCACAATGTTGCCAGAGGTTTTAGTTCTAAACAGTTCCGTTTCTTTACTAATGAGTGTACAAACTTTTAAAAATGTCAAACCAAACTTTGAAACAAAATTTTTGAAACGAAAAAATTTGGAAACGAAAAAATTTGAAACAAAATTTGGAAACGAAAAATTTTTTCAAACAAAAATCTTGAAACAGAAAAAAAATTATGGAAACGAAAAATTTCAAACGAAAAAATTTTAAACAAAAAAATTAAACAAAAATTTACAAACAAAAAATTTTAAACAAAATATTTTCAAACAATATTCTGAAACAAAAAATTCAAACAAAATTTTGAAACAAAATTTTCAAACAAAAAATTTCGAAACAAAAATTTTAAACTAAAAATATCAAACGAAAAAATGTCAAACCAAAGTTTCAAACTTTTTAAATGTTAAAACAAAACTGAATGCAGCAAAGATTTGAAAATCAGCAACCAATCAGATTGCACGAAAGATAGTGATCAGCCAATCAGATTGCACGAAAAATAGTGATCAACCAATCAAATTGCATCAACAATAACTTTGCCAGTGTTGTAGCATGTATTCCCTTAAGACTATGAGTCATAAGATTCAATAAGGTTAGCTATGTATCCCTTTACACTACCTCATCAAGGTCAATCACGTGGTACATCGTATTGCTTACGTTTATATTTGGCTGTAATAATCAATACCAATGACGCATTCTCAAATTATCCTACAAAGTTTAAATGTACCAATGTCCTGGACTCCTAATCCCATCATAGGTCAATAACTGATCACGTGATCATAATGATTTACCCAATGAATGAGATACTATCCAATTTTAAGAAAAATTACCAATTATTGATATGACAATAAGAAATGTACCCCTCCCGAATTTAAGATTGGTACACAAATACACCTGTGTCTTATGAAAAAGTAATAAATCCTGTAGTTATTTAATAATAAAGCCGGTCAATAACCTTTAAATTTTGAATATTTGGCCATAAGAGGAACACCAACATCTACAATGGGTCCTAGAAAACGTTTACCAAATTATGTTATTTTATATCCCACATTTAAAAAAGAACATAAACATATAAAGGTAATAAACCATATAACGTGCTAAATACTTATCAAAGGGTCAATAACCTCCGAAATTTGATTTTTGGTAGTTCTTTACCCATGAAAGGGAACGATGTGGACCATCCAAATTTATAGTGGTACATATTGAAGATCTGTACGAAGATACCAAATGCTTATATTAAACAATTTCTAAAACTGAGTCGATGAGTCAAAATACCACTCCCAAATTTTTAAAGGGTGCATCAATGTACTCACGTCTTATGATAGGAAATGAACCTATATACATGACCATATGATCATATACGGTATAAGAAATTTGGCAATTTCGTACCCATGAAAGGAAACGAAATGGACCACCCAAATTTATAGTAATATATATATATATATATATATATATATATATATATTAGGGTATTATACTATTTTACCAAATGTTTAAATTGGGCAATTTCCAAAATAAAGAGGTGGGCCAAGGTACCCCTCCCGGGGTGCATCAATATACCCATGTCTTATAATAGGGAATGGACCAATATACATAACCATATAATCATATAAGGTAATAGGACCTCATCCAAGGGGATAAATTGAGCCAAAACAAACACGTGGTTGTACTAAAATTTGGCAATTTCGTACCCCTAAAAGGGAACGAGGTGAACTACCCAAATTTATCATAATACATGTTAGGGTCCAGTACTATAATACCAAATATATAAAATGAACAATTTCCAAAATTAAAGGGGTGGGCCAAGGTACCCCTCACAAATTTTTAAAGGAATGCACAAATGTACCTATGTCTTATGATAGGGAACAGACCCCTATACATAACCATATAACCATATAAGGTAATAGGACTTCATCCAAGGGGATAACTTAGGTCAAAACCAAACACGTGGTACAACGTATTGCTTACGTTTATATTTTAGCAATTTTGTACCCCTAAAAGGGAACGAGGTGGACCACCCAAATTTATTATAATACATGTTAGGGTCCAGTACTATAATATCACATATATAAAATGAGCAATTTCTAAAATTTAAGGGGTGGACCAAAGTACCCCTCCCAAATTTTTAAAGGAGTGCACAAATGTACCTATGTCTTATGATAGGAAATAGACCCCTATACATAACCATATAAGGTAATAGAACCTCATCCAAGAGGATAAATTGGGCCAAAAGAACAAACACGTGGTACAACGTATTGCTTACGTTTATATTTTGGCAATTTTGTACCCCTAGAAGGGAACGAGGTGAACCACCCAAATTTATTATAATACATTTTAGGGTCCAGTACTATAATACCAAATATATAAAATGAGCAATTTCCAAAATTTAAGGGGTGGGCCAAAGTACCCCTCCCGGGGTGCACAAATATACCCATATCTTATGAAAGGTAATGGACCCCTATACATGACCATATAACTATATAGGATAATAACACCTCATCAAAGGGGATAAAATCGACCAAAAACCAAACACGTGGTACTACGTATTGCTTACGTTTATATTTTGGCAATTTTGTACCCCTAGAAGGGAACGAGGTGGACCACCCAAATTTATCATAATACATATTAGGGTCCTGTACTATTATACCCAATGTTGAAATTGGTCAATTTCCAAAATTTAAGGGGTGGGCCATGGTACCCCTCCCAAATTTTTCAAGGGGTGCATAAATATACCCATGTCTTATGAAAGGGAATGGACCCCTGTATACGCCCATATAACCATATAGGGTAATAACACCTCATCAAAGGGGATAAATTAGGTCAAAAACCCCCGAAATTTGAATTTTTGGCAATTTTTTACCCATGAAAGGGAACGACATAGACACCCAATACTGATAGAGGTACATACTATGGTCCTAGGCTACCATACCAAATTTTTAGATTTGGCAATTTCCAAAATTTAAGGGTGGTGGTCCTATGTACCCCTGCCAAAATTTAGGGGGTGGGCCATGGTACCCCTGCCAAAATTTAGAGGGGGTGGTCCTAGGTACCCCTAGGTCATTGACCCCGGGCCAAGGTCATTGACCTTTGACCTATGATGTCACAAAGGTCGGGGTCAAAGTCCAAATTTGCCTCAAGTGGGGCGATTACTACTATATATATATATATATATATAGCTGCAAAAAATTATTTTGGGCTACAAATAGTTCAAATCCGCTACTTTTCGAGCACAATCTCGCTACTTTTGAATCTTGAGATCTGGCAACACTGACTGGGTATGAGTGACTCTACTGCTAGCCTTTTCAGCTATTCTAAAGGGAACTGGCTTTTTTGTAGAATCAAAAAAATATAGCAATTTCATTAATTTTATTCCGCCTTCATGAGTAAATAGGGGTTAAGTTTAGATTTGCAGCTCCGTTTTTTATAAAAATTAGTAAAATTTACAGGACAAATGAGGTAAGAAATGATGATTTGGAGTTCTTATGTGATGTTTAGGTGTAGTGATGGGCAGTGGGAATATTCCCGGTGGGAAGGAATTAAAAAAATGGGAATATTCCCGGGTTTTTTCGCTGGCCTATAAATTCCCGGGAAGAAATTTATTTCCATTTCTGTAGTTTATCTTCCAAATTATAAGAACAATATGACTAACTACTTTATTTTAATATATTATGATTTAATTCTAGGTTTTAAAGAATTTGGAGGTTAAAAAATTTGAAATTCTTTGACTGTGCTTTATATAACTAATAATATTTTTTTTGTTCCATTTTCATTTGCACTAAATAGTAAGGTAATTGTTTAGAATTGGGGGGGCCAAAACTAGCAAAAAAGTAGGATGATTTATGGAAAAAAATGAGTTGATAGTGATGTTCAAGTAGTCAAGAAAGTATCGAAGACATTTTTTTTAGGGCGTAGGGGATTTATACAAAATGGAAATATAAGTGAAAGTTATTTATGTGAGAAAAGAAAGTGAATTGTTGGTAACGAAGATAGAAAACAACCTGCCATGCGGGGCTCAACGCCACCTTCATTCGCTAACGCTCGCTCTGCAATGCTGTCTGAATTTAATGTTGGTATCGTAATTTAACGTATGAAACCAAAAAACAAAATTGTCGGAATAGAATATCGCAAAAAAAAAAGTAGGTGCAAATGTGGCCTGCAATGCTAAAGAACATCAAAATTAGCAAAGTGCTAATTTACAAATGATGAAAAGGAGCCATTTTGTAAAGTACTTTAGAATTATGTAGAAATAGAGATGAAGTACTATTAATAAACCCTGAACCATCATTAGTAATAGACGTCGGTCTGTCTTCTCATTCTGATTCGAATTTCTGAAGAAGTACTCGGACTTATTTTACATGTGAAATAACGTATGGAATTTCGAGAAATAGGTAGAATGAAAGGTCGTGTATGGCAACGTTACGTGCTAAAATATAAAGATAAGTATCTTGCAAATTTTGTGAACATAAATATGTATGCGCAAATGTTGATAAATTGATGAGACATGTATCTTCTAGCATTTACCCTCTCTAATAAGTTTATAACATTTACAAATTTAACCCTTTTCGGATTTCAGCTTTTTGGACTATTTTTTAGACTTTTAGTCAAGCAGCTACTGCATCATCACTATTTATCGTAGGATCATGGTTCATACCTCATTTTTCTTCAGAATAGAGCTGGCTTTCAAATGGTACCACTTGCATGCTCATACCATATACCAGGAGCGGGAAAAATGATGTCAAATGGAAAATTTCTGAGGGAAATTATTTTTCTCGCACTTTGGCACCCCCTGGAGCGACCCTGTGTGAACGTAGCCATCTAAAAAAACATTCTGATAAATAGTACTTGGTGTTCTGAATATGTGTGCCAAATTTCAAGTTTCTATCTTGAATAGTAAGGGCGGGAAAAAATTTCATCAAGAATTCCCACAATGCCCCAAATTACCACAAAACACTTTGATCTCAGGGAAAAAATTTCCTGAGACGTCTCGAATTACCCTAGGGTAATGTTTCGCCCGTCATTCTCTTCAGAATAGAACTGCCTTTCAGGCGGTACCATTTACATGTCTCCATCATGTATCTAAGGCGGGAAATTCCCGAAAAAAGGTTTTTTTTGGTTTAAATATCCCTTTTTTCAACTTTTAGCCCCTCTGGACCCTCCTATTTTAACGCATAAATCTGAAAAAAATCTGTTAAATACTACTCGGTTGTGCACAATTTCAATCTTCTAGGTGCAAAAATAAGCCTGCCATAAAATATATATACCGACATTGCCCCATATTCCCCTATACAGAAGTACATTTTGATAAAAATTCCCTGACACATCCCTAATTACCCTAGGGTCATATTTCGCACATCATTCTCTTCAGAATAAAACTGGCTTTCAGAAGGTATGACTCACGCGTCTCCATCATGTATATAAGGGGGGAAAATCCCGAAGAAAGGGATTTTTTGTCTAAATATGCCGTTTTTCAACTTTTAGCCCCTCTGGACCCCCTTGTTTAAACGCAGAGATCTGAAAAAATGTGATAAATACTACTAGGTGGACTGAATGTTTGTGCACAATTTCAATCTTCTAGGTACAAAAGTAAGCCCGCCAAAAATATATATATACCGACAATGTACCATATTCCCTATACAGAGGGATTTTTTTTAAAATTCCCTGAGACATCCCTAATTACCCTAGGGTCATGTTTCGCACATCATTCTCTTCAGAATAAAATTGCTTTCAGACTGTATGACTCACGTGTCTCCATCGTGTATATAAGGTGGGAAAATCCCGAAATAAATCATTTTGGGGGTAAAAATATCCCTTTTTTCAACCCTTTGACCCTCTGGTTCCCCCCTTGTTTTAACTCACAAATCTGGAAAAAAAAATCTGGTAAATACTACTCGGTGGACTGAATGTTTGTGCAAAATTTCAAATTCTAGTAAATATACATTTATGCGTACTTTCTAAATATAATAAAGTAATATGGTACCGTTCAGAATATATATTTTAAAGAATCCTCTGTGGACAACAGTAGTGATATGCTGTGATATGAAAACTAATTCAACTTTGAAATCATAAGATAGTAATAGAATGCAATTTTCTTTCTGATTGAACATAAATTCCCATTTTGGGAATATTCCCAAAAAATATATTCCCGGGAATTTACCCATCACTATTTAGGTGTGTAAGTTTGACAGTAGAGTTCGGTTTAACACGAGAAAGGATATGTAGAACTGGGTACTATTTGCATGACACGAAGGGTTTTGATGATTCAGCAGCATGACAGTCGTATAGGATGGCGAGTTGGTGCACTGAATGATATTTCCACGTTGAGCTTTACAGAATTATGTAAGAAGAATGAAGATAATGTATTAAAGTTTTATGAGAACAGAATACCGAGTTACAGTGATAATTGAAGTTTCTGTGAGAACCGATTTTAGTCACTGTTCTAGTCTAACTAAAGTCTTATCGGATAATCTAACCTAAGCCAAAATAAAGAAACCAAACCTAAAGTAGCTTAATCTAACCTAACTATATTTAATGTTTTAACATCTTTTTTTCTTAGGTCTGAAACTGAAGGGGCAACTCTAAACTTAAGCCGTAAACAGAGTACTTTCCCTATATCAAATCAATTAGGTCTCGTGAACTAGGGAAGAAGAGTGTAGGACAAAATCCAAGCGGACAAAATCCAAGAGGACAAAATCCAAGCGGACAAAATCCAAGAAGACAAAATCCAAGCTAAATTCTAGTAAGGCGGACAAAATCCAAGCGGATAAAATCCAAGTAACAGTATCATGTGCGTAACTGTTGTATGTGCCTGTGAACACCCTAATTAAATTGTGTGTTTGTTTCTTTCTTCAATTGTCATGCATTCTAAAGTTTTATCTGTAATTCTTCAATTTATTGAAATAACATTTCATTTACTTTTGAAGAACTGAAAATCCAATAAAATGTGAAAGATTGACACAGTAAGAGTGCAGATGCAGATTATTCATAAAATATTCTGGCTACTTCTAGGACATGCCCAGGTGGATCCAATTTAGTGATCAGAAATATTTTGACTGAAAAGAGTATATTCACATAAATAACCAGAAAATAAAAGCACTGACTTGCTAAATCAGAGATAACAAATAACAGCATAGCAGCCCAGTCTTAAAAAGAGTACACTTACGTAATTCTATTCTATTCATTGAGAATTAAAGTAGAAATAAAATTAAAAAGATATAATTTAGATTTTTAAAACAATACTTCTCTACCCTCAAAGTATTTACATCAGTTACACTTTTGAAAATAACCAATAATATATACATTTTCATTTAGTTGGTCTAGACACATTTTCACATTTCGATTTTCTAGATAACACTTTTACATTATTTAATTCACACACATTATTACATTATTAAAAATACACACTTCAATAGCATTCAAACATAATAAATGGTGGATGGCAACGACTAAAAAAATACTCAGCATTCTACCATTACCATATTCACATTTTGATCTTGATAGATACATCTATATTTCACTTATTTAGAATATATAGGCGAAACAGGAGAATACAAAAAGAAAAACTCAGCATTCTACAACTACCGTACATATTTTCATATATTGATCATTTCTGACGAAAATTTGATCAGTATATCAAAATTCTTTGTTTCAAAACACTGTGTATAATACTTTTACATACTTTCATATGGATGTGATAAGTAATTAAAGCTCATCTGCACTCTTACTGTGACAATCTTACATGTTCTATTGGATTTTCAGTTCTTTAAAAGTAAATGAGATGTTATTTCAATAAATTGAAGAATTACAGATAAAACTTTAGAATGCATGACAATTGAAGAAAGAAAAAACATACAATTTAATTAGAGTGTTTACAGGCACATACCACAGCTACGCACATTATATTGTTCCTTGGATTTTATCCACTTGGATTTTGTCCGCCTTGCCAGAATTTAGCTTGGATTTTGTCCTCTTAGATTTTCTCCGCTTGGATTTTGTCCCCTTGGATTTTGTCCTCTTGGATTTTGTCCGCGCCCCAGGGAAGAAAGTCTAGGTGAGAAAGTCCAGAAGTACTATCTAAATAATACAAATTTACAGGACCAACGAGTTGAAGTAAGGGTATTGTAATTGAATTCTGTGTCATTAAATGATGGAATCGTACTGCTTGTAGAAATGAGAAGTACAAAATCCTGTAGAGAAAATATGTACTTACCGGAAGCACACATAAAGGAATATGAATACAATGATGCAAGTACTTAACACTAACATAAGCTAAACTAACCTAATATTAACATAAATAAGCAAAATTCTATCATTAAATAAAACATATCTTCTAAACATCGACAAAACTAGTAATACAAAAGTTATGAAGAAAAAAAATGCAATATATATAATTTTCTATAATTTGTGCATTAAAGTTTATCTTTTTGAAACTATAAAATTATGGAATATGAAGCATTACCTCAAAACGGTTTTAGGCAGTGGATCCCGTAGGATTCTCCAGACCGAACATGTGGGATACCCCAATCTTCCTCTTGACTATGCATTGCACAAAGCTTCCAAGGTAATCCATCAGGTACGGTTAACACTGAGGGCTTGGTGGTCTAGCTATACCTTGTGGAAGTCTAAAATTTTGCAAAAACAAACAAACAAAAAAAAAAAAAAAAGTGAAGATCAGTTCAGAAACAATAAAATGTACCAGGAAATAAGAAAAATATTAAATGCATCACAAAGTACAGTACTTTTTTGTTCGTTTTTTTTTTAAGATAAGATCTAAATCAAAGGAAAAATAATGATGTGTAAGAAGAACAATTGTGAGGGTGTAGATTTACAATAAGGGCACCCATAGAAACAAAATATATGTAGTGATTTTTTCTTTCGAAATCGTCTGCTAATAATTCCGAGAATCGTATTTTATAAAAGAAATTGCATTTCAAGTTGCAGGTTAATTCTAGGAAGGTACAAGCTTTTTGGCTATGGCATTACATCTTTATCGCCGGACATCGAAATGAAAAAAAAAAGTATATTATTTAGTTTCTTACACAAAAAACTAGGTTCTAACATTGACTCACTAGGTAGTGATTATTGTTTGAAGTAAAGTATGGACGTATGGCATAAAAGCTAGAGGCCTAGTGCATAAAACACGAACCAACAATTAATATGCTCATCCCACGATAACTTGTCAATGTAAATACCTAAAATGTTTAGACATGTCGAGTTATTCTCAAAAAGCTTTTCTTTTAGACTAAATGTCAAATGTTGAGTTTTGTTTTCATTAAATAAAAAGCCGTTAGCCTTAAACCAAATGACAATCTGATGCCATGTGTTTTCAGTTATAGTATTAATTATGCTAAGATTAGGACTAGTAATTAGGAAGGTGGTATCGTCAGCATATAGTAACGTAGATCATTTATCACTAGTAAAAATGAAAGTGGCCCAAGTACTGAACCCTGGGGTTCTCCGTACTTTTGGAATACCAGGTTTTTTGATTTTTACAAAGCAAATTTGTGTACGGTTTTCTATGTTAGACTTGAATAATATGAAACTTAAACTCTTGATACCGTAGTGTGCTAATTTTTTTTAAGGGGAATTGTGTGATGAACACAATCAAAGGCCTTGCTTGAATTACAAAATCGTTGTTACCGGGCCTGAATGAAATCGTTGTTTTCAAAGTTTCTAATAAAAATTTTTGCTAACGAATCAATCGCTGCAACAGTAGATCTTCTCTTTACAAAACCAAACTCTGAATCACTAATCACATTATGCTTATCAAGATAACATACCTGTATATGTATCACAGTTTCAAGAATTTTTGAGAAGACTGCCACCAAAGAAATTGTTCGATTTCCGGGCCCATTCTTATAGGCGAGAAACACTCGTGATAATTTTAAAATTTCTGGGAAGATTCCCTGTGTTAGACATTGGTTAATGCAATGGGTAGCGGCTGTTTAATAAAATTAATAAAAATTTTAATTACATTACTCGATAATCCTTAAACATCAATACTGTTTGAAGACTTAAAGTTGTTTACTATGTTGAGAACTACTTGGGGAGATAAATTTCTGAATACAAAATTATGCTGCATAAAATTTACAGATTGTTCCATTAGATTGAGTGTCCTTTGTTTGTCAATATTATTTTGCACCTGACCTTCAGAGTTCACGAAATAATAAAATATTTTGGAGGAGGGTAAGCGTAGTCCCGATTACTCTTAACTATAGTTTTAATTACATTCCAAGCTTCTTTACACTTATTAACAAACGATTCCAGTTTTTGCCGAATTATACTGGTTTCTCGCTTGATTAACAAGTTGCTTATGATTCCTAGCTTTCAGATAGGGTGACCTACTCACTTCAGTTCTCTGTCTCTTCTATATGTTTAAATGTAACATCACCTCTTCATTGAGTATAGTTGAGTGGTATACCAACTGGAATTATTTTCTTTATTAGCCTTTTAAGTAAACTCTGATTAACTGTACAGATTTTTTTTGTGGGTTTAAGATTTCAAAGTACAGAGAGATAAATTCAAGAAGCGTTCAAAAAGTGTATTCGAGGGATTGTAATTCGACAGCAATTGAAAACAATTTTAGTTGCAGAGTGAATTCTTAAACTCACACAAAGCAATTTACGTTAGGTGGCCATTAAAAGCGAGAATGATATTCAACCGATTCATTGTAGGAGCACAGCATAGGACCCACAAGTTAGCACAGGGGTGGGTTCGCAAGAGGCAGGGGCATCAGTGATTAAGGTTGGGCGTGTAAATGAGGGTAGTGCGAAAAACACTTGATGTTGCATAAAATCACATAGGTTAGGGCACATGTAATATTTTCGCATTTCTAAATATAAATTAGTGGTTTCCTACACTGAAAAACCCTCCGGACTTTAATATCCTACAGAATCCTCTTTAATACGTACTCTCTCATTTTAACTGTAAAACCTAATATTTTTTTTTTATAACGCACTATGTATTCTTAATCAGTGCTCCAAAGTTGCAAAAGTTACTCGAAAATTAACTGAATTGATCCGATGTTTAAATTTCGTCTAATACAATTTAGATTCATACGTATTTACTGAACAAGAAAGGTAGCATAAAAACACGTATTTGGGAATAGCAATAAAGGAGGGAAATGAGACAGAAGTAACTGTGAATAGTCATTCAATTTATTTCTACAAACTTATTCATTATAGTTACTTCAGCACATGCCACCATAAAATTACACACATACGTTTAAGTAACCTAACAATTGAATCAAGAAATATAAACAAATGAGCAAGGATATTCATTTTTATATTTGATCGTTTATAATGGGTGTGAAAGTTTTAGCCAACTTATTTGACCAAATTACCATCAAAGAAAAGTTTGATAAACTATTTGATGGAAACCTCAGACGATGTATAATTAGCTTTAGATGCAAAAATAACTTGTAGTGAGCAGCTTGCAAACTATGATGAGTGGTTTTCAGACGTGTGGCTTTCACTATGTGTAGCTAAGTATGCATGTATCTTACAAATTTTTATGCACTTGGTCGATAAAACTCTATGAATAAGTAGAGTATAAGGTTTACGCTGTTTATGTAAAATTTATCCAGGAAATACTGTATTTAGAGACATAACTTTTATGCTCTCCTATTGTTAATCTTAGTGCAAAGTTGTTTAGAAAATATATTCTCAAAACACTATAGCTGATTTTGTGAGAAAGAGCACAATAAACGTAATTTATTTCTGGTTGGATTTCTATTAAAAACTACAACCTCACAGTATTTAACTTCCTACATAATTTCTTTTTGCGAGTTAACCGACTTTACATGATTTTTTTTTTTTTTTTTTTAAGTACTGTTCCTAATCTGCACCGTTTATTTCTCCGCCAATTTTTTGTATTTCAAGAACAATGTTCCGAATGATTATTCCGTATTCTGGATACGGCATACATTTTATCTATCCAGTTGCTTCTTGCGATGTTAATGCTTTATCACAGTAAAATTGAGTTTCCGAGTTTCACTTTCGACTGTTTTTGACAAAATTTTAGCCTTGCCCGATATGTAGCGAGCCAAACCAGCCCTCAGTGTTAACCTTACGGAAGGGATCACTTTCGAAGCTTTATGCATTGCACAGTCAAGGGGAAGGTTGAGGTATCCCACAAGTACGGTTCGTCTAGGGGAACCCTACGCAGTCAACTATGCGTATGGTCCTAAAGTTACTAAATAATTAAACCAGCTTTAATTCTCAATTAAAGTATTTAAGACCGTATTAAAACATTCTACTTTAAAAACAATTTACTTTGGATTATTCAAATCGAGTTAAACATACAACTTTATATTTAGGAAAATGCATACAAGCTAAAATCACTTTTACAATATAGGAACGGATAATAGGAATCATGACAACTGCTAAAGCAAAAGATCACTGCAAACCAATACCTAATAAAAAAAATAAAAATAAAATAAACTTCTTATACTCTCAGTACCCTGTTTGTATATCTTAAAAATACTGATACTTGTAAAGTGATTCTTACAGGGTGTCCTGACGTGGAGTAGAAGAGCAAGGCAATCATGATACAAGAAACAGGAAAAAATTCTGTTATAGAACACACAACTCTATTATATGAAAAAGGGTGTAAATACGCAGATATTATGCTTGAGAATAAACTCCCCAAAGATATAATACTCAGTAGTTTGTTGCTAAATTAACACACACACACACACACATATATATATATATATATATATATATATATATATATATATATATATATATATAACCACTTTTTTACTCGGTAGAGGAATACATGAATTGCTAACTGCATAAAATTTCACACTATAGTAAATAAGTATCGTCACTTCTTTTTAGCATTAGATATGTATGTTAAGATTTCTACGTACACTGCAAGTAATAGTTACTTAGTGTAACTTTATTTTTAATAACAATATCATGCAAAATGTAAGGTGTAGTAATGATGCAGAATGTAAAACATGATTGTTAACCTAGAGTATGTAATTTACATTATTATTTTTTCATTTACTTTTGGGTTTATATATAAATGATATGTACATTTCAGATGCATTGCAATACAGTATTAATGTATGAAAAGAAGACGAACACAAATGTAGTTGCACATCATCTAGTAACTAATTCGGTTTATGTAACCCAGGGAATAATATAAGGTTACTAACTTCGTACAAGTATGAAGTGAGACAAAATAAATTTTGATTTGAAATACGTTTTTATAGGTGTTCACAGTCTCCGTAAGTTCAGCCACTCCGTATGTATACGTGATTAGCACTGAAAGTATTAATACATAGTTCGTGTAATTAACTGTGGAAGTGATGAGTTGAGATGATTTCATTTCAGAGAGTAAAAGTATTACTGAGAGAGCACTGGTTACCCAAGTTGAGACCTATCAAAAAAATCCTCCGGGGGTTTCGTTGCTCCGGGAGGAGACATTCACTGTCGTACAAGAAACTCCTTTGACAGTTTAGAAGGAGATTGTTTGGCAAACTATGATATAAAGTACCGAAAGTCACGTCTGACTCAATAAAATGTTTATAGAAGTATGAGAAAATTATACAATATTGTGTATTTTTAAAGTAAAAAAAAATATTTTCTGGATTCAAGTAAGAAAAATAGCAATTTAAATCCTTAAAAAAAAGCGGCATAATATGAGAAGGCGTTTAATTTTAAAAATTGGTTAAATAGAAAGACAAATCAGTTCTCTCAATCTTTTATTTTTCCTTAATTTAAAAAAAAGAAATATAATTTGTCGTTTCCATATATGCCGATAAAACTGTTCGCAGCTAATATTTTGTGATATTGATTTTGATGTTTTAAATATCGAAAAAAAATCATTATACCGCAAAACAAAAATACCATGAGAGCGGATATCTTTTTATAAAATATTTCAGTCAACTTTAACGTATGTTTCTTTTGGTACGATTGTTCTTTTGTAAATTTAAGGTGCATATGCGCTGGTCTATAAAACATTAAGTAGGTATAATCACGATTACTCCTTTATATAAGAACTCTCTAAATGCTGTATGGTTAGCCTGTGCTCCTTCTACACGAGAGATTGGTTCATTTCCAATATTAACCAGTATGTCCTTGTTTCATATAACATTGGTACTAAAATAGACGCTGAACATCAATACAACCAAAACATGCTACAAGAAAATCCAATGACAATTAATACTACAAAAGCAAGACCATCAAATTAAAATACGCAGCAACGACTACAGAATAAATTTAACTAAAAATTGCTACCGCTATATGTATTTAGGTAAAGACGAAAGACTGGGAGGAACGAGTAAATCTTTTTTATAAATATTACACTGCGCCTTGAAAATGTTATACTTTTTTAAGTGGAAAATTGGTATAATATTACTTTTTACATTTTATTTATGAAATTAAAATATTTAATATAGCAGAGGAAATCTTAGTTTTGGCGCTTTCTCTCCTTATGCAACACTGGTCGTACGTTGTGAACTTGTAACTTGATTCAAGAACAAAAGAGCAAGACTCGTACTTTGCTAAATGCCCTTAGGTTTATCAAAAAGGCAATATTGTAATATATTGCATGCGTGTGTTTACAGTACGAGTATTTCGATAGTTCGGTATGGTTCTGTATTTTCGGTATTTAGTTATATCAGTATTTTAGTATCGCAAGTAGCAAAAATTCGATATTTAATATACTAGTTTCAATATTTTTTACATTCCTTGTCAAATGCCAATCCATTTCACCCACTAACTCAATTTCACAAGAAGTTGCACTTACCATTTTCTTCCCCCGGTCAGCTTATAAATTTAGAAAAAACGAATTATATTTTTCTTATTGCTTTCAGGTTTGTTTGTTTCTCTTGAGTATGAAATGCTGAAGGTTCCAAATCTCCAAGGTAAACATTTTTTTGTGTTAGCAAAATGGCTTTACATTATTTCGATCCTGCTTGTAATAAAGTTGAAATGAAGGCAGAAAACGTTCCTGTTAAAGTTGAAATAATAACAGAAATCGAATCATCTGAAGAATGTAATTATAAACTATGTAGTATTAACACTAATGATTATAAAGATCCTCTAACAAATTGTTCGAATTCTAAGAAACGAGAATGTGTGACTGAGGAAGAGTATATCGAATCAGAAAGTAATGAGGGTGAGACAATATCAGATTGGAAACTAACTTCGAAAGCAATATGTTTGGTCAAGCGTTTATCAATAGTTGATGTAAGTTCCAAACGTTTTCACAGTAATATCAAGCCAATATCCATCGATCATACACACAATACGGAAGAGTCTGCCACCATTGGAGGTAAAAAGGATAACGAAAAGGACGTTCAAGAAAATAATCCCCAACTAGGTAATGCTCAGACCCTCAGGTACGTATAAGCTCTGTTATTTTTTCAAAAATACCTTGTATAAATATTTTTTTCAACAACTGCAATAATAGTTTAAATGTTAGTTCTTCGTTTACCTTAAACTGAATTATTGGAATTACAAATATTTGAACACATATGGGAACATAGCCTAATGCGTAGCCTTGAAGTAAGTTATCAAACGTAACGTTAATTTGCTTCAAACCACCTCCTTGCTCCAAATCTTGAGTGCTTTTGAGTAATGTCAAGAGCGATTCTTGTTATAAACAGGTGCTTGCACATAAAACAATCACTCATCATTAATTTAAACAAGATATTAACAGCTGTCAAGCCCAAAGATTACTTAATAAAAGTATTCTGAAATACCAAGTGCAATAGGAAGTATTTATTTATTACCATATGATGGCTGGTCTCATTGTATGACTTTGCACCGCTATTAGTAGCAATCTCCGGGTGTAGATGAAATTCCGGCTGAGCTAATTTTAGCTGGAGGCGAAAAATTGTGGAACAAGATACACAAACTCATTCTCCTTATCTGGAACAAGGAAGAATTGCCACAAGAGTGGAAAGAATCAATCATTGTTCCAATTCACAAGAAAGGCGACAAAACTGACTGTAATAATTATCGAGGCATTTCTCTTCTGTCAACATCCTATAAAATCCTTTCAAATATTCTGTTAGCAAGATTGACCCCATACGCAGATGAAATTATTGGAGATTATCAGTGCGGATTTAGACGAAATCGATCAACTATCGACCAAATATTTACCATTCGCCAAATACTCGAAAAGAAGTGGGAATACAATACCCCGGTACATCAACTATTTATTGATTTTAGAAAGGCTTACGACTCGGTTAGGAGAGAAACATTATACAACGTTCTTACAGAACTTGGAATACCGAGAAAGCTAATTAGATTAATTAAGATATGTTTAAGTGAATCCCAAAGTAAAGTCCGGGTAGGAAAATTTTTGTCCACGAGCTTCCACGTCCAAAATGGCCTGAAACAAGGAGATGCGTTGTCGCCATTATTATTTAACTTTGTGCTGGAATACGCCATAAGGAAAATCAAAGATAGCAACCAGGGCCTAGAGTTGAACGGCATTCACCAGGTTATGGCATATGCTGATGATGTAAATTTAATAGGGGATGATAGGAGAACAGTAGAAATAAATGCAGAGATCTTATTAAACGCTTGCAGGGACATGGGTTTGGAAGTAAATGCAGAGAAAACTAAATACATGGAAGTGCGTCGGGACCGTAATACGGCAAATTGTGGAGGCGTTAAAATATTAAATAATGCTTTTGATAAAGTGGATAGTTTCAAATATTTAGGATCAATATAAACAGACGAAAATCATATTCACGAAGAAATTAAATGTCGACTAAAAGCAGGGAATTCGTGTTACTATTCGGTTCAAAATCTCTTGTCGTCGCGAATTCTGTCGAGGAATTTGAAGCTTAAAATATATAAAACGATAATCATGCCTGTTGTTCTGTATGGGTGTGAAACATGGTCGCTTACTCTGAGGGAAGAACATAGACTGAAAGTATTTGAGAACAGGATCCTGAGAAGAATATTCGGACCCAAGAGGAACGAGAATGGGGAATGGCGGAAGCTTCATAACGAGGAACTACATAGTTTATACGGTTTACCCAACATTGTTCGGGTCGTCAAGTCTAGGAGGCTTAGGTGGGCAGGTCATGTAGCTAGAATGGAAGAAAGTAGAAACGCTTTCAAAGTCTTGACTGGAAGACCCATAGGAAAACGACCATTAGGAAGACCTAGGCGCAGATGGGAGGACAATATTAAGATGGATCTCGCAGAGATAGGAATACAAAGTAGAAACTGGATGCAATTAGCTAAGGATAGAAGTCAGTGGAGAGCTTTTGTGAACGCGGCACTGAACCTCCGGGTTCCATAGGCCATAGAGTTAGTTAGTTAGTTAGTTAGTAGCAATAGTATTTTTATACCGATATTTGTGATAATACTGAACTGGACTCTTAGCATGCGCTCATTGCGCACGTTTGTTATTAGATCAATTTCTCTTCTTTTGGCCAGAGAAATGTTTGACTTTTCTTGAGGCCACACTTTAGAGAGGAAGCACGAAATTTATCACGTCATAAATATCAGAATTTTTAGTTCTTCAGCACTAAGCGGTCAAATGAAATTAAGGAGAAAAGTTTTATCTGGTTAGACATGAAGCTCAAGGCAAATACGTGGTGACTTTGATTTCCAATTCTGAAAAAAGAAAGCCGTAAGATATATGAGAATTTGTGAAACTGGGTGCGAGGATGTTGATCTCTACAGTAACAAGTAAGGCAAAATAATTGGAAACATCTCCGTGTTCTCCCTTATTTGATAAAAATTAACTTCACACATACAAACCAAACCAACATTGAATTGCATAATAGTTCATCACTAAGTTTGCATACTTCTTCAGCAATAAAGCTAAAGTGTGAATGCATGGTGGAATATACGCTAATAGATGTCTTGCAAATTTATCTTCGTTGCTGTTTCATTTGTAATTCTCCAACTTGATTCCCCACTTTTACTGAGAGTAATTACATCACCTTTCACATAAAAGGCAAAAGTACATTATTTTAAAATACTACTAAGGGACATTTACATTTCAGAGACACTTGCATGTTTAAAGGACTCATTATTTGTTTCAGAGAAAGTCAAAAATTCTTCGCCGATATTTGTGTTTAATATATGGAAAAAAACAAATGTGATAAGGTTAGTAAAACTCGTTTGAAAATCTGTTGCACATGCGCGCCAGGCAACAAATGTAAACAATTTGAGAACATAAAAGTAGATGAAGTACAGTCATTTCTTTCATGCACATCAGGTTCTGGAAAATTACTTTCTAGTTTTATTATGTACCCCATATATGGAGAAATGATGATTCCGGATCCAGCGGACTGTTTTCTGTTTCAGAGCAGTGGATCAAAACGTATTGGGACAATGTATCAACATATATGGTTAACTGAAATAAACTGTCCTTGTTCTGGAACGCGGAATAACCAGATAAACGTATTCAGTATAACGTTTCCTCAAATGAAGAAATATGTATTAAATTGATTTGTATTGGAAATTTGAAACCGATGACTTGTGCGTACTTCTTTCCTTCAGTTTTACCTTAAGACTTCAACTATAATTTTCGTTCATGCCATGCACTGCTTTCGTGCATTATTGTAGTTGTAATTATGTCTAAATTTCTTTTGTAAAGTCCATTCATTCAGTTCTAACACTTCATTCACATCATCTGGTTGTTACTCCAATTCTCATATTTCCTTCCCGATATTAAAAAAAAAAATTGAGTCTCATAATAACCACAGTTAATCAGAAATGGAGTCTGTTAACTTTAATTCTATAGAACCTATTGATTTCTGTTTGGTAAGCGTCGTACGAAACAAAAAAGGATAGTGAAAAGAATGCTATAAGTTGTAAAGTAAGTTTCTGTTTCTTGCTTTTGGATACCGCGAACACATCTTTGGTAACGAGGGCAATTGCTATTTACTTGGTAAATGTAGTAACACGTTACGTTCTTCGTAGCTGTATGTTACTTTCATGTTTCTTTCGTTAATAATGTGATTTAATAAAATAATCGAATTTAGTGAATTAAGTTAAGAGTTTACACAATTATCTCATGATCACTTCTCATCTAATACGCAGTTACTTCACACCCCCTCCACGAAACTGGAAATACACGAATATTTTAATTTTCCGTAGTACAAAAAAAAAATATTTTGAAGAAATTAAAAAAAAAGTTTGTTAAAGATAAAATGAGTTCTTTGTATAACATATTGTTTGTTTTGAATTAATCCTCGACCGCAAACTGCTGAGTGTGTGTTTCTGAGACAGTTCATGTAGTTCACTAGACGACCTTGGAATATGTAACGACAGCGTCTCTGGGAAGATGGAAAGTAAGAAAAGAAAAATAAACATTAGTGATTGCATAATATCATTGTGAGTGGCATGTGTTTTGAGATGTTAGTGTGGAGTTCCGTTAGTGCTCAGGGAAGGGAAGTGAAAGGTAGGAATAATGCTAAAATTAATTATCACTAATACAAATTATCAAAACTTAGATACATATAAAAAATCATAATCAAATAAATAAATATTTCATAAGTGTAAAACCAAATCCAATATAGACCTCTCTCTCTCTCTCTCTCTCTCTCTCTCTCTCTATATATATATATATATATATATATATATATATATATATATATATATATATGCATATGTTCCTCTAATGCAGAAAATAACTTCAATATCAAACGTGACTAATACGCGAGAAGAAAAAAAAGTAATACTATCTAGCTAACCAAAGATAGTAAAGTTAGACTGCACAAGAAGGGTACTGATTTCAGTTTGAGAAAAATGAGTTTTAAGTTATTTAGGCTTAAAGCGTTCGTAGACTGGAAAAGAATTCCAAGATATGGTTATAGCCCCATATATTGGCTGTAATCAAACTATATGAAATCAGCACGAGAGAACTATTCACATATAACCTACAACCCTAACTAACATATAAATTCTTCATCTTCTTTCTTCTTAAATCTTGTCCTCTTCGGGCATCGAATCCTGGACATCAATCATGGCATCGAATCCTAGACATCTAAAAGGATGGAACACGGTTCTTGCAATCTTGACTTCAATCTTCTTACATCTTCTTAATGTATCCACTGAAATATCTATCCATTTGCGGTCGTCAATTTTCTTCATTCTTCACATACATTTCAAAAAAAAAAAAAAAAATAAAAGTAAGAAATTTTTGTAGTCATCCGTTGTCCAATGGAAAAGAAACATTACAAATCTTGAAGATACCAACGTGTTCCAAATTTGTTAACGAGGCTAGCTGATAGTAAATAAACTGGTGATTCGAAAATTTCTTATTCAGCTGTTTGAAGTATTTCAAGTTTCAAGGTGTTCTACGTTTCAAAGTGTTCTACCGGTAGATTTGGATGCACAATTCAAAATCAAGATAAACTAACTTCTAAGCGTGGCCAATGCTAAAAAAGTACATCATCCATCTACAAGGTGTTCCTATCCACAATCCAATCTTCAAGAAATTAATCTACATGGGTGTTACGTGAGTACAGACGGACTAACAGACTCTTCATCAATGGGAAAATATATGGGCAGTAATCACTAACAAATGTCCCAATTCTCTCTATCATAAACACAAAATACGACACGGTCTACGTCATGTAGATGTTCCTCTAAAAATATTCTTGTAGCCAGGGCAATTTTGGCAGCTTCTAATTTCTGAAATTTAAATGCTTCAGTCGAAATGTTTGGTAGTACAATTGTAGAAAGATCATTCTCCAACATCACTTTAAAACAATTTTTGTGTGTGTCTCGTAAAATCTTCTTGTCTGAATTCCGTGGTCGACATGTCATAATTACATAATTAGCTGGTAAACGATAACCATTGACAATCTTCGCTTCTCCTGGCTTCAATGATGATATAGTCAAACACTCTTCCAAAAATTCAGATCCAGCTGCGTCTTAAATGGCTTTATCTGCACCACCTAAGGGAGTTAAAGTTTCATTCGTCGGATTCGTCGGCATCTGCTTTTGTGTCCACTATATTACCTTTATAAATACTAATCTTCTGATTGATAGCACTATTACAAGCAAATTTCGGTTTTTCTTCTGTGGAATTCTTCCCTATATTTGCCCACGTTGGTAGATTTTCGGCAATCACAACATCCTTGTTATGAAGAGAATGGATGAAAACTTCTTCTAAATATTGTTTCCTGGGGTTGAAAATCTCTTCAGTTGGTGTTCCTTGAAGGTCTTCGCGTATCGTCTTCTTCTTTTTCATCGTATGGTTTTCCGTGCAGACGTTGGTTTTCATCGTATGGTTTTCATCGTGTGGCAGGATCCGTTTTAAATCAAAAGATTATGTATAATAATTTTATTTTATCAATCAATGGTTATTTTGCGAAGATCGCGTTTTATGAAAATAATAAGGTGAAGGTGAATAATGGTTACGAGTAAGTTTAATGCAAGCTGGAGAAAAGTTATTATTCAATGGTCAGCGAAATGATGTAAATAAAATGTTTCATTGAGAGTATGCCAAAGCAGGAAGACAATGCATACAATGCGTCAATTCTTGCATAGGCTAAATTCTGTAAATTATGAAAAGAGAGATTGTAAGCTTTTGTGAACATTTCACACATTCACGGATATGAGGAAATTGCTTAGAATCGGGAAATCGAAGTGTGTCGAGAGTTGCAGTTTTTGAGTCTTGACACAAGGAAAGAATTCGTTCTTCCAAGTGAAAGGAGGTCACACGTGCCGTCCAGCAGACGACAGGAGAAAATTCTAGAAGGACCAGGTTGAACAAAACCAGGAGACGGGAGGTCTTCGAGAGAGACAAACAAGATTAGTTTGGCAGATAGGATCAGTTACCGTGATCAGTTGGAGTGACAGAGAGCGAGACAGTCAACCGACAGTCAACTTAGAATTCAATATTCTATCTACGGAGATCGTCGAGTCGTCTTTAGCATTTGGGAGTAAACCAACCTCAATGCACATCTGCAGCAACCATTAATTGGAAGTATCAACTTGGCAATACTAGATACAACACCTGGATCATCAGCGGAGCGTCATCTGAAGAGATAAGGTATGTGTTACTCCTATTCAGGGCTCAAATGCTCAATACTCGATCGGCGATACTCGTCTGGCAAATATTCCGATTATCCGTAATTACATCACAACACTTACATTCACAACTTTTATCTAAGAGAAATATAATTGTTATTGAATGATTGAAGTAAATGTTTTATTACCAGAATCAATCCCCAATTGGTATTTGTAAATTTAGTTTACCTCTCGCACGTGTATATGTGTTCATTCCCACTCATTCTAGATGGTGAGTGGAAGGCGCTCAGTTTCACTCAATTAGCATCCCCAAACTAGGCACTGAGTGACTGGGTTGTCAATAGGTATCTCTTCGTCAGAGTCTTTAAGATGGTCTTCCTCTTCCGGGTTTTCCTTCTCATAAAACTTCTTCAATCTCTGCACTGCTATGCTGTCTACCTTGTAAGATCCTCGGGCGGTCTTATAAAATACGAATTTGGATTTTCCACACGTTCAATTGTGCCTGGACCAATAAACTTTCCGCTGAATGCTTTGGCGTGACCTTTTTTTCTTGTAGTGTCCAATATCCAAACTTTTTCTCCTTTAAAAACAAGTTTCGTATATCTCTTGTCAAAAAATTTTGTTGCCGTTTTATGACTAAAGATTTTTTGCGCTCTAATCTTTTGTAATTGTTGTAAACAAATGGCATTATCTTCATATGGACACGGGGTATTTAAAATTGCCTGATGAAGTAACCTAGGGTTGAAACCAAGACATTTAAATGGTGAAATTTGAGACGATAAATTCTTGGTGACGTTATGCGAAAAAAACATAGGTTGTAATAAGTTAATCCATTCTCCTAAATCTTTATCACATAAAGCTGATTTCAATCGTTCTTCTATGTTCCTAATACTAATTAAAAAAAAAAAAACATTACTGTAATGCCCAAGTACATTTACAAAATGCATGTTAACACCAATCATAGCACATAATTCTTTAAATAGTCCACCAGTGAACGCACTGCCTTTGTCTAAGACAATTTCATAGAAAATTCCGAACTTTAAAATTACTTTATGATAAAGAAATGAAGCCAAGGTACTTCCTGTAACATCAGAAAGGGAATCTGCGATTATGTATGTAGTACAGCTGTCTACTACCACTACTACCAAATATTTGTGATTTAACATATTATTGGGGAAATAATTCTCAGCTACATCTATGTGGATGCGATAGAAGAGGGGAACTGAGGCATAAGTAAGCAATGTACCATACGGAGAACCGACTTTCGATTTTGATACTTGACAAGTCGTACATTCTCCACATTTCATATATATATATATATATATATATATATATATATATATATATATATATATATATATATATATTTCTTCATGTTGGGAAAGTACACTAATTTTCTAACATATCATATGTTTTAGAATAACCAGAATGAGATGATCCCAATGCAGACGTATAACAAGCATTAAAAACTTTATAATGCAAAGAAGTAGGAACTGCAACCAAAAATTTTATACCTTGAGAAGTTTTTTGTTTTCTATACAAAATTCCATCCTTAATAATAAAATATAATGCTTGGCGTTCTATTTTAGGATTTCTACTTTCTGTTCTAACCAAGAAAAAATATCTTTAAAAACGGATCTTTACGCTGTTCTGCTGCCAGATTTGGCTAATCGAAAATTGAAAATGAATTTGTGTTCTGAGTAAACAAAATTTTCGGATCTTCTTGATTCTTTTTCTCATCATCTAAATCTCTAGAGGGGGTTAGAAAAACGTGAAATGGCATGTGCCTCTATGTTAGTGGAGCCACTGATGTGTGAAATAGTAAAATTATACGATTCAGTTTCACTCAACCATCTGGAAATTTTACTTACATTCTTTGTTTGCTTCAAATAAAGCAAACTATGACAATCTGTCTTCAAATAAAAATGACGTCCCAAGAGAAAATATCTGAATGAACGTAAATAGTATAACAATGCTAGTAATTCAAACTGATATGGGTGTAATTTTCTCTCACTAGGAGACGTTGTACAACTACAATAACTAATGGGTACTAGATTTGTGTCGTCAGGTGAATTTTGAGATTGTTTGATTAATCCAGAAAGAGCGACCTTGCTAGCATCAAAATACAGATACAAAGGATAATCAGCCTTGTATCTCATTAAACAAGAAGCTAAAATGATGGCTTGTTTGCTATTATTGAGTGCTGTCTCCTGTGGTTCCTTCCAACGAAAAGGAGCGTCTTTCTTCAACAAAGAAAGTAACGTTTCTGCCAATTGAATAAAATTAGGTAAATATGAACGAACAAAAGAAGCCAATCCTAAAAAAACTTTTAACTTGTTTCTTTGTTTTGGGACGTTGATAGTTGGAAATCGAGTTAATTATTCGTTTCGAAATAGACAAACCCCTTTACTAAAAATGTGACCTAAAACATCTAATAAAAAAATATCCCAAGTTTGTTTTATCTGGGGAAAGCTTTAAACCAATTTATTTTATTCTTTGAAGCAACATACGAGTTAACTGCACAATTTCATCAAAACTATATCACTAGATCAAAAATTATCGTCATCATAGGCAGATATTTTATCTTGTGGGAGACCTTCTAAAGTGAGTTTCACTAATCTATTCATACCACTAGTAGATGTCTTAACACCCTGAGGCAGAAAATTAAAATGGTACGATCCAAGATTCCGAATTGAAATAGTTGTAATAGGTTTTGATTCTTCAGTGAGGGGAATATTAAAAAATACTCCAAAACATCACTAGAACATAGATATTTGCGTCCTGCCAAAGTAGTCAAAATATCCTGGATAGAAGGAACCGGAAAACTGTGAGAAACATTTTTTTTATTTATATATCTCCCATCTTCTATAAATCGACATTGTCCATTCTTCTTTTTAACAAGCATTACCGGAGAATTATAAGGACTAATACTAGGCTCTATGATCTTACTTTTCAATAAAGTATCTACTTGTTTTTTGATCTCATCCCGTAGATGAAATGGGATTACAAATTTAGGTCTATTTACCGGAATATTCTCTACTAATTCAATTTTATGCTTATATCCCTTAGAACAACCATAATCAAATTCATTCCAAGAAAAACTAGAATAAAATTCCTCTAGTAAGTCATATAATTGCTGTTGTTGATGGGACAGCAATTCAGGGTTAACATTTACTCGATATTTATCATAACCTTCAGGAAAAAATTTCGTATCTACTGCATTTACATGATGGACCTTATTGTTAGTGCTATTTTGTTTCTTGAAGTTGGTATCATTGATAACATTCGGCAGAACCCAAAACAACATCTTTTTTCAAATAAAGTTTCCTTTTGGTAGGATTAACTACAGAAATTACTAGATGAGTTTCGTCTACAACTGATTTACGCACAAAAATTTCTCCCTGCGTATCTATTAACTCATTGGGAACTAGTAAATTGCGAGTACCTGCAAGATCATTTCCTTTTTTTACTGTAACTTGAACACTTAAATTTGGAGGCAAAACAACAGCGAGCTACTAAAAATTGAGGTTTATATAATTTCGGTATATGGTTAGAAATTTCATCAAAAGATACGCATGGCGGCAATTCAACTCGTGGTGGAATACCAAATTTAACAAAACTAAAAGAATTTTTATTGTGATCAACCATTGCAAGATAATTTTTCAAAAAATCCTGGCCAATTATGTTATTATACGGAAAACCTTTATACACTCTAAAAGGATGCGTAAAATACTGCCCTCCTAATTTTAATTTCACTAAAGCGATTTGATCACTTTCTTGAGAATTTCCAGTGACACCACGAATAAAAGTCGTTCCTTTGAATATGTTATGCTTATTACTTAAACTATTACCAGAAATTATGCTAATAGTGGTGCCTGAATCCAATAGAAATAAATGTTGCTTATTATCAATATATACTTTAACATGAGGCAAATTAGCTTCATTTTGAATAGGCACATAATATCGTTTACTATTTCTAATATTATTACATATATTATTGTCTACTTTATTCCTATTCGTCATAACATTCTCATTTATATGCACTGTGTTGACAGAGGCAAGAGACTGCGAATGAGCGGAGTATGGAGAGGATGCATGAATGGGATTTCTTCACTCCAACGCGAACGCTCATAAGATTGTATATACACAGATTCTCCTTTGTGTGCGTGAGAAACTTTTGCGAGCGCAGTTCGTTGCACGAGATCTTGTAACTGGACTTTGATATCGTCTAACTCAGCTATCAAGGTATTTTTCTTTTCAGGCTGACTTACAATTTCATTTACGTTCTGAGTATTAACATTTAAAATATTTTCTTTTTGCTGTATAGCATTATTACCAACAGGATGTATATTGTATTCGTGTATTATTGCCAAGGACTTCGATCGCTGACTACGCATGCTGACAAGAAAATTAACTGTTTCCTCTAAACCTAAGGACTTTGCTAACTCAATAACAGTCTTATATGATTGTCATAAACTCATTTATTCATTATTTTGGCAATGTGCAACTCAAGCAGTTTAATTCTCTTTTTAATTTAAAAGGACTAGCACATCCTAGCAGACGATGTTACTATGTGTGTGTGTTCTCTCACTCAGCGGGTGCATGTGGGCGGTGTGACCTTGATCAGCACTTCTTCAGCCAATCACAGCTCTGTCCGCTCTTACGTCACTCAACGCGTGAAACCCACGCGTACAGCGAGAGTCGAAGAGATTTAGCGGGAGGCAACTTACTTGGCGCCGAAGAGACGAATGTGTAACAGCTTCTCATACCCTGCTGCAACAAGACACTGTGTAATCATGTTCTGTACTTAGTCGAATCGAATTATTTTTCACAATATAAGACACATCTATATATATATCCTTATCTTAATTGTTATCTCCTAACTTAAAGCTATGTAAGTATCAGTATAATTAAAATTTCCGAATCAATTGACGAGTATTTTCTGCGGTTGTGCATGTCATCTCCTACGCCTCGTGGCTGTCTATTTGAGTACATGGTGCAAAATTTACTTTTTACTTATTATTTGTGTAATTTGTTAATTTTCGGAAATATGATGCTGAATCGTTGCCTTTATAAAAAGTTGTACGTAGAATTTTTGCTTATGTGTAGTTGGCGTTGAAAGGAGCTTCTTTCGGATAACTTGTTTCATCGTCAACACTCGAGCAAACGTCCTATTTACGACTATCTAATATAATGTTCGCTCTATCTGGATCACCATCCTATGGAGTAAACATTATAAAGTGGTGCCGGGATATATATGTCGAAGCAGAAACTTTTTTTTTTTTTTGTATAAATGTTCAGTTTTTGTGTTTATGAACATAGGCCTAGGTATGCTTGATGTTCAAAACTTGCTGCGTAATTTTGCCGCCATCTCAGAGAGTCAATAAGTACATGAAATTCGTGTCATTGTATCCTTGTCCAGTGCATTCATCCTTGTATATTGAAGCCTAAATCCTGTCTAAATTAGAATATTTTTATTATTTGCATTCTTAGATTTTTGCAGAAATTAGTCAATTATTTGTGTTAGCGAGTTTGTTATATTTGCAACATCATGGCTGAGGGTGATCTTAGAACAGTTCTCTTATCTATGCAAAGGGAACTGATTGCATCAATTAATGAAATTAAAGAAAGCCAGAACGAATTGAGTGATAATCAAAAACGTGTAAGTGAAAGTGTTGAGGCAATAAATGTAAACCAACAGAAAATGAAAGATGATTTGTCAGGTGAAATTAATAATGTGAGTGTTACCATGCAGAGTGAAATAAAAAATTTGAATGCGTGTATTAGTGCAGTGCGGCAGGAATTGATAGAGCGAATTGAAGCAGTGGAATTAAAGTGTTTTAATACGAGTGAAGACATACGTAGAAGTGTACGTGAATTAGCCGATGCAGTGCACGATGTACGGGGCACAGTTGAAGAAAATACGCGCCAAGTAAACGACCAACAACGCCAATTAAGTGAATGTTGCAATAAAGTGGATGATTACGAGAAGAGGTTGCGTTTGGTCGAAAGTCTCGACAAGTACCGTGAAAGTAGAATTCAGAAGTGCGAGACCAAAAAAGTGAATACGGTATAGCAGTGCAAGAGTGTATTCAAGTGTGCCACGAGCAGAGTAAATTTAACCAGCAGTGTTTTGAAACATGTCTTCGCGCCAGTGAGTTAAGTGAACAAACCAAACAAGATGTGGAACGACTATCAGAGCGCGTACAACGTATAGAATTAGTAAATGAGCGCCATGATACTGGAAGTAATATATCACAAAGAAACACAGGTTCTGTGCACAGTGTGAAGCGCGAGAGGAAATCGAGCAGTGAGTCTCAAACGGCGTCTGATACAGAGGTGGAAAGTGACGTAATATGGAGAACCGTGTCAAGAATCAAAACTGAAAGAGAGTCCGCATATTAAGCGTGCAAGAAACAGTGAAGTGAATGCAAGGCGTTGTTCATTGCGATTAGCAGACATTAAGCAACTCTCTACATTTTCAGGTGATATGATGAAGGAAAGTGCGAGTGCATTTTTACAAAATTTCGGTAGAGAAATGTCGTTCGCCGGAGTGCCTCAAAGTGAATATTTGACGATCATGCCATTGATTCTTAAAGACAGTGCACTTAAGTGGTACGATTTACATGGTAAAAATTGTCAAACTTTTCAAGAATTTGTGATAGAATTTCAGAATGCATTTGAGAGTCCCTTAGTAAAAGCCACACGTCTGCGTAACTTGCGTTCTATTCCGTTTGACCCAAAACGTTATAGTAGTGTTGTTGATTTTGTAACAGAGCGCTTTAGTCAAATTCAGGCTCTGGAAGAGTATGAAAATCCGACCATTACGTTGTCACACATCATCACTCTCCTGCCCAAGCGGTACCAATTAGCTATGATGGGCTCTATACCTGATAACATAAATCAGTTCCTTGCGAGTGTGCAGTCTATTGAAGGATTGTCAGGAATTAATAATATGTATGACAATCAGCGTAATAAGCAGAAACAGCAAGGTGGTGCCGGTGTTAGCGTGAATAATGTAAGAGTAGAACACGGTAGTGAAGTGAGCAGTGATAATAGAGCACGTCCGAATTTCAAACAGGGATGGAAAAGGAAATTTCATAGACGTGGACGGCGAGGCAATTTTAACAGAAATAATAATAATTCGAACGGTGGTAATCAGTCGCAAGGTAATGGCCGACAAGACACGAGCGCAAATGAAAATCGAAATGAAACGCAAGGTGCAAGGGCAAATAAAAACCAAGGTAGTGCGTCGACTTCTCAAGGTAGTTCGAATCAAAATAATAATTGGTTTCCAATATTTAATAGGGGTCCTGGTGTAAATAACGGTAACAATCAGCAACGTCAATATCCATACCAACAAAGTGGTTTTTACCCGCAAAGTTCTGTGCCTTTAGACTAGTAGCGCCCTCCCACTTGGTCGCTGCAAAGGGGAGGATTTCAGTAGTGTAAACCGGATTACTTTTCCACATATGTGCAACGAGGAAGATTTACAAGCAGAAGATGATATAGGTAATGATAATGAAGAAGAAGTGATCAAATGCGAATTAGGTCATAATACAATGAGAGTAAAAATTTTGTTAAACGATCAACCCAAAATCTGTCTGTTAGATAGTGGATCAGAACTATGCTTATTACGGTACAATATTTTTCGAGAAGTAACAAAGTGTGTAGCAAATGTGCATTTGCAGAAAGGAGAGCATATCGTTTTGTGCGATTTTTTAGGGAGAAAGAAAAAGAACGTGAAAGGAAGGGTTATTTTACCGGTACGAATTGAAAACGGGGAAGTGCCAGTTGAGTTTCTTGTGTTACCAGAACTGCACGAAGACGTAATACTCGGTGCAAACTTTCTCGAGAAATTAAACAGTGTCATCGATTTTAAGCGAAGTAACTTGCGTGTTGAATTTCAAGGAATTAGTGGTGAAGTGCCTTTAATACAGAGAAATAGTGGAAATGTCATTGTAGCTAATGTAAGTGAAATTAAGTGCAAGGTAGCCCCTATTGTTGTGTTGTCGGAGATAAGGGACCTTAATGATTTTTATGCGAGAACGGTGAATGTATTCCGCAGTGGGTGCGCCGAGCCTTTAGAAAAAAATGAAGCTAGTGACTTAGTGGAGGACTTCCCACCGGATCTATATTTCACAGTAGATGAAATCAGGGATGCAGTTAAACGCGCTACGCTGTTTAGTGAAAACGAGAAAGAAGAGTTATTTCAGTTGTTAATGAAACATAGAAGAGTGTTCGCCCGTTTTCCTGGCCTGTGTAACAAATTTCAGTACCGGTTAGAAGTGGATACAAATGAACCCTCGTCCTTATGATATTCCGCACAAATATAAGGAAGGAGTGCGTGAAGAGATCCGAAAATTGTTAAAGTGGGGTGTAATTAGACCTAGTTCATCATGTCATCTATTACCGTTGCACGTAGTATTGAAAAAGAGTGGAGCGTTAAGAATAGTAACAGATTGTAGAGCATTGAATGTGCACATTAAGAATCCAGCTCTGCGTGTAGAAAAGTTGTCCGACCTCTTTGCTAAATTTAGTGGAAAACGTGTGCTAGGTACTCTTGATTTTACTAGTTCGTATCAACAATGTGGAATTGCAGAAGATTCTATGCCATACTTAGCCTTCTTGTTTGAAGGAACATTATATGAGTACACACGCATGGTGTTCGGTGTGAAAAATGGATCGTCTGTATTGCAATTGTGCTTGAATAAAGTGTTCCCTTTACCGCTACAAGAGAAATTAATCAGGTATATGGATGATGTAGCTCTTGGTTGTACAAGCGTACCAGAATTCTTACAGCAGTTAGATGAAGTGTTGAGTTTGTTAAGTGATGCGAACATGACGCTAAATTTATCGAAGTGCATTTTTGGTGTAAGTGAAATTAACTATTTAGGCTATTACGTATCTTCAGAAGGCATACGAAAGGATCCGAAATCAGCTGAAGCAATCGAGAAGTTACCAGTGCCCAAAAATTTAAAAATGTTACGCTCATTTCTTGGTGCTGTTCAGTGGCATTCGCGAACAATCAAAGGTCATGCTGTTATCGCTAAACCCCTTTATGAACTTTTAGGGAAGGAAAAGAAATGGAAGTGGGAAAAAGAACACCAAAAGGCATTTGAATCATTAAAGGCTGCATTAGTAAAAGATGTGAAGTTACACCATCCACAGTTCGATCAGCCGTTTTATCTCGAAAGTGACGCGAGCAAACTCGGGTTGGCTTGTGTGTGTTATCAAATTATTGACGGTGAGAAGTGTGTATTAGAATATGCAAGCCGTACTCTTAATAAACACGAACAGAACTATGCCATAATTGAGCTTGAGTGTCTCGCATTTGTGTGGTGTATTCGTAAGTGGCATGTTTGGCTTAAAAAAGCGAAAATATACATACGAACAGATCATAAAAGCTTAGTGCAATTAAAACGTATGCGTAATTGGAATGCAAGACTTATGAGGTGGTCTTTAGAACTTCAATCTTACGATTATGAAATAGAATTCATCAAAGGCAAGACTAACACACTACGTGATTGTTTATCTCGTATGTTACCAACACAAGAAGATCTAATGGTGAATGTGAACCCTATACAGGCTGTTCAATCAGAAGTGTTCGATTTAGATCCGTCTACAATTGCGAAATTACAATGGGAATGTGACGAGTATCGTCCTATTATTAGTTACTTTCAAGGTAATATAAGTGAAAGTGAAAGCAGTGCAAATAAGAATTCTTTTCGTAGTAGTGCTCGAAATTGGAAACAAAATTACACTTTGGAAAATGGTGTTTTGATGGTGAGAGATTTTCACTTCCCAGACATTAAAATTGTGTGTGCCTCCATGTTTAGTGAAAAATATTTTAATTGGCTACCATGATCATTACGGTCACTTTGGATTTATGAAAGTGTTTAATATCATTTCCTGTATGTTTTGTTGGAAAACCATGCGTAGTGACATTAAATCGTACATTCTTGATTGTGAGGTCTGCATGAGGACGAAGGTAGACCATCACCCAGTGAAGTGTTTAATGCAATCAGTACCAGCGAAAAACATACGTTATTTGGTCTCAGCAGATTTAGTTGGTCCTCTACCTCGAGGTAAACAGGGCGAAACTTACCTGTTAACAGTGTGTGATGTATACTCACGTTATTTAGTAGCATATCCACTTCGTCGTGCAACAAGTGCAAGTGTAGCAAAATGTCTTACTGAGTCATACATGCTTCATCTTGGTATTTTTATGAACATCTTAGTAGATAATGGACCACAGTTTATTGGCAAGGAATTCGTACAAGCTATGGAAGCATATAACATCAAAATACATTATACTACGCCTTATCACGCGCAAGGAAATGTCATCGAAAGATTCCATGCTGATTTAGAGAGAATTTTGTGTGTGTTGTGTCGCGATTCTCATTCCTCATGGCCAGAATATATTGTGCAAGCTTGTTTGTTGTTGAACTATACTATTAGTGCCAGTTCGGGAATAGCGCCTGCAGAATTACATCTTAACATCAAGCCAGAAGAATTTACACTCACATTTTGGAATTGTGAAAAACAACGAAACAGTTGATGAGCAAGAAGGTATAGATTGGAAAGGAAAATTAATTATGGCTGATTTACGGCGAAAGAAAATCATTCAGCAACGCAACGAAAAGTTGAACGTTCATCAGAGAGCTCGAAGAACTTTGTGTGAAGGTGACTTAGTTTTCTTACGTCAGTATAATATTAGTAGCTTGGTAGACAAACGTATAGCCAAACTGTGTGAAGTGTACCGTGGACCTTACTTACTGTGGAAACAAGTTGGTGAAAATGTGTTTGAAGTATTGGATCCGCAAAGTGGCAAATATATCGGATTTCAGAATGTTTCTAGAATGAAGCTGTGGAGACCAACACCAGCTACTAGGAAAAAGTGGCTAGAAATTCTGAAGAAGCATGTGGATGAAGAGCAGTTCAGTGACATTTTAGAGAGAGCCGAAAAGGAAGCCAACGGAGATTACATGAACGAAGAAGAAGAGGAAAGTAAAGAAGATCAATTGTGTAGCATCAATAATGAAGATTAAGAAGTGAGAGTACATTCTAGTTGCGTTGACGAAAATGTCTTGTGGTATATACGACATGGTTATTTAGATGAGCGAAAGTTGAGTTTATTAGAGAAATATTACCATTAGCACTTCGAAGAAGTCAGTTTGAATTTAGAGATATGTTAGGAGATATTAGAGTAATATACACGTTTATTAGAGTATTCCTTTTGTTGTTATTGGAACAACATTAAAGTTTTACCTTAAAACCTACGACCACATTTCGCCATGAATTTCATGTGCATCGTTTTCTTTTTGTCTTCTATAAAACTCTATGGGGTTTCCTTAGTATAACTTATTTTTATTAACCACATCTCTGTGTGTCTTCGTGGTCGTACTTACAGTGGGTAGGTTTATATGGTTTTTGTGGGTTGGCTCTTCTTCATTTAGTCGTCAGACCATCCCTAAGATGGATACAGGTTGGCATCTGTAGACATCTGACATTGCCTCAATATAATTCTCCATCATTCGAGCTTATATTGGTTTATTTCTCTCTTCATTATAGTATTCATGTAACAGTCATCATTAAGGTTATATCTATATATATATTTTATTCAGCATCATGTCCTATATAGGTATATTTCAATATTTATCATGTACCATGTACTTATTTGATGAAGTTGCACGAAGGCGTTGAGGATTGGGACGTGCTTGTCGTGGTTTATGCTCGTGAAGTGATTTGAAAAAAAAGGGGAGGGAGAATGAAAGAAGAAATACTTACATTTCTTTTGTTAACCCATCCCAAGTCAACTTCCTTTTAACCATAATTATGTTATTTTAACCTTATTATAGTAATTACATGTAACACGTAGAAACATACACTTGATATCCATACACGAAGAATACAACACAAGGAAGAACACACGTAGGTCCAAACAATAAGAAGAACACACATTCTATTCACCTCCACTTAATACGAATGCAGCGGAAATAAGTGCAGCACATTTTAAGTCAAAAAAAAAAAAAAGGGGTAGAAAGGAAGATGCAAATTATACGTTAATAAGTTTATACGCAATAAGTTACAGTATTCCATGCATCTTCATATTGGCGCCGAATTTTGGTAAATAGTCCTGTGTCAAAAAAAAAGGACTATAGCCTGCAGAGACCGTCTAGAACTTCCACCGATGGACCTAGCCCTATCCAATGGGAAGAGGATAGGAGCAGAAGATTTAATCGCCGAGTGTTCATTCAGTCGGAAGAGAATGAACGAAGAGGATGGCGTATGGACTGGACATTGTTCTGGAATATGGTGTGGATTGTGGACAATAAACAGTTTGGACGGCGTGACATGTGCAGATAGTAAAAATATAAACAGTGTGCTATAACTGAACTGTGAAGTGTTGTTATTCGAACTAAAAATATATATATATACATATATATCTATACTCATTCTTTTTTTGTTTTGTTCAATTAATTGCAAAAGTGAAAGTGTTTTAAAGGTTGAAATTAATTCATTGTTTGAAGTGTTTTCTCATTTTATTCATAATCTTTGCAATATTTTATGGTATGTGTTAAATATCCAATTTCTTTAAGTATTGAGTGAACTTACATTTGGACTAATAGGACTATAATAAATATTTTTATGCATTTATTGATATATTACATATTTATGGACTGAATAAACATTTTATTTTAGTGAGTGCAGTGTTAACCAAGCGTTAATGTGAACTATGACCCAAGTGAAGAGTGCTTCAAAAACTTACAGTGTGTCCCCGTCATACGCAGACACAAACTATAAGTGTTGCCAGGGTTCTTAGGATAAACGTATCTCACCAGAACTTTACCTATCAGCTGTTCGGGTGCCATTTGTCATAAACTCATTTATTCATTATTTTCGCAATGTGCAATTCAAGCAGTTTAATTCTCTTTTTAATTTAAAAGGACTAGCACATCCTAGCAGACGATGTTACTATGTGTGTGTTCTCTCACTCAGCGGATGCATGTGGGCGGTGTGACCTTGATCAGCACTTCTTCTGCCAATCACAGCTCTGTCCGCTCTTACGTCACTCAACGCGTGAAACCCACGCGTACAGCGAGAGCCGAAAAGATTTAGCGGGAGGCAACTTACTTGGCGCCGAAGAGACGAATGTGTAACAGCTTCTCATACCCTGCTGCAACAAGACACTGTGTAATCATGTTCTGTACTTAGTCGAATCGAATTATTTTTCACAATATAAGACACATCTATATATATATCCTTATCTTAATTGTTATCTCCTAACTTAAAGCTATGTAAGTATCAGTATAATTAAAATTTCCGAATCAATTGACGAGTATTTTCTGCGATTGTGCATGTCATCTCCTACGCCTCGTGGCTGTCTATTTGTGTAATTTGTTAATTTTCGGAAATATGATGCTTAATCGTTGCCTTTATAAAAAGTTGTACGTAGAATTTTTGCTTATGTGTAGTTGGCGTTGAAAGGAGCTTTCTTCGGATAACTTGTTTCATCGTCAACACTCGAGCAAACGTCCTATTTACGACTATCTAATATAATGTTCGCTCTATCTGGATCACCATCCTATGGAGTAAACATTATATGATTTTCTTACGACTACAGAATAGAACGAAGGCAATAACCCTTTGATTATCAAGTTGTTCGGTCACCGGCATTTTCGGATCGTACTCTAGTATTAATTTCCACTTATGAAAAATATAATCTAAGACAGATTCAGAATCTGACTGTTCCCTATTTCTCATTTCTTGCTCTAAAACTTGCGAAACTATATTATCTTCATAAGCCTCTATTAATTTCTTCTTAATCTAAACATACATGAGGTTATCATATTCTGCGGTTGATCGTATAGCTAAGAGAAAGCACGAGCCCCATTTTCTAAACAATACGGCAACAAATGAAGTTTCTGTACATCACGTAGATTATGAAGGACAGAAAAATCCTCAAAATGACTAAAAAATGACTGAACTGACTCGTTCAATTTGCCAGAAAATCTGGGGGGATCTATTAAACGATCTAAGGCAGAAGATCTAGCACTAGTATTTTCCATTATTATTTTCAAATTACACTTAATAATAAATATATTACACTACTATATATATATATATATATATATATATATATATGTGTGTGTGTGTGTGTGTGTGTATCCAACACTAAAATGTAAATAATACTTTTTATATACTAACAAAATATAATAACTTCGCAAAATTTTCTCGTCTCACCCACCTAATCATTCAACTATGGAACAATAAAACAAGAATTACTCTAACAGAGCAAATGAATAAACGTAGCAAGGGTGGGTGGGTGGGCTAAAAGTAACTCTACTCAATTTCTCTCAGCAAAAAACTATAAACTACACTGTACTGAAAAATAAACACACTGCTGAACAAGACTGCACTTATTTAATATAAAAAACACATTTACACGTGACGTTTCGATCTTCTAGCCAAGATCCTCATCAGACGTACACTCGATCTTCTAGCCAAGATCCTCATCAGAGTGTACGTCTGATGAGGATCTTGGCTAGAAGATCGAAACGTCACGTGTAAATGTGTTTTTTATATTAAATAAGTGCAGTCTTGTTCAGCAGTGTGTTTATTTTTCTGATTTCATTCGCAAGACGTTGACTATGATTGTGTGACACTGTACTGATTACTCAAAATACATCGTTATCTTTTAAAATATCTAAAGTACCTGACTTATCTATCAAAAGTGTTAATTATCGAAAAATATTTAGAAATTTGGAATCGTTGCAATGGCGTAAGCCTCACAGCATCTCCATCCATGTGCCGGTGTAGTACCATCAGTTGTAGCTCAGAATACGACTAGTTGACTAGTTGTGGGAAAGGTAAGAGAAAGAAAGGTTTTAACTGAGATAAAGGAATGAGCACTAACCTGATAATTCCAACGAGGCTGGCGTCGTCCTACTCATCTGGAACGATGAATGTTTTCCCCTGGTGGAGCCTGGATAAGCTGGAGACAGTCAACATCTGGATCTCTATCCTGTTGATCTGCAAGGGGCGTCGCCAATGCGTCTTTATGATTGTTCTCCTACACCTTCATTCCACTAGTCTGCTGACGAACTCAAAAGTGTCTGCGGCGAAAAACCAACAGAATGGTATTCTTGACTTATGGAGCTGGTTATTCTCCAACGGTGCGATCCGCTTCTCTCGTCAATCCTGCACTTATCCTAATCGTGTGTCGAATACCCCTTGTTGTTGTGTCCCGCGTGGTTTTGTTCGGCATTATTCTAAGACTCCAATGAATCGAGAAGTATCAGGCTATGCTTGAAGGTATGCGGAAAGGTAATGAGGAAGCTAGTCGAGTTTATTAACAAAAATGTGTTTACAACTGGTGTATGAGGATGTATAATCCTGATCAAACTTTTCTTCCAATGAATTTTCAAAAGTTCATGTTTCTTTCGTTAATAATGTAATTTAATAAAATAATCGAATTTAGTGTATTAAGAGTTTACACAATTATCTCATGGTCACTTCACATCTAATACACAGTTACTTCACAATAGATTAAAATTCTAGTTCTGCAACGTCAGAGAGAATATGTCAAAATTCCTACTTTACTGTATAAGGATTTCAATTTTTTAAAGAATTTTAACGATTCATGATTCTTAAACTGATTCGAATATAACTTTACAAATTCTACGTAACATGATTGACACATTAGTGATGTCAAATCGATACTTTGATGCGATATGTTTGTTTTCCAACGTACATGGAAAATATGACATTTACCCAACAATCCAACATTTTAATAATCAGAAATTTCGTGATATCAAAGGGAATAAGTAATTTAGTTGAAATTTTAAAAAAATTGCGTCTGAAGGCCTTCATTTTAACATTAGAACATTCAAAAAATGTCCGAGTACCATTGATTGAACAGTTTTACAGCACTTTACAACCGTATTGAACTGCACTCGAAATATAAAGTTCTGTAAACTAAGCATTTTGCAGTGTGGTCCAATTTTCATAAAATCCGTGATAAATATGATCAAACAGACGGAGCAATAGAAGGTGGTCTCTGAATTTCTAATGCTTTGTCGGATTCAGATCACAGTATGTGCACGGTATTTCTGTGCCTCGTTCTAAAATATTTCGATGGTGACGTAAGTGCAGCGTGTGAAAGACGTCGTTTCCATCTATACTATCTATGGGAAGTTTATACTGAATTACACCGAAGACTTTTTCTTACCTCAGTTATTGAATATCATGCCTCTTTATTTCTGTGCAACACACAGTGGGTCAGAAAACCTAAAAGGTCTCGCATAACGTAATTTTTCAAAGTGAATGTTTTGTAATAAGTAACAGTGACATAGTTTGACAAACCAAAAGGCTAGAAATGCAATATGAATTTCCCCAGTAGGTTTGCAGATGCCCTGTCTGTATACATTTAAAGTGAATCTTTTCTGAGTGTTTGTATGACATGAAGAATGTAATTCACGTAAGTAAAATCGTAGGTCATATTCAGTAGCTAACAAAAAGAAAATGACAAAAGGAATTCAGCTGAGCTTTGGATATAGTATCAGTATGGGTTATTATTGATTGTTGCAATTATTATTACATACATTAATCTTGTACCTTGCAAATGTGCAGAATAAATACTAGGTGATATAAATGAACCTGTGTAAGTTCTTGAAATCAAGATCAGTAGTTACAGTGTTTGCCTTTCAATATATGTACCACGATGTACACCTGAAATACAAGAATTGTTGAAGTCTACAATGTGTAAGGTATAGCACGTGTAAACTATAGCTGCCCATGTTTGCCCCTATACAAATGGCAAAAAAAACGTATCATGAGGTGATGGATGCTAAAATGACTGTTTTTGCAAAAAAAAAAAAAAAAAAAAATCAGCAACAGTAGTAAAGACCAGTCTTACACGTTTACAAACGAAATGATGAAAAATATGTAAATAACATGATGGTAATACACTAATATGACTTGTGTAAAGATAATATAACTTGTAACTTTGGACTTAATTTTGTTTCTTACCTTTACAAGTGTAAATATGGAATACAAACCAACATATAGAAACCTGTTCAACATACTCTTTGAGAAAGCAATCATTCTCAGTCTACTAAGACATAGTACCTTGAAAGTCGTGTGATGGAAGTACTAGGCATAGGAGAAGCAGATAAATTAAGGACAATAGTTTACCTATTATAAGGTTGTTTTCCATATAGGTGTTTCAGAAATTGAAAGCGAGCAACAGGGTGAGCAACAGTGGCTCCAGAGGACGATGATATTTCCTGAGCACAGTGCACAGAGACCCATTACTATTGATACCTTTAAGTATGGATTATCGACTTTCCACGCATGGATTCGCTTTTTTAATATCTTGTACATGTCTATTATCGGCTTGGTATCAAAAAATGGAAAGTTGGGGAAGCAGATAAACAAAAATTCACAATAAGAAGGGAATTGATACTTGCAAAATTCAAAACTAAAACGGGTTTTATGGTGGACCAACCGAAATTTGACTAAGTGAACCATCTAATGATGGCAATGCGGCACGAAGGTTTTTCCAAGATCCAAATCTGTCAGCAGCAATTACTGGGATTGACGAGGTACTTATTGGCAGGTTGTGCTGAGAGTTATTTCACGCGGATTTTCCATAAATATTCCTGCATTCGATCACTATGCTCTTCAGACTGCCAACATGTTCGTCGAGAAGTATCCGTGGTACTATATGCCTGCGTCTGTGCATAAATTTTTGCTTCATGGTCCTATAATTTTAGCCGCATTATTTCCCATTGAAGTATTGAGCGAAGAAGCTCAGGAAGCGCGATATAAAGATATGCGTCGATTCAGGCAGCATCAATGCAGAAAATTCTCAGGATATGCTACCAACGAAAATTGCTTTTAAACTAACTTACTACATCGAACCCTGACATTTCTTAAATGAAACATCTGCAAAGCAATAGAAACAATAGAAACAGCAATGGTAGCTCTTCTGGGGGAACCTTCTCACATTACAGCACATAAGACAGCGACAGCCCTGTCAGTGACAGTCAAGACAGTACTGACTAAAATAACACCTACTGATAGTGAGAACATGCTGATACGTGTGATTAACTTTTCATAATTCAATATGGTACGTACAGTTTAACTTACATAGATTTATAGTGTAAAATTGCATATCCACATTTCTCCTGCATAACACTTGTGTTTGTGTGAAGGTATTGTGTCATGTCTGACCACAAAAAGCATAGGTTTCAAACATTTTTCAATTTATATTTTCGTAATATATTTTTGGACCCCTAGAGTGTACAGATCTATTTGCCTTGTAGTACTGATTCTAATATATCATTTCATACATCATTATAAAATGTTTGAGGGCGCGGTGGCTCTGCGGTTGAGGGTTGACCTCCGGTGCTTCGGGTCCCTGGTTCGATCCCAGCTCGTGCCGTGTGGACTTTGTGGTGGACAAACACCGTGCTCGTGGGTCTTCTCGGGTTTCTCCCGTTTCCTCCCACTTTCTTCATTCCACCATATCACTCATCTTTTATCATCACCGTCTCCTTTAGCCTAACCGGCATAAACGTGGGACGTGAAACTTAAAGATTTCATTTCATTTATAACATATTTCATCCCGATCTCGTTCGATTTTCTGCATGCTAAAATGCCACATTTCCAAAAATCAATCTAATTCACTGTTTCTTCATTTTTTTCCTTTTTGACCATACAAAATCAATCTCAACTATTGGACAATACCTACATTAATTATGCGCACAGAATTCCTAATTTCGGCCCACTGTGCAACAGTGTGATAATGACGCTTAACAAGTGATGTTTCAACACTTGAGAAATGATCGAAAATTTTCTCTGTTCTTTCCTACAACATGAAATGGTCTTACTCCACGAGCCAATTTAACCATTTGGTATTAATCTTGAGGGATCCGTGTTTCAATATTCGAAATTTTCTTCTCTTTTTTGTTTGTTTAATATATATCCTCGTGTCTACTGTTTCCTCGGATGTTCGCTTTCTCTGGACCCAGGTGCGCTTCAGTACATCGCCAGTTTAACCAGCTATGGATCTATGTGGCATGCACAGAAGAATAGCTCGCAACCACAGATATACTCAATCACTCCATAGTCATGGGAGAAAGAACCGGGACCCAGAAGACCTGCTCTACAGTTGTAATATCTAGGTGAAAACTCTCGCGCAACGGAAAAAGAATAGCCTAACACAAAAAATATAAATAAGGAATCCCGGAAATTTTGGAAAAAGTAAAATAAAATAAAGTTAAAGAAAATCTAGGACTCGGGATATTCACTCATGGGTTCCCAATAACGTTTCTCTCATATCATTTTCCCTTCGGTGCTTCGTTTATCAGATTGATAGGAAGACGCATTATTTTGATCTTCACCAAAATGATGTTATATTATCGAGGAAGAAAAAAATATTCTACTCTACTGTATCCTTTCGATATGAAATAAAACAATTGTCAACCAGAAGCTTTTACTTGTTTCACCGAAGCACTTCGTTATACAAAACTGTTTACATTCATTTTATGGGCACAACGGTACATTGCATTATGCTTTAGATAGCTACATTATCGTTCATGTCACAATTTGGGACCAGACATTTTGAAATATTACACGCACATAAACTCTCATAACATTTAATTTATTACATATTCCCGATATTCAGTATTTTATTAATATTCACTTGTTTTCAATTATATCAATGAATGTGTCTCTTATTCTTGCATTCTTATCTTTCATTTAAAACATAAATCATACGTTTTTGGCTGTTCACGGCAGCTACTATTACCAGGCACTTTCTTTCACATATTTATTTATATCTTGTTTAACTTAACCTATACATACTATTAAAAGAAAATACACATGAAATTACTAAAACCTTAACCTACACTAACCTAAAACACGTTCATACTACACACTCAAACCAACAAATTTGTTTATGTCGTAAAAACGTGTTGGTTTTTGGTTGGCAGTCCAGGCCAAATTTCTTTAATGGGAATCGATTTGTTACTTCGTATCTCTGCACTTTTAAAATCAATACTAAGACGGTGTAGAAAACCAGTTGCCCCTATGGAAAACTTGTTAAAACGACCTATTGTGCTTCTTTTAATCAAAGTACAGCTTCGGTTTATTTTTCAATACTCTATGGATACGTTATAGGTTAAAAAACTTTAAAATATGTATTATATATGTGTTCGATACCAGATAACGTCATTCCTATCCCATTTGTCTAGCTTGGTTATAATAGGCAACCAAACCATACATAGCCAAATAAAAGAAAAAAAAACAATAATAAAGAATACTGCATATAACCTTACACAAGATTTAGGCTTTCTTTGAATTTCAGAAATTTAGATGGTCACTCTAAACGAAAAACTTACGCTCACATGTATATATTCTGTCAGTAGTTTGTTCTAGATTTTACTTCCCCCTTTTTCTAGATAAGCTTAAGCCGTCACATATTGTCTCAGTAATTGTATAGATCCTACGGGAAAGGAATTACGAAGACATGGTTATATTATTATGATTCACTGAAAACATCATATTGGAACTATGTAACTTGAGGTTTCGAGGTTAAAAAAAGTATTTCCAAATCCAGATTACCAAGTTATTTCGATTGAGCCACTTCAGAAATAAATCAAGACATTACTTACAGTTGGGTGAGTTTATATGCACATACAATCCAATGGTTGTCCTTATGAGTACCAGTTCCTATTGACGAAAAAAATATGAAGCTTTCGTGTTGAATTTTTCAGGTTCCAGTAGAAATAAACATTACACACACACCTCTTATCAAATGTAGTTAGAGTTGAACCGGTTAATATCCATTAACCATATCGGTTCTTCAAAAATTCAGAGCCCTACATATGTAGTAATCTGCTTCCGTCGACATGTCTCATGCAGACGACAATCAACAACATTGGGCTGCTTCACTAATTCTCCTCGCTGCTCGCTCCGTTCCGTCCAAGTAAACACAAAATCGCAAATTTTGCAACGAGCTCTTTTATATCTTTTAGTAGGAAAATTCGTTCTGGAGCGGCTTTCTTTACCACTTTATTTTTATAATATCTGTCAGGCAGTAACTGGGTACTGCTCTCTTGAGACTGACGCCATTAAAGTACAACAGCATTGTGACGTAATAGTACGAAGATTGATGATGAGCTAATTATCAGACTTCAAAGGAAAGCGACCAATTATAGATAATTCTCTAAATCTGTGTTACTGACGTCACACAAGACAAGATTGAAGATGATTCACGAAACTGAGTGAATTTTGATGATTTTCTATCAAGATGGCTGAAAATCTAAAGAATTTTATAAAGGATATTTTTAGAATAAAATTTTAAAGAAATTTCTGGGAGTTTTCAGAATGTTTGGAGATAGGAAGAGCGTTCTACAGATGAAAAATAAAAGAAATAAGCAGAATATTTAAGAAATATAGGAAATTAAGATAGAAATAAAAAAAACAGATATTAAATACGAAATAAAATCCTAAATCTTTTTAATGCACTTCCTAACTTAATCCTACCTTCTAATATTACGAGCAAAATTAAATGACAACATTACAAATATCCTACATCATATATTATTCTGCACAATTATACAGGGCGTTCAAAAATTTCCAACATGATAATTCCATGCTGGGAGGTACTCCGGGGTGCTTGGAAGAAAATTTTTTTTCTTACATAATGAATACACTAACATCATTTATCTACACTAAAAATAAAGATGACATTTATGGTAATCTAAATCCTTTAATCTAATCAGAATCCTAAAATGTTTTATTTACACCTTTTAGCTTTCATGGATTCTCTGCCTCGCCAAGAAGTTGTCGTAGTTTCAGATATGAACATCGAAAGTTTTAGGTTGTCGTAGCTTTGCACTCCAATATTCTCTCGTGATAGTGTTTTAAGTTGAGCCGAATTCCTGAAAAGTTTGGTCACGAAATATGGTCCCAGATATGTTAGCATGAATTTCGAAAATACCTTCTTTGGTACCGATGATAAGTGATGGGTTTTTAACATGACCAGAGAACCTTCTTTTATCTTATCTCTTCCTTTCTTTTGTTTTTCTTCTCAGTCTCTTCGATTTTCCTGCTGGTATAGAAATGATGAATTTCTTATCAGGTACAGAGTTGAACTCCTTCGGCCAAGGAAACTTTCGTTTGAAATCCTGAGAAGCTGAGTAAGAGAGGAATATCTATGCCGGAGTGCATCCCAGGGATTCGCTCAACGAATGATTACATAAATCTTGCGCATCCTTGAGATAATAGCTGCATCTGGCCTGATTATCATGACAATATAAACGAAGTATCCGATGAAGGCCTCGTTCCTTCTTTCGGCAATGCCATGGGAAGGTGAATGATGAGGCGTGGTCAGTATGTGTTGTACCCGATGTTTTTCGTAAAACTCCTTCCAAACTCGCGAAAAGAATTGTGGGCACTGGTCACTCACCAAGTATTTGGGATAAGGTAGATTATAAAAATATCTCCTCTCAAGGACCGCCACAATCTCTGCGTGCGCCGTTCACAGTGGAAAGAAGCACACAAAGCGACTGTAAACGTCCAGAATCGTGAGAACATTTTTGTATCCCTGACTATTCGGGAGTGGTCCTGCCAGGTCTAAGCATTGCTCCTCATAAGTAGAAGAGGCCTCTACATGATAGGATCCCTTCCGAATCACCGGATACGAATACTTGGTGCGTGCACAGGAAAGGCATTCCTGAATATACTGAATGAAACTTTCACGCATTCCTTTCTAGTGAAACATAGCCTTGGCGAAAGATAAGCATCGCTTTACTTCCAGATGTCCACGGTAGTGATTCGCCGAAACTACTAATTTTGTCATACTGGCAGGAATGACCAGTAACCAATGGGAATTTTCTGGAGATCGAAAACAAATCAAACTATTTTCTTTACAAATTCGTGTATTGTCATGACAATCCTTCCAGATGCTATGCAACTTCTCACAAAATGCATCTTGTTGCTGGTTTCGTTTTACCTCTGCAAGATGCAAGAAGGTCGAGTCTGCAGACGTCAGAAAATTTATGAAGTGCTCTTCTTTCACTTCCGGTATCTCAGGAGGAGATCTACTGAGTAAATCGACAATCTCGTTATCCGAGCCCTTTATGTGCACGAATTGGAGATCGAAACGTAGTTTTAAGATCAACCGAGTGGTTCAAGCGTCCAGGTTACGAAGACCAAAGGCATAGGTTACAGCGGCGTTGTCGCAGTGGACAATCGTCTGTCGCCCTAGAATGAAATAGGAAAATTTCTCACACAGAAACAAAACTGCTACCAATTCGAGCTGGAAGATGAATAAAGAGATCTCATGTGGTTTGATCCGCCTGGTCCCGTAAGTAATCACCTCTAGATCGTCCTGACCAGGAGGAAATTGCTTAGCGAACCATGCAAGACATTCCGCAGAGGCATCGCTGCAAAGGTGAAAGTCTAACGAAAAATCTTGTTGAGCCAGCGCTGGTGGACTACTTAAGAGATCTCGAAGATGATTGAATCGTTGTAACAATTCTGATGAATACTCAATCTTTCGATCCTTCTTTAATAAATCATAAAAAGGAGCTGTTAATTCAGCGAAGTTTTGAAAATGTCACTTCTGCCATCCCACGAGACCCAGAAATCTCCGCAGAGCTTTCTTCGTCCGTGGAAGTGGAAAGCATCTGATGGCCTCGTTACTCCTAGGAGACAGGTTTACTGAAGACCCAGATATGATGTGTCTGAGGAAAGGAATTTCTGTTTGAAGAAAATTATGTTTATGAAAATTTAACGAAAGGTTGGCTGAATGAAGAATTTTGAAAATAGTCTCCAGATGATGAAAATGATTGTCGAAAGAAGATGAAAAACAGAGCGTCATCCAAGTATATAAGGAGATACTCTTTGAACGATGAATGCATGACTGATTGAAATATCGCAGGTGAGGATTTAAGACCCATAGTTAAACACGTTAGCTGATATTGATGACATTTATAAACGAAGCTGACATACTTGTAACGGTCTGGGTGCGAAGGAATACTGTGATAGGATTGGGTACAATCTAAACCTGAAAACAGAAATGCGCCACTGACTCGAGCGATAAGATCTGGAATAGGTTCAACTTGGATTTTTGGGCAAATGACCTCATTGAGTCCTCTCAGATCCAAAACTAGCCTCAGTGAGCCCGAGAATTTCCGAACCACATGAACTGGAAATCGATAGGGAGATGGTCCCTCAATAATGATTCCAAGACACAACCATTTCCCCAGAACCTCTTCAAATTCCTTTTGAAGGTGAACTGGTACCGGATACATCTTTCCGACCACAGGTGAGCCGTCGGAGAGCTATATGCGATACGGCTCCACTTTAACCACTCGCGGATTCTCCGTAAACAAGCGTCGGTACTTTAAGAGTAATTTAGCCAGCTGCTGCTGATATTCGGGTTGAAGATCTATACGCTTTGAGATGTACGCCTGAACATCATCCACTGTAACCGAAGGTGTGAAGAGAGTCTCTTCTAGATGTTCTTTTGTAGTGTCACCAATTTCGACAAGACAACGATTACGTTGCTCTAAATTCAACGTTACCACTTCTGATGAATCTGTTTCCAAGGAAGCGTTTCGCAATTTACAATTCAGGAGAACTTTGTATCTAATGAAGAAAGGATAACCTAAAATACAATCGAGTTTTAATTTGGCTACCACGTATAGTGGCACTTCGAAAATATGACCTTGAATGGTTAAATTCAAAACTTGAAAACCTTTAACAAGATAAACTTCATCTCCAGCAAATCCTTTTAACGTTAAGTTAGTATTCGGACGTAACTTAGCAGATGGATACACTGATTGAATCTTTTTCCATGCATCCATAGACAAAAATGATATATCCGCACCAGAATCCAGGATACAGATGAGGGATAAACCACCAATCAAGCATTGTAATGTCGGTGACGGGTATGTGACCCCTCGGTCACCATCACACGCGTTCCCGTTCATCGATCACAAAGCAAATCGAAAACACAGGAGCAATTGTGCGATGTTCCAAAATGTCTATATCTTTCGAAACGTTTATCCGCCAAACATGAATTTTGATAGGTCGAAACTTTACACGAAGTGACGTTATCTTATTATTATTGGGAAGTCAGGGAATCCATCTCCCAGTTCGCAATCTCCCCTACTGAGAACTGCGATATGCATTTCCCGTCCAGTTTTCATTCGTTTGACTTCCGACTGACGTTAGTGCGAACGTCAGGTAAGATTTGCACGATCCCGCCACAGCCGCCATGTTCACCCCTGGGGAAGGCGTTGTATGGGGTACACTGCCCCCTCCAGGTGGTGGTACACCCGATGCATATGGCGGACCCGCACGCATCCTACCAGAAGTTCCATTTCCATTTGGGAAATCCTGGGATCCACTTGGGTAATTCCCGTATTCTCTACTATTTCCATAGCCATAGGCTACTCGTGGGCCCCCTCAGTATGGGTCATACTGCGGTCTTCCCTGGCCACGACTTCTCATATTTCGGTTGTAGGAATTTCCATTCCTCCATCGATTCCGGCAAAGATATTGTGATTTCCACTCTTCCGTACTGGAGGAATCTCACGAATTACTCATCGGAGTTTTCTCCTTAGTCTTTTCCGTTTGTGAGGACGAATCCTTGGTTTGTTTCCCTCGTTTTCCAGACTTCTTTTGGACTTTTACTTGTCGTACAAAAGGTTTCCTCCATTTTTTCTCCGTCACGGCTCCAGTATGATCCGGATAACCCTCTAATTCGGTTAATTTTAAAATTAACTGTTGTGCGGACTTGGGCTTCACAGCTCTTAATAGCTTAGGGTCATTCGGAGGCAAACAGTCAAGCAGAATTTCGATTAGTTCCTCTTCATCCTTATGATGCACCACCGCATAGTACTCCACTATCACCTTCCAGGCCAAGTCTCTCAAACGAGGATATTTCGACCGGTCATATCGCATGTTTTGTACGAATTTCTTCTGTAGGCGCTCCATCCGTAAGGAGAGAAAACTGTCCCTGAATAACGAACAAAGTCATCGTAGGTTCTTATCTGTTCTTCGACCGTTTTATACCAAGCTCTAGCCCCCTCTGCCAAACAACGTGGCAATAATAACAATGTTTCTCGGTCAGAAGCCTCTAGTAATTAGAAAGTCTGTTCCAAGGTTTCGAGGAATGAACTAGCTTGTCCGAATTCCCCCGTAAACATGGGTAAGTTCCGAATTTCTGACAATTGGGTACTGATACGTTTGTTGCAGTTCGCTGTGTCCGCACGCCCATTGGTGTTCTGAGGAGTGCCGCAGTCTAATACGGGGCCCCTTTCCGTCGGTGAATTTTGTCCAAAACTTACAATATTATTTAAATTTTGACCTAATGAAGGTTTCTTGGAGATGGTGGTCCCCGTACGATTGTGCCCCTCCTCCAGAACTCCAACGCTCGTACGCACCCCACTCGGAATAACTTGAGCTGACATTAGTGGAACATGCGTGAGTTAGCAACACTGATGTGGCAGACAGGTCAAACTTGTCAAAGGACCGTGGCTAATTACCCCTTCATTTCTCTTTCCATCAATTCTTTCATCCATCCGTCTCACCACTTCATTTGGCATATGCATGTGACTGGAAGTTTGGGTGACATTTCCACAAATTTCATCCCTGGCCGTTGACAGGCACCCTGACACCGTCACTGTAGTGATGGTTCCAGTTTCTCCAACCGAAGATATTGGAACCTCCACTAAAGCATCAGAATCCGAGCCGTCTGAATCAACGGATTCAGTATACGTTTCCTATTTCCCTTAGGTACTCTATTCATGACGCGGTTCGTGAGTGTCTGTACTTTGACCTCAAGTCGCCGATAGTCGTCTTTTTGTTGTCATTCGAGTCGTCAAATTTCCTTAGTTAGAGAGTCACATCTACGATTCACGATGACTTCCGACAAACGCAACTCCTTTTCCGCACCCGTTACGCGCTCATCCATTGTTTCGCGATAACTTGTGAAAGTGGACTGAAGGTCCTCGACGTCTTGACGTACATTCTCCACGTCTTTACTCACACGTTCAAACTTCTCCGTGATTATGGTATTTGTCTCTAGCTTGAACTGTTCAAACCGATTATTGAGATCCTGAATACTATCAGTCACTTTAAAAACTGTCATTTATCTGCCCTAACACAAAGTTTACATTTTCAAATCTAATATTCACATTAGCATTAACCTGTTCTAACTGATTACTGACATTGGCAAACTTTTGATCAAATTTTAGACTTAATGTTTGTGCAAATTGCTGTAAAAGTTAAGCTAGGTTAGACGTGGACTGTGACTCTATTAATTCCTGCACTGCAGTATCATTTCCTGCCTCGGTCACCTGCGGTACAACTACAAGTGAACCCCTCCGTGTTATTTTCTCCATTGGACGCCGGCAAGTCTACCTGTGCCGCGCGTTTTGCAGTGCAATATTTACAATACCACGGTTCTGTACTTTGTTGCAGTTCGGTGACTTCCGTTCCCGATAATCCCTGTTATTAGGAATGAATCCACAATTGACAATCGTCAAAAAACACGCTTACTCCTTCTATTAGTTCGTCACAAACACTATACTTGTCCACAGACCGATTGGTCTCACTTGACTTTTTACACGACATATTTTCTCTTCTCTTTTTCAAACTTTCATAAAATTCCCCGGATCTACCAATTACTCAGACAATATGCAGCTATTCCCGCTCATCTACAAAGATTTACCACTTTCTTCAACTCGCTTTTTTTGTGACCATCCTTCCCTGAGAATGATATAATCGAAACATTACAAGTTCCATCACCGAATGTCATCCTGGCTGGCGTAGCCAAATTTGTTTAATATATATATATATATATATATATATATATATATATATATATATATATATATATATATATATATATATATATATATATTTGTATGTAAGTGTATCCTCGTGTCTACTGTTTCCTCGGATGTTCGCTTTCTCTGGACCCAGGTGCGCTTCAGTACATCGCCAGTTTAACCAGCTATGGATCTATGTGGCATGCACAGAAGAATAGCTCGCAACCACAGATATACTCATCACTCCATAGTCATGGGAGAAAGAACAGGGACTCAGAAGACCTGCTCTACAGTTGTAATATCTAGGTGAAAACTCTCGCGCAACGGAAAAAGAATAGCCTAACACAAAAAATATAAATAAGGAATCCCGGAAATTTTGGAAAAAGTAAAATAAAATAAAGTTAAAGAAAATCTAAGACTCGGGATATTCACTGATGGGTCCCCCATAACGTTTCTCTCATATCATTTTCCCTTCGGTGCTTCGTTTATCAGATTGATAGGAAGACGCATTATTTTGATCTTCACCAAAATGATGTTATATTATCGAGGAAGAAAAAAATATTCTACTCTACTGTATCCTTTCGATATGAAATAAAACAATTGTCAACCAGAAGCTTTTACTTGTTTCACCGAAGCACTTCGTTATACAAAACTGTTTACATTCATTTTATGGGCACAACGGTACATTGCATTATGCTTTAGATAGCTACATTATCGTTCATGTCACAATTTGGGACCAGACATTTTGAAATATTACACGCACATAAACTCTCATAACATTTAATTTATTACATATTCCCGACATTCAGTATTTTATTAATATTCACTTGTTTTCAATTATATCAATGAATGTGCCTCTTATTCTTGCATTCTTATCTTTCATTTAAAACATAAATCATACGTTTTTGGCTGTTCACGGCAGCTACTATTACCAGGCACTTTCTTTCACATATTTATTTATATCTTGTTTACTTAACCTATACATACTATTAAAAGAAAATACACATGAAATTACTAAAACCTTAACCTACACTAACCTAAAACACGTTCATACTACACACTCACACCAACAAATTTGTTTATATGTCGTAAAAACGTTTTGGTTTTTGGTTGGCAGTCCAGGCCAAATTTCTTTAATGGGAATCGATTTGTTACTTCGTATCTCTGCACTTTTAAAATCAATACTAAGACGGTGTAGAAAACCAGTTGCCCCTATGGAAAACTTGTTAAAACGACCTATTGTGCTTCTTTTAATCAAAGTACAGCTTCGGTTTATTTTTCAATACTCTATGGATACGTTATAGGTTAAAAAACTTTAAAATATGTATTATATATGTGTTCGATGCCAGAGAACGTCATTCCTATCCCATTTGTCTAGCTTGGTTACAATAGGCAGCCAAACGATGCATAGCCAAATAAAAGAAAAAAAACAATAATAAAGAATACTGCATATAACCTTACACAAGATTTAGGCTTTCTTTGAATTTCAGAAATTTAGATGGTCACTCTAAACGAAAAACTTACGCTCACATGTATATATTTTATCAGTAGTTTGTTCTACCTTTTACTTTCCCCTTTTTCTAGATAAGCTTAGGGCCATATGCATAGTTATTCTGCGGGCTACATAAGGGCCACCTACGCGAAACTTGATAATTTGCGTTGCAGAGTTCTCCCACAGGGTCAAACTAGCCCGCAACCTCCCCGTAAGTCAAGGGAAAGGCTACGGGAGCTTCAAAGCACCCCTAGGTAGCCCGTAGCAGTCTGTTTTGTTATAGAAGATGGATATGCTTGGTGCAAAAGATCTATTTTATAATAATTTTGAAGATTGTATTCAACAAGTGGATGAAATATATAGAAGATATGTAACATCGAGAATGTTCATTTTTTAGTACATCGATTGAGTACAAGATCTGAAATGCAGCTGACTGTCATTCTAGAGTTCTGATAAATACCAGGTGAGTGTTATGGTTATTTTCTTAATATATTAATATTTACAATATTGTTTAGGCAGAAACTTACGTTCAATGTTAAACCAGTATTACTGTTTATCAATGAAAGTAAGTTTGGAATCATATTATTTCTGATTTTCCCTGGATTAGGCAGCTAAGTATGTGTGAGCTTTAAAGAAAAGATATGTTTGTGAAAATGACTACAGTAACATGTCGAACATAAAATCATCAATTAAGAGCTAAATCTATGCCGATAGAGAATATCAAAGGCAAAAACAGAAATATCGCTTTAAAATCTGTAACCGAGCTAAATAAATTTAGGTAGAAATGGGAGTGCAGATTAACAATACGGGGCCAATTTTGAAAATGAAAAGTAAAATGTGATAATTCACAAAGGAAGAGAAACATTAAGTGTAAATAGAAAACATGTAAGTCGTCTGTAGAGATAGAAAGAGCGTAAAAAATGTTCAATACTATGGAGTCATACAAAGCTACCTATATTGAACAAGTACCACAAGTTAGTCCTTAGATTTCACATTTGTTTTCCTTTATGCGCATATCCATCATCACTGACGCTTGTGTTCGATAAGACGTCTGAGCAGGTCGTTCAAGCTCGCTTTGTTCCGATTCGGAGTAGATGTAATGCTAGCTTGTGGTGGCCACGTAGTACAGGTTGGTACGTGCTTTTGCACTTTTGTAATATATAACAAGTTTGCAAGTATACTATAAATCCGTGTGCAGTTAGTGGGTAGGCGCCATGAAAATAAAAGAGTAGAAAGTATTAGGAGAAAAATAGTGAAAGACTTGTAATCAGTGGCGAACCTTGAGGGAAGTTACAACAGTAAAAATTAGATTTTTATCACTTCAAATTAAGATAAGAAAATTTACCCAAGTTACTAACCATTGTATAGTATATGTAATCAAAACATTAGGCAAGTTTGTTAAGTTGAATTGAAACAATGGAACTATAATTTTAACCGATGTGACTTCCTTCTAAAGGCACCATTGCTTATAACTTTTTTTGGCGCCTTTCAACATGTTCCTAGTAGGGTATCGGCATGCGCCAAGAAAAGAGTTGTTTAGAACGCATGATGACACTATTTTCATGAAGAAATGAGTCACTGTTATATAAATTTAACCCCATATTCTAAATCTGTACGAAAATAAATGATGTAACGGTACTGTCATATAATCAACCCAATGTGCTGCAAGCTCTTTACATACTCCAATATGTTTATGAGTACCTTAAAGTGTTGATAGCAAAAAGCGCCCGCCTCAGTCCTTCTGCGCCCCCTAAGGATGTCTGACTACTTTTTTAACATCATCTACCCAGTAGGTTAACTAATAGCCCATCATTCAGGCATACATAGTAAAGTAAAAGACTACTAATAAAATAAGGCATTAGAATACAAACTTTAGGTAATGTACACTAAAGATTAGTCGCACCACTTTCGTAATAAAAAACAATTGACATTTGGTTGATTGTTGGTTTTTGCAGCTGGCAAAGAAGTGTTTTTTTTTAAAAACTGCATGTAGAACAGTGTGTAAACGATGTTTGAAATAGTGGGTTTTTATTCAATTTAATACATATCAAAGCATATATCAGTAATCACGTAAGTAACTATTTTAAAAGCTAAGGAAAACTGTCCAAACCTAAGTGCAACTAATGTAATCCAGTTGGTATGCATTACTGAGCAAAATGTGTACGCAGTAGCTGTAGACACCGAACTCAAAACATGTTAGTAAGCATACACATAAAGGAAGTTGTTTGCAATTATCAGGTTGTCTAAAAATTTCGTGTTTAGTCAATGCTTTTTGTCATTTCTCTGGTAACACCATAATCCCGTTGCTAGAGAGATTCTGTAGTTTCTGGTTGAAAATTGTGACTCATGGTTTCAACAGATTTCTTTTTAAATCTAACTTAAAAACACTGCTCAAGGAGTTTTTCAGATACCGAAACATACCGAAAAAAACAATAGTCTGATAGTGCCATGTCCGTGCTATACGGTGGATACATTCATGCTATACGGTAGCAAGAAAGCTTTCGGCCAGTGGTGCGTGCTTGGCTTTTGGCTTTCTACGCTTGCTGTATTAATACGTGCTTTCATACAATCTGCCTTTTGTTGTATTTGCATGCGATATTTTAGATCATTCGCAGACCGTCATATAATCACTGGTCGTTCATTGTCTTATTGGCTTGCTGCCAGCGTAAAACTGAATCCAAGGTTGCACCCATATAACTTTGTTACTGGAATCCAGTTTGTGGCATGCTTGCACGCTTTCCAATCAAGCCGGATGCAAGCTTACCGATTTCCAATGCAAGCTTACAGTAAGCAGTTTGCAAGTTCTCTCTGCTCTTATTGTCATATATTCTGAACCGAGTTCTCTAAGTTTCTGACAGATCAAGTATGTAAGCGCTCTAATAATGTTAGCCTGGTTTACCACACTCTTTCTGTTGATAAGTTCCGGTCGTTTAATTTGAATTCCTAGGCACACTCGCACTAATTGTCGACAATTCAGGTCCGAGTATCGTTCTGCCCGACATCATCAGTTCGTGGTTCAAGATACTCTTTCAATTCCATCAAACGCACAGCTTAATCTACCGGGGTGAAGTGTAAGCTATACCACAGATTGTAAAACTTCTGGTCTCTTCGCCTTCAATCTTTCTCTCATATTGGTGTTATAGATTACACTGGCTTACAGTGGTTTTGGTGCCGGGTGTTTCTTAGCTGATTTGAAGTAGAATTGGGACGCTGAATCCAAATATGGCGTTAGTTTTCCCCTAACAGCTTTAGTTTTTGAGATATAGGAATTGCAAGACTGACCTGCTACAACGTTGAAAATTGCATAGGTGCTGTTTTACTGTAAGTGAAAAGAAAACTATGACATTTAAATCTGTTATTTGGAACACTTTGAAAATAATGAAAACCATATAAACACAAACATCAAGTACATAATAACTCTGTAACTACATTTTATAATAGTTTTTATGAATAAAAAATCAAATAATTTGTTCAAAACGATCTATTCAACACTTCGGAAGCTTCGTTTTCGTGACATCCTTGAATGTTTCTTTGCACAGTCTCTTTTTAGGTTCCAGCAGTAATCTGCCATCATATGGGCATCCCATCTTCCTTGGTAGCGGTCCTCCATTGTTTTAATATCTTGGTGAAATCTTTCACCTTGTTCTTCACTCAGACTGCCTACGTTGTCTGGGAAACGGTCCAAATGGCTGTGCAGGTAATGAATTTTGATACTCATATTACATCCAAGTTTTTGGAATGCATTAAGCATCTGGTTCACTAGCTCAACATAGTTATCAGCTTTATTATTGCCAAGGAAATTCTTGATAACTTCTACAAATGAGGTCCAAGCTCTACGTTCAGTCTCATTCATGGACTCCACGAAAGCCGGATCTTTCATGAGTTGTCTTATTTGGGGACCATCAAATATTCCAGCTTTTAATTTTTCTGTGCTGATCTGAGGTAGCTTGTTTCCCATGTAAGCAAAGCACGGCCCGTCCTTATTTAGCGCCTTTACAAACTGCTTCATCAAACCGAGCTTGAGATGTAGAGGTGGCAAAATGATTTTGTCACACTCAACAATAGGCATGTTAATAATATTTTTCTTACCAACAACCATGTCGTCTCTCTGCGGCCACTCTTTTTTTGACCAATGGTTTGCTTTGTCTCTGCTATCCCACAGACATAGAAAACAAGGATATTTTGTGTAGCCACTTTGCTGTCCAAGAAGAAAGTTCACCATCTTTAAATCCACACAAATCACCCACTGATGGTCCTGATATTTAATTTTTTCCATAACCAAAGCAATTGCTTCATATTCTTCTTTCAGTCGTGTTGAATGAGTGATTGGAATTGAGCCATATTTATTACCATTGTGTAGAAGGACGCATTTTAAACTTCGCTTGGAGCTATCAATAAACAGGCGCCAATCATCTGGATTGTATTCTGGAAGACCCATGTGTTCTAGGAGACCTCTAACATCGTGACAGAATACGAGATTTGTGTCTTCAGTGAAAAATGGTAAAAACTCCCTTTCCCTTGTTCGGTAGAATGTGATTTTAGTTCCTTGTTCTAGTACGTTTTTCTCCTTCAATCTGGAAGCAAGTAATTCAGACGATTCTTTTGAAAGATTAAGGTCCCTAACTAGATCATTTAGCTCATCTTTATTAAACTGTTGAGGAATTGTTGACATTCCCTCATAATCACTGTCACTTCCATCATCCATGTCACAAGAATGTTCACTACGTTCGTTTTCAGTCTCACAAAGCTCTGGCAAGTGGTGAAACGTTGGGATTGGTATTTCATGGGAATGAACAACTGGACGTCTTGCTGAAGGCAGATCAGGATATGTCCACTTGTTCCGGTTATTTCTATTCATACCCGTAACATTTACCAGGCAGAAATAACAGTCATCAACATGGTTTGTGGGTTCCCTCCAAACCATTGGAACACCAAACTTAAGACTTTTTCTTTTTCCAGTTGTCCACTGTCGCAAGTGTTCAGTACACATTTTACACACAATATGTGGAGCCCACGTTTTATCTTGGTCCCCTAGGCATACACCAAAATATGCATGATATGCTTTTTTTACAAAGTCACTGATATGTTTTCTATTGTCTTTAAATGTGTACTCACCACATATGTAACAAAACACATCAGGATAGTTAACACAACTTCTTCGACTTGAACTCATTTTATGTTCAGGCCACTAACACGGATGTTAAATATAAAGCCTTAGTATACGCGATACAAGTTATGATTTCAGAACAAAACTCACATGTTCCAACATGTCACTCCACCTGCAAGACAACAACTACGATCCACTAGCCAAGTAGAATACCAATGCAATCTAGTGGACGTTCCTGGAACTACTATATGACTAGTTTCCGTTTAGTACCGACAGATAACAGCACTAATGAGAAAAGAGCGCCGTTCTTCCAAATAGAAATCTCTATAGAGCACAGTAGGATTTATTTGAGTTGCAGAGTTTATAAGATCATATTCAAACTTGTTATTACGAGAATATTTGTATTTCTTTTGCTTATTTTGTATACTATTGCAAGAAGCATGCAGAAATAGTGGTTACATCATTTATAATTTACATATTTATTTTGGATTGTAATATTTCTTCCACATACATTGTAACGTAAATAACACTACTGGTACAGTAGCCTGTATCTACCAAAGTAGAGCTGATAGAAAAAAACTGCTTACATTATTGGATTCAGCGCCCCACACATAGTTAAAATCAGCTCTAAACTTTTAGGCACCAAGAAAAAATTTTTTTTTTCTGTAGGCCTGTGTTATCTGCTTTTCATCACTTGTGATCAACTGTATCAGAAATGGCTCGAATTCGTTACGTTTCAGTAAAATTCTCAGATAGAAATTTAATCGTGTATATCTCTTTGAGTCAGATCATATGCCACCCAAGTGTCGAGCTCTCTTTCTACCTAGCTTTATCCAAATGATTTAATGCTATTTGATGATGGATATTAGGTCATTGGTGATGTCAGTACTGCTTACATGCCGATCATATTCCTGGACTTTTCCCAGAATATCATCCATTTTTACTGTGATTGGTCGCTCACAGCGAGTGGCATTCTGGACATAAAAATTTCTAGAACCTAAAGCGACTGAATTGTGTTTTTGCTATTTTTTAAACGTATCTTGTTCATAAACAACATTAATTTCTTCGCAGGCCTGCGCAGCATTTACATCTTTATCGCAATAAAATCGTAATGCAGCTTTGCCGAAAGCACACTCATTTTCACGACATAATGTCTTACGTCTGAATGAGAGAATATCGATACATTTTGAATATATTTGCTTCAACCGTCGGCTAACGAATGATGTTAAGCCTTACTCGCTGAGGCTCATATAATCTGAGATTTGGGATACTCACACCATCTTCTGTTCAAAAGGCTCACTACTTTTGAACTACCTGATAGTGAAAAAATGCCTCTATTGCATCTTAGGACTTGAGATTCATAACAGCAAACTGTTATAGGTCTTCTCTTGGCCCTATATCAATGCATTTTCTACTACTATACCGCTCACTAAAACGTTTCTTGGGAGGAAATGGGAGTGCCCCGAGAAAACCCACGGACACGATGTTCTCCACGACAAAGTTACTTGGTCGGGGATGGGACCAAGGACCCTACGCACCAGAGGTAAGTGCTCTACCGCTATGCCTTCGTGCCCCCTATAGCCATGTTCTAGTGAGCAGTGTAGTAGTAGAATAAACATTGATAAATAGCTCCGGGAATGTCTGGAATACATTGCTGAATAAATCTCAAGTGATGTAATGCAAAGTAGAATCAATTTTCTAATACTTAATTTTTTTGAAAATATGAAATTTTATGTATCATATTACTTTTGTACCCAAAATGTGAACTATATCTTTTTCACTCCTTTCAGGCAGTGGGGAATTTCGGAATGGATATCAATGACAGTGTTGCATGTATCTCACTAAAACGTATGACAGCAGTTTTCCAAAAGAGTACTTTAAAAGAAAGTTGGAAGAAGATTGGATGCGGTGTCCTCTACTCTGTGACTATGGGTTTTCGTGTAGAACACTCACTCCCATCGTTAACTCCGAGAGAGAGAGGCTTAGTGGAGATATAAATAATTTAATCACAAAAGGACAACAAATGTAGCTGAGTGTTAATTTGGAATGTGAAAAATAAATTTTCGTGTTTGAAGAAGCAATTTTCTGTATAAGTAGAAACAGCAATTGTAAAGTTTTACATTGTACAAACTTTGCACTTTATAGACCAAAATTGATTTAAACTAGTCGCAGAGTAAAACAATAAGTTTATTGAAAAAATATTAACGTGTAACAGTTTCGCACTCTATCCAGTTTGGCTTCATAGCAAAATATATTATTGTAAATTAATTGACGGGCTTACCTCTTGGTGGTGGTGATGATAATGATGTGAAATATGTTTGGATTGTAAAATAAATAAAAATAAATTAGTCTATCGAAATGTATGTAAATGTTATTTTCAATCTTCGAAGTTTAACCTTTTAAATGGCATTATTTTATTTGATTGTATTGCATTTTTAGTATTCTCCCTCTATGCTTCTATCCTGTCGGCTAAGTAAGACGATGAGAAATAAAATATAATAATGAAATAAATAGTCAGAGGCATTACATGATATGCATATTCTATCCTACAGTTGCCCCAGCCCGCTTAAAAATGTTAGACGGCTTTATTTTATTCATATTACTCTTAGAAGAGTGAAATTCTAAATATATATCACAGACTATCATTAACTACATACAGAACTCTCTGGAATTGTTCATATAGATATCCATGTATGCTTTTTTTTATATAAATATTTTGAGTTTTGGTTGTATGTCATATGGTGGATTCAGTGCACAAAAGAATCAAGTACTTTGGTTTTTGTTCATTTTAGATGCATTTCATGTTTGAGATATTTGACTGAAGTTCCTTTCATTGTTTATAGATTCATATCCAGATATTGTAAATAACTTTTGAATAAAAAAAAATTTGGTTTTAACCATGTACATAAAAAGTACCTACAAACAGTGTCTTACTTTCTCAGATTTCTGAAGACTTGATTCGTTGTGCTCTGAAAGCCTCATAATACTCGTAAGAGATCACCAAAAAACAATAAATTTATTTGTTCACGAATTATTATCATAATGATTTTTTAATTAGCGCATGTCCATAAGAAAGGTTAAATGATGGCACCAGAAAATTCACTGATTATCTCCTGATATGTTCTGCTGTCTTATTTTTTTTTGAGCTGTGCATCTTCTGTGTACAAATTTATAATATGCATGCATACATACTTAGCTATATAGCGTAAAGACGTCAAGTACGAAAATCACGCACAAGACTCTGCAAGATCTCCAGAAGTATTTTTTTTTTATAGTTCAGTTAGAACAAAGGGAATTTGAGGAACTGAGCTCGGGTGTAATCTTAGGAGTAGGCGAGATAACAATGGTAGGTTTATGTGGAAACTAACAAGAGTGTGAGAAACACTCCCATACCCTGTGCTAGATGGTCCCAAGAAGTAGCTTTGAGTCACAATCGCATAGGAATGCGTCGCACTGCTTAAAACCGTTTTTACGATATCAGATGACACATGCTTAAAATAAAGAAGGGGTCCAGTATTTGGAAATTTCCAGGTGAAATCTGTCACGTCACAACAAATGAGTATGCAGAATAGTTACTTTACTCAGGCGACATAGCTGAAAAGTAATAGTGAAGAATTCACCCAGCAAATATGAACACTATGTACAAAGTAATCTTCACAGAAGGAGCAATTGTGGACTGTCAAGGATGAAGTGCTCTTTATTCTTTTCGCAGGTGTTGTTACAGGCTTACAACCTGAAACGTGTCAAGCTAGAAAGGAACAGCAATATTAAGAGAAATTATATAGGTCACTTGTAACAATAGAAACGGTTCACTGCTTCCAATTGTAGTCAAAACTAGCTCGTAGTGGCCACCTTTAACAAATTAGTATTTTTCGAGCACATCTTGTACGCGTATACCCAACACCGCTAACGTGCCTCTTAGTTATGGACACAGACGAGTTGGTGGATAGGACCCTAGTAAAATACATGTAACAGTTCTAAGATATTTACATCAAATTTTGCCAAGAAAATGTGTTTATAGCTATGGGTTAACTGCTGTATCGCCGGACCAATCTTTAAAAATTTACCAGATGAATTGGAGAATTCAGTTTGGTTTGTGAAGAAAAGTAAATGAAAGTCAGGTGAAGGGAATATTTGAAGTTAAGAAAATACTAGTTGTTTTTGATGTTGTAAACAGGGGAGTCATTTCAGATTTCGTTTGGGGGGGAGCAAGAGCACCACCGACATAAGAATTCCATGTTTTGTACTAGTATATTAGTAGGCAATCGATTAATGTACATATATATTCCTCAAACTCGTGGGGGGCAATTGCCCCCTCCTGCCCTCCCTAAATGACGCCCCTGGTTGTAAACGGCACTATATGTGGAGGCGGAAGGAACTATTTGGCGGAGAGGTACGCTTGTTATTATTTACGGGAGAGGCAGTGTGCAAATGGTGCTTAAATGGCAAGATTGCCATACATCGTGTTTGCGTTTTATCGAATTGTACAGAAATAAGGAGTGTCAGTTGTTGAAATTGTGTGAAAGGCATGGTCTGCTAAACAGGTGGATAGTTTATCGTAAGTGTGGAAACAAAACTGCTGAAAGGAAGAGGAACCTCTAAGCAAACCTAATGTAATCTAACCTAATTTAGTACATTTTGGTATGTTTGGGATGGCGCTTAGTATCTCCCTCAAAGCTGTGACACATAAGCAATGCAGTTTATGACATATAAAATGTTTTTCCACCATCCTCGTTTATATGTATACCCACCGCCGCTGACGCGCCTACTCCCTCGAATTATAAAATACAATTCTCATAATTACTAATAGACGATTTCGTAAAAAAAAAAAAAGCATATATTTGTTTCTACTGTTGCCCCTATTATAAATCTACACCCTCACACGTGTGCTGTCTACATAACTTCACTATTTTTCCTTTAAGATTTAAATTTTATCTCAAAATCAGATCAAAAGAAAAAGATACTGTTTCTAATCTGCTGCATTTATTATTTTCTTATTTTCCGTTACTTTTTTATTATTATTTCAACAACTTCATAAAAGTTTCTTGCGTTTGTTGTATGAGGCACGCATTTTACCATTGTAGTTGCTGCATGCCATATTTACACTTCCACCGAGTAGAATGGAGCTTCGGAGCGTTACCTTCAACTTTTTTTTAACACAATTTTAGCCTCGCCCGAGGTGTAGCTAGCCAAACCAACCCTCAGTGTTAACCGTACCTGAGGGATCACTTTGGAAGCTTTGTGCAATGCATAGTCAAGGGGAAGGTTGAGGTATCCCACAGGTACGGTTCGTCTAGGGGACCCCTACGGGCTCGACTATGCATATGGCCCTTAAGCCGTCACATATTGTCTCAGTAATTGTATAGATCCTACGGGAAAGGAATTACGAAGACATGGTTATATTATTATGATTCACTGAAAACATCATATTGGAGCTATGTAACTTGATGAGGTTTCGAGGTTTAAAAAAAAGTATTTCCAAATCCAGATTACCAAGTTATTTCGATTGAGCCACTTCAGAAATAAATCAAGACATTACTTACAGTTGGGTGAGTTTATATGCACAGACAATCCAATGGTTGTCCTTATGAGTACCAGTTCCTATTGACGAAAAAAAATATGGAGCTTTCGTGTTGAATATTTCAGGTTCCAGTAGAAAGAAACATTACACACACATCTCTTATCAAATGTAGTTAGAGTTGAACTGGTTAATATCCATTAACCATATCGGTTCTTCAAAAATTCAGAGCCCTACACATGTAGTAATCAGCTTCCGTCGACATGTCTCATGCAGACGACAATCAACAACATTGGGCTGCTTCACTAATTCTCCTCGCTGCTCGCTCCGTTCCGTCCAAATAAACACAAAAATCGCAAATTTTGCAACTGAACTCTTTTATATCTTTTAGTAGGAAAATTCGTTCTGGAGCGGGTTTCTTCACCACTTTATTCTTATAATATCTGTCATGCAGTAACTGGGTACTGTGACGCCATTAAAGTACAACATTGTGACGTAGTAGTACGAAGATTGATGATGAGCTAATCATCAGAGACTTCAAAGGAAAGCGACCAATTATAGATAATTCTCTAAGGGCCGTATGCATAGTTATTCTGCGGGTTACTTAGGGGCTGCGTACGGGACACGTGATAATTTGCGTTGCAGAGTTCTTCCGCAGGGTCAAACAAGCCCGCAACCTTCCCGTAAGTCAAGAGGATGGCTAGGGGTGCTTCAACGCACCCTTTGCTAGCCCGTAGCAGTTTCTGTTGTATAAAATGCGTATGCTCCGTGCTGACAAAATATTTGAGTATGTTAATGAGTTTACCGAATTCGTTGAGCTGATTAAGCGATAATAAATGACATATTGATGGCAACCAATTTAAAAATATATACCAATTCCTGAAAGAAGATTACAGGATATTTTGCTTTCGCTCGTACAAATATTGAATACAAGGTCATAGAATGGACTAACAACTTCTACCTGAAATAAAATAAGCGAGAGATACTTGTTACAGTATTGGTACTGAAGTAGATTTTAGATTAGATTGTAGAATAGCTTCAGAATTGATTCTAGGGGTCCAGTGGTGATTTCAAGGATCGGCCGGGGGGGGGGGGAGAAATTTCTCCCCGAGAACCATGACATTCCCTCAGGACCACATAGCCTATCGTGCTCAATGTGAATTCTCAGTATTTTCGTTACTAATACATTTCATCAGCAGTATATTGAAATCGCCACAAAAAAAAAAAAAAAAAAAAGGAATCATCACTGATGGGAAAAATTGACTCAATAGTTACACATATTTCATCGTGAAAATGTTATTCTAATGTGTTTTACATCCTTCTCCCTGTTGGTGTTTTCCTACATTTCTCAGTTAGCATAGGTAAACTTGAGGAGCGCTAACTTCCCTTTTTTTTCCACTAATGATCTAACATCTTCTGCATTCTTGGTTTCTTACCTGACCACCAGCTGCGTACACATTTATAATATGCTTGTAAACTTATATATTATAAATAAATAAGTGCAAAAAACCATGCCCAACACAGGATAAGTTTGCTTTTATTCCGATTCCAAGCTGGGCACAATTTGAGGGATCACGCATGATTTTGTCCGCGGAAGCAGGCACATTAGTGTTGGTGATATGCGTATAAGGAAAGACAAGTGGAAATCATCGAACTCCTGTTTATCGACGCGCTGTAATTGCTCAAAGTATGCATCGGTTCACGTAATTATGGAAACAGTGTTAAGAAGTATGGCTCATAATTATGCAATTATAATGGAAAACTAGGTTCTAGTGACCACCTACTACAGATAGATGCATATTTTTTATACTAATTTGATCATTATTCGAGTAAACAGTTCTATCAAATTTTGACACATTTCTTACATTTTCAGGTTAGGTTAGAGCTTTGTATTTCTTTTAGCAAAGTATGTCTATATGAAGAGCTCCATTACTATTTGCAGATTAACTTCAGGAGGGCTCAGTATAAATACAGTGTGGGCGTATAGCATAAAAACTACAGTACATAAGATACGAATCAATTTGTGCTATGTGGCTAAAAGCACGAATGCTCCCTAACTGAGTTATGGTAGGAGCGCATCAGGCGACTCCGACTGATAGTGAGCGGGTGCGTCCATAGGGAGCAAGCGCGTCAGCGATGGGGGTATACGTATATACGAGGATAGTGGAAGAGCACACTTACACATACAATACTTTCATTATCACTTAAATCATTTCAATATGCTGCCATTGTTGGTAATTATTTATATTTACTCTTTCATTCCTTCACGAAAAATGTAGGGCTTCACATCGTATTTTACCTATAAATTTTCTATTTCGTAAAAGTGTCTGCTCGGGTGAACCCCTAATTCGTTTACACACCATCGCAAACTCGCCCGTTCCCTACGGACGGACCTCGACTGTAGCTCTCCAGCTTCACCTTGGCATTAAACCGTAGTAGATGTAAAAATTGCTTGTAATAAGCAGCTTGCAAAGTTTGGTGCGTGGTTTTGAGACGTCTGGCTTTCACTATATGTATGTATGTCTTATACAATTGTACGCAATTAGATGATAACACTCTAGGAATAAGTAGATAAGAAGTTTTACGCTATTTGCATGGAATATCCCCCCAAAAATGCTGTATTTATAGACATAACTTTTATGCCCTCCTAAGGTTAACTTTTACTGGCAAATTGTTTAGAAAATACATTCACAAAAATACTATGGGCTGATTTTGTCCAAAAAAATTACATTGTATATGTAATTTATTTCTAGTGGGATCTCTATTGTAAAGCTACAGCCTCACACGTTTTCTAGCTACATATCCATATTTCTTTTTGCGAGTTAACAGACTTTACCTGAAAATTAAAAAAGAAATGTATTGCTAATCTACACCGATATTTTTCCGCTTTTCTATATCACTTTATAACTATTTTCAAGTTAACAGACTTTATCTGAAATTAAAAAAAAAAAAAAAGAACTGTATTCCTAATCTACACCATTATTTTTCCGCCTTGGCAAGAACAAAGTTCAGAACATTTATTTCATTTTTTAGATATAGCATACGTTGTATCCATGCAGTTGCTGCTTCGATGTTAATTCTTTATCATAGTAGAATTGAGTTTCGGAGTTCTACCTTCAACTTTTTTTTGACAAAATTTTAGCCTCGCTCGAGGTGTACTAGATCAATCAGCTCTCAGTGTTAACCGTACCTGAGGGATCACTTTGGAAGCTTTATGCATTGCACAGTCAAGGGGAAGGTTGAGGAAGCCCACAGGTACGGTTCGTCTAGGGGACCCTTACGTGGTCGACTATGCATATGGCCCTAAATCTGTGTTACTGACGTCACACAAGACAAGATTGAAGATGGTGCACCAAAACTGAGTGAATTTTGATGATTTTCTATCAAGATGGCTGAAAATCTAAAGAATTTTATAAAGGATATGTTTAGAATAAAATTTTAAAGAAATTTCTGGAAGTTTTCAGAATGTTTGGAGATAGGAAACGCGTTCTACAGATAAAAATAAAAGAAATAAGCAGAATCTTTAAGAAATATAGGAAATTAAGATAGAAATGAACAAAACATAGGTATTAAATACGAAATAAAATCCGAAACCTTTTTAATGCACTTCCTAACTTAATCCTATCTTGTAATATTACGAGCAAAATTAAATAATTACATTACATCCTTACATATCCTACATCATATATTATTCTGCACTATTATACAGGGCGTTCAAAAATTTCCAACATGATAACTCCTTGTTGGGAGGTATCTTTTTTTTCTACACGAACATGATCACTGTCACATATCATTTGCAGACTCCAGAAATTTATGTTCGGTAATCTGTAAACTTTTCTTTGTACTCAATACGCATGTTCACATCTTAACGAAAGTGGTGTTATTGTTCTGTCCATTATATTTATCTGAATACATCGTAAAATGCTTTAAACACGCTGACAAATCAATCATGTACACTCATGTCCGAAATGATTGTCGCATATCTATAATTGTCTTGTAAGAATATAATTTGATAATGATTTTGCAGGGTACTTTTAATACTGATACTATGTGTATAATCGGGAAATGTATATTTGTGGTAAATTTCATAGAAAAAGAATTATAAATACGAAAATTAGAACGAGTAAAACAAAATGTTTCTAAATAGACAAGAAAATTTTATTTTCGTTTTATTCTTCTTATTTACTGTTCTTTTGACATGAAATTTGTCACCTACATGTCTTTGCCGTTTATACACATACTAACACTATAAGAAATATCGGGCGAAAAAAAATGAAATGAAATCTTTGAGTTTTACGTCCCACGGTTATGCCGGTTAGGCTAAAGGAGACGGTGATAATGAATAATGAATGAAATGGTGGAATGAAGAAAGTGGGAGGAAACGGGAGAACCCCGAGAAAACCCACGCACACGGTGTCTGTCCACCACAAAGTTAACTTGGCGGGGGTTGGGATCGAACCAGGGACCCCTAGCACCAGAGGTGAACGTTCTACCACTGAGCCACCGCGGCCCTTAATATCGGGCGAATTCGTTATTAAATTATATTCCTACAACCACATATTTATAGACATGCGACATTAATTTTGGACATGAGTGTACATAAACATACAAGATGCCATGTGATCACAGCCGCGACCTGCAGTTCCTTCATGCCACATATAGCATGTCGTGGTGTTGTCACTAACTTTACGTACTGTCAAGTTGTAAGTCCACAGAAGTTGTTTGTAAAATGCAATACTCGTAAGAAAGTTTGGTGCTGGCAGACACTGTTGAAGATCAAATGTGCAGCCTTCAACATTTTCACTTGTACACGCTTCCATATTTCTTCTTTTAATATCAAAAGCGCTTTCTGCTTTCAGTTGATGTTTTAATATTTCTTTGAACACAAAAAGCCTGTTTTTCAGCACACTTTATTTTCATGTGTAATGTATCACATGTATTGCGTGTCCCAACTATGGGAGGTTTGATAGCAATTCGTCCGAATTCTTTCTTCATAAACTCTCCGTAATATGTATAACTAACTGTTTTTTTCCCTTTTAATGTATGGTTTTCTTTGTACGTTTCACACAACCTATACTTGTTTAGATAAGTTAGCAAAAACTTGTTGCTCTTGCGTCCACCGTATTATGATTCGCATGTGGTAATGACTTGGAAATTCGAACGTAAGAGTGATATAAAAGCAACCAAGAAAGTTTAGTCGCTTTTTGTGTTGGTCTGTGTTCAGTTGGTCCTCACACCGTGACTTGAATGCGAATGGAGATAGGGCAAAGGTCGTTTTTTTATGGATATATCTAACATACTACCTGGTTGTGGCAGTTCAGTTACACTGTGAGCTTGCGTAAGGACAGAGTGAACGTAGGACCTCCACAGACCGCCATAAGGGCCTTATGGTGTCCGAGTTCTAACTGGGGTGTAGCGGCGCTGAAGATCCGACAGGCTTTTGGTTAGGGTGTCATGACTACACAGACAGTGCAGTGGTGATCTAACAAAATTAAGGACGGTGACGAAGCAAAGACGCATCACGTGCCGGGAGAGCAAAACGTTTACAAATGATCTTCAGGCAGCAATTGAGACGAGCAATGGCCACACATGTGAAGAACTGAAACTATATTCCAGATTGAGTGGAGAAACCATTCGCAGCACCTCTATGAACTTGGAAAGCACAAGAAGTTGGGTCGATGGCTCCCTCATGATTTAACTCTGGGCCAGAAGGCAACGCGGGCAGATACCTGTGTTTTGTTGCTTTTTCATCTGAATGAGGAGCCATTTCTTTACAGGATGTTGACATCAGATGAGAAGCGGGTCTTATACGAACCTCCATGGCGCCGTCATCATTGTTTAGCATCCCATGAACCGGTTCCGAAACAACCGAAAACAGCAGTGAAACAGAAGGTCCTCCTGTGTTTAGTTTACTACTCGCGGTATCGTGCCGGGCGTTCAGACGATTAATGCGGCAGTTGAGCCGTGTTCAAGAAAAACAGACTCTGGAGGCAGCAATTCTGAGTCGCAAAAGTGTCCTCCTACTACAGGACAACGCTAAGCCCCACATGCCTAGGATGACTCGGGACACCACTCTACGTCTTGGATGGAAAACGCTATTGCATCCTCCATACTCACGGTTATTGCACCGATCTGATTATCACCTTTTCCATTCCTTGGACAATCACCTTAGAGGACGCCAGGTGGAATCCTAGTCGAGGAGCAAAATGCACTTGTTACTTTCCTCGCTTCACGGCCCACCAATTTCTACTGCGATGGGATCCATGGTCTTCGAGAACGTTGGCAGAAGGTCGTCTATGCTGACCAGTACTACTTTTGATCTTCCAGGTTCGTCTTAGGTGACATATCAGTGTTCGAAGGTGGTGGCTGAAAAAGCTTTACAACTATTTTGGTTACCTTTATTCCTTGCCATGTTGTTTTTTGGCGTTTTGGAACCTCTTTTATCACGTTATTATTATTCCTTTGTGACATGATTGTCTTTTCTGTTCAGTTTTTATATTTGAATATTTTACATCAATACCACATACTGTTAAAAAGCAACATTTCCAAATTTGCACTTTGACATCAGGGATTCTTACAAAAAATCTGCAGGATATGTATCGCGTTTGCGAATGTGATTTCTTGTGGACTTTTAGGTGTAATTATAGTATAGTTCAAAATTCTATTGTTTTTTGCGGCAGAGATTGTGTCTGCTCTTCTGTTAGATTACCTTTACAGTTCAGACTGAAAGAAGTCTTCTTCAGACCTCCTACAGACTGAAAGAGGTTGCCGGGTGCACTTAGAAATAAGTTGACCACTCCTTGTCACGAATTTCGTACCAATATCCTGTTATGTTTTGGCCCTTTTTGACATTCTAGCTTTCCTCTTAAAACCTTTATCAGCACTATCTTTGGGTACAGCACTAGTTACACTGTAAATTTCTTTTCTCATTCCTCTTATTGCCCTCATCAGCACCACCTTTGCTTGTAGCACTAGTTACACTCTGCTTCTTTTTTTCCTCCTTAGCAACTAGGTCAGTACTGCCGTCAGCCATATCTCTAATATGTTCATTTATCGTTTCTCATTTCATTCCAACTGACTGACTCTGACTTGTCTTTTTTCTCAGTTTTTACACTGTAGTTACCCTAGTGTTCACAAATCTTTTCCTCGATCTTACGTTTTCCCTTGTGTTGAACCCTTCCACATCTTGCTCAGAAGACGAGTTTAGACTTTGAGGTGACATGTCAGAGTTATCAAAATGGTAACTGGATTATGATACAGATATGTCTTTGAAACTTCTATTTGAGAATTCTGGAAGACTTACAAGTTTTGCTTTTTTTTCATTCTGAACGAAAACAATTCATGCTAACTAGTAACCACAAAGTATTTATTCAACAAATTTCCGTTCAGAAAGTTAAATATTCAAAATGCAAATCTAAACTGCTTATCAAAATGGAACGCTCCTCCAGAATGAATAACAACAACTAAAAATAAAATAAAGCATGAAATGCGCATACTATCTGCGTCTTATAGTGTAGGTGGTTATCTTACAACCGACAAAATGATAAAGAAATTCTTTTGTTAAACGTAAGAGTACTGAAAAACATTACTTTGGTTATAAATCAAAAGAATGCCGCTACAATATTTTTGTAAGAGGAGGGTAGGCTCGTATTATGAAGAAAGCAAGCTTGAATTATTTTTTCGCAAATTTCATTTTCTGATTATTTTTCTTTTACCTATGAGTACAAGGGAATAAGTTTGAGTTATCCAGTTATACTAAAAACTAGTTGACGTATTGTGACTTACATAATTCAGCACACTCTTATATCTCTGCAGCTTACTGACATAGAAAAAAGTCTATTCACCTTAAAAAGATCACTGCAAAATGAACCAAAAGATGAGATTAAATAACTCGATTTTTTTTTTTCAGTTATTCCCTTTGACGTTGAAGGTCAAGAATTATTTTATAAAAGTATTTCGAGAATATTAAGTATGATATATTTTGTGCAAAATTTTAAAAATTATTGTAGCCATCCTTTGACATTATATTAAGAGTTCCTGTTTTTAGTAATTTAGAACAAGTTCGCAAGTACTGAATTTTCTAGCATAATAATTGATGATCTAATACAAAAACATCTTCAGTGACTTCGTACTGCAATTATCTCGTATACTAATGAATCTTCGTTCCATAGTGTAAGATATGTACACACACATGTTCAGACTTATTGTCCAATGTCTATAAATATGTTCTTCTGTGAACATAATTTGATAACGAATTCGCCCGGTATTTCTTATAGTGTTAGTGTGGTTATGCGGTTAGCGTACGCGCCTTTGGCGTGGGAGACTCGGGTTCGATTTCAGGTGGGAGCTCATGTGGTTCGGATTTCATGTTAATCAGTTGGTCCACATCTCATAGCCTCGCTGTTGAACGGGACGTAAAACTCAAAATCAACTCAACTTATCATGTTAATATGTGTATAATCGTCAAAGAGCTGTATGTGGCAAAATTCATATCAAAATAGCAGTAAATAAAAACAATAAAAGTTTCTTCTCCATTTAGCAAGATTTTGTTTTACTCATTCTAATTTTCGTATTTATAATTCTTTTCCTGTGAAATTTACCAGAAATATCCATTTCCTGATTATACACATAGTATCAGTATTAGAAGTACCCTGCAACATCATTATCAAATTATATTCTTACAAGAAAACAGTTGTAGATATGCGACAATCATTTTTGACATGAGTGTACACGATCGAACTTGGTATGTACTAAAGTTAAGGTATCATACGTATAAATGTACATACTATTTGATATAGAAGAAACCAAGGACATTGTTTATCTAGAATAGAAATCTGGAAAGGCCTCCATTGTCCTCTGTAACGTATTTCTATAACATCACAATAGTATCGAACATCAGTTTATCACGAAATATAACACATGTCGTCCCAATAGCTTTACATTTAAGATCTAATAACAAATATAATAAAAAAAACTAGCATTTTTCCATTGTTCCTCTATTTTACGTGCAAGCGCTAGGTATTTTTTGCCGTTTCGTATTATTTATCTCCATTTCCTTGTTTATTGAATTTGTTACAGATTCCATAGATATACTGTATCCAGAAAAGCGAATACCCTTAATGCACGAAAAGATTTAGTTCTTCATTCAGTTAAGAATCCTGACACTTCGAACGGATTTTACAAAGCATATACTCTATCACATTTTTCAACGCACACCTTAACGCATAAAGATGCAAAACCTCACACGTGCGAAGAGTCCGCAAAGGAATGTAGGCAGCTTTTGACTTTGGCAAGACCCAAGTTGACATTTACAGGTGAAAAACTTCGTACATGCAATTATTGTGGTCTAAAATTTAGTAGAAGTTCACTTTTCGCAAGACATATGTTGATGCATAGAGGTGAAAAGACTCATACGGATGAAGAGTGTGGTAAGGCATTTAGTCGTAGATCGCTTTTGGAAAGAGACATGTTAATAAAAACAAGGGAAAAGAATCAAACGTGTGGAGAGTGCGGCAAAGCATTTATTAGAAAAACGGATTTGCGAAGACACATGTTAATACATACAGGTGAAAAATGTCATACTTGCCTAGAGTGTGGAAAAGTATTTAGGCTCTGTTCACATTTGGCAAGACACATGTTAATACATACGGGTGAAAAGCCTCATACATGCGAAGTGTGTGGTAAGGCATTTAGTCAAGGTTCCCATTTGGCACTACACATGTTAATACATACAGGTGAAAAGTCTCATATGTGTGAAGAGTGTGGTAAGACATTTAGACGTAGGTCGGATTTGGCCAGACACAAGTTATTACATGCAAGTGAAGAACGTCATACTTGTCTAGAGTGTGGAAAAGTATATGGCATTCGTTCATATTTGGCAAAACACATGTTAATACATACAGGTGAAAAGCCTTACACGTGCCAAGAGTGTGGTAAAGGATTTAGAGGAAGTTCAAATTTGGCAGTACACATGTTAAGACATTCGCGTAAAAAACCTCATACTTGCCGAGAGTGTGGAAGAGGATTTATACACCAAACAATTTTAAAAACACACATGTTAATACATACAGGTGAAAAGCCTCATACGTGTGAACACTGTGCTAAGGCATTTCGTCGAAGGTCGCATTTGGCAAGACACATGTTGATACATACTGATGAAAAAACATAGGTGCCAAGAGTGTACGAAAAAATTTAGGCAACGTTCGAATTGGCAATACATGTTAATACATAATAATGAAGAGACTTATATGTGCGAATAATGTGCAAAAAAATTAGCCAACCTTCATATTTTGCAACACATGTTAATACATACAGGTGAAAAGCCTCATATATGCTAAGATTCTGATAAAGCATTTAGTCGAAGTTCACAACTGGCAACACACATGCTTATACATAATGGTGAAAACCTCATACCTTCCAGGAGTTTGGTAAAGGATTTAGTGGAAGTTCAAATTTGGCAACACACATGTTAAAACATTCGGGTGAAACGGTCATACTTGCCAAGTGTGTTGGAAAGGATTTAGACACACATCAAGTTTAAGAAGACGCATGTTAACATACACAGGTGAGAGCCTCATACTTGCCAAGAGTGCTGGAAGGTATTTAGGGACCTTTCAATTTTGGCAACGCACGTCGTAATACATTCAGGTGAAAATTCTGCTACGTGCCACAGGTATGGAAAAAGATTTAGTCGCATTTCAAATTTCGGAACACGTGTTAAAATATACAAGTGGAAACGTTATACGTGTTGCTGCAGTAAAGATATAGGAAAAGTTTATGTTTGACAAGACATGTTAGAACACACAGGTGAAGACCATCTACCAAAAGTGCGGTGAAGCATTTAGACGAACTTCAAGTTTACCAAAGCACATGCTGTCACAGGTAAATAAGCATTATATTTGCCAGAAATGTGCAAAGAGCTTTATTACAGTTCTTTTGGGAAGTCACATTTTAATATGAGCTCGTGGAAAGGATCACACGTTCGAAAGCTTGGTAAATGTTTAACAAGAAGTTTGGTAAGGCGTTTGTTGGTATATACTTGTTAAAAAATTCAGATTTGCCAGGAGTGGAAAAATATTTGTTCGAAGTTCATGTTTGTCAAGTCATGAAATGAAAAACTACACGTATAAAAAGTGTGAAAAACGATGTAGCCATTTTTCAATTCTTGCAAGAAACATGTTAGCTCATACAGATGGGAGAAATAACTGCCAAGTGTTTGTGAATGAATTTACGTAGATTCAGTTTTCGCAACACAGCTGTTCATGTATACTGGCGAAAAGTACACGTCAGTTGAAAGGGGATTTAATAAAATTCAAATTTGGCAAGACACATTAACACACAGAGATAGATAGGATCCTACGTGCCAAAATTCTGGAAAGCTATTTATTGAGAAATCGTATTGGTAGCACACCTTAAAACTTGGATGAACATATGTTAAATGTAAAGAAAGACATTCAGAATTTACATTTGACAACACGCTACCACACAAATCGAATCCTCGTAAGTACCAAAGCTGTGGAAAGAGATCAACTTGAAGTTCAACTTCCGCAAGCCACTTGTTCACTTATACAGTTGCACAATGTCAAATATGAAACAAGTGCAACAGCATTTAGCCAAAGATTTTTTTGTAACAAAATGTTAATATATACAAAAATAGCCATCATATATGCGAAGAGTGTTTTCTTAAAAATTATTTAAAAATCAAATTTGGCAATACTTCTTAACACATTCTGCCAAAGGACGGAAAAACAAATATTCTTGACGTTTATCATACTATAACTTTCTTAGCAGCACTAAATAACAATGTAACCAACAAAGTTCTGCCGCTGTTTCACTCACCACTTTCGAACATCGATATGTCGCCTAAGAAGCACCTAGAAGATCAAAAATAATCCCCATCAGCACTGACGACTTCATGTCAAAATTCTGGAATGCCATGGTAGTAGAAATTGTTGAACCGTGAAGCGAAGTACGTGTCAAGCGCATTTTGCAACTTTACTAGAGATTTCAACTGGCGCCTTCGAAGGTGATTGTCCAAGGAGTGAAACGTGATAATCGGACGGTGCTATGTCCGGGAAGTATGGCATATGTAATAGTGTTTCCCATCCAATTCGTAGAGTGCCTTCCGGGTCATTCTACCCGCGTGAGGCTTAGCGTTGTGCTTTAACAAGAGAACACTTTTGCGATTTAAATGTCGTGACTGGAGTTTTGAGTCTTTCTTGGGCTCAAGTGCTGACAGTACACAATTGCGTTGTTGCTTTCAGTTTTTTGTAGCACTTCTTCATGCAAGATGCTGCGAATCGTCCACTAAACACAAAGGACTGATGCAATGCAGGTCCCGACTGTTTTGTAGCTGGTTCATGTTATGCTAAACACTGATAATCGCACCGCGGAGCTTCGAACAGAATTCGCTTCTCATCACATGTCAACACTCTGTCCGGTTATGTCTCTTTCCTCAGACAAAACAGCGAAGAAACATAGGTGTCTGCAAAGGTTACCTTCTTCCCCCAGTCAGATCATGTGGGGCACATCTATCCAACTTTTTGTGTTTCCCAAGTTGATGGAGGTGCTGCCAAATGCTTTTTCCAGTCGCCCTGAGTTGTAGTCCCAGTTCCTCACATGTCTGGCCACTGTTCGCCTTAATTGCTGTTTTAAAATCTTCACGTTGTACATATGTTGGTCTTCCGACACGTGCTGCGTCTTCAAGAGTTTCGTCACTGTCCTTAAACTTGATAAACTAGCGCTCCACTGCCCACATTGTCACGACAGCCTCACCAAAGACCTAACATATTTTCCGTCTTGCTGCAGCATTGTTTGGCCACAATTTGAACTCGCACAACGTACAAGCCCTTATGACGCTCTCTAAAAATCCCATGTAGACTCAATCCTTAAGCAAGTTCACGGTGTAAATGAACGGCCACAATCAGATATGTTGGGTATACCAACAGTACCTTATCTCCATTCGCATTCAACTGATGGCAAATTGAACACAGACCTCCACAAAATGTGACAAAATTTTCTTGGTTTTCTTTTTTATGTGCTATTTTAAATTTTCGTTTAACATATTGTGAACTATGTATTAATGCAATCTAGTTCCGTTTAAAAAATATAATAATACCAGTGGATTCATTATGGGTACACAATCGAAAAAGCTCATATGACCATGTATCAGGAAATGCATCGTTACAGATTTACGGCCATTGAAACTTCTAATGCTGTGAAGTAGTCAATTTCTGGTCTCTCCTACATGCGATTCAATTTAAATTTCAATACTTCACCCGCTAATTAAGCTAGGCTAATAATTTTGGTATCAATGTGTTCGTGAAGGATGAAGCTTTCGAATGATATGTGTCTGATGTATTTCAGGGTACCACGGCGGACGGGGCAAGGAAACATTTTTTTTGTAACACGTATTTACCCTCCCCTTCTGCCATGGTACCCTCCACATACATGATATACATATCAGTCAAAAGCTTCATCCTTCAGAACACATTGATACCAAAACTACTTTCCTTAGGTAGTAATTAGGGGGGTGAGCTATTGATGTACATTAAGGGGCGACCAGAAATTGACTATTTCCCAGCATTTGATGGCTCAATAGCCGTAACTCTGTAACGATTCATTTCCTGGCATATGGTCATATGAACTTTTTTGCTTGTCTGCCCATAAGGAATTCACCACTGAATATACATTATATATGTTATAGATGTGTATGTGTTTGTAGTAGGATAATTACCGGCCGGATCTGAAGTAAATTTGATAAGCAAATATCACATCGTCCGGAAAATAGATTTTATCTTTGATGGCTGAATTCGGACAGGAACAGACTTACCTCAGGTCTTCTCTATTCATATGTCTACTCTATTTCTTGATAATTTTTAGATTTGAATGCAATTTAGTGGCCAAATAGCCCATCGCCTTGGAAATAAAGACCGGTATATTTGTCAGTTGTTTGGCAACGTCTGGCACGCCTCTGCTTGTATTATCTGTCAGGAAAGTAAATGTACACCTGATTTTTGAGTCTGGGATTCCTGCGCTCCATCCATGGAGAGTATGAGAATTAAATCAATCAAATGTTTACTGAGGGACAAGAAGAAAAGTCTAATCTGAATAAGACATTGCAGAGGGGCACAAGCTGTGAATACGAATAGTGCATAGTGTAAATAAAGGGTGACACTGAAAGAGAAAGCCAAAACAGCTGCTAAACGGAGAAAAGAGTAAAAATTGTCGAAGTGGAAACATAAATACAAATACAACAAAAATACGTTTACCAAGCAACGATCTTGGTGTAGTGGTTAAGGCGCTAGGTTACAAATCCAAAGAACGGCAGTTCGAATCTGCTCGAAGTAGTATATTTTTTTAAATAATGCATACAGCACATGAAAGGTGGTAAAAGAGAGCGTATTACCCGTTTAATATGTTAAGTGAAAACGAGTTTAAAATTTCGGTGAAATTTAGTAGAGAAGTTAGACAATGAAAATGAGGAAGCAAGTATATTTAATAGCGGTTGTATCAGAGGGTGCTGACCGGAAAAACTGAATATTTTCCCGAATTTCGCCCATGTGAGTGTCTACGATCGGCAAAGTTCTCAGAAATGTGCGTATTGCAGAGAAAGAGAGAGATGCTCCCAGAACTGAGAAAGTGGTGATTCCATTCAAATCAACGAGATGACAAATACACGCTTACATAATAATGCCGAATACAAACAGCCATAAAACAGCAAAGTAATAATTGCAAGCGTTATCATCTAAGTTTCCAAGATCCGAACAACATATCACTAATATCTCGAATGCCAAAATATTGTGACTTACACAACTTCCTCTCTCCCCAGATGTGTCATGTGAAAACAATCACAAGTTTCGGGATGAGGGATCATATTGAGACTACAATATTAAACTATATAAGTAGATTTCTAGCAGATTCGTATTCAGTTATTTTTTCCCACAACCAGTTTTATTGATATTCAAGACAGCAAAAGCACTATATTTGTTAACGACAAAGCGTAGTTATTGCAACACTGCGTTACACAGTGAATCATGCATACTATACTCGTAAGTTTTGCTATGCAGAGGCTAGCCACCGAGGCACGCTGAATAACGCCTGAAGAAAGCAGCGAGGACAGATAGAGATACAGTAAACGGAACAAGTAATGCATTACAGACATTTCAAGAGAAAAAAAAGAAAGATCCCTCTTTCGACACTTCATGCTGTAGTTCTAACTTCCATTTGCCCATTAAAGTTACATGCCTAGACTATTATACAATTCCATTACACGTAATCCAGAGCCTTCAAACAACTTTGTTCTACGAAGGGAAACGTAGAACATTACACTTATAGATATACCATACATAGACAGTTAAGTAGTAATAGATGAATGCAATTAACCCCACACAATATCGATTGTTTAAATATACACTGGTTTCAAACAATTAGACACAACAAACATTCACAACACCGTTATAACCTATCATATGTTAATTCCACTTCACAAGTGATAGAATGAAAATCTTAGACTGACCGTGGAATGAAAACCGTAGAAAATAGAATGATTTTTTTTTTTTTTTTTTTTTACAAAAATTACAATTACGAACACAAGCTAGTGAAGGAAACAATGACGTTCAATGAAAAGATGATGATCCGAAGTCAGATTTCGGGAAATAACTTGATAATGAGATGAAAACAGAATTTTATAAAAGGAATGGTTATGATGCGCTAGACACATCGTAGTTGCCTGTTTCGTCTCGTCATGTAAAAATGTATCGTTTTAGAGAGGCGAGCAAAAACCTGTTTGGTCTTGTGCAGTGGCGGATCTAGCTCGGAGCCGGGGGCCTAGGCACCCCACTTTCAGATTGACGAAAATAATTTAAGCTATTATTTATATAGTTTTGAAAATTTATAGTAAGGTCATGATATACTTAGTCTAAATTCAGGCAGCCCCCCAGTTTTTACCTTCTACATCCGCCACTGGTTTCGTGGCTATCCCGGTGTCATCTCGTGTTTCCGAAACGAGACAAATTTTTACCTAGTCTTCTTTCGTCTAATATTCTTTCGTAAACCTCATAATAATAGAAGTAAAATTGGAAGCCATGCGATTTCGAAATGTAACCAAGTTTACAAGTTAGAATTGATAATCGGACAAGAGAGGGCTATGGAATGCTTTCAAGACATTTAAAACGCGACGAGTCCAGACAACGAACTGTCACGTCTCATTTAGGAAAACGAGACGAGACAGACACTTTGTCTCGTCTCGTCGCGGATTTAACAAAGCCTATATTGTTTCGCCCATGCTGAATTGGATGCCTCTCACGAGAGATGAAGTAGACCGTGGGCCGTGGACTGCAACCCACCATCCGCCGTGACACCATAACCTACATACCCACTACGACACACTCTGCTTAGTGCATTGTATATTGCACCCTCTGAAGAGTGGTGAATTTGTCTACATTTTACTTTTAGGATCTCCATTTTCTTCTTTTGCATTTGTGTCTATTTAGTTACCTGAGATGAGTATATCCAACAAGGAAAAGGCAGACTTTGTTAAATGAACTTAGAGGCCATCTTTCGCGAGGTAGTAGTGCACATATAAACTAGGAGAGCGCAATAACCAGAAATAGCCTAGAAAAGCATCTTAAAGCTTCGACTCGCCGTATATATGGTACGACGCCTAAAATTATCAAGTGGCGGTGTGGCAGTGTGTGGAAAATTCACGACTCCCGTGTTAAGGGTCCAGCGTTCGATTCCCGCTCCAGTCAACTTGTTTTTGGTTTTTACCAATATAGTCATTTATAACTACAAGTAAAATATTAATTCACTACATGTTTATATATTCTAAATGATAGGAATTTTCAAATCAGTTGTAAAGCTTTTCAATGTTTTATATGAACTAGGTACAAAATATAACCTATTTCATAAATATATTGACATCACTAGCTGTATTACGGTTACCACAGTCGTGTCCGAAGTTTCGTGTCTATCTGTGGACAGTGTGCGAATTGCAAGGGGGATGAGGAGGAAATCTAGGGAATACTGGATGAATGCTATAGCCAAAGGGGATTTCCGAATTATCCCCCTTGCAATTTGCACTCTGTTCACAGATATAGACACGAATCGTCAAGAACATTTTTCATTTAATGACTTTACGAAATAGGCTATATTTGCATCTAGTTCACATGAAACATTGAAAAGTTTTACAACTAATTTAAAAATTCCTATTGTTTCATGCATTATAAACATATGGTGAATTAATATTTTACTTGTAGTTATAAATGACTACTTAATTGGTAAAAGCAAAAACAAGTTGACTCGAGCGGGAATCGAACTCGCGATCCTTTACGCGTGAATCGTGAATGTTCCAAACTCTGCCACACCGTCACTTGGTAATTTTTGGCGTCGTATCATATATAGGGCGAGTCGAAACTTTAAGACGCATTATCTGGGGCTATTTCTGGTTATTGCGCTCTCCCAGTTTGTAATATTAACACTTTAAATATGCACTACAACCTCGCGAAAGTTCATTTAACAAAGTCTGCTTTTTCCTTGTTACATATAGTCATCTCAGGAAAGCAAATAGAAACAAATGCCAAAAAAAAAAAGAGACCCTAAAAGTAAAATGTAGACAAATTCACCAAAGTTCAGAGGATGCTATGCACTAAGCAGAGTGTGTCGGTGGGTCGTAGTGAGTCTGCAGGTTGTGGTGGATCGCTGGTTTATGGTGGGTGCTGGATTGCAGTGGGTCACATCCTGTTGACCCACGACCCACTAACCGACTTACATCTTGACCCATATGTCTCACTTGACACAACACCCACTTCAATTCTGGTGAGATGATTCAAATTCAGCATGGGCGAAACAATATAGGCTTTGTTAAATCCGCGACGAGACGAGACAAAGTGTCTGTCTCGTCTCGTTTTCCTAAATGAGACGTGACATGTCCTTGTCTGGACTCATCGTGTTTTGAATGTCTCGAAAGCATTCCATAGCCCTCTCTTGTCCGATTATCAATTCTAACTTGTAAACTTGATTACATTTCGAAGTCGCATGGCTTCCAATTTTACTTCTATTATTATGAGGTTTACGAAAGAAAATTAGACAAAAGGAGACTAGGTAACAATTTGTCTCGTTTCGGAAACACGAGATGACACTGGGATAGCCACGAGACGAGACACAGGCTGCGTTTATCATCGCTAAAATGAGACAATATAACATGAAGAAAAGAAACAGGCAATCATGTTGTGTCTGGTGCATCATCATAATTTCTTTTCTAAAGTTCTGTTTTCATTTCATTATCAAATTATTTCTAGACGTCCGACATCGGATCATGTTTCATTGACCGTCACGTTCCGGAACCTTAGGTGATAATGCTCACAATTATTACTTTGATGCTTTATAGTAGTTTCTATTCCGCATTCTCATTATGTAAGCGTCTGTTTGTCAACTCGTTGATTTGAATGGAAGCACCTCACTGTCAGTTCCGGGAACATCTCTCTTTCCATTTCAGAGGTGGTGATAGACAAAAGGGCAAAATTGCATATAAATTTTACGGCATTTCTGTCAAGAAGGTCTCTGCAATAGGCACATTTCTGAAGAAATTTGCCTATCGTAGAGACTCACATGTGTGAAATTCAGGAAAATTGGCAGTTTTTGAGATTACCACCCTCTGATATATATACCCCTGATTAAATATACCTGTTTCCTCGTTTTCATTGTTTCACTTCTCTAATAAACAACCGAAATTTTCAACTTTTTTTCACTTAACGTATTAAACGGATAATACGCTCTCTTTCACCACCTCTCATGTGCTCTGTGCATTATTTTTAAAAAACTAAAAAAAATATCTAATCTTTGGAGCAATTCGAACCGCCGTCCCTTGGATTTGTAATCTAGCACCTTAACCACTACACGAAGATCGTTGCTTGGTAAACGTTTAGTTGTTGGAATATATGTTCGCATTTGTATTTTATGTTCCCACTCCGACAATTTCTACTTTCTTTATCCCCGCTTTCTCTGTATTGATTTAATTCCCATATTCTAGATAGTTAGAGCGCAGGAATGTAGTGGCTAAGACGCTAGATTGAAAATACAAAGGATGTAAGTTCGAATCCACTACAAGTGGAATGATCTTTTAAAAATGCATACAGCACGTGAGAGGTGGTAAAAAAGAGCGTATTACCCGTTTGAGATGTTAAGTAAAAACTTGGTAAAAATTCCACTGACATTTATTAGAGAAGTGATACAATGAAAATGAGGAAGCAAGTATTTCTAATCAGGGGCATGAATCAGAGGGCGGTCATCGATAAAATGAAATTTTTCCGAATTTCACACATGTGAGTCTACAATAGGCAAACTTCTTCAGAAATGTGCCTATTACAGAGACCATCATATTCCACCGATTACGCTAGCCAAAGTTAGTTTAACAATAACAAATGGTGTAGTGTTTTGTCCTTAGAATGATAAATTAAAAAGTGCATACTGCAGATGAACGAAGTGTTTCGAATGACCTAGTAATTTCCTTGTCCTTTCCCAATTACCATGCGTAAATCGTCTCTATCTTGATACAAGTGTTTGCGTCCACTTTCTTAGGGATTCCTCATTTAGTATGAGAAGTCACTCTGATTCTTCACGATTGCTTTGAAAATAAAATAATTTGAAAGGGATTTTCAGCCCTGATGTTTGGAACGAACGGGTAATGTTCCTGTAATGATATTTCCACCAAAGTGCATGCCGAAGTTAATTTATTCGATGATGTGGAGACTTAGTGCCCATTAATAAACTAAATAATGGAGTAAAATTACAGAAATATCGTATTATACAGTAATTTCGCCGTGTAAATTTAATAAAAATAATAATTCCTCATCGGTCCTACGCGGAAAGATTTAAATCAATCACATGTGTAGTCAAGGTAAGGAGAAAAGCCTAAACTGAATAAGACATTGAAGCGGGTCATGAGCTGAGAATAACAATAGTACATGGTGTAAATAAAGGACGACGCCGAGAAATCCAGAAACAGGTAAACGGAGAAAAAAAGAGTAGAAATTGTTGAAGTGGAAACAAAATACTAATACGAATAGGGATGAGCACGAGTCGAACCAAAATTCGACTCGGCTCCAGTTCAATTCGAGTCGAGTCAAAGGTAAATTTCCTGAGTTGAGTTCCGAACCAAGTCGCTGTTTTCGAGGACGAGTTTCGAGTTGAGTCGAGTTTGATAATGGCTCGCTCACTCGTTCAGCTCGTTTTAACTCGTTTTGAAATAATGGCCTGATTAGACTGGAAAGCGAAAGCCATGAGAAATGTAAGCAGTAATGTGGAATACTGTTAGTGTTGCTCACGACAGGGGTGCATCTCGTCTCGTAATTTTAGTGCATCTCGTGGAGCAATTTTAATGTATCTCGTCTCGTCTAGATAACGAGAGGACAAGATTTTTTAATTATTATTACGAGACAGCCTCAAATGTCGTAATCACCAATATAAGTATATACTGTAGTTCTTCAAATCAAGGCAGAGACTTGCACGGTCGAATTCTTGAGCCCAAGAAGACCAACCCGGGTAGTGATATCAACCGGCTCGGCTCGTCTCGGTTGGGATGAGCCGTCGGCTCGGCCCAATTGAGCCGATGACCTGAGCCGGCTCAGTTGGAACGAGCCATCGACTCGGCTCAATTACTCCATGAGTCGAGTTTTCTCGGTTGGGATGAGTCACCTACTCGGCTCATGTGAACCGGTTCGAGCCAGCTAAGTTGAAACTAGTCCATCGGCACGGTTTGACTCAGCTCAACTAAGCCGATGGCTCAAATCGGCTCGGTTGGGTGAGTTGTTGGCTCGGCACACTTCTCGGTTCGGTTCAGTAGTGAAAAAGCTCTAAGCCGAGCCGTTGAGAAGTCTAAACCCGGTCCCAGCTGTTTTGAACATGTTTAGCTGAAGCCTAGAACTTTTAAAAATTTTTGGCTCGATCCCGAATACTTGCCCTTCCGGAACTCAAACCCACAACGTGACCGATGTCCTTGCTTCCTGAAGACTTCTCGACGACGGAGATCAACAGTTAATTAGCTTTTACTATTCAGATGCAAACCGCATATGTTTTAAAGATTATACACGCTGTTGATATAACAATAATAATAATAATGGCATTAAAAGTTTTAAACTTGCCCTAAAATTTGGCAAAACTTACTTAAAAGTAGAGATTTCGGGGAAAGGGTTCCGTACCTTCAAGTCACACCTCTGCAACTACCAAAACTTTAAACTAGAGCGTTCCACTGAAGTTTCATGTAGAAAGTATTCTACTGTATGTTTTAAGGAAAATAACTGTAATAAAAATAACAATATCACGCAACAGTAAGGCGTATAATAAACTAATTTTTAGGATATGCAGAGGTAAATATAAAAGCTTTGCTACAAAATACCTACACAGACCATAATTGAATGAGCACTGAAATACAATGTAACGAAATAACCTATGAGATTCAGTCTACAGAGCAATTGTTACTTAAAGAATGGACATACACTATTTCGAGAATCGAGACAAGACGGGAAATGTTTACGATACTTTTCGTCTCGATTCTCATCTCCAAAGCGAGAAGAAAATTTTGAGTTAGCCTTGTCCCGTCTCGAATGTAAAATGTTAATCCTCATGTTATTTTGTTTGTTTTAGAAACGAGATGAGAAATTCCTCTTCTCGTGGCCAACATTAAACCAAACCGAAATATTCTTTCCAAATGTCACGTTTCTGCTTGTAATGGTATGACCTGAGCGATAATTAGCTCCTAGCTTTTAATCTTCTACGAGATAATAATAATTATTATTAGTTTATTATTATTACTATTATTATTCCTAAAGATTTGATAGTTCAAGTATTGAAACGTCCGAGTATTCAAATATCTGAATATAAAAAAACGTGTCATCGCCGATCAGTTGCCATCAAAAATCCTTAAGAAAAAATGTGCGACGTGGATTGGAACAAGCACCTTGACCACTGAACCGCGATCGCTACGCGGTAAATGATTCGTCTTTAGTCTGGTTATGTTAGGTTTCTTTGTCTCCGCTTGCAAAGTTGTATGTTATATTTCTTCGATTTGAAAAGTCTTTCGTATTTCTTTTGTGAATAATATCCGCCAAACTTTATATTAATAACTTGAGTTGTTCTTGAACCTTTGGTTCACAAATTTGTTTTTAGTCCACACGAAACTACAGATACACAGATTTAATTATCATACTTTGCATTTGTTTCAAAGCAGTAGCCATTACCTGGTCAAAGACTTATGTCCGCCACGTTACAGATTAACCCTCAGAAATTCATTTTCCGGAAGCGGAAGTTTCACTTTCCGGATTTCGGAAAATTATGGAATTCGGTAAAATTCCGGAACTCGGAAAGAATCCAGAAAATTCCGAAATTCAGAAAAATCCAGGAATTCGGAAAAATTCTGGATTTTTTCGAATTTCGGAATGTTTACGAAATCAGAAATTCCTAAATTCCGGATTTTTTCAAAATCGTTTTTTTCCGAATTCCAGAATTTGTCCGGTTTTACTTTCGGGAGTCTGGAAAGTAAAAATTCCGGAATTGGCCATCCCTAGTTTACACACAACCTTTCAGAACACTAAACTAATAGCTGTCTACAAACAAAGAAGTAATGCAAAGCATTTTGTATCCTGCAATACGTCATGTATTAAAATCCGACAGCAGTTTCAGTATCTAACCAAAAATTGAATAGATCTAGCTACTGGAAGTTGAGGTATGAAGAATTGTATTGTGTCTTACACAACCCTGCAAACCACTGAATGTCTAAACGGCTTTCGTTAAATCCAGGTTGTATTATTCACAGTTACATCCATTTGTGTCTATATGATCGGATTAGTAAAGCTTTCTATATGATAGGGTTAATCCTTTCTCTGCTCTCCCGTAAAGTTGTGATACGATCTACTACAGGATACAGAACTAAATATCAATTTAACCAAAGTTGTTGTATTACTACACATCTGCTTCCGCCTCTGTCGGCTCTGGTCGATCTCGTTGACGCGACGTTTAGTTTCTATACCCCTTTCTTCGTTTACTGAACTAAACGATAACTATTCTGAATTATATTACTACGCATGCCTCGCAGATAAATATTTCTTCTGATGTCAATAATTTCCATTTCGTCCAATCAATATTCCGTTCCTTATTTCCAGCATGAGCCTCTTATTACATTATATGGAGAGCATGTAGGTCTAAATATCTCATGTAGCATGTAGATTTAACTACTACATGTAAGCCATTTGTCTACTTCCAGCAAAGAAGGAACACGTGATCACAATATACAACCCACGGAAATGATAGCTGTTAATACATAGTAATCCCTAACGATACAGTGGCTGAATGAACAAAGCACTGGCTTCTCGCGCCGGCCACCCGAGTTCGAATCTATCTGGGCTTTTTTTATCTAGTTGAGAGAAAATATTGTTTCTTTTCGTTACAGGTAGTCACTCTTTTCATATTTTCTGTCCTCCTTTGCATTTTAAAAAAGAAAACTGTCTATTCTTATTCGTTCTACAAATAATGGATCTTCTCTTCGATTCCATGTCAAACATGCGCAGGTAGTGAAAGACGCTGTTGATAATAATAATAATAATAATAACTATTACTAGCTGACCCATGCGTAAATTTCGCACAATAAGTTAAATGAAAACATGATCTCACAGTCAGTGACATTCTCGGACTCCTTTTTATTGTCGGAGGAGGGGACATTAAGTACATATGAGTGGGATTTAGATTTCTGGGCTTTCGGCATCTAAGACCATTTAGCTCGTCATGATTTGAGGGAAGACGTCCCTCGGCGAGCACACAATCCGTGGAAAGAAAAAGAAGAAAGGATTGGGGAAGGAAGGAAGCGGCCTGGGACCTATAAGTTAGGTACCACCCCGGCATTTGCCTGGTGTGAATGAGGAAATCCCCATTCAAGGTGGCTGGCCTGAAAAAGCGTGTTACACTTTTTCGACCTAGTGACCCCACCGGAAATCGAACCCGGGACCTACATATGAGTAGTCCCCCTGGAAACTACCTTCCTGGTGGCCCCTGGGTTGCAGTACGGCCTTGCATATGTACACTCCAGAGGACGGCACAAGTTGATTGAGCAACTAAGACGAGGCATGTTTCAAAGGTGTTTGGAATGTTTCGGAAATAAACAGTATCTGCAACAGGAAACAAGGATTTATTCTTCCTACAAGAAATGATCATCAAACATTGCACTGCACTTTCTCATGAACAAAGAACTCTACAATGGTAACACAATCACTACCTACACTCTTCTTTTGGAGAAACTAAACTTCAATACTGTATGCATACAATACACCATAAATAATATATATAAATTATTGTTTTATAAATAATAATTTTTTTGTACTTCACCACCACATGCATTTCATCCATGACCAGTGCTTCTAAAGAACAGAAAGCATATCATCATAGATCTTTAATGTTCACTTATTTTCAAATAATAAAATTAAATTTTCGTTGGAATAGAGTAAACTGAAAATAAGACAACAAATTATGATGTATGAATGTTATTGAATTCATACTTCATTTCTGAATTTCTTATCTTCATAATTAAGAATGCAATTAATCGAAAAAAAAAAAGTCACGCTTTTGTTAAACAACTATCCTAAGTTCGTAAAACGAGAACATATCTATTAAACACGCCTTTAAATATCACACATTACTGAATCGTTTATTACAGTAAAAGAGAGAATATTTTATACTACGAGAAATTACAGGAATGCATTGATTTACACACTGCAAACTAAGATTACGCACCACCAAGGCAAAGTTAATACAAAACTCTTATTTACAGGAATGGTTAGGATTCAAAACAGATATGTCAATAAGTTATTTCTAACCCGTTCCTCTACATTAGTCTAATGATTTTTTTTACAGGAGTACGTAATAGTACTTCACTACATATTTGAGTACCTAACAAAATACTCAAGTAGAATACTATCCACACGGTGGATCAATTAAAATTTTACACCGTTTCATAATTTTACTCCCATGGTTTAGCTTGGAAGTCCCTCACACTAACAAAACCGACACAACAGATTCCTTTAGAAACAAATATTCAGTATCTATTCTTTAATCCTTTATCTCAAAGTCCCTTCACAGAACATATCACGTGCAACCCAACAATAGATACGCACGAAATCCTTTTTTAGTCAGGTTACCACAGGAAAAGAAATGACTTCAAGTAATATTTGATTTGTCCTCAGCGCTACCACTGGAATCGAGTGTCAGTTATTATAAGGCACACTACAATTTTCTTCGTGATTCGAATAAGAAATATAATGAAATGTGAAGGGTGGAAATTGTCTTCAACATGAAAAATCGAAAGTCATGACTATCCTATGGAAACAGGCCCTTACAGATCAGAGTACATCATCATTTCAAATATCTAGGAAGCATTTCCTCGAATGACACTTACTACACCAAAGAAATCAGGCCAAGAATTCCCGTAGTTAAAGAGGAATTCAGCAAGAAAGATCACTCCTAACTAGTAAACTTAAATTTGGACTATGTACGAAGTATGGGACTATCCTCCTGGGCATTACGGAAGTTACAAAAGAAATATTCAGAGAGCTTCGAAATGTGGCGTTGGAGGAAGATAAGATAAAATGGAAGGAGAATAACAAATGAAGATGTTTTAAAACGGATAGGAGAGAAGAGGGAAAGATGGAAAGAAAGCGAGTAGAAAGAACACAAGTAATCGATGATTTGAAAAATAGAATAAAATATTGGGAGTTAAAAGAGGAAGCTGAAGATCGAGAAACTTGAAAGAAACATTTCCAAAAAATATTATCTCAGGACCTGCCACAGGCAGAATATTTAATAATAAAATATTTCATTAAAAATCTCCAGCAGGAATTATCTAATCCAAGTTAGATTTTGTTGTGCAAGTGTGAAATAATTGAACAAAATGAATGTTCAAAACATATATTTCTGGACTTTCTTAATAAGTTTCTAATATTATTTTCATGGGAGTTTTAACGAAAACCAACCCATACTTCAACAAATTTTATTCATATATGGTAATTCGTCACTCATACTTAAAATAAAAAAACTTACATGTTTGCTTGAAAAGCACTTAATTACACAGAAATGGAAACAAGTCAAAAAAAAAAAAAAAAGTTTTGGGAGAGAAGCATTGATATGAAACTAAAAATAGTGAATCTCTTATATTACATAGGCTGATCAATATAGACTGATCGTTAGTGTTTATGAAGTATATACAACAGATAACGAAACACGTCTGTGTAGTGGAAGAAATGACGAATAGATCGAGCAAGTTTGAAGGCCATGACGTCAGGAATGACCTTGGCAGCTGTTCAAGCACATGTAGTTTGATTCGCATAAGGCAATATAGAAGTGACAAGCAAAGAACAGTAAAGAAATTTCGTTGATTATCTTGCAAAGACCAATTGTTCATGTGTACTCCGTCCTCCATATAGCCCTGATTAAGCTCCTTGTGATTTCTTTCTTTTTTCAACTTTGAAGAAACACCTCCGGAGACGGCGTTTCGCATCTTCAGAGACAGTGTTGAAAGCTGCGGAGGCGATTTTGAAAGATCTGTCCAAAAATGGCTTCAAGCATGTCTTTGATGACTGGCAAAAACGTTGGGACAAGTACATTGCATGTAATGGAGACTATTCTGAAAATACCATCAACATTTAAAGGACTACTACAGGTAATTATGTTTTATTCATTTATGATCATTCTTCATTGATCAGCTCTCGTATAAATAATAAAAATTGTACTCGAAGTTTGGGACGTATCTCTGTGAAGAAAATAGAAATTCATGTTACATGACACCTCCACCTCATTAGATGTATGTTTGTTTGGATGCTCCATTATTATGCGAACGGGGATAATAATACAACGAAGAATTAAACCTAGAAGCTCGTGCATCGATGAACATTGTCAGAAGCAAGAAGAACACGAACTTATTTTGATATTACACTATCTGAGCAAGGAATGAATTTATCCATAATAGACGGATTGCAACTTAGTTCCATCCATTTAATTCCTTAAAAAATATATATGTTTGAATTGTGCCAGTAGTAGTAGCACTTGCAAGCACGACGAAATGTGCAACAAATTTCAACCTGAAGTTTCACTCCTGTAACCTGTTTCTAAACTTCAAATATACATTAATTCGTTTGGGAGAAATTTGAAATGTTGAACAAGTAGAATGTTCCAATTCCATGGAAGTTAAGTTTCTCTTAAAGCAGGATATTAATTTATTTTTTGCCTTTCTTCTTTCCTGATTTCGTTACTTCCGCTGGATCCTTTCCCTCTGCTAAAGCCAACTGAGCTTTTAATTCTAGCAACTTCGTCACTTCGTGCTGAATCTTATTCTTCTCGGCCCCCGATGATTTCAGCTCTCGAACGAGGTTACCCTAAACAAAATAAAATATATTACTTATAGACAGCTGTAAGAAAGACTTAAAAACACATATGTATACAATTATTCTACAGCACATGAAGTAAAGACTTACAAGTGAAGTTCGAGAGAAAGCACTCGCCTGCAGAGGAACTAAACATGCCATTTGAAGGTCTAATCCATGCTGATTACAACAAGCTAATAAAATTCCTGTATGGTTGAGAACTGTTCGAGAGATTCAACTTGGAAGTTTATATGAAAAAATCAGTATATGCGTTAAGCACAACATTATTAGCAACGCATATTGACATATGAATTGAAATCTATCGGAGGTAACAGAAAAGTAACAATATTCATTGCGTAATCCAATTGTTTCAGAACGAAAATTACACTAATAAAAGTTGAAATACTATCCAATAGGAGGAGAGAAGGCAAAGCTGGATCAGTGTTAGTTCCTTTCTGGTGTGTGAAAAAGCTTGTTTGATCATAGGCCATGCCATGTGAATATTGTGGTGGACAATCATCATATATGAGGTATTCTAGTTCTCCCGTGTTCATTCTTTATTTATTTCACCGTATTCATTATCACTTACTTGATTTTATTCATCTAAAGAGCTACACTGTGGAACGAAAAGCCAAGATGTCTCACTTTATAATTAAGTTTATAATTAGGATGTCTAATTCCTAAATTGTAATGCGTCATTAAACTATGAATATTCGAATTTTCGCTGCCTAGTTAAAATGCTGCTTATGAAGTAGCGTTGATACTTGTTCAAGGAAGTCGAAAATGAATGGCAAATTGTGCGATATGTTTTGGTTCAGAAAACCAATGTGTAATCCTCTTACTTCAGCATGAATATATTATTTTCTAATCACCATCATCATCATCATCATCATCATAGGTATTCTGCCTTTATTGGCAGGTCACTTGCCGCAGCTGAGAAGCTTCCATGCTCCACGGCCCTCTGCTAACCTCTTCGTCTTCGCGTATGATCTTTCTGTTTTTATATCATCCATTAATTGTAGTCTCCTTCGCCCCCTCCCTCTCTTTCCTGCCACCATACCCTCTAGGATGTCCCTCATGATCCAATCTCTTCTTAGGCAATGTCCCAACCAGTTTCTCTTCCTCTTCCTAATAATATCTAAAAGCGTTCTTTTCTCACCCACCATTTCTAACACACTCATTCGTTTTCCGCTCGACCCAACAAATTCTTTCCATTCTTCTCCACACCCACATTTCGAAGGCTTCCAGTCGATTTTCATCACTTCTACGTAATGTCCACGTTTCCGCCCCATACAGTACAACACTCCACACGAAACATTTTATAAGTCTTTTCCTCAACTCTTTATTCAAGGTCCCACAAAACAGACTTTTCTTCCTCCTAAAGACTTCTTTCGCCATTCCTATCTTTGCTTTTACTTCACATTCGCATTTCATGTCATTACTAAGAATACTACCCAGATATCGAAAACTATCTACTTGTTCTATTTTCTCCCCTCCTACTTTTCTATTTGACACAGTCCCCTTCGTTCCAATCAACATGGCTTTTGTCTTTCTAACATTTATTTTCATCCCATATTCTTCAAAGCTTCTTAATTTTTTTTTTTTTTTTTGTTTCCTAAAGCTTCTTAATATTTCGATACTTAGAACTTAGTATGTTACCTACATACAATACAGAAAAACAATGAAATGCAAAGAAGATAACACGTTTTCGTACCTGTTGCGTAACTGCTGCCTGTAACTTCTCCACTTGAACTGGGTCCACTGCACCATTCATCACTACCTTTTGTGGTTCTGGTTTCTTCGTTTCCTTCGCTGTCACTGGTTTTTCCGGAGAGTTGGACTTCTGTCTTCCAGAAAATTGCTTCTTAAGCTTCTCAATCAGGCTTGATTCAATTTTTTGGAATAGAGGACTCGGCTGAAAAAAGAAAAAATACAAGACATTTAAATGTTGCGCAAAAATGTTGATGTCACAAACTAAGTATATTCTTGACAGGAACAACTATAGTAACTGGAAGTTCTAAGTAAATTCGTTATGAACACATGCTCGTTATTGCTTAACCCGTAAGTACTCGCGCCCTTTTTTGTGATAATAGTATTCACGCGGGGGTCCAAAACACCCCGAATTGATATATTTTACAATAAAAAATACTTTAAAAAAATAATTAAGACAATGTAGCATAACTCCAGACATGTTTTTAAAAGTATTGATGCAATTAGATATGTTGTACTCGTTTTGAGACATTTTGTTATATTTTTTCATCAGGACTTCTGGCTAGCAACACAAAATTTACCTGTTTGGGGATCTGTGTACACCCCGCGCGAGTACTTAAGGGTTAATCAACTGTTACATGCCCGACGAGAAAGAGCTAAGCTTTTCATTTAAGGAGCTTATTATTATGACATTTTCATTCACATGATAAACTGATCTTTCTTAAACAAAATCTACTCACGAGTGTTCTCTTACCACCTAAGAAACAATTTCTCTTTAGAGTGCAACTTTTTTTTTTTTTTTTTTTTTTAAAGAGTGGATTGTTTTTTTTTTTTTTTTTTTTTTTTTTTTTTTTTTTTTTTTTTTAAAGAGTGGATTGTTTTGTATTTACGTCTTTTATCGGCGGCGAGGCTTTTATGATAACACCTAATGTTTAACGGGGTTATTCTCGATGCTCTCCCGCCAGGAATCGTGCGCTGGCCACAGAGCAAAGAGAAAGACAATGATATATGATAGTTTTAAGGGTGGTTCAATATTAGTTCAACAATCACAGGTTTATATCAAAGAATATGTTAACTTTTCAAAATAGGTTTCTCATTGTATGAGACAACATAAAACGTTGAATGAGATAACAATATATGAAGACTGTCCTTTGACAAAATAAATATTAGGCTTCGTAAGCATGTGCAAAACTGTCTTATATACCAGAAGGCTAGCAGAGCTTTTCTCAAAGAACAGAAGTTGTAGTAAAAAGAATACCATCTATAGCAAAGGATCATTGTGACTACTAACAATCTAGGAAATTGTTAAAACTATTTACAAGAGCTATTAATAGTGTTCATGAAATGTGCCTTTAAATGTTTGTAACGATTTATTTATCAGACCCTACTTGTATATTGGGATCATTAGCAGAAGATTTAACACATGAAATCGAAACAATGTTGAAGTTCAGGAGGATTAATACGTTCGATTACGACACACAAAAAGCCTTCAATTATGTGTTTAAAATATAAAAAGTTTGGATCAGAAGTGTCAGGAAGTTATTTCTGTTACAAAGATGAAAGAAAATAATACTGTAAAAGCATACAGGTCGTCCATGCTATGAATGGCTATAAACATTATTTTGTAGAACAAATTTCTTATTCTAGTGTTTATGAAATCTCATGTGAAAACCAGAGCACACTTGTATTTTAGAATGACTATAGCTCTTCTCAAATAGGATGGAAAATATTTTAATCTGTAAGAGAGAGAGAGAGAGAGAAAGAAAAGAGAAGACTTACTGCAGTGGGAGAGGACTGATACATCACTATAAGTAGCTTTGCTAACAAGAATAAAAATTTACAGAGATGATCACAAGTACGTTCTACGTTTACCTCCATTTATTTGTTAGATGCACGACTTACTAACACTTAAAATGTAAAAGCACAAGACGCAAAGATCATTTTAAATGCATATTTACATTCGGAGAAGTGGACCTCAAAGTACTTTTGCAGTTTAGAGAAGAAATCAGAACATGTAATCTACTTAGAAGAGAAGCTTGCCAAATATTCAAGCAACTATTGCCGTCACTTCAGAAGGATTCTGTTTAACTACTGACAGTAGGTGTAATGATCGACCAGTAATCTTCACTATCCTTCCGAGACAGACAATGGTCAAGTCATTAAAATAATTTAGATAGAAGATAATTTTTGAAAGTAACTTCCTACTAAAATTTTATTTCTAAATGCTGTACAAAACTTACTGGCAAATGATTTCCACAAAATACGACTAGTCCTTCAAACGTGTGACCAAGTGAAGCTTTAGTTTATACTTCAATTATTAATGATAATTCTGAGAAACTATTATTAATCGTTACACGGTAAGTATGTGACAATAAAGCTAGTAGTAATATTTTCACTAAAAGATTAAATGTCTGAACATCATTCTATGGACAACTCGTCAAGTCCCTCCATTTGCCCTATGCAACTACTTGTCTTCGTGAAACCAGAATGTAACAACGAAACGTTGTAATAGGAACAGTGACATAGAACGTAATTATTTTAATGCTACGAAATTAACTACAATTACTTAAATTACTAGATATTAATTTGCTGTAATTTATTGCCTGTCGGTTAAATGTCAACTGAAAGCCAAAAATTCGTGTTATTATTCAGTTCAAAATCTTTTGTCGTCGCGAATTCTGTCGAGGAATTTGAAGCTTAAAATATATAAAACGAAAATCATGTCTGTTGTCCTATATATGGTCGTCTATTCTGAGGGAAGAACGTAGATTGAAAGTGTTCGAGAACAAGGTCCCGAGACGAATATTCCGATCCAAGAAGAACGGGAATGGCGAATGGCGGAAACTTCATAACGAGGAACTACATAATTTATACGGTTTACCAAACATTGTTAGGGTCATCAAATCTAAGAGCAGGTGTCCACACAACTTGGCTTTTCCCTGACCATTGAATTTAAAAATATACAACGAAACAAACCCCAACCTTTACCCTCCCCATAGTTGGTTTTGTTCTCCCTCTCTCCGCTTGTTTCTTTCTTTTTTCAATTTTCTTTAATACAAAAGAATGTAAATTTAGAAATATATGCATTATGCCGATACTGATTACATATTACACAAAATGTAAAGTTACAAACGAAACTGTGCAGTATACAGTCTTAAGATATGAAAAATATTACATATTATAATACCAATTACCATTATAATATTGCTTATAGTAATAAACAGTTCATACATGATTTTACTGATCACAAAGAAAAAAATGAAATGAAATCTGAGTTTTACGTCCCACGATTATGCCGGTTAGGCTAAAGGAAACGGTGATGATGAGAGATGAGTGAATTCATGGAATGAAGAAAGTGGGACGAAACGGAAGAACCCCGAGAAAACCCACGAGCACGGTGTTTGTCCACCGCAAAGTCCACACGGTGCGAGCTGGGATCGAACCAGGGACCCCAAGCACCGGAGGTGAACGCTCTACCACTGAGTCGCCGCGCCCCCTGATCACAAAGGAAAACATGTAACATACCTTTACCGGTGCAGTTGTTAAATGCAACCCATTTAACAACTTGTTTTCATTCTTTCTCCCATAGTTTTCTTCTCATTGATCTGAATATCCTTCTTGTTGTCTCCGCAGTTTAAGTTTCTTTTCATCTTCCTCCAACTCCTTTAGTTGTTGCTAAATCTTCCGTTTCTTTGTCCTCTTCTTCTCTCCAGTATTCATTTCTCTTTTCTTTTCCAAACACACATGATACTGTCTCATTGAACTTCTCACTGAATTTATCATGCCTCTTGGAATTGTTAATCTTGACGATCCATCTATTCTCATCTCAGAATCATATATGATCCGTTGAGCCACCAGAGATTCTTATGTAAGTTCTCAACAATGAGATTTTTGTTTATTGAAAAACCACTTTCAGCAAATGCGTTTCCGTGAGAGAAGATAAAATACAGCTTCATAACAGACCATAAGTCAACGAAGTCCTTCTCTTTAAAAAAAGACATCAAGTCCAATACCATCTCCGTCCTTGGCTATGAAATCACTGAAGTGTTCCTTAAATCCTTCAGACTGAGCTTTCACTGTGAGCTGGAGATACTATTTCTTCGCGTTCTCAGCCATTTGCCCAGATGTCCTCATGGCACCATGCAATTCTTCTAGAACAGCGTCTACTCTCTTGAGCAAATATGCCAGGACGCAGTTAGATGTGTTTCTCGCAGAAAATTAGTTTCAACAACTATTTCAGAGAACACTGTCTCCCTCAATATCATCATTGGAAACACCACATTTTGCATCCAGTAACAGTAGAGAAATTAACACTACTTCATAAATTCAATAACTGAACATTGGACGTAAATCGATTTTTCCCTGACCTTCCCTGAAAAATCTGCCATTTCCTTGACTTTTCCTGACACATTTTTACCTCCCTGACCTTTCCCTGATTTTCCAGAATGTGGACACTCTGTAAGAGGTTATGGGGTGGGCAGGTCATGTAGCCAGAATGGGAGAAAGTATGGACGCTTTCAAAGTCTTAACTGGAAGTCCAATCGGAAAACGACTATTAGGAAGACCTAGGCTCAAATTTGAGGACAATATTAAGAGGGACCTCGCAGAAATAGGAGTACAAAGTAGAAACTGTATCCAGTTCGGTACATATAGAAGTCAGTGGAGAGCTTTTGTGGACGCGGCACTGAATCTTCGAGTTCCATAGGCCATAGCGTGAGCTAGTTAGCTACGAAATTAACCACAATCATTTCAATTACTAGTTATTAGTTTACAGTAATTTATTGCCTCTGTCGGTTAAAAATATTCTGTAATAAAATTACAAACAAAAAACTTGAACAAGTTCTGATTTAATGTACTGAAAACATTTAATGTTATCAATCACTATTTTTTTTAATATACTATTATTTTTTTAAATACAGCAATGTTATCTGCTAGAAAGAAAGAACTTTAAAGGACAATACTGATGTACTAACTATATTTGTTCTCATCGAAGGAAAAAATAAAAATGGATTAGAGATCATTTTACTTAAACCAGCAATTATTAATTATAAATTTCAATATTCTCTTGCCTCCGAAGGTTAACTCACCTTTCCAATGGCATGTCCAGGTAGAAGTAAACACGTAAATTCTGTTGTAAGTATATTCACTTCCGCAGGTGCTTTTAGCTGTTGCTGGATAGTCACGGATGTTGTGGGCATATATGGATAGAGTAGGACGGACAGAAGACAAGCGATATTTGCACACAAGCCTACAATCGTGCCTGCACGTTTCCTGTAATTATTCAATGAAGATTATGTTTTAAAACGTAAAATATATTACACAAAAAGAAGAGCTAAAACAAAAGAAGAAAAGGTTTAGGGTGCAATTAAATAATTGGATCACATTATTTATGGTCCCTTTATACAATCTACGAGGAAATCAGCACGTAACATTTATCTGAGCTCTTATGTTAAATTAAATTACGTGGTATGTGTGTTTCAAATAAATTAATGCTTTGGCAACACAGAAAATGTTTCTCTATGCATTTTATTTGATCAAAAGCAGTGCGTGTCTCTGTGTATGCGGCAACTGCTCCTCAAGGAGACCAACAAATTTCAAACCTTCCCTTTGTTTTCTTACTCGGGAAAATAAAAATACTAGACACAATTAGTAACGCTTAAAAAAAAAAAAAAAAAAAAAAAATCATCCACAACTGCATTAACACACTATTTATCATGAAAAAAAAAAAATCCATATTGAAACTGTAAAAACTGGTAATCCTATATCCTTATCAAACAGTCTGCATCTAGCATGTCATTCATAAGTCTATAGCACAAAGTGCAGAAAATGGGGGATTTAGATTTCTGGGCTTTCGGCATCTATGGCCATTTAGGCCATCACGTTTGAGAAATGATGTTCCTCGGCGAGCACACAATCCGGGGAAAGGGAAGGAAGGAAGTAGCCTGGGACCTACGTTAGGTACCACCCCGGCATTTGCCTGGTGTGAATGAGGAAAACCCAGGAAAACCTCATTCAGGGTGGCTGGCCTGAAAAAGCTTTTTTACACTTTTTCGATCGAGTGCCCCCACCGGAAATCGAACCCAGGGCCGCTCGCACCGAAGGCGAGAGCGTATAAGAGACTACGCTACGCAAGGTCACAAAGTGCAGAAAGTGGCTGAGGTATACTTCAGATAGCGTCATTAAAGAAGTACTACCATTAGATACAAGTAGAAAAAAACATACACAGAATTATAATAGCTATACGGATTTTACAGTCTACCCACAACTTTCCCTGCATTTATGGGTTCCTGATTGGTCATGTCGAACCCATGGGGCTCTAGTTTGTTGGTGATGCTCGGGCTATTTTACGCTACAAAAATATGAAATAGGTGTATAGCTGTATTTAAACACTGACTTGAGAAATTACAAAATTTATTATAGCGCACAAAAGATGACTAATACTAACTAACGTACTCTACATTATCAAAGAAATGTAATAACTAACATTTCCAAAATAAGTTACAGAATTTTACTTATACTTATTTCCGGACATTACCTGCTATACGGCCTTAAGTCCGTCACGTCCCTCGGCGAGAAAACTATCAACGGAAAGGGGAAAGAAGGAAGCGGTCTGGGACTTGTATGTTACATACTATCCCTAATTTGCTTGGTATGAATAAGGAAAACCAATAAAAGAAACTCATTCATCCGATTAACACCTTTGCGAATGGATGTCCCCACCGGGAATCGAACCAGAGATGCTCGCACCAAGAATGACAGCACTAGCATCTACGCAACACGGAACCACCTAAATTACAGAAAAAAATCAAGATAAGCAAAGTTTTCTCAGATTTTTGAAAGGGCAGCGTTATATAATTTTTATTTGATCAATTACTTAACGAATATATACACTGAAGTTCCAAGTACTACTTTTAAGATCCATTTTACTCCAAAAAAATGCATGTTTTTATGTATTCACCACTCCAACTTACCTGTCTTCTTCAGGTCCTTTGACGAGCACCCACGGCTGTTGAAATTGCATATATTGGTTTCCATGACGAGATATATTAAGAATATACCTTATTCCGTCTCGTAGCTTAGCCTTCTCTAAAACATCAATGTAACTCTTCAGTTCTCTATTTACGTAGGCCAATAGCGTCTTGTCATCCTTCTTCAAATCCATCTCCGGAATTTGGCCTTTGAAGTTCTTCTCCACAAATATCAAAGCCCTATAATAAAAACAATAATATATATATTTCTATACATCTGCTTAAATTCTACATATAGCTCTAATAGTTAATGAACACTCATTGATGAAAAATTGCAAAACTGAATAATTAATATTCAAGTTACACCTGCTTGCCAATTATTACAATACTAGCTGAACCTGCGCTCTCGACACAGCGCATCATTCACGTATAATCATGAATCTCCTTGTCATTCCTCACAGCATTTGTATATGTCCCTTTACAGATGCAAGTGAAAGACGTCTTGACAAAAATCGGGAAGGAGTACCATAAAGGGAAGATTTTTTGCGATTATTTTTTCAATATCTCGCACCGTTTGCAAGATTTGAGCTTTCTTCCGGTTGGAGTTTCTAATTCATGTATGATCAGTGTTTTCTTTCTTCTTGCATGCATAAGGAACTACATTACACATACACAAGAAATTATAATGTCAGTGATATATGGTGTTCACTGGATAAAACACTCCAAACAATAAAGATTCATCTTAACCTAGCGAAATGGTTATTCTTCGTTTTTCATTATTATTTGGTTATGAAACGAACGTCTGAGAGATATACAACCCTATATACAAATATGTGCAATTGAAATGTATAATTGGCAGGATATGATGCTTTACGTTTTCAAAATTTCAACATTTCCAGTATATCCCTAAAAAATTTAATAAAGAAATAACGGCCATGTATTTCAAATATTCAATTACAACTGAACAATCTATGAAATTTGCAATCGATCAGTGAAAACGGCGTCTTTCTACAGCCTATGATTCCTGAGAACTCACTGTCGAAAGGATTGGCCACAAACATATACACTTTTCTAGCATTTTAATATATAGATAATTACGAATTACTGCTTCATTGATGCATTTTCTATTCAGAAATTACGATATAACCATCAAAACAGACTGAAACTTTAGGGAATTTAGTATTGGAAGACTTGCAATATCTTATATTTGTGAAGTATGATGTGTGTTCAATGTACAAATAGCTTCCCAACTATCAATGAGTACCTTTTGTTTTATACCAGCAGTTTGAAGTGAGGAAATCGGTGGAAAAAAAGAGGAGTTAACCAGAGAGCATCTTCGCGCAATGATTTTTTATGACTTTCGACAGGGTTTAAGGCAACAACAAAATGTTAGTCGAATGAGTGCTACGTTTGGTGAATAACTATTGAATGCAACAACTATTTATTAGATTTTAGGAATTTAGGCGGCTACGTCAGTCTCAGTGACCAAGTCTTAAAGGTCTCGCCCAGCGACAGGCATAGTACAAGAGTACATCGACATTGTGCATGAGCTGAGTGTGATCGACATATGACATATCGTGAAATTCACGTACATTTAGGTATCAAATACAAACAATTCTTTATAAAAATTTATGTTCTCGTTGGATCCCCCACAATTTAGCTCAAGAACAAAAAGACACCCTGTGATATGTTGCAAGACTGTGCTGAGACGGTTCAAAGCAGGAGCGTCGGTCTTATCTGTATTATCATCAAAGGTGTTGACACGAGGATCTGTTAATATAAACCCGAAACTAAAAAGGCAATCTACTATATAGGTTCTACGATTAGTCAAAACCAACAAAAGCTGTTTGTTTACAGCGTTGTAAAGTAAATGGTTTCTTTATTCTTCGGGAAATATGGACACATCTCTACTATTGCCTTGAAGAATCGCTGAACAGTTAATGTTGAATGCTATACTATTGTGTTTACCAGATGTTGTAATCAGCGCACTTAGATTCCACAAAGTTTCATGATTTTGTGTCATAACAATGCAAGCTCTCACATAGCAGCTCAAACACTGGAATTTCTGAACAGCGAAAATGTTGAACTCATCTCACCCTACTTTTAAAGAGATTTTTATTTCCAACCATCAAAAGTAAAATGCGTGGGCAGTGATTTCTAAGCCCAGAACAGAGAGACCAACGATTTACGTTTCTGAGGTACCTACGCTGTGTGGCAAAACTGCTTCAACAATTGGTTTATTCGAATGGACAAATATATAGCCGGTAAGGGTGAATACAAAAGCAAAAATAATAATAGTAAATTGCACTCTGGTTATCGTCTATCAGTTTTCCTACCCAATACAACCCTCTTACCTGACTGTTGTGTCACGAAGTTTCATCTTTCATTTTCCTTTCTACCTTTTGCTCAATGTGATTACAGGGTATCTCTAGAGATTTATTAAATAAATAAAGAAGTAATAGAACAAACCCATACTGGATTTCTAAATCTTTTTTCGGAACTAAAACTGCATATTTCATTTTTGTTTGATTTTACGATTTTCTATTGAACTTTCAATTTGTTATTTTCAATGGGGACAGCTTGAAGAAGTGGGTTATAAAAAAATTTAAAAGATATTTGCTAGCTCTTCTCTATCCTTTATGGATTTAAAAAAAAAAAAAAAAGTTGAACTCCTGCTGACTATTCCCTCAGCACGTCAAATTAGCATCACTGTACTTCGCGTCACCAATATGTTCTTTCATTCCGACATGATAACGTACAGCGATCTAATAAATAAAATAAATAAATAAATAAATAAATAAATAAATAAATAAATAAATAAAAATCAGTGACTGACCATCTTGGAATACAAATGCAAAAGAATAATCGTATAAGACATATATTTTGACCGTTATCAAGGTATCCTAATTCAAATGCATTATTAATTTGGGATTCATTCTACATAAATTCTATTGCATCATAACGTTTTCGTTTATGGCTATTAGCAGCTATAACTTCGGGAATAACAAAATCTTAAAGAAACTTACTAAATCCTCTTTTGAAGTTTGTTAAATCCATTTTAAAGTTGTGAAACATTTTTTGAAAGAAGAAAAATGTGTTTACTGAAGCCTCACTAGTTTCAAAAGTGCTAGTATACGAAAGCTGCACACATAGTTTGGTGAGCCCCAAGCTATTTAGCATGGACTTTATATAGCACAATCAAATTTACGCTTTATGCAATGAACAAGATAAGTACAGTAGAACGTTTCTAATCCGTGAACTTTGGGACTGATGGTATGGTTGGAACACCAAAAAGATGGGATTATCAGAAAATACAGAAAAACACGGATTTACAGTAAAAATATACAATCTCTGAGCTCAAAAACGACTGTACTGTTCTCTGCAGTAAAAAGAACCAAACAGTAAGCACTAGAAACTGCACAGTACAGTACAGAAAACACGTACAACGAAAGAAACGATACAAGAGAGGACGAAGCACTAAAGTGGATATGCGGTAACAGCAAGTAAAAACAATGCCGCCACAGCAGTAAACAACAATGGACCTCGTCTGTCACCGACGAGTCGGGCTCGAGCAGGGTCGATCAACCGGAGTGGCGGACAAGAGGGGTTCTACTGTACATTTTTAAACTCAATTTGAGAAAACAGGAACATTTTTGAAGTAAATTAAACTCTAAATTACTACATACAGTGAATAAAAAATAAAAGAATAATGAAGATAAACATAGGAACTAACCTATTGATAAAGTTTCCTAAATTATTCAAGAGTTCTGAATTATTTTTAGTCATAAGATCAGCCCAACTGAATGTAGAATCTTGACTTTCTGGTCTCACATACAATAAGTAGAACCTCCAGACATCAGATGGAATCCCTGTTCCTTGAGCATCTGTTCCAAAGACGCCAATACCTCGACTCTTCGAAAATTTTCCATCCTCGTAATTCAAGTATTCTACAAGGAAAAAGAATTATAATGAGAATTCTATTGAAGGTATTCCAATCCACAAAGATTACTATATTTTTACATGTTTTTACGCTACAAATGTGAAGATAAATCAGATAACTTTAGACAGCTGGTAAAATTTGCTTATAATATCTTGCATATGATGAATATGTATATGGCGTTTCAATATTTATGTCAAAACTAGAGTATCTTCTGGATTTTCTCATTGAAATAAATATTATAAGCGGAAGAGGATTCAAATATTTCAGTTAGCCTATAATGTAGATATGCTGAGTATAGATTCTCTGTCTACGTAAGTAAACGTTAAAGAAAATTATCTTAACAATTCAAATAGGACTCAGAAACACGACATGTACGAAATAAAACTTTTCAATTGAAACACAACTACTGATACTGTAGAACTAAGGCAAAGTTCAATTGTCAATCTTTTTATTACAAGAGAAAATTCCCAATCAGCTCCCATGATAAATTTCTTAAAAGTTCGTATGTCTTCTGCTATCTTTCCCATTTAAGCTCATTGAAGCAGTCAATTTAACTTCATATTACGCTCTACTAGAGTTCATATGTGAATTGTACGAGGAGCATGTAGAAAGTTTTTAGATACTAAAATTTAAATAGCGTTGGCGTATTGAACGTATCACATTTAAAAGCAAATGCCTACTAGTGGTGAAAGGTATAACTGCAAGGTGCAGGTCTTGAAAATTAACGAGCTGGACGTATAGATTAATTTGAACCTCTTAGTCGGCAACAATGGAGCTCGAGCTACGTGATTTGTGTACAATGAACTTTTACGATTTCAAGTACGGTTTGACGCAAAAGCAGTGCCATGATCGTTTAGAAAACAGTTTCGGGTCTCTGCCCCTTCACGCGCAACTTTTTTTTTTAAATTGGTTCGCGGAACTTAAACGTGGTCAACAAAGCCTGACGGATGAGCCTCGCTCTGGATGCCCTAGCACAGCAATTACGGATAAAAATGTCGCAGCAGTCTAAAATTTCTGAAAGAGGATCATCATATCACATCGAGGAAATTTAGTCAACCTTGAAGACAGGATCACCTGAGCCAGTCCATAATAAAAAATTATCTGGGTCTTTCCAAGTGTTGCAGTCACTGGGTTCCACATGTGCTTACGCCTGAGCAAAAAGATGATCGCGTGGAATGGTGCCGCTATATGCTTAAAGGTTTTCGCACGGACACAATAAAGACGTTCATACTATCGTCACAGATGACGAAAGGCGGATTTACAGCTATGACCTTGAAACAAAACAGCCAGTCGACAGTATAGTGTTTTCAAAATGAAACTCCACTTTCGAAAGTTAAACGAGCTAGGAGTATGGGTAAAGTTATGCTGGCATCTTTTTTCTCTAAGACCGGCCATATAGCAAATATAAAGTTAAATGATCGACGTATATTGATAGCAGAGTGGTACATTACTTATTATCTTCGGTGTATCTTTGAAGTTTGGAGATCTGCCGACCGAAAGTCTCCTCTGTCTCACTTTTTCATCATGACAATGACCGGCCACACACAAAAGTGAAACATTGGAAAAATCAAATTAAATGAAATATTTGTTTTACGTTCTACGGTTATGCCGGCTAGGCTAAAGGAGACGGTGATGATGAGAAATGATTGGAATGGTGGAATGAAGAAACTGAGAGGAAACGAGAACTCCGAGAAAACCACACACACGGTGTTTGTCCATCGCAAAGTTCACCTGGCGCGAACTGAGATCAAACCAGAGACTCCATGCACTAGAGGAGAACGCTCTACCACTGAGCCACCGTGAAACTTTGGAGTTTCTACAGGAAAGCGCAGTACGTATTCGACCGTATCCAGCTTATTCTCCAGATTTAGCTCCATATGAATTGCCATCTTCCCAAAATTCATGAAAAATTTTTGAGAACGCCGCTTTCAAACAAGTGAAGACGCTATAGCAGCTTATAGTAACAATTCCTGATATTCGATGAAACAAATTTTTAAAAATATTTTATTCATGGTTTTTAAGAATGCAAAAGTGTATTGATGTTTGTGGGACAGGATGTCTACTATTTCATACACATAAAATTCCCTGACTTTTTCAGCTTTTCCAGACCAATACAGAAAATTGTCTAGGTTATATTTGAGTGAAGTTAAGTAACAGCTATTCTCTAAAGACTTGTAGTTTTATAATATCTGCTTCCTTAGTTGCAATAGCTGTTACAAAAATACGAACAATGCTAACATAAGTATCTATTTATTCCTGGCAAGAACCATATTGTTAACTACAATGTATTTTTTTATGCATCCCATCTCCCCTTATAGCCACCCCACTCCGCTCCTTGTTTCAACATAACTAATATATATATATTCAAGTGTGAATGACAAAACATACACAATAATATGCAAAAATGTGTATAAAGATTTTACATTTCATACCACGTGCTTGTGAGGTACATTCAATTACATAAACTGGACTATTCAAGTGATTTAATTCTATTAGATTTCATTATTCCAGGACACGAAGTAGGGCTGATACATACACGGCGATACACACAGATATATGGATACTAACAAGAATGTCGTTGCGAGATACAAATACTGGCAAACATTGTGGATTTTGGTATTCTAGTTTACAAAAGTATTCTATATTTAGTACTTCCATGTAGAATACCAAATACAGAATATTTTAATAATCCAGAACAGTAAAATCTAAATGAGATTTCCAATTATGATCAAGTTACTGGATCTTTCTCTTAAGATTTTTCATGTGCTCATCAACTTCGTTGATTTCTTTTGCTGTCTTGTCAAAGATTTTTCCTCCTCGCTTTTTCAGTTCTTCCAACTCTGCAGTTGTTCTTTCTTTCTTTCTTTCGAAGGATTTTTCTCTACCTCAGTTGTCTGCTTCCTACTGAGAGCCTCTTTTCATTTGGGATTTGCATTTCTTGCTGCATGAATTAATTGTTTTGAGATTGGCATTAGCTGAACACCTCCGTGGAACATGACAGTATCATGTACAATTCTCGGCGAAACTAAAGGATCTTAGTTTATATTATCCACAAGAAAGTCCTTATTCAACGAGAAACTGCGTTAAATGGAAGCGTTTCCATCTGATAACACTAGAATTTTCTTAATGAGCTGTAAATATATGCTAATGTAGATACGCAATATATTATATATGGAATTAACCATACATAGTTAAACTCTGATTTATCGCTACCTTAAAATCAACAAGATGAGAACAAGTGTTATTTAGGACTTTATTAGGTCACCGATTGCGATGGCATAGCTATGCCCCAACACATGCGGATCATCTATTGACGTGGGGATCAGAAACCACGAGCTCCAGATGCAATAGCTGCCAGTTTCTTTCAGAAGTCCATCATTGTAAAATGACTTCTGCTGTAGCGAAAAGTGTTTTCCAAGCACTGTGTAGATAAAATGTAAAAGCAATTATATAAACCTAACTTTACCAAAAATTTCCAGAATATACAGAAAATTCCCTGACTTTTCCAGGTTTTCAATGTTTTCCAAACTAGTAGACACCCTATGGGAACTATTTTGAGAAATTGTAAAAGGTATATGTAAATATGTTGATTTTTGAAGGGTATCTAAAAATTGATGGGCCTAAACTTAGTGTCCAACTATTTGCATGTCAAGTACCCCTATCTCCGTCAGCGATTATGTTCGATGTGAGGGCAACGACTCGGAACGATCACCGGAAGGGTAATTTTTACTTAGCAAAGTCATGTATAGAATGGAAAAGACAAGGTCTTGTTATATTGCCTTGGCAACTTCCCGAAAATCCTGGTATATACGGAGAGAGCGTCAAGCAAGTGACTATTAGAGAAATCCAAACCCGCAATAATCTATTGATGAGGCTTCCAGGGATTTTCAGGGATGGGCGAAAATGAGATCATTAAAATTTCCGTCTCTTCTGCCTTCCGTGGATAATCGAGCAGTATGGCTGGAGATCTTGTCCATAAGGATCCATATGGATAAGGACTCTCATCACCCTACAGGCCACGGATGTTTGTCATACAGAGAGTTCATGACTTTTTCCTGGAAATAAACTACATTGGCTTTGGTACTGGAAGGTTTTTAGACGAATGACAGCGTTCCCCAATTGCAATATCCCGCCACTACCAGACATTCCTTGGAACACTGTTGCTTGAACTACAGCAAAAAGTCGAAACACTTTTCGTGATTTGTTTGACGACAGAAAATAGATCAAACTCTTTGGACTCATCTAGGTACTCCTCACCCAGGGTACACAATCACTTCCACTTGTCCTCTGCGAGTTATGTATCATACAGTTTTCTGGAGTTTGTGAACCTCTCCTGGATGTGGTGCTCTGTGAGACTGTCTCCGCTCGCTTTTTCACTCGAATCCAATGCAAGGTACTTTCGGATGATGTTGGGAACTGTCTTTTGAGATACGGTGTCGTATGGCGCAACTTCTTTGGGTTAGGGGATTTCCTATGTCACTGTACTCCTAACACTACGCAATGTATTGGGGGCTTGAGCGTGTTGGGTCCGTATTCTTCTCTATTTCCAGACAACCACGTAGCGCAGAGATTGTTTGGCACGTTGCCGGATGATGAAATCTACTTTGTTAACGAAAGTTTACAAATGAACCCTTCCCAGGAAAAAAAAAAAAAAATGCCCTTTCACCTTCATCGTTCCACAAATCGCGTTCAACTGATATTAAGTACAAGTCCCAGTATAGTCAGTAATATATCGAAACACAACAGCGCTTAAATAGTTTGTTCGGAAAATATAATGAAAGGCTACTATTTTTATGGTGGACAACCTTCCGTACTGCTTAAAAAATATTAAAAGCAGCTTTTGTTTACATTTTCATCTATCTCTTAGTGAGACGTCCATGACTACTTATTTTTATTGTATTTTTAAAAAAATATATTTTTGCTATTTATTTTTTTACAGAATCGCTTTCGCAGATAGTATCTATTTATTCTTTCCAGACTGTGAGGTTAATTTCAGGATCACATCTATCAACTTATCCGATATTCAGAAACATTCATCAATCTGTACAAAAATCTCCATTATCACTTTATGACAGACGGCTGTCATTGGTATTATTTGCATTATCGACACAAAGAAAGAATAGGTGCCCATCGCTGAATTTTAAATATTTAAGAATAATCTGTTACAATACGTTTAATGATTACTATATGTTAAAAATCCATAATGTAATTGATTTTACCTGTCGCCATCAAATGCTTCACCATAGTATATTGGTCCCGGGTACCAAGCTGAGTGCATGGGAAAACTACTGAGTGGAAAGGAACATTATCTTTTGCCATAAATTCATAATAGGTCACTTCACCCGGATTTTTCCACCATTTCTCCCACTGGTCAGTGTAAGCCATTGTTATGCTGATATAACCTATCGGAGCATCGAACCACACATAAAAAACCTGAAAAGAATATAAAAGTATGTTCTTTAACAAATGGCTCACAAGCATTATGTAACATTAATTCACACTTCTATTTCAAGAGAAAAGACATTCCTTATTTAAACTTAAATATCTAAGAATGGAAACACATAAAATGTAATAGTTCAACTGACTGAATTTTCTAAGCATTTATCATAAAATGAGCGAGGTTTACAGCACCAACTAAGTAAGAACACAGAAACTTAGAGATGTTTCTGAAAATAACACCCTCAATAACAGGTAGTTTCAACTTATCAACTTATCGATTACTACTTGCGAGTGTTTGTTCTAAATACCTGGTGTTATATTCATTTACAAGCTAGTACTTCATTTTCTCGCAGATGATTGCTCGCCTAGGTACGACATACCTCCATCTTATGCTGGCATACGTCACAAATACGTAACAGCCCATACAGTTGTACTATGCCCCATAAGTGATCTCTATTTGCGAGATCTGTTGCATGTATTCTTATTCAACTCTGTTGTTATCTGCAACCACTCTTAATATTTAAAACTTCCTCATTTTGAATTCGATTGCAATGTGGATTGCCGACAACAAATTCCTGTTTCCTAATGATGTGCCCTTCCATCCATGCTTATTTTGATCCATCTTTGATTACGAATGTGCAGTGCCCATCCATGTTAATCGACGATCAAACGTCAAACCAAGAAAACTGACTGAGTGAACAAACAAACCACGAGTGCCATCAAGATACAAGTTCGGATCAACAAGGCAAATTCGTTCGCGTTAAAAGTGAACACATTCAGTTTTTCGGCCAGAAAACCGAAAATCTGTCTCGTTTGATCAGAAAACAACAATTTAATGTAAGTTGAAACTATCGAGTAATAGGAAGAAAGTTTCTGGAAGCAGCAATAAATAACAAAATGTCAATGTACGTAAAGGAAACAGCAGACAAGAGTCTGTATTTGCGAGAAAATACTGTTGACGGAGACAGTAAACATTGTGATACTAAGAACACTACCTCGGGGGATACCTGCACGTATTGCTCTGAGTCTTGAACCTATATGCAACTTAAAATAATATTCATTTAGCAAGTTGTTTACGAATTTTATTATGTAGCCACAAAAACCATAATCATGAAGCTGTTTTAAAATTTTCTAATGTCAAGAGTTGTGTCGTAAGTCTTTTGAAAATAATAATACGTATTATATAGAGCAACAAGGTGCTGACAATAGTAGATCTTGAATCTGGTTTTAGAGATTAGCAAGACTGTCAAGAGTAGATCGGAAAGGGCGAAAGTTACATACGGTTTAACTCCAAATACCACATCAGGTGCTTGTTCATCATGTGATCAAGAAGTTCACAGACTCAACTTGGTACCTATAGTTGGTAACTTTCTCGTTTTAAGATCGGAAAGAACAAGAGTTTAAACGCCATTGAGAGATAAGTCCTCTTCCCAGATACGATTGAACACCTGCAATAATGCAAGCTGAGTATTGCAAGAGATATATCGGAAAGATCTACGATCAATTGCTGGAGCAGTCACGTAAAGCAGACTCGAACTTCTGAGACGTGAATGGAACATTAAAATCCTCCGAATTTGTGCTATGCAAATTTAAAGGATTCCTCTGGGTACATCAAGTCGCAAAGTGTCCGTTCAATATGTTGGCTATCTCTGTGGGATTAGTCTTCATGCCTCCTTTTGCTGATAGAGCAGGAACGTTAGTAATAGAACAGTGCCCATTAATGCAGCAAATTTCACGCAAAACAGTAGTCAAAGATCTGCATTACTGAGAAGCGTGACGTAATCTATAAGTTATTTATATTTAGATATATTAATATACTTTAATATATTAATCTATGAATTGATTTCTATTACACAAAAATATTCCGTGTTAGAACTTTTTATTGCCACTTCCATGTTTCGGAGAGTTAATTTTCGTTAAAATGGCTTACTTATTTTAGTTCATGTGACAGACAAATAATTTAAAATTGTTGAGTAGTGTAATTAATAGCATTTTCTTCCAAGAGTCGTATCTTATGTCTCTTTCAGGCATAAATTACTATTAAGGAGACTTTTAAAGAAATGCGTTATCTGTGGTTTTTCTTATTGCGTTTTGTAGTTTTTTCTCTGGAATCATCATAATTACTTCATTTTTTCCCTACTTACTTTAGAATATTTGAAATACCTGTTAACAAGTATAAAACTATAAGCAATATGTTTGTATTCCTCTTAGAAAAATGTACGGGGAAATAATAAAGCTCTAATAGAATTACCTTATCTCTAAATCCATCCAAAGGCACAGGAATGCCCCATTTGAGATCTCTGGTGATGCAACGAGATTTGAGACCGTCCTTCACCCATGATCTTGCTATTACTCTTGCATTACTACTCCAGCCTTTAGAAGCTTCCTCCATCCAGTCTTTTAACATTGGCTCAATCTATAAAATAAAGTATCAGGAACGTTTTATTAACTATTTTCCACATTTCCACTCAAATCATCTTACATCAAGTGATAGATTTTCCTCACAGTTTCAATTTAACTTTAATCTGCATCATATACCGTAATTGCATGTAATTACCGATGGTGATTACAAAAATACACACAAGCTAGCTTTTCCACATACTTTACTGTTCATAATATAAAAAAATGCCCGTACAACTAGCCCCGGTGATGGTCGCAGATAACGATTGGAAATCAGATCTTAAGTCATCTGAGAGAAAGAGATTATTGTAAATATTTCTCAGGAACAAGCCGTCCTACTTAAGCTTATTACATATACAACTCTACATTTTCTTTTCCTTACACGTTTTGCAGAAGTTAATTTTATTTTTGTGCGGGGGGGGGGGGGGGGAAGAAGTCGGAGATTCTCCGCCAACATGAAAGTTACACATGTATTATATACATTTGATCAAATAATATGTACCTATCAAACTCAAAAGAGGAGGGAATTACACCCTCCTATCCTGCCCAAATAACGCCCCTGGAATATTTGCTTGCAATTACTGGAAAAAATAAATTAACCATTGAATAATGTTGATTTCTGTCAGTAGTTTATAGAGCTCTGCGCCCGTATTACAGACTTTGAGGAGCACAAAACCTACTGCCGTGATGGAAAATCTCCATGGGTTTCACAAGGACCATCTTTCTAGCATGGTGTGATATGCAGTCTTTGAAGAAGGAAAAGAATGCAAATAAACGCGTTTATGAAGCTATGGGAACATTTTGTGCCAATTTTTATAAAAAAAGGTATTTCACAACAAATTAATGAAAGGAGACTGTTTTAGAGCTATAAGGCATCTAAACATTGTTCCTGTTTTCTCCGTCTGAATGGAGAGAGTATATATTATGTCGCACAAAATGTTTTAGACAGGGAGAGGTGAGAAGGCGGAGGGCGAGTTGGATTGAATACCAGGAGCAGCAGTTAGTCGATCGAGACGTGCGATTCTGAATGCATAAGCACACGGCGCAAGAATTTGTTAGTAATTTGGACTTAACTTTTTTAACATTTTCAAAGCCGCGAATAGTACTATAGCCTCGAGTTCATCATCGATGTGGAACAGTGCCTTCGTAAACGTATTGAACAGCTCCAATATATCTCAAAGTTGTACGATGAGAGGTCTGAACTGTACGGTTCATGATCCACAGTTTTTTTTCCTACCGCCTCCTGCGCTATCCTCGCAACATGAAGACAGCACTTTCGTATGGAATGACACGGGACAAAATGCGTGGCTTCCTTCTGACGGCTGCATGTAAGCTGTCAAATGTGTGCGTGTAGTGTTGCGCACTGTCTGTACAACTCAAAAAACAGACGCTTGTCCTAAACAAAAAATGCCGTCAGTACCACCCAACCCGAAATTTCTTCGGTGTTTGTGTGCTAGGATGTTTCCATTGCATTGCATTGGATGTTTCCATGGTTCTGCTAGACGGTTCTAATAAGTCGTATCACTCTTCGTCACCGACCTGTTTGTGCCACTGGAATAATATCTTCTTGCGTTGACATTGATACTATTAAGACAAGCACATGGGCTGTTTCTTACTCGTCGCAGTCAGCATCCACAGAACTTACTGAGCACGAGATGATACAATCTCTTCTTTACACTACGTTACACTATACCGAAGGACGTAAACCACATTCTGCTGGAAGGAAATGAAATATTCTCCGCCCAATTTCTCATACACGTATGTTTACTATCCTGGCAATGAACTAATCAGTAGCAATCACATGTGCTTATATCGGACGTGGAAGGTTAGTAGCTCCCTCAAATCCAGTTCGGAACATAACTACCTAATCCTTCATTCTTTAATTTGATAAACACTTCTCACCATACACATTCTTCATGCTCCGATCGGACAGCATTTCACTACAGAAAAACTGAATCAGAGTACCTTCGTGTTCTTTTTTGGCGGGTTCGGAATCGCAATCATTTCACTACATGATTCTCACCCAACGCAGCTACTGCCACCGTACGTTCTTATTTATAGTTGCCTATTTCCCTTCCTCCGTATCTGTGCAGACCATCGCGAGCGATGAGCATACAGTGGAGTCGAATGGGTTTCAAATGATCATGCCTCATAATTTATACACATACAGGGAGCTACTGAAACTAAGAAACCTACTGTATTTGGATTAATAATTCCTTGAAAAATCCAAAGGTGTTTTTCATGTATAATCTTAGTAACTAAATTAATACCATTTTACTACACTCTTTTCTTCGTTCAATTGTTTTTCTTTATTATTATTCAAATGTTCGTTTATAATTCTCTGGTCTTTTTCAACGTGAGAGTTTCACATGTGCAGAAGAAGCAGCAAGAAAAACAGTACCGCATCCATACTTTATATTCGTTCCGAACCAACCCGAGAACGATTTTTAAAGGACGGCCGAATACAAAAACGTAATTTAGTAAATGAAATAAATATATATATACACAAATATAAGAACTTGTGATTTTAATCATTCATCTCAATTTGTGGTACCTTTGGTAGCTCCAGGAAGAATTGCTTCGACTCTCTAATTACTGGAGTCGCTTGACACAATTTGCATCGCGGGTTTTTAAGTTCCGTAGCGTTAATAAGGTGACCGCAATGATCACACTGATCTCCTCGAGCGTCTTCGTAAGTACAGAATGGACAGGTGCCTTCTACAAACCGATCGGCTAAGTACCTGCAATAAAAGAAACGAAGAATTTAGAAAACCAGAGCCCGTGGTGTGATGGGTTTATCACATACAATCCAAAGGAAAGAATTTCCATAAACACACCCATTTAAAAACAGTTAATTTCAAACTTACAGCCATTCAAAAAGAGTACGAAAGTTACATTTAAAGCAACCTAGACTCACCAACAATGAGATCTAAGAAGTTTTTAAAATTATTACAAACTCATATAACTGTCCTTCTATTTTGATGGTTGTTTTAGAAAATGTGATGGAACGAGAGAGAAAAAAAGAAAGCAAATTGTAAAATACTATGTAAACAGCGAACTTAATCTTATTTGTTTTGGTAATCCGAACTGACTGACCCCGATTTATATTTCTTCAAATTTTTTATATTTCTATGTTGACTAGTATCTTGACGTACAAATAGTGAGTTTAGAAAATCTAATAGAATATAGACAGTATTAATGCATGCTTTAAACTCAAATTCAAGGAAGTTCTGAAAACGGATATAAAATATTGACTGATTAAATTAAGGTAATGATAATACATCAATTTTTGTATTCATATGATTTTTTAAAATTATTTACAAATAAGACACTTGTTTCTGGTTTTTTGGGGGGGACCTCAGTGGTAGATCACTCACCTCTATTGCATGGGGTCCCTGGTTCGATCCCAGCTCGCGATAAATGGATTTTGCGGTGGACAAACACCATGTGCGTGAGTTTTCCCACTTTCTTCATTCTACCATTTCATTCGTTCTTACTATCACGATCTCCTTTGACCAACACAGCATAGGCAGACCACACTGAATTTTGAACAATGTCCACCAATAATCTTAATTTTCCATTTGCCAGAGGTGGAACACATTACCTATCACAATTCCACTTTTGACCATGCCTTTCATGAACCATTTTTCCTCGTTTGCTTCAAAGAGTTGAAAGCTGTTAACGCTCACAAGTATTTTCGTTCAGTCCTTCCCCTTTACGCGTGGGACGTAAAACTAAAGGATTTCATTTCATTTTCTTATCTATTTTCGTTACAATACTGAGCAATTAGTTTATCCGATAATTGTAACAGACTGTATTATTTTCGTAAGAGAAAGATTTTAAAACTTCCCTAAAATGAAATTTATAGTTTTACGTTCCACAATTATGAGCTTTAAACTAAAGAAGTCTGTTGATTTAATGAAAATGAAATGAAATCTTGAAGTTTTACGTCCCACGTTTATGCCGGCTAGGCTAAAAGAGACGGTGATGATGAGAAATCAATAAAATGGTGGAATGAAGAAAGTGGAAGAAAACGGCAGAAACCGCAGAAAACCTACGAAGCTCCCTTGATTAATGAAAATGAATGATTATGAAAAATAGTGGAATGAGAATTTGAGGAAAACCAACGAACAATGATAATGTCTCATCACAAAGTAAAGTTGCATGGCCTAGTGACTAGGGGAACACCCACAACAGACGAGGAGGGTTCACCGGGTCTAGACCTCCTCCCCCCCAAAAAAAAATTAACATATTTGTACACTTTCTCAATAAAACGATACTTATTTAACGGGGAAATGACTGACGTAGTATGAAAAACTTGATCTTACACTTCATTTGTACTCTTTCTCTTGTAAAAATAATCTAGTTTTATCATTTCTCCCCCCTGAAAATATAGGTTAAAGTATTTTACAATTACTTACAATATTTTCGGACGCAGAATAATACCCGTTCAATACTGTAGTATTGGACCTTTACCCCAAAGCTTAAACACCTTCCAACAAAAATTTCTGAGTGCGCGCCTGCTGTTGACTGAAACCAGGGATCAGATGGGAGTGCCCTAGTACCGACCATATCCTCTCAACAGATCCTCATTTCTCAAACTTGAATGCAATCCACGTGCCAAGAATCAATCACACAAAGCACTGCTCCTCTCTCTTTTGACAGACCACAATTTTCCTTGTTGCTAATAAAGTACTATTAAATATTTTCTTCCTATCTTCTTTCGTTACAATGAATTAATTCCCTTGCTTTATTAAAAATGCTGCATATTAAAGTAACTTAACAATTTATAGATATTTATTATGCATTCGTGAGGTTACATTGAGTTTATACAGATGGTGATCAGAAAAATGGGAACACCTGTAGTTGACAACACGTCAGATGTATGGGTTGGCAGTGGTGTCGTGGCGCCCGCAGCGCCGGACCGCTGGTGGTGGTGTGTTAGGTCGGTCTCCATACTACGTCAGGTGCAGTGGAACAGCAGTGTCCAGTGGCTGCAGCAGACGGAGATAGTGTAAAATGGGAGACCTCTCAGATTTTCAAAGAGGACAAATTGTTGGTGCGCGGTTATGTGGAGTGAGTGTGACGGCAGTGGCTACTGTGGTAGGTGTGTCGCGTGGGACAGTGTCGAAGGTGATGACGGCCTACACAACACACGGAAAAACCACATCGGGGAAGCGGAACAGTGGGCGGAAGAAAATCATGAGTGACAGGTCACGCCGGGTATTAAAGCGCATTGTCACGCAGAACCGTCGTGCCACTGCGGAGCAAGTGACGGAGGAACTCAATCAGCACCTCCCCCACCGTGTTTCGACAATCACAGTCCGCTGCGAATTACATGACATTAACTTACGGGGTCGTGTTGCACGGGCCAAACCGCTCATCAGGGACCATAACGCTTTCGCACGCCGCAAATGGTGCCGCAACCATGCAACTTGGACCGTTGAGGACTGGAAACATGTGATATGGTCGGATGAGTCATCCTTTACCGTATTCCCAACCACGGGCCGTGTTTATGAGTGGAGAACGCTCAAAGAAGCTTATGATCTACAGTGTTTCCACCCAACTGTGAAACATGGCGGCGACTCGGTGATGCTGTGGGCCGCTTTATCATGGTTTTCATTAGATCCTGTGGTCACACTTAGCGAACGAATCACTGCCAACGATTATGTCGCAATTTTAGGAGACCACTTGCATCCTATGGTCCGGATGTTGTTCCCGGACAATGACGCCATCTTCCAGGATGATAATGCACCCATTCACACAGCTGGCGTTGTTGCAGCGTGGTTTGAGAAACATCGGGATGAAGTTCAACACCTCCCCTGGCCCGCCCAATCCCCAGATCTTAACATAATTGAACATCTGTGGTCCGTCTTGGAAACACGACTCCGGCGACGATTTCCACCTCCATCCTCTCTCACAGAACTGGCCGATGCCCTGCACGAGGAATGGTGTAAAATTCCACTTGCTACCATTCACGACCTCTATGCCTCCATCCCACGTCGCATCAAGGCTGTTCTGAAGGCGAAAGGCCCGACACCATATTAATCTGGTAAGTTGCAATTTCGTTCAGGTGTTTCCATTTTTCTGATCACTATCTGTATATTTATTCATCTTCTTCTTACTAGGTTTACAGTAACACGGACAACGAAATTTAACCACGCTAGTTTCATGTAGAAAGAGGCTAATACATTGTATTCAAATATTTACTGTTGACAGACCACACTGAATTTTGAACAATGTCCACCAATAATCTTAATTTTCCATTTGCCAGAGGTGGAACACATTACCTATCACAATTCCACTTTTGACCATGCCTTTCACGAACCATTTTTCCTCGTTTGCTTCAAAGAGTTGAAAGCTGTTAACGCTCACAAGTATTTTCGTTCAGTCCTTCTCCTTCACTCGTGGATAATATAGACTCATACATCAGACCCTCGGCGAAAAGATGATTAAAAGACACATGCTTTTACTATCCTATTCTCATAATAATCTCTTCTCATATCCATTTCTTTCATACGTTTCCTGCTCCGTAAGGGTCTTCACTATTGCGAAATTAAACTCCCGCTAATTTTAGAGTTTTTCTCTAATATCTTCAAGACAAAAATACTCGAAAAAGCAGAAACGTACTGAACTAGACACTACGATTTTGCATGTGATACCGTTATCACAACTCATCTATCTGCTTTCGATTTGCAACTGTAGATAGATTTAGCATTTTTTTGCGGGTTCTGTATATAGTGGCATACCAAAAGTAGATAGGTAAATTGTGGTAAAAGTACTACATGCAAAATGGTATTATCTAGTTCACTACGTTTCTGCTTTACGAATATTTTTATTTGTTTTGAGGATATTACAGAAAAACTCTAAAATTAGCGATAGTCTAATTTCGCTGTAGTGAAGACCCTTAATATTGTAACAGTTTGGTAAGAGAAAATTTGAACTCTAATAGATTTCAATATTACTAGAAGAATCATTTATGGAATGTAAAATATATTATAGTTAATATCTAATTACAGAATACATTAATTTCAAATAATGTGTTGAGTTTACAACATTATAAAAAGCCGTACCTGTCACACTGCTGACACAAGAGTTGCTCCATAGTATCCGAAGAGATGAAGCCATTTTGTTTCAACTTAAGGAATATCTGCTGACAAATCCTGAAAAGATTAAATTTCTATTATACACTATAGTAAGGAACAGGAGATAGCAATCAACACTTAACACTTCGTTGTAGAGTATTCTACAAGGATAAATCAAAAAGTAAGGTGAAATTGCCTGTCAAACCCATAGTATTGTGTGTAGCTAATTAATTCTTTTCCATGTTACAGGTAATCTGGTAATAGAAGAGGCTTGTACAACATTCTATGTCCACCCGTCTGGTGCTGAGAGCAACTCAAAGATGGCGCAACGACTGGAACATTACACCAAGGAGGAAGTGCGCGGTGTCATTCATTTTTTCTGGGCCAAGGGAACAAAACCATGTGATATTCATCGAGAATTGATGCAGGTCTACGGAGATAGTGTTATGTCGCTGAAACAAATGTACGTGTGGTGTAACGCATTTGCAAGTGGTAGGAGTACTGTCACAGATGATGGCAGAAGTGGCAGACCATCAACGTCCATCACCGACACGAATGTGGCTGTCGTCGATGCCATGATTCGTGAAGACAGAAGAGTGCAGTTGCAGGACATTGCCAATGAATTGAATATCTCTTATGGTTCCGTAAGCGGTATCGTCCATGACCAACTGGGCTTCACAAAAGTGTGTGCGCGCTGGGTACCCAAGCTTCTGAGTAACGAATACAAAAACCAGCGAATGGGCATTTCCCTGAGCCACCTCACACGTTATGCCGACGAAGGAAATTCATTCCTTCATCGCATCATAACGGACGATGAAACTCTGATACCTCTATGGACACCTGAATCCATCGTCACCACAGGCCAAGAAATGCAAGACAATAGCATCTGCCCAGAAAATAATGGCTACTGTCTTTTGGGACCGTCTCGGTGTTATTCATGTTGAATTTCTGGAAAAGGGTACGACCATTAATGCAGACACCTACTGCCAAACCCTGGACAGGCTGAAAGCAGCCATACGGCAGAAACGGCGGGGGGCACTCCGAGAGGGCGTGTTGTTACTGCATGATAACGTACGTCCACATACAGCCGAACGGACCCGTACACACCTCCGCGGGTTCAAGTGGGAAATTCTCGATCACCCTCCGTATAGCCCTGATTTAGCCCCGTCGGATTACCATTTGTTCGGCCCCCTGAAGCAACATCCCCGTGGGCAGCGTTTCCAGACACTGACAGAGGCACAACAGGCTACACGTACCTGGTTAGGAAATCTGGAACCACAATCCTTTGAACAGGGCATGGATGATTTGGTGCCACGTTGGAATAAATGTTTAGACAACTACGGTTCCTTCTTCGAATAATACTGTGATACCATACTTCAAACATAGTAAAGCTTCATCGACGTATCTCTGTACGCTTTTCTGTAAATCAACAATTCACCATACTTTTTGATTCACCCTTGAACTTCAGGAATTATTACTAGACAGCATATATATATATATATAAAGAAAAAGGGTAAAATTAACTTGTGAATTCCAAGTGGATACTCAGCATAAACATTTTCATTTAACAGTTCTCTTGAAGCATTACTAGTTCAAGGCTAGCAAGATACTCAAGTGAATACAACAGTACCAAATTCATTCAATACAGAAGGTTGTTCGCTGTGTATCCGACCATTTTCGAATCCGTACTGCCACCTGGTGTATCATGCTGGAACTATGGGTTTGCTGGCGGGAATAGTATTGTGACTGATCTTGTAGGTGCGTGAGTATTATCAAATGGCGCCGAAAATCAACCGGTATTGGGAGGGTTACGTAATGGGCTTTTTCATGCTAAGTTTTCGTACGTACGCATTGTAAAACAATGTTGGCAGAATGGGTTAACACACGGGGTGACTACTGCAAAAGCTATTGTGGCCCGTTACACAGAACAGGCTCCCTTTGCGACATTCATAAACGAAAACCACCAGAAGGGGGACTGCAAGCAAAGTGACACCCGTAGTGCTAAGGGGAATCCGCCGATTGGAGTGCCAAGAAAATCCCCCAACTCAACGTGATATGGACTACAGATTCCATCTCGCGCCGTCAACTGTGAACAAAACAATTCGCAAGCGCCTCAGGTTGAAGTGTGTGCGGAAGGCCCGTGTACACCACCTGCTACCGCGTCACATTGCCTAAGTACCGTAAGATAAACTACAGGAAACTGTATGAAAAATACCTGGCGGGTTCCAAATGAAAGAAAGTTGTTACAATGGATGAATCATATGTCTATCTCACTGCTGATGGTTACATTCGGGCGATCACATACCATGACACTGGCGGTAAGAGATGTACCAACTTTCTTCCTCAGTGTGAGGAAAGTTTCCCCTCGTTGCTTTATAGTTGTTACGGGATTCGGATATGAGGTCAGCTGATAAGCAAGGTGGACAAAAACGTCAAGGTGAATGCAAGATACTTCCAAGAATCCATTCTGACACCAATTTACCGGAGAGGCATCCCACAATTGTATGGAATGGACGCGAACCAGGTAAAGATCCATATGGACAAGGCTTCGAGTCATACAGCCAGAACATCTACATTTTTTATCAGGAAATGGCTGAGGAATTAGGAATTCGTGCCATTCCGTTCTAGGATATTCCTGTGAAAAGCTCAGATGCTAGTCCAATGGATTTTTTGCGCATTTGGATTGTTGAAACGTCGTCTTCAACATTGGCGCCCGCGCACTCTGGATGATCTATCGAAAGCTTGCAAGGAGGAGTGGGACAGAATTCCAATAGAACGTGGTCAGTGGTGCCGGCGCAGTATCTCTTAAGATCAAAAGTGGGCGGATGTAAAGCGAACAACTTTCTGTATTTGAACATTTTTAACGGGCACTTCTTTTTCTTCTTTTGCTCATTTACAAGTAAGACTGCTGCTGCCTGGGCATATCCGATGTCGCACGCTATATCTTTCTTCCTGTATATGAAAATATAATATAATGATACAAAATGAGATTTCAAAACAAAAATGTATGTTAATTTTCCTTAAAGCAACTGTAGATTCATACCTTGAACAACTCTCTTTTTTTACTTGAATAATAGTCAACTAATCTCAACGGCAACAACCATCTAACAACATGAAAAGAAACTGATCTACAGGCTTACGGTAAGTACACGAATAGTCACAAATGGATCAAAATCACGTTTAACAGTTCTATAGTAGTTGAATCTTTATAGCTGCAAATTTCATTTTATGATATCTGCAAACAGCTATGACTTCAGCCTCTTTTGGTTTATGTTAGTGTTCAAGACTCAATGTTTGTCGACTGACAATTGAAAATAGAAGTTAATTACATATTTGCGAACCTTTTCAATTATTTAGTACGTTTATTACACAGCAAAAAATGAGGTGTTAAAACAACACAAAATGATTACCACTTTAGTGTGTTACTTGCGCGTTAATTCAACACAAGGATATCACCTTCCGAGCATATCAGAAAACTCGTTACTGGCTGTGAGTATTTGCATTGCTTTACATTGTTTGGTATAAGCAAAGCTTTAAGCCGTGTATTTGACACTTATACCAAGTAAAGAATAACATTTTATGTTTTCTGTAATCGGTCACTATATTGGTCTTGTAAACCTGTGAATTGTCTGACAACAGTTACATGAAAGCAGTGCTACCATTTGCTTTCCTTATCTGTTATTCTTATGTCTTAGCACGTAAGAACAGAAAATGGCAGAACTTCTACTCACGTAACTGTTGTCAGACAATTCACAAGTTTATAAAACTGGTACTGTTACAGATTACAGAAAACATAGAATGTTATTCATTGTTTGGTATAAATGTCAAATATACTGTGTAAAGCTTTGCTTATACCAAACAATACCAAACAATAAAAACCAATACAAATTCTAACAACCAGTAACCAGTTATTTCTGATATACTTGAAAGGCGGTGTCCTTGGTGCTGAGTTAGCACACAAGTAACACGCTAAGGTGATAGTCATTTTGTGTTGTTTCAACACCTCGTTTTTTTGCTGTGTAGTTTTACGAATTTCCTAATATCTTTATAACCTAATTTACTCCTAAAACAGCCCGCCCCCAACCCTTCTCTAGAACAAATTTCAAAACGGGAATAGCTCGACTGGAGAAGCTCGTTACAAATTCAAAGTCGTTGTTACAAATTGAAACAATATTTGATAACAGCTATTACATGTAATAAGTTATTCCGAGCTACGTTAAACAAATCCTTAACACTTCTTTATTATTTAAAAAAAAAAAAAAAAAAAAAAAAAAAAAAAAAAAAAAAAACGAAACAAATAGTATAACAATAACCAACCCTACATACGTTTATTTTTCATTGACAAAACATGCTTTAGAAGACAAACACAGGTATTTATAGGTAGATGAAAAACTCTATCACATCAATATTATACACCATCGATTTTCATTATACATTGTGTTAACTTACTTTGTTTGTTCATTAGTCGTGGTTCTTCCGAAATGGTCAAAACTAATGCTGAACCATTTGTATATGGACTCATGGATTTTGTAATACTTATCACAAATCTCCCGAGGTGTCAGGCCTTCTTCCAAGGCCTTCGTCTCAGTTGCAGTCCCATACTCGTCTGTTCCACAAATGTATAACGTATTATAATTACGGAGACGACAAAACCTGGAAATAATAAAATAATAGTTACGCATAAATTTTTTGGAAGAACACATTTAAGTCATGTTTTCATATTTAAAAAAAAAAAAATGTTCCTACTAAAACATGCAACCTTAATAACGAAAGTTAAGCAATATTTATAACCTGCTATTTAGGTCCTATAACATATTTAAGCCGGGTTATTTTTATTGTTCAAGTAAAGCATTGACTAAATAACACCCCAGATGCGTTTTGAAACCAGATGATCAACTTGGAGGCGCCAAGTGGGGACGGAGGGGCGTGACTAATTTTTTTAAGGCAAATTTCAAAAATTTTTCACGGCCTTAGTTTTTAAGATATTAGATCGAAATTTTGCATACGGATTGTGTGCACCTTTGAGTATTGCTCAATTTTTTGAGATCCATATGGGAACCAGGGCAGGGGCCCGATGGACGCCACTATTCCAAGGGGGCGATATTTCAGAAAAATTTCTGATTTTTTCCAAATTTCCCGGTTCAGTTGTACGACACGGACATGTGAATGGTACCGCTGGAAAGGGCACATTATATTGAGGAAAATGGCGTTTAAACCGAGACTCTAGGCCAAATAGTATTGACGCAGTGATTTTTATATTTTTCCAAAAAATTTCAAATCCCTATGTGAACCCAGGTCCGGGCCAGAATGGCGCAAAAATTTATATATATATATATATATATATATATATATATATATATATATATATATATATATATAACTGGTTTTCCCCGATTATCCCGCCGTTTCTGGTGTATAATACGGACAAGCGAGTGGTACCACTGAAAAGGATGCTCTATTCTGAAAAAAAAAAAGAAAGAAAAAAACGAGGTATGAATCATGATCCTAGGATAAATAGTAAGGAAGCAGTAGCTGTTTGACAAGGTCTAAAATTTACCTCAAATTTGGAAATCATAATAGAGATGATGTTACAATAGTTTTGCACTTTAATGTGAAATAACTCAACGTGAACGTGAACTAGTGCTAATTACACAATAAGTGAACTTGGATCTGCCATTCTTGCAAACTGGTGTTAGGCTCAATGACAAGAGTGCATCAAGTATATTTCTATGCTTGCTTTCACTTGAAAATTAGAAAATGCTCTGGAGCATATGCAGCTTTGCTTTATCTATCTATCTATCTATCTATATATATATATATATATATATATATATATATATATATATCTATCTATCTATATATATATATATATATATATATATATATATATAAAAGTATATTCATACCTTCATATAATAATAATAATACAGTGTGTTTGAAAAAGAACTCCCTAGTTTTAATGTGTCCTAGAATCTGTACAAAGAGACATACATTATTCTAGTTTGTGGTGTTTGATTCATCAACTCTCCAAGTTTGGTTCCCCTGCAGTTGGCAGGTCTGCTTGACCTTGAGACGCCATCAGTGCTGCTTTTCCCTCTGTTTCCTCAGTTCAGTCCAGGCAGGCGTGCAGTGCAGACCAACTCAGCAACAATGTGTACCCCGCAACAGAAAGTGCAGTGTATTATTTGGCTTGTGAAAACTGAGTCAGTTATAACAGTGCAACGTAATTTTAGACGTCAGTATGGTTGTGAACCACCTACAGCAAAAACTATCTGTCATTGGCAAAAGACTTTCAAGGAAACCAGTAGTGTTTTAAAAGCAAAATCCCCAGGCAGACCGTGAACTTCTGAAGATCATGTTGAACAGATCCGTGTTGCTTGTGTTAGAGCCCGAAGAAGTCATTGGCCAGACGTAGTCTATCTACTATTAGGAGTGCCTGAAGGTACTGTGTATGAAAGATTTAAGTTGCGCGCCTACAAATTGCAACTGTTACATGAAATTAAACCTACTGATAACATCGAAAAGTATGAGTTTGCTGCTGACTTTCTACACAGAATTGATGATGATGTCAATTAAAAAAAAAGAAAAAAGAAAAGAAAAGAAAGATTCTCTTTTCCGATGAGGCTACATTTCATGTCAGTGGAACAGTTAATCGTCATAACAGCAGAATTTAGGGGGACAGAGCATCCACATGAAGTTATTCAGCATCAACATGACTCTCCCATACTTAATGTCTGATGCGGTTTGATGGAAGACCGTGTGATTAGTCCTTTCATTTTTGTAGAAAAAACAATGAACGGGGACGTTTAGTATGACATGCTGACAGAGTACGCCTTTCTCCAAATGGACGATATTGAGGCGGAAAAGGGGCTTGTGTTTTTCGAACAAGATGGCGCCCCACCTCATTACAGTAACCATGTACGTACGGCTCTTGACACTCGCTTTCCAGGAAGATGGATAGGCAGGGCTGGCCCAATACCTTGGCCAGTACGAAGCCCAGACTTAACCCCACTGGACTTTTTCTTTTGGGGCCACATAAAAAATGTTGTGTAGAGTGAAAAGATCACAGACATCAATCATTTACGGGAAAGAATCGTCGCGGAGGTTGGGACAATTGCACCTGAAATATTGGTGAATACGTGGAGAGAAGTGGAATATCGTCTCGACGTGTGCAGGGCCACAAATGGATCCTACGTTGAAGTCTACCAACACTAAACAAAACTTGAAGAAATTCTCTTTCATGATATGTACTCAATGATGTAAGTTTTCATCCATTTCCCAATTAAATTTATACTTAAAACTACGGAGTTCTTTTCCAAACGCCCTGTAACAATACTTTCAAAGTTTACTTTTTAGTTCCGGAATACTGACTGATATTACAAAATTGAATTATAGTTTACTGACAATACAGCTGGACTTTCGAAACAATAATATTGGTTTTCAGTTAAATTCAGAAATCTTGCAAAAGAACTTTCAACATGTATTTTAATATATATATATTGCCTATATGAAAATATATAATCAGAATTCATTGTTGCTGCAGCGTATTAAAGAAATAATGAATTGATCCGACATTAGTATATTAGTTGAAGGCTAATTAAGGTATTTGTTCATTTTAATATTTCAGACATTACGCATGTTTAAGATTGAGGTCAAGACTGATAAAAATAATAAACACTTAATCATTTGCTTGAAACCTACTCCATTGAATTATTGAATCAGAACATGTACTCAAGACTGCTGAATATATAAATCCTGAAATATGAAGTAACTTGTATGTTGTTAACCACATCTGAACACTACAAATGTCAATTATGTACAAAAGATTGAATAATTCGTGATCTTGTAGGTTATCTCACAAATCTATATAGTCGTTGGATATGTGCATTACGAATGGATCTTGTATCGGACAGCAACTGCAATGGATTTTTTCAAAAATATAATTTGAATTTATGAAATAAATATTGTTTTTCCGTTTACCTAAACGAAATAAGAATAGATAATTAAAAATAAAGTTTTCTATTTTAATTTACGAATAAATTATTTTTAAGTCTGTAGGAAACAATAGAATAGTCTATCGAGTTCCATTTGAAAGAATGAGCTCCAGAATGAAGTTCCTGAAATTTTGATGATGCACTGTTTTAGATGTGACAAGATATTTGCTTTCTTTCAGAGATAAGTTAACAGAGTTGAGCCTTATAATATGTACTGCAGAATAGTCAAACGGTATTGCGCGAGTTTAAATTTGTCATATATTTCCAGAGATTAATATATACTTCACATTCTTGAAACTATTCCCGTTATTACAATAGTTACGATTAAAATTACTACAGTAGAGTACCGAATGTGGACGGAGTTCGTGAAAATGCCGGGTTATCGGGCATGGAGTTAAAAAAAGAATAAGTACGAGTGTTTTCTCAGAATGTACAGTACTGTACTTGTATCTATTGATTACTTGAGAATACAACACAGAATAAACTGCCCAATTACCCTTAAACAAAGGAAAAGTACTTACTTTATGAAGGCATTGAGCTTTTACCATACATGAAACGAAAATTAATGAATACACACTGTACAGTAATTTACCTGATAATACAGACCTCTGAAAAATACTTGAACGGGTTTGCACGCTTTTTTTTTTTTATATAACCTACCTACCTGGGTGTGGCCGAGTTATCCGGACTGCCGGGCTATCGAACGCCGAGTTTTAGGTATTCTACTGATCATACATTTTGAGTATCTTTTCAGTGTCTGAAGAAATATGATCGTCGCAAAAACAGAAGTTCACATTGCATCCTATTATGCGTCAAATCAATCCAATAAGAATTGTAGTTATCCATCTATCAAATATCTGTTTATATCATTCTCCCACCTTCTCAGACTGGCGAAAGGCTATTTATCCCTTACATCAGCGGTTCTCAACCTCATTTCTATCACGACCTCCATTTTATCACATTCTCTTGCCAGTGACCCCCTTATAATTTTTGGTTTGTAATGAACTTGTGTGGGACTTTTTATATGCCTATTGCGGAGATTTCACGTTATCCATATATTTCTATAGTAGTAAAATCCACCTCTTGTATATAGTGGATACTGTATACATAGCTTCCCTAAAAGCGAATGGATTAAAAATGACAAACATCGAATCCGATCCGTCATACTGTTTCAAAATGGAGGCGGTCTGAGAAGTTTAAAATTTTATATCTGCTTTAATTTTGGGTCATATAAGAAAAAGTGATTTCTAATTTTGGTTAAAAAACTTTTTAAAAAAAATTTTGAGTATTTTACTTTTCGAGAGGCCGCTACTTTGGGTTACCTCATATTGTTATGAATTTGGTGCACTGTTGTGTACGTATTCAGTATCAGCAAAAACTGTTAAAAACAAGTTGTTTATATTTAAAATTTAGGAAACAAAATCCCACACCAAAAACCTACGTTCATTCTGGCCAGCTTCCTGGAAAAAAGACTACTCGCTCACACACATACGTATCTCACTTGATTTCAATTTTAATTGTATTTCAATATGAAGATATCGTTGTATTTGTATTTTCCTTGTATTTCAATATGCAGTTCTCATTAGTTTCATATCGTACCTCTTTCATTTAAATTGATTTTTAACCAACTCTGGACCTGTTGGAAATGTTTAGTAGATCTATTCTTAACAGTATACATGAAACTAAGAATATGCCTGTCCTAACAAAATTCAAAATAATATTTAAAAATATTTGCGGGTATTAGTTTCTAATTACATTTATCTCTTCCGCTTATTTTCGCGACCCCCATCTTGAGAAACCCTACCCTACATAATAATCGGCGACTTTTAGATATAGAGTTCTACAACAATTTCCTACAAACCATCTTACCTAGCAAAGACGTCTGCAGATAAAACGCATCCAATAATGTTGCCCAAATGAGGAACATTGTTTACATAGGGTAACGCAGAAGTTATTAGTACATTTCGCTCTCCCTTCACTGGTAATCTGAAATAAAATAGCAATGCTTTGTTAATTTCTTCCAAGATTTACACACTTCATATCTTTCTATTTTTATATATGTGGTCATCTCTCTTTAAGTATACTTTCGGCTCTGCTATTTAACACCTTCACGCTGATGATGGTTTGAATTCTACATGTCGGAGATTGAACAAAAAGTTGATGGTAACAATGCTTTTGCCTCTTAAATAATAAATTCTACGCTCCATGCGGTATCTAAGAACGTATTAGGCTTTACTTAAAACACAGACTATCTAACAAGCACTACTTATGTGTGACGATAAGCAATGTTAGTTTTACTCATTCTACTTAAATTGATTTTACGTACAAATATATACTAAGTATTCGGCACATTCCTGTGGAAGAGCGTTAGGACGACTTTTTACACTTGACTGTGCATTGGGCAATGATATTGATATTGTTGAGCGTGTATTTCCTTTTATGCACGCTTGTAACATTGCTCACGTTCTCTGAGCTTTTTGTCATTTGCTCTTTTATTTATTCTTGCTGCATTTTTATATTTTATTCTGACTTTTTCTTGGGGGGGCGGTGGCCCAGTGGTAGAGGGTTCACCTCTGGTGCGTGGGGTCCCTGGTTCCATCCCAGCTCGCGTCAAGTGAGCTTTGTGGTGGATAAACATCGTGTGCGTGGGTTTTCTCGGGGTTCCCTTGTTTCCTCCCACTTTCTTCATTCATATCACTTAAAGATTTCATTTCTTTTCATTTTCATTTTATTCTGACTTTTTATTGCTTTTTTTACTATTTTTTGTTATTGTTATATACTTCTCTAATGCTATTATTAGTATTCATTGTTATTGTTATACTGTATATTTGTTATACTCAAGTATTTATTATTTTCTCCTTTTTTTAAAGTTTTTATATACATTTTGTAAGTTTTTTCTTATAATACATTCGTTTTTGATTGATTGATTTTGAGTTTTACGTCCTGTTCAGCAGCGAGGCTATATGAGACGTGGACCTACTGATTAACGTGGAATCCGAACCACATGAGCTACCGCCGGGAATCGAACCCGGGTCTCCCGCGTCAAAGGCGCGTACGCTAACCGCTTAGCCACGGAGGAGCTCTACATTCGTTTTTAAATTTTATTTATGGCAGTCTATGTCTTAGAACTGTCGTGTCGATCGTGAGGGGGACAAATAGTTTCGATGCTGACGCAATCAATCAATCAATCAATCAATCAATTCAATCAATCAATCAATGTAAAAACATATTTTATGCGATACACGACATTAACAGGTGAATATTGCGAGATGCACTTGGCCCCGTAAGAATACTTTTGTATAGACCCATCGCATCATTCAACTAAAACATCACGCGCTAAACTGAGAATCTGAACTTTATTTTAAAAAGATACATCATTTAAAAAGGGTTGTCATGTCTTCATTCATGGTTCCATTATTCGTGCTACGATGAAAAAGTAAAGCAGCCTTATTTTACTATATTCTTTATATGAGAGTAAATGCAATTTCTGCGATATTTCAACCGAAAACAAAAATAGAATGAGGTTTGGGAGAGAGAAATCGGATATGAAAGGTCTAAAACTGAACCGTAAAAAAAGTTGTAATCTTATTATAATAGAAAATTAGAATACAAGTATTTCAGTCCGTGAATAGTGCTCGTAATAGAAGCCTCTACTTGTGTTACCCCTCTCCCTAACGCCAATAGATGACGCTACCTTGTAGGCAATTGCAACTGCATTGTTTTAGTTTATTTGAAAATCAGGCAAAGCATGATCTTAACCTATAGTGTTCAGTGTGCCACAGGTTGGGGAGAACGATTAATAGAAGCGCGGTTTCACGAAAATGGTTGTTAGATATTCAGGGTTTCTAACTGAACTTCAATCTAAATATCTGATTGCCTATCTCATCGAACAGTACTTATTTGGAACGCAACAACTTCTGAGATGCAGTTTTAAAATCTCCATTGTCCATTTCTTTTCCCAAAACTACCTGATTTTTATCTTCGTGATCAAGGATGCCTATTTTGAAAACTATACTTCCAGAGGATATATTCTGAGCTACAATTTGTAATGGGTAATTTGGTGTGACTTGAGTTTAGTCTCCCTTTCAGCAGCGAGGTTATATGATGACACGTGGACCAACACCTTAACAGGAGATCCTAACCATATGAATTCCCGCCCGGAATGGAACCCGGGTTTCCGGAGCCAGAAGTCCATATGCTATCCACATAGTCACGAGGGAGCGCTTTGTATTAGGTAATCATGCTAATAAAATCGATCCTCTGATTCCTTAACAGTTAAAAATATTATTACTATGATTGCTAAGAATTCAAATTTGAATTTTGCGAATTATAAATAACGATCTGCGTGGAGATTTAGAAATCACTGCACGCTGTAATGCAAGGCTATAGGACATTCTATGATGACAATAAACAATCTACCTTATTTAAAGAGCAAGTTCAAATTTCATTAAATCGGTGTCCTTTCATTTATTAATGCAACATTCTACACAGTATTTTATATGTTAATGAAAACTAGGGATGTACCGATATCACTTTTTCACCGATACTCTTGGACATATATCTTATATATTATCAGGAATTTTCATAATAATGGAATGTTCAACATTGTAATAGGGTATATTAGATATAAGGGCAAAATTTGATATACAAAGACAAAAATCAGAATTTCATATTAGGTTCCACACAAAAAATATATTTCCTCTAAATTTAATCGAGCTGACATAAAATGAACTAAAAAAGTAGGAAATACTTATAAAGTGTAAACTTAATTCTACGAGTCAGTGATTGATAATGTAATTTGATAGTTACATTGTACTTACTTGTTATTTAAGTGAAGTCGAAAACCACAAAACTATTAACTTTAGAACTAAATAAAAACCAGTAAGTAGAAAAAAAATAAAGGGACAGTTTTGTAGGTTTCTTCCATAGCAATTTCTTCTGAATCGAAACCTGTCTTGTTTGGGATTGAAATTACGGGTCTGCTATCCTGACCATGGGCGACCGAAGGGGGAGGGCAAAGTAGAAACCCCCCTGGCTCACGAAAATGTATACGTAACATAGCAAACCACGTATATTAAATACCAGACGTAATATATCAACCATGGAGTAAGCCCCCACTAGAAAATTTTCTTCGGGCGTTCATGATCCTGACTGAGAACCTTTGGCTTTTCTTCACCACTATTTTGACATCGAAGGACTGAAAATATCAGATGCGTACGAGTAGTGCAAATCAAAGGCGTACACATGCGTAATGAAATCGACTGTACAATTGACAATTTAGATCAACTCGAAGTCTAAAACAAACCGATGAAATATAAATGTCACTGTTAATATTAAACTAAAAACAGTTCGAAAAATGTATCGGTAAATATCTGTTTATTTTCCGATATCGGTACTCCCAAAAGTGTCCGATATCACCGATACCGATGTATCGGTAAATCTCTAATGAAAGCTGGGTTAATTTACTGAAAATCAAACTCATCTTTGATCGGGTATTTCTATGCAGTCACTCCAGTTAACCGCAATGATCATATGTCAGCTGTGATATTTAATAACACGGAAGTCTTTAAAACCAAATTATTAAACTATCGCCTTTTCAGCCTGTGTTTATACTATATACATCTACTTACACTGGACAGGAATGTATTTTCGGCTTTTTTCTTCTACTTCTTCCATTCAACCAAGCCTCCTCTACGGCTATTATTTCATCTTCTGATAAAGGTAATTCTTTCGTTAATATCTGTAATACAAAGAAAGGGATTGAATTTTAACTTGAATAATCAAATTATATTAGTTGCTAATTTCATTACTGGCTCCATCACAGGGAACACACAAACACTATTTACCTTGTCTCACGATATATTAGCTCTTCAACGAATAAAAGTAGCATTGGTAAATAAGAGAAAATTTGCCAGAGAATTAAACTCCACTATTTCATAAGGAATTGCTAAAAACTCGCAACGCGGTGATTAGTTTCTGCAACCTTGTCCATTCATTAAATTGTTGTATTCCTCACCAGTTCACATGAAAAACTTACAATGTCTGTCTATGGAGGACTTTAAAGACAATAAGGATCCCAAGTAATTCAAGAACGTCTTTGTACTTAGAATTTCTTTTAATAATCTACAAAGTAATCTCTTAAACGCTCAAGTTACCTATATTCCTTATACTATTGAAAGTGCCACCTCTCTATACGTCAGAAGGTATTCATGCGGAAGATAGGTATATTTGTGTTCCGTAGAGCACGAAATCTTCATCTATGAATTTCGTACCTGTATATGCGTGTAGTAGTTTGAAACATATAATGATAAATTTTTGCTACCTTCCCTTTCCTCCACCCTTTCGGACTTGAGATCGTGAAAACCTGTCAACATACCAACGATCATAGTTTGTACTAGTTTGGCATTGATGGTTCGACTGTCTCGAACGAATTCTTAGTGAATTATTCTCTCACAATAAGACGGAGAACATCACCTTCTCATTTGAAACTCTAGTGTTTGACAGCAGGATTCGACATGTGACTCTTCTTTAATCACTCCTTACTTCGGAGAAGTATACAGTTTACGTTGCATTTTATTCTTTTCCCGAAACGCAGATCACGTGAGTTTTGCAGGACTTCCTTGCAAGCATCTATTCACTACCGTGCTTGAACTGCAGTCAAATTCGTTAGGTACAATTCGGGAGATCCGGATGCTTTTGTCGAAAGCGTAAATAATACGAACCATACTATATACTATGAGATACCCGAGCCCGCGTAATAGTTTCCGAGTACTATGACCTGCCCCATGACTTTGGAATCCAGTTTTCTGCCTACCTACCCCGGCTGAACAAAGGTGGCCAGTATGTCAGGTGTCTTGTGAGGAATAGCGTCCAAAATGATGACAGTCTACAGAATTCATGGTAAAACCACTTGAACGGAAAAGGAGTTACAGTGGCAGCTCTTGGCGAGCACTGAAGAGGATTGTCACCAGCGAAAAAAGTGGCACTGCAGCTATGAAAAACATTTTGCATAGCATATTAGCAGATTCACACTCGGACGCAAATCGCTTAACCTCTGCAGTCGAATTAAAACCTCAAAACCGATTATCACCGTTAACCAGTGTTTTATCCAGGCATATTATTTTAGAAGGGGAAAATGTCCCCCAAAATTTTTGAAAATATAGGTATAGATATACACCCTCCATTCCAAAAGAAACCGAACTTTTGAAAACAAATAGTACCACTAGTGCCATCTGTTGTAATATTTTACCGGTAGATGGCGTAGTCCCTCATTGACAACTGGTATAAATGTCATGACATTTGGATGCACGGCAACAAAGTTATTGCGTTTCAACTGTCAGTGTGTTGTGTACATCGGTCGGAAAATGAGTTTCAAACAACGAGTTTTGTGTTAAACTGGGTAAAACTTTTAGTGAAACGCACCAAATGCTACAAAATGCATATGGTGATGAGTGTCTATCCCGTACGCAAGTTTACGAGTGGTTCAGGCGATTCAAATCGGGTAGAGAGACGCTGGATGATGACGAAAGATCAGGCCGTCCCAGAACCGGATTATCGGAAGAAAACATCGAAAAAGTGCGTGAATTCATCAAACATAACAAAAAATCGTCGGTGAAAGTTATTGAAATGGAATTAGGCATTCCTCAAACAACCGCATACCGCATTTTGACCGAAGTTTTGGGCCTTAAGAAGGTTAATTCGCGGTTTGTACCACACAAACTCACCGAAGACCAAAAAGTTGATCGAATTGCGCATTGCAAAGACATCGTTAAAAGTGCTCGGCAGGATCGAAACTTCTTGAAATCGATTGTAACTGGTGACGAGACGTGGTGTTTTGAATATGAGCCCGAAACAAAGCGGCAAAGTGCTGAATGGAGAGCGCCGGATGAAGGAACACCCAAAAAAAGTCGCTTGGTGAAGTCAAAAGGTGATGCTGATTTGATTTTACGATTCAAAAGGAATTATCCACAAAGAATTTGTTCAGCCCGGCCAGACAGTCACTGGAGAGTTTTACTTGAGCGTCATGAAGCGTTTGCTGGCAAGAATTTGTCGTATTCGGCCCGAATATCGCGAAATCGGCAGTTGGACTCTTTTGGACGATAATGCACCATCACATCGTTCGCGACTTGTAACTGAATTTTTGGTCAAAAATCACATTATTCGGTTGCATCATCCGCCCTATTCACCAGATCTCGCTCCGTGCGATTTCTATCTGTTCCCGAAACTGCATTTGGCGATGAAAGGAAAGTGGCACGCATCGATTGATGCCATTGAGAAGGCGACGACCGCCGTCCTAAAGACCATTCCAATAAAGGACATGGAGAAGTCGTTTGACAACTTTGTGGAGCGTGCAAATATGTGTATCGATGCAGAAGGGGAATACATTGATTAATAAAAATGATTTGTTCCAAAATGTACATTGCTTTTTTGTTTTTTTAAAACGTTCGGTTTCTTTTGGAATGAAGGGGGTATATGTTTCCGGTTTCAAATTTAACGTGCAGTTTGTTTTTCCAATTTGCGAGTTTTCAGTCGATGTCTTTTTTTATATAGGCCTATCGCAAAAAGTCTCATTTTTTTCATGGTACAATTTTTATATTTCCCCACTTCCCTCGTCATTTCGAGAAAAACCTTGCTAAAATTCTCTGCCGCTTTTATCTGAGACGCTGAACACTAAGCAAACTGTCGGCACGAAGCAACGACAGAAAAAAAATAAGTGTGTTGATAGGTTGAGTTAATTTTTAGTTTAGCGTCCTTTTCAGCAGCGAGGCTATATGAGACGTGGACCTACTGATTAACGAGGAATCCGAACCACATGAGCTCCCGCAGGGAATCGAACCCGGGTCTCTCACGCCAAAGGCGAGTACGCATACCGCTTAGCCACGAGGGAGCTCTAAATGTGTTGATCGGGTTTTAATGTGGTATATTTGTGCTTTTTGAGGTGTAATGCTTGGACTGTTATATTCTTTATAAAAGTGTTATTTGAAGTATCCGAAATTCAGTCGACTAGAATGTTGATGATAATATGTCGTGTTTAAAGAGCAAAACAATCACACGTGGCTTTTGCCGCTAGGCAATAGTAGTGCTCTTTTTTCATCATGTAGTATATATTATAAAGATAGACCACTTCTGAAATGTTCTAATAATACTTTCATAACGAAAGGTTTCACAAACTAGAATTAAAGTACAGGTATAAATCCAAAAGATAATAAACTTTTAAAACATGAACAAAGCAGATCTCATACAAAAGTTCTTAGTAGTGACTGCGAGGCAAAAAGAATGATGGAAAAATGTACTGTATATTCGATGTTACACAGATAATCTCAAAAAACAGAAAGAAGAAAATTTTCAAATATTAAGTGACTTTGTAGAGCTAGCATATTTCATGTTCAAGAACGATCATCAATCTTGATGCACAGTTGGATCATAGTGACCAAATAGCGAAGTTTATCACCTATTCGACGTTAAACGCAACATGAAAAGTACTACAACAGTGGTACTCCTACATGTTGCTTAACCGATCCAATGATATAAAAACTGTTTATTATTAACAATATTTTAAATATAATCGAAAAGCACAAAGGTGTTCGAAAGGCTCAAAAGGAGAGGGTGTAGTGTTTAGGTATGATGTATGGAATAACGAGATTCAATTTCAGATATTTTCTCTTGTAATAAGAGGATCCTCGCTTTGATCCCCAGTTCAGCTTTTCTAACGTATTCTCCATTTGCCTGTGTAAATATTATTTTCTTGTTTTACTTCTTCAATAGCACACAATTTTAGATTACTGAATGTGTTTTAATTCTTTTATATTGATTTATCAATGTCATATATCTTTATGGATAATATTGCGCAGAAAGGGGCCAGTAATACCTGCAGCAAAAATTTCATGTGTGTGTTATTTTATACGTACTGAAGTGTTATGTCGACAAACACTTGCATTAAGTCATACACAATACGGTTTGGAAACCATTCCTTGAACAATAGGTAAGAATAGAAACAATAACTGCGCGTATTTTAACAGTAGGACTAGAGCCGAAAGCCCGGGTCAGAGTAGGGTAGAATGAGCAAAATTGTAAAATGCCTTCGGTTAGAAAAGACTTAGGTTGAGTAACACACTTTTTGATTAATAAAAATATCCTTGAACGCTCACTATTCAAATATCGCAATCGTCACATTCGGCTGCAATTGTGCACTAGTTTTTGCTTTCCGCCAATTATTAAGTTTCATATGAGAAAACTCCAAACGAGATTTGTAAATAGTTCTCACTAACATGTGCTTACTAATGTAAGATTCAGAAATAGCAGGTGAGGCTACTCTCTAACGGGTGAGAATTAGGAATAGGATATCGTGAAGGTATGGGTTGCACACAGGGTTGGCAAAAACCATGGTTTTTATTGAAAAAAACAAAACAAAGAAAAAACAGGTTTTTTGGTTTAAACCTTTTTTTTTTTTAATTTACTCTATGTATTTATATTAGATATGGATAGAAATTAGTTTGTTTCGCCTTGGTGTTAATATGCAACAACAAGGTTATGCTGGAAGGGGTCACATAAGCTTCAAGCGTAATACAAATCGCTTCTCGGCTTCATTCAAGAAAAATGGTCAATTTCGACACGAAACCTGGACTAATTGGTCACAAATGCGATTGCCGACTCACTCACGAAGGACTCCTGATAAAAATACGTTGTACTGATCTTTATATAGGCCTAGTTGTTAATATAATTGCCAAGAGTCATTTCAGAAGGACAAAAAGATAAACAGTTACACAAGTAAAGACATTATACAATTATATATAAATCGGGAAACTCCCGCCTTAGCCATTGGTAAAATCCTGTTATTACTTTAAATGTATTTGTAAATAAAATTTTAAGGTTAACGTATCATAATCACTACGCTAAATCTGAGGTATTAAATTACGAATTTAAACCATGGTTTAAACCAGCCAACCCTGGTTGCAAAAGGTACATTATTAATGGGCTCCCCCCTCTAGAACTACAGATTCCCCCTCCAAAATGTGGTGGACAAACACCGTGTGCGTGGGTTTTCTCGGGGTTCTCCCGTTTCCTCCCACTTTCTTCATTCCACCATTTCATTCATTACTCATCATCACCGTCTCCTTTAGCCTAACCGGCATAAGCGTGGGACGTAAAACAAAGATTTCATTTCATTTCATTTTCCCCTCCAAAACCGAGGCGACTGGATAAAACACTGCCGTTAACAACGCTTCAGTGCTAAGAAAACAGAGTCGAGAATATGCAGAGTGAACTGTCGTCGATACAAACTCATAATATGGTCCGGTAAGGTCTCTTTCACCTTATTTTTAACAGCATACAGTGTTACTACATGACGGACGACCACGTCCCGAACGGTCACCTCCCTACCGTAAAACATGGCTGTGCGTCGTAGTTCTCTGGTATTCTGTGGGTCCTGTGATCACGCTCACAGGATTTTGTGAACATATTAAGTGACCAACATGCTTTCGGACAATGATATAATTTTCCGAGATGGTAATAAACCAAGTCATACCGCTAGAGCCGTTGGGACGTGATTTCGTGAACATCAGAATGAATACAATATAATCTCAATGTCTCATTATGATTGAACATTTGTGGTCAGTTCCGGAGCAGATATCTTCCTCCACCTTCGCTGGTAGCACTGCACGAGGAATGGTTTAATATTTCTCTGGAAACCATTCATAACTTGTATGTTTTCATTTGTCGACGAATCACAGCTGTTCTGCAGGCTAAAGGCGATCCAACACCGTATTAATCAAATTTGTTGAATTTTCTTCGGTGTTTCCATTATTTTGGTTCCAGTACATATTCTGCTTGCATGATTCTAAAATACTGAGTCACAAGTCACCACGAAAAGTCACATGTTTGGACCCATCGAAGTATTGAAACAAGAATTCAAAGCTCTCTTTGAAACACGCACTCTTCATGGAAGTTATTTCGTGGAACATTTTGAAAGAAGGAGGAACAAAGAAACTCATATAACAATATTTCTACCTATTGAAAGAAACATTTCAATTATTTAATAGGAGGAAATAAAAAAATCACATGGAAATTATACCAATTGTTATATCAACATACATTCTACTCTAAATGTAACTAAATTCGTAATTATCTCGTTGCAAAATTTTATACGAGTTCCTTAGTGTTTTCGTACATAGCTCACCAGTACCAAGCAACGACCATAAGGAAGATGTAAAAAGGTTCTGCATCAGAAAGTCAATGTTTGTACGTATACGTCTCCAATATGTGAATAATTTCATCACTAAGTAAAATCTAAAATGTAAACATTCTGCAGCTGGTGCTTTTAAGGTAAGATTTGACTATGTGTAACATATTCTACAATTATTTGCATACAATTAGTGCAAAAAGTATTGATACACCTAAATAAATTATTTATAAGTGTTTAAAATCACTATTCCATAGAACTTTTTAATGAGTATGACGAAACTAGTTTATATTCTGTTTCATTTTGTAAATGTATGAATAATTTTTGCGCTAACTGTATATTGTTTGGTAATTATCTTTAGACAATAAGCAGGAAAGGACGAAACACAGAAAAGTCTCCATTCAATCACCTTACTGTGGAGATAAAACCATCATTTTCTTCTGTTATTTTTACAAGTGGAAGTAGCAATGCCACAAAAATATAGAAAGTTTCGTTAAAATGTAGGAAATATAGGATTTATAGGAAGAGATGCAAATATATAGGAAAAATAGGAAATATAGGAGCATTGGAAAGCATGATATTATTAAGAAGAGGAAGAGAAACTGGTTGGGACATCGCCTAAGAAGAAATTGTATCATGAGGGACGTCATAGAGGGTATGGTGGCGGAAAAGAGAGGGAGGGGACGGAGGAGACTACAATTAATGAATGATATAAAAACAGAAAGATCATACGTGAAGACGAAGAGGTTAGCGGAGGACCGTAGAGCATGGAAGCTTCTCAGCTGCGGCAAGTGACCTGCCAATACGGACAGAATACCTATGGTGAATCAATCTCTAAGGAATTAAGCACAACTCTACTCACTTCTTCGACATCCTAAACAAATCTTCGGCGTCATCACAGTCATTTTGAACTGATCAATTATTATTCGCATCCTCAGGAAGAATGATGCATCGGAAAATATTCACATCTCCAGTACATTATTTACATACTAAGAACCCGAACGGGCTAGGTCATGTTTGTAGGATATTTCGGGCTCCGGATTCAAAGTTTACAAGCTTATGCACCTAATCACGGTAGGGGCTCTTTCTGCACAAATCAAAGTGATATTTAACCATGGAATGAACGAGACACAAGGACGCTAACAGAACTGTAGTGTGAATGGAAGTCTCTGTAACTCATTATTTCCACAATTTTTCAGTTCCAACTTTTCTCATTTCTGATTATAAATGTTAAAAAAAAATATATATATATCACTTCTAATATTATATGTTGACCAGATAAAAACATTACGATCAACTCAAATAATGGAAAACTATACTTTTTTTTATTATTATTATTACATGTAGTAAATTTAAATATTTTGTTTTTCACTTTTTCATATTACGACGACTCCCCAATGTCTTGCAACCAACATAGCCTTCTCAAACTAAAGTTCTGATGGCTCCAGGTAGTAACCAACACATATTGATAGCTAATTAGTCCGAGGAAAATACTTTAAAAATTTAATGTAGCTTTTTGAGTTTTTGTCTCACCGTACGTAGTGTGACTCCGGTACAAGCAACGAATAACTTAAGCAGCACGTCGCACAGTCTATGTCAACAATCACAGTCCGTCACAAGTCACAGCATTGGGTTGCACGGATGAATTCAATGATAATGAAACTCTGAATAACTGAAAATTTGAATATTGTAGAACTTTCTCCCGTTTCATTCTTTAGCAGCAGAATTTTC